>NW_026901276.1:0-1200000 GCF_033783945.1 Neopsephotus bourkii
CTATCAGGAAGTTTATGTCTTGTGTAAATCCATCAGTCTCTATTGAACAGAGTGGAAATGAGCAGGTTTAGCCCAGATGAGCGAGTTCATCCTGGGGCTCCTTATCCTATTTCACACTCTCCTCACTCCCTTTTGGACCCACCAGTGGATATTCGCAGGGTTCATACAAGGAGGAACATGCTGGAGGTGCTAAGTGTCAGTCTGCCAGATTGGGAAGGTCACCTTCTCAAAACCCACCAGCCCATTAAAAGACAAATCCTCTGAAAAAGAAAGATGAACATCTGCTTTAAAGCCCACCAGAGGTGAATCTGGCCCAATGGTGGAGGAGGAATATTGCTGCTAGGGAGATGCTTCTTTGGGAGGCCACCAGCAATGCCAGGAGGGCTGGCTGCAACACTCCCAACCATGAACCTCTGCAGCTGGGCTGTGGGAAAAGGTTGGGTTTGCTTTTCTGCAAAAGCAGGCTCCATGGAGCAAGGGAGGGTGCATGGCCCACAGGGAGCCATGAAAGCCTGCAGTGTGTAACACTGCCTGTGCTGTAACAGGAGTGGTGTAGCCAACGTGATCCAAGCATGTGAACAGGCAAGATTTGCACTACCGTTCATTACAGCAGTTAATCTATCTGGAAAAAACAGACACGATTTCAGGCACCCACAACTTTTAAGCTTGCCTGAAAGCTAGTCTGCACAGCTCACTGGTGTTTTTTTTTTTTTTCCCCAGACTCATGAAAAATACACTGGAGACAAAGAGTGAAACATCAGACAGAAATGCTGGATGTCCTCAGATTTCCCATACACCTGGTGTTGGTGTGAAAGGGAGGTCCCCTGTGCTTAGGGGGTGCCTGATGCTGAGCCCTTCGATGCTGCTTCAGCAGCACTGGGGCCCCTCGGCAGCCACAGCAGCTGCAGCAGTGCAAAACCAGTGTGAAGCTGCAGCTCTGGCATGGAAAAGCAGGAAAACTGAGGGGATTAAAGCTGTGGGGGGAAGGGGGGGGGCGGGGGGGAGAGGGGGATTGTCCCCTGTCTGGCCCTCACCTGGGGAACGGGTTTTCCTTAGAGGGGAAAGAAAAGATGCAACAATGAGTGTGAAAAGAGCAGCGCCCAGACCTGGGAACTGATAAACTGTTCCTTAGATTGTTATCTCCCGTCCAGATCAGCCCGTGTTTGTCCCCACGTGGTTTGATATGAGTCACTTTGTTATATGCTGAGGTCCAGCCAAGATTAGCTGTTTTGTATAGTCTTGTGCTACCTTACTACTACTGATTCACTGCAGTAGAAATGACAGTTTTACAGGAGGAAGAGAAGGGGTTGGAAATTGCGAAGCCCACCAGTACTTAAAACAGGAGATGTGCTCCACCTACTGGCTAGGAACAACAAAGTAAACCGGGATAAAAGGCAGCATCCTCACAGAGAGCCAGACCAGTGCTCGATGTTGCCATGCTCTTGACTTTTTGCCTTTGGAGGAAAGGCAGGGGGAAGAAGAAAGGGGAAAAACATGTGAAGAAGAAAGGAGAAGAAGATTATGGCTGCAAGGCAAGAAAAAATAAGAAAAGAAGAAACAGCTTTTTTGATTTAAAAAATGAGACGCTTCAAGCAAGTAAGCTTGAAGCAACCTTGGCCATGTAAGGCCATTTTGATTTATTTTGTAACTCTCAAAGGAGAGTTCTTTGCATGCTACATCCCGGTTTTCATTGATGCCAGTGGGGTTTATACCTAAGACAGATGAGGACACATCCCAGGCTGCCGCATGCTTTCTTTGGCTGCCATCACCTTCCTCTCCTAGGCCTAGGAGCTGGGCAGGGCAAAAGGACAAAGTTCCCAGGGCTCCTGCCTCCCCTGCATCCTCTCCACCAGTAAGTGTAGCTGCTCCTACTGTCATTGCAATGTGGAGTGGCAACACATTTGTTTCCTGCTCGTGGTACTTGGCAGCAAACCTGATTTTGGTTTTGTCATCCTTCTGCAGTCTGAGACATTTTTTCCACTCAGGTCAATGTAGCCTGTGAGCAGTCACTGTCTACATAGGATGTGTCTTATCTCATATGATCTTCAATCCCCACAACGTCTCCTGTGAAAGACACTTTTCCAGTTGCCAGAGAGGAGGCAGAGACATAGATCAAACTGAAAGTAATATGTTCAGAAGTACACAATTCAGAAGTACACAATGTTCAGAAGTACACAATTTCATAGTCTCTGTGATGATTTAAAAGTAGATATTTAAGTACTATTAGGGTGATTGAAAATCAAATTCACAGTATGGTCTTCTGGGAATTTCTTGGATTAACCAGTATGAAGACCAGGTCTGACTGTTTGTCAATTCCAGGGTGGAGCTGCTGCTCATATCGGGACAAGGAGGCGAGTCACTGCTAGTTCCTCCATCAGTGAGAAGGGTTGTGCACACGACATAGAGAAAGAGAGAAAAGGGGAGCTGCAACCGTCACCCTAAATCCAAAAGGAAGAAAAGCATTTACGAAGTAGCACTGCTGCAGTGCTCTGAGGTGTGAAAGGGGTATCTTACTCACTGCTTGCTTCTTCTTGAGGAAAACCCCCAAACAAAACACAAACAAACAAACAAACAAACAAAAGCTACCCAACCTCCCCCTCAAAGCTTCACAAAGTCTTTCCTGAAGCTGGATTTTTTTGCATGTTTAAATTTAAATAATACTTTTAGTACTTCAAATATATATGTGTATCTATACAGTCACATATATATGTTATATACATACGTGTATATTGTACTCATATATATACATGCACACACACATATATATATGCATATGCCTTCACACAGGGGTGAGGAAGACCATTTCTGCCAAGGTCTACTTTTTCAGATGTTTAAGCATATGGCTGCACACACATAGCCAGGTATTCCTGCACCTATACTGTCCAGTTGCATACTCCCTCTGCCACAGCATCATACTAATGAGGACATATGGCACTGGGCTTGCAAACAACTTCGAGCATGGCCAGAGCAAGCACAGGTCCATCTATATCCAGCCATATAGACCTGTCTAAAGATCCCTCCTGTCCTTGAAACCCTTCTGTAAAGCAATTGCCCAATACCATGTAGTGTATTCATGACAGAGCAGTAACTAACCATAGGTTAATGCAATAACAGTATCATTTAATATCTCACAGTGCAGCATCTGAATATATTTCAGACCTGTCCTGAATACAGATTTTACCAGTTGGTTGTAATTTGTCTATGCTTTTGCCTGCAGCTGCTCTTTTCTGTTATTCTAGCAAATACTGTAGAAATGAATAAAAGCTAAGGAAGACTGGTAGGTTTATGAAGTGCACTCCTGCTACCGTTTCTTTGTTCTCATTATGAATCTACTCTACTTTTTCATCATTTTGTATCGCCTGTCTCCTACTGAAAAAAAAAAATAAAAATAGATGCTTCCTTTTTCACTTTGCATTGATATGAGCCTTTAATTCAACCCTGTCTGCTGGCTTTGACAGAGCAATGCTAAATTGTAATCAGATTGAGGCTATGACACTGTTCAGCTGCGCACGAAATATGAAGGATACAGAGGGAAGAAGGAGGAGGGAAAAGAGAGATAGATAAAGGGAAGGATATATGAGCAAACTCACTGTTTCTGATGTTACAACCGACTTCACACAGTAGCTTGCAAAGGGGCACAGGGAAAGATATTTACTTGGGGAGACACTGCTTCCAGACAAAAATCTGCCCTGTTATACCTCAGTGTACTACCACATCAGGACAGGTAGAAGAAAGAGAGAACAAGGTCAGCTGGGAGACAGGGTGACCTGTCTTGAGGCTGACAGGAGACAGGAGAGCTAGCAGGGACCAAAGGCATGGCTGAGGGTAGACAGACTTATAGGAGATGCAGGTGATGAAGCAAGGAAGGGAAGTAAAACAGCAGTGTGGGGAAAAGAACATCAAAATAAAGAAAAAGTAAGGGGAAAAAAAGCAAAAGAGCACAGAGAGAGCAAGAGAAGAGGGGGTGTCTTGACAACTTGCAGCACACCTCTGACTGCCGCTGGCTGCTTGGGCAGGCAGGAGTGAGTGGTTGGGGCAGCTTGCCAGCCCTGACGGAGCATGTGCAGGGACAGGAGCTGCTGAAAATGAAGCTGCAGCACCCTGAGTTCCTTCTTTTCCCTGTAACCTGACAGAGTCTGAGTAAAAGCAGGTAAGGTTTTTGGGTTTGCTCTGGCACTGTGCTCCACATCCTTCTTCATGGAAGCTTGGGACACCTCAGTCCCCTCTTCTGCCTCGCTCCTGGGTAGTAAGCCTTATAAATATGTATCCCAACAGTTTCCAGCATACCCTTTGTCACAAAGGGATTATTCTAAGTGCATTTAGTTTTATTTTATCATCACTCTACTAACGGTACAAACTCTGGTGGCCTTTTTGCATGATAAATCTCCAAGGCTGCCATGTGATGTCTATTTTTTTCAACTCTCTTGGGGAAAAATACCTCCCTGTTCTGCCATGCATACAAAATGACTGATTACACATCAATTAGTACACCCAGCACCCAGGCATACTGTATTAAAATTGTAATCCAAGGGCACAGAGTTTGAGCATTATAAACTATTGATAACTATTTTATATGATTTTCATCCAAAAAATGTGATCTTTGTTGTCATTTAAAGGGACCCAGGCAGAAATAGAATTCAAACCTATTGATTGCAAACACCATTTTCTACAAAGAAAGCCAGGCTTCTCTTTTTTTCTCCTTCATGAAGAGGTTTCAACAGGGATTACAGCTTTATGGTGCAGAACTGTGTTTTCCAGGTGAGCTGAAGCAGGATTGATTTGAGGTTTGAAAGTCTGTATCAAAGTCTTCCTCCAGTTTGGACAGCACATGGAGAGCTTTGAAGGCTATCAGCATCATCCCAGCTCTAATCTCAGCACACCATTCAGGGGCAACAGAATCATGACAGTGCTCAGCCTCCCTACAGCCTCTACCCATAAGGGGCTGTACCTTGATGCCCCTTGATCGACTCAGCCCCAAAAGAGTGCCGCTGGTAGGCATGTGCATGCATACACACACAGATTGGTCTGTTGGGTGACCTTCAAACCCTACAGCCCCCCTAGTCATTGGCTTGAACCTCATGGTCCCTTCAGTAGACAACTAGCAGACCCTCAGGTCTCTCCCTGACTCCTAGGGCACTCAACCTACTCTATGTCAGCCCAGCCTGATGCTCACTGGTGATACATGTACCTTCATACCATCCAGCAGTGGCCTACATGTGCATGGACACTAAGACCAGTGGGTCCCACTCCAGCTGCTGCCACTCAGAAACACACACACACCCCACACAGTCCCTCCAGAAAATGATCAGAAATTGAATTTAATGAGAAAATATGGACAGACTGCACTGATCAGGTGTAGTGCAGGGCCAGACAAGTGCTGTGACCAGCAGCTTATGTACACAACCACCCCATTTTATCCTGTTCCCATTCTGGTTTTTTTTCACACTTGTTTCTCCTCAGACTGCCTTGATCCCTTCCCTTCCCCATTTTAGGTTCCCTCCCCATGCCAGAAAAACCCGTAAGTCACATGCAGTGCCAAGATGCTCCAGCCTGCAACCCATAAAGAATCCTGCCTCCCCAAAGGCAGTGACAGGGGGAAGACAGAGATGTCCAAGTGCCTTTTCATGACCCTATTGTGACGGAGGTCCCCACTGGCTATGGTCCTGGTCACCTCCTGTGACAGCCTGGAGAGGGGCAGGGTCATGTCCCCCTTTCCCGTCTGCCTCTGTCCTCTTTCTTGTGTGGGAACACCAGTCTTTTACCCAACACTACCAAGCTGTCATCTTTCATTTGACATAACCCAACACTACCAAGTTGTTGTCCTTCGTTCAACATTTGCTTAAACCATGACAATAACCGAATACTAGCCGGTTGCTCTGAAGTTCATATGAGATTTTGTAAATATCATGAACAATGAACATAATGGTGCTCTAATGGAAGGGGAGGCGGTATGTTGGGATAAGATGCCATCTCCTTCAGCAGTTGCTGTTACCTGCCGCCAGCATGTTGTGCAAGCAGGCATGCACACACCTAGGACAAGGGGAAATAAAGATTTCTAAAGCAAAAAAGGAAGCATGAAAGTGGTTTGAGGAGCAAGATTACAAGCAGAAGGCAGAGACAAGCAGAGAGTTAGGCTGGCCTCAATCTGCTGCTTGCAGGAAAGAAGAAGAGGATGAGGAAGGGGCAGAGAAAGGACAGGGAAGCAAACAGGAACAGAATAAATCTTCTGACAGGGAGAATGGTGTGGTCTGCAGGGCTAATTTTTCATCCTCAAATATATGCAATGAAGGAGAATATGAAAAATAAATAAGAAAGTAGAAAAAGAAAAACATATTAAATGAGGCAGTGCATTCAAACGTAGAAACACAAAAGCTCAGAACTTCGAGGACCTGTGTCAAATAATATGATTATACTGAAGTAAATTATCCAGGAATTCAGAGACAAATAGAACTGTACCTAAAAAGGCATCACTTATGAAAAACCTCAGTGTGATTCTAGTTTGCTAAGTATGGTTAAAAGTAAACTCTTTTTGGTAAGTAAGTCATATAGTTGGAAATTTTTCCACAAAAGACACAACTTTATATCCCTACTGCAGGGTTTGGTAGAAACACCTATAGGAGTACGGGAGTCCAGACAGGAGGTCTGCCACTTATGACCAGGGCAAATCATCTTACTCAGGCTCTGCTCCCATTTCAAAGCAGCCCAAGGTCTGACTAGTATGGAAAGGGAAGCTGGGAGGACCAGACAGGCAATCCTGCCCTGCCACAACACCGTTGCTGAGTCACCTTCAGCCCTCACTAAGGTCATGTTAAAAACTAGCATGAAATACATTCATGAGAATCCTGTTTGGATCAGAAGGGACCTTCAAAGACCAGTTAGTTAGTCCAAATCCCCTGCCATGAGGGACTTGGATTAAAACCACTTCAAACCTCAAGCCTCACTCCCACCTTTTTATATTCAATTTAATACTTTTTTTTTTTTTCCCCAACGTTGTTTCCAAAGATATATTCCACCAGACCAGGTTGCTCAAACCCCATCCAACCTGGCCTTGAACACTTGCAGGGATGGGAAATAGGCCTTTCTGCTCTGAAACTTAATTTCATTACCCACTTTTATCTTTGGCAGCTATTAAAATGAAGAGCTGGTGAATAACTGTTCTTTTCACTCCTTAGCCTGGATTCCAGCATTTAAATTTTTTAATAAATAACATGAATCTTTTAGTTCTTGGCTTTTATTTTCATTCTTCCAGCTCCACTCTTGAAAATAATTCTCTCTCATCTTCTCTTTCACATCTCACTGAAAAAAGAGAAGCTCAACTTATGACTGAATAATTTTCACAACAAACAGACTTCGAGAGGGAAAAATAAAAGCATGATAGACTAGAAGATGATACTCCTGCAGAGAGAGAATCTAAGAGACCTATTAGAGAAATACTAACAGTTGTGTTATAAGAATACTAAATTTTTAGGACAGACATTAAGAGGAGAACTAGATGCTAATGGGTTGACATGAGAAATTCAGAGAAGTAACAGTTTAAATTCATAGAGAGATGCAGTTAATTATGAGATTGATTTGTGTTAATTTCTCCCATAGAAATGCATGACAATATAAAAATTACGTATTTGCTGCTTCCCTAATCCTAATCCCTAAACCTGCTTTCCCTGGCAGCGTTGGACACCTTCCAGTGGCCGCAGCTTTGTTTATTTGGCTGGATTAGTTGTAAAACCTGTTGACAGAGCCTGCCCTGGTGTTAGCCCGTAGTTTATCTGCAACAAAACCATCTGAAAGAAGCATTGTCCTTTAGTCTTTGCCAAGTGCCACACCAATGACCTTACACAACTGATTCCTTCATTTGCTTCCAGGGAGCTTTTGAAATCACCTATGTATTTTGTCTTAGCCATATCCCAGAAGTCAGTCCAGAGCTCCTGAAAATTAATGAAAGATTGAGAGAAGGATCAAGGTAGCTATATTCATGCATACACACACATATATACAGAAATGCTCTGACAGTAGAGTAAAAATAAGAGAGGCAAATGGGAGGAGACTGGAAAGACATTAAGAGGTCAGGAGGGAATAAAGGAGCTTACGGAAGAAGTGGGGTTTGGAATTAAATTGGAGAGGCTTTTGCAAGAAAAATGATACTTGAGGAAAGGTTAGGACTTACTGGAGAAGATTTCTGAAGTGAGAATATAGTGGAATAATTAGGATCAAGTGAAGGGGAACATAATGAGATTGGATGGTGAGAAATGCCATTTCGTTGCTGTGACTGAAGGAGTTAGTGTTCTAGGAGATTTCTGGCTATGAACAAGCCAGTCTCACAGATAAATTATATCCCCCCTGCCCCAGCACAGAGATGTGCTAATACAATTTTGTGGTTCAACACCAGTTTCGTATGGGCTGTAAAGCAATTGGTTCAATGAAGAAAATTCACAAATTAATGAAAAGCAATTCACAAACACCTTTCAGCATCCTCTGAAGACAGGTGTAACTGTGCCTGGATTTTGCTGCCTGTTTTGTTCTGCTTGTCCATGCACATCTCTAGCAACCACTAACCCCACTGCCCCAACAGGACCTTTTTTCCAGCCAGAAACTTTATCCCAGCATTAAAAAGGCTGCTGTCATCCAGGATTTCAGGCCAGTGGAGGGCTCATTTGGAGCGGACATGACAGACCTCGAGCCACAGCATACACGCTGTGCAGCAAAGGTGCGTTGACTCCTGTATGCCTAGTGCCAGGCTGGACTCTGAGTTGAGGAGTATTTTGGGAAGCTCAGCAAAGCCGTGAGTGTCCAGAATACACTGGATTTTATTGTGTATGCACCGCATAAGCATGCATACATAAGCCTCCCAGGACTTCTCTGCAGAAAATACGGAAATCCTCCTACTGAAAGTCATTTTTCTTGCACAAGCTGTTATGCTCTTTTTTTTTCTGTATATTAGTTACATTTTAAGTGCATTTGCTGAAGCCTTGTTTTGCTGGTCTGACTAAGTTATTGCCAGGAAGACATTCATTACAGGCAATGGAATGTGAAAAGTATTGAAATCCAAAATATGTGTTTTTTTCATTTTTAGCATATGTATTGGCTAGATAATACAAAACCCCAGGGTCTAAGCAATTGCAGATCTAATGTTTCATAGGAACAGCACAGTCTCCTTGCGAAACTCCTGCAGATACGGAACACTACCTTTTGCCTTTACCACTTATTCAGCACCTTCAAAACGCAGACACCATTTTCTGATCTCACTTGTGAGCTTATTTGATCACCACCTGGGATGGTGCTCACACAGTGACTGGGAGCAGATCCTTAACCCCTACCGTTGTCACCAGAGCTTCAGTGACACAAGTACAGGTTAATAGCCAGCCATGAGAAAATGGCACTGCTGGAGAAAGCTGAAGGCTCAAGTCTCCTTCTGAGACCTTGCTCACATCAGCTTATGAAACACATATAGATATAAGCCGAGCCTTCTTACGCAGACGTGTTATGGTAAAGACTAACAGTGGCTAATTGCATTTTCTGATACTTTCTGATTTATGTCAGATGTAGAGACAGAGATTGCTATCATGCATTTCCTTGGAGAAAAATATAACATGCCACTAAAGCAAGGTCAGAATGGGTGCATTTGCCTTTCCCAGTTTCCACTACTTAAGCTCACTGTGATTCCTTCTACCATCAGACCATAAGAGACACTGTTTGCAGCACTTATTTGCTACACATCCCTTCCAGAGGGCATGAAGCACAGCAGGTATTTCGAGGTTCCCAAGCATTCCTGTCTGAGATCCAATAAGCCCCTGCTGATAGAAACTGAACCCAGAAAGAAAAACCACTGTTCACTCTGCCACATGTGTTTGTAACATGTTACTGACTTATGTAAAGATTTTGGTGATGCCTGGTAGCCCTCACTGTTTCTTAAGCAAGAACAGAGAGCACTGTTTTGTTACTGGCAATGAATGCTGCAACTAGTATTAATACCTAATACTAATAACTCATACTAATATGTCTACTTATACTGGAGCAGGGCTTTACTGAAGGTAGCTCACTGTAAACTTTCACTCAGGAGATGAAAAAGATTAACATAGGTTCAGACACACGAGGCAGAAATGCTGCATGTTGAGAAACATGTATCCCATAATGACATGGGTTTGCCTGTTGTATATCCTTGAGCCTTTGCTTCCTACTGGCATCTCGGATTGGGACCAAGTACCACTTACCCAAACTCACAGTGTGCCGCTCGGCTGACTGGCTATATGTTGTAATGTCACCACCTGTCAGTTTGCGTTGCCCTTGTTACACTTCTAAAATGGTAATTTAATAAAGGAAGGTGATATGAATCATCAAGGAACAATCTGAATTATCATCTGCAGATAATTCATTATGCACACATTTCTAGTGAGATCCTTAAATCAGCAGGGCTTCTTAATCAGAGACTTAAAAATTTTGTCTGTAGCAGCTAGAGACTTGACCCATAAATGAAGCTGCCAGGCCAGCAGGTCCAGTTCATGCTTCACATTTTTAACCTGTGAGGATGAGACACTTAATTACCACCAAGGTCACAGAAAAGGGGAAAAACCCTGTAACACAGAGTTGGTTTTGACAGCGTCAATTCTGGCAGTGCTTTCTGAAAGCGGCAGATGGAACCATAGCCAACAACGCTGCTGTAATATTACTGTCCTAACAGAATGATCTAAATGAGTGCTGATACCCTTAGAGGTAGCACAATTTTTCTTCCTTTGTCAGTGGTAGATAATATTTGCCCAGTATAAAATAGAGAGACGGTCACCAGCAGGTCCAGCAGGTCCAGCAGGTCCAACAGGTCCAGCCACCTTGGGTGATGCAAATGTCTTCGTCTGCCCCATTTTGACAGACACAGAGGGGGCTGCGAGGGGACCAGGACCAGCATAGCCAGAAGAAAAATGTGTTAAGCACAGGTCTCTGAAGTACATTAGCCTACTTTACGATTTCAATCTCTTGTTTTCATGAAATGACATGGATTTACCAAGCATATAAACCCCTGCAATTTAAAAAGGAAGTATAGGTTTATAAATCTACACTTACCCTGTTAAGTAAATGGCCTGCATCTCAGAAGTGCTAAGCCACTGCCATAGCCCCCTGAGGTGAACAACACTGAATATCTGGTGCCTCTGAAAGTCAAGTGATAAATTTCAGAGTTTTGCAAACTCTGGGCCTGAGGTTTTGCTGATCAGTAGTAGTTGTTCAGATGCAATGAGCTGTCTACTAGCACCTAGTTTGGATGATGAATGCTTGTCTGATCTAGGAACAAAGATGTTAACTAACAACTGGCCATATTTATTGGATTACATTCAGCAAATAATTAATTAGTTCTGTTAATACTCATTTAAAATACAGTTAGGCATTTGTGTAGGGCTGTTTTTCCTTTGTTTTTCTTTCTTCTCTTTCTGGCAGTGCAGGTGATACAGTTCATTAGGGTCAGGAAGCCCCTGAATTCTGGTCCAGCTTTTGTAATGGGTGGCTGATCAAAGCAGATCCCCAAGGAGAGAGAGGCAATCAGCTCTTCCCTTAAGGAAAAGGAGTTTTCTGTGGAGAGTGATCCCACTGTGACGTCTTGGTGACTGCTGCCTGCACTAGAAATATCTGTGTCCAAAATTTTCAAGGGTTCAGCAGATTTGAGCCTTGAACTTTGCATCAGAGGAGATGGTGTCTCCTTTTCTGTTTTATACAACAAAGAACATACCCTTGATTGTCCACAAGTGGTAATAGTTATGTTTGTGTATGTTAATAAGAATCATAAACTAATCTCACCATGAAAATATGGCTGGTTTTCAAGCATAATTAGTTAAATACATTTCCACTGGTGGCAAAGCCATCCCCAAAAAAAAGGTTGGGCTGTAGCACATATGTAAGGCCAGCCATTCCATGTAAGTAACTCTACTTGTATCTATGACTTGGGAATCTGCTACAGGTGGTTTTCCAGGTACTCTTGAATAACAGGTTTTTACTCACAGTAAGGATGCACCTGAGAAAAGGAGACTAAATTAGCTGTGCTCCAGCTCCACAATGAGACAGGACTATGTTGCTATTTTAGGTTATTCCTGGTTGCTATATGGTAATTTGATGATGTTATTTTACTTCAGCATGCAATTCTATTTTTCCCAAATGCCAACATGGGAGATTATAAAGAGACAAGAGATTTATTTCAGGGCTCAGTCAGTTTTGAACATGACATGCTCAGTAAATGAGTGTATTCTTGGCTGGAAAACAACAATCACATCAGCAGGTAGGATTCATCTCACTGTCAGATAACGGACAGAAGGTGTGTGATGTATTGCAAGGTACAGGCAAGTGGATCCAGCCACTTCAGAGTGGCTGAAGAAAGCATAAAGTTGTCAGGTGTCTTCCTTACCTCTGTGAGTGCAGTCCACTAGAAGCCACTTGCCCAGAAGCAAGGGCTTGAGAGATTACATGCAGCACTATAAACTGATGGTGACTGAATCTGAGCTGTTCCAGCTAAAGTAGCCATTCTTCGCTAGCAAAGATGCATTTCTTAAAAAGACACTGCTGTATTTACTTCTATTAGCTGCTGGGAGACCATGTCAAATGCACTATGAAGTGTCTTGAAATAGGTAAACCAGAAAAACATATTCCCTCCTCAAGTGCTATATTGTTTAATGTAATTATTTCTAGGTATGCTTGAATGGTAAAACCAGGCTGGCTTTGTCTGTGTTATTACTGCTGCTATGTGTTTCCCTTTGGGCAAGACACTGGAAATAAGGGGCATAGCCATCCCTTACCTGAAAGGTGTGCTGTACAACACAGCCACACTTGAAACCCAGAAAGCCTCAGTGTGAGACCTGTGTTTTGCCCAGAGCAGTGGCATATCACTCACTCGCAGCCCCTCAGGAAGGGGGTTTCTAATCGGCTGCTTGTCTGCCGCAGGGAACATTTTCCACGCTCCTCCCTCTCTGCCCTTTTGCAGTAAATCCAGAAATTTTCCCGTCCTGGCGTCTCTAAACACTTCCCCAAAATGCCACCAGGGCACCTGAAAGCCCTGGGTACTTGGACACAGGGAGACAAAATCCGCTGGCTCTGTTAATTTTAACTTGTTTCAGGCTGTCTTCAGTTCCTGAGAGGTGTAACGGTAAAAAGAAGCAGACCACAAAGCTAATTTTTTGATGAAGCTTATCTAACAAATACTTGGAAAAAAAAGCAATACGAAAAGCAATTTTAAGGGTAGAAATCAGATGCTTTTCTGATTGCTTAACTTATCTGAGGCAGAGGGCTGTGAAATGAACAGCCTGAGGTGAGTCTGACTGAAAGGGCTCTGGACCTGGTGTGGGCTGTGTGACTGAATCCAGTTTATAGGGACTCCCTCTCCCCTCAATAAACCTGAAATTATTCTTTTTCCTCTAAAAAAAAAAAAAAGCCTTTCTGGAGTAAATAGCATTTGTCATTACCAGGAGAGGATGCTGACACTCCTTTTTTCTTATGGTGGTTGGACTATCAGACCAAGCAGGCAGGCCAGCTTACAGAAGTAGTGTCAGCATATTTGACTTGATAACATTTTTTTATCATTAAATAAATAAATCTTATAAAACTTCCCACTTCAGCCATCAGCAAAATATTTTACCTACTAACAAACCATCACATCTCGCCACTGGGCAGCATTCAGAAAGCTTTAGGAATTCATTAAATTTTCTTAAAAATCACAACAGGTGTATTATCAGATAGGCACACGCACTTCTACACACATATTGTTCTCGCCCAGGGAACACTCCTTGTCACCTTTCTCAGCAATCACACACACCAGCAGTACCTCTGATTTTAATGAACTCAAACTTTTCCCATAAGTAGCGTCTCCAGGGCTTGAAAGTACATACACTCAGGAATGGGGCTCATTTGTCTGCATTGTTGTAGTGTATATCAGCTATTACAATCTCGTTCCTACAATACACACTTAAGAGCATTGAAGAGCCTCACTATTATGCCATGCATAGATCAAAAGAGGTTCAAAAGCCTTCCACAAGTTTTAAGGCTTAGTCCTACTGGTAATAACATCAATGATGAAATTGTAATTGCATTTGATAGGAACAACAGCAGGCACTTTGCTCAGGTCTCATCTTGGAAAGTACTGAGCTGCTGCAGATCCCAGGAAGTCCAAGGGGACTAGTTCAGTGTCATACAAAAGCACATCCTTATTTATTAACTATATATTTACCAGGTAGTCCAATTAAACTTGACAGCCTGTTTATAGAGGCTTTCTGCCCAGTAGCTAAACAGGTATCAGCCAACAAACTGTAACATAGCAGCAAACTGAGCAAATGATGCTGGTCCCTTCATCATTTGAGCTGTACATCATTCACAAACATTGATTCGAGTCCAGTGCAGGTCAGAGCACATTTGTATCTGGCTTTATATGAAAGAATATCAAAGTCTTTTAATGCTGACAGTGCTTCCCAGAATTTGTATCCTTCAAGAACCTGAAAATATTCTGCACCATCATAATCTCAAGGTCAGTATACATTCAATATTCATTAAAAAAAAGAAACTGCAGGGGTGATAGAAATCTGATGGTATAGATTAGCTGATGAGATGTCTGAATTCCCAGACCACCTGACAGGGAAGCAGCCAGGGGAGAGGAGAAGGGGGAGCAGAGAGCTTCAGCAATTATCTTGTCTGAGTTAGTTATGTCTCCGGTTACAATACACATGTGGCCATAGGTACTTAAATAAGCTCTCAGTTAGCTCTCAGTTTCTGTTTCCTCCTTCCCAGCACCATGTATTTGAGATCATGACCAGACCAGAGAAGCTTCCCTGTTTCATGTCTTTTGACCATTTGTTACTTCTCTTAAGCTTAATTCCTGTCACCTCTTTTACATTTGATTGCCTCCTGATGGGTTTGACCTATCAAGGTGTTGAATGACTCCAGCACTGTGCTGAGCAGTGCAGGAGCTGAGTTTTCACCATGTGGAGAGGACTCCACACCCCTAGAGACATGACCCAAAGCCCAAACATTTCAAACTCTGTTCCTTTCTAATCCCTCTTGTTCCTTCATCCAGCAAACACTACTGCATTCTTGTTTCCGTCACTTCCCTCCTTGTCATATCTCCAGTGTATTTTATGTCTAGCCACTTGATTTTTATGTTCAATAACTCACCAATTACAGTGTCTGCTTGGTATGATTCTTACCTACCTTGGTATGAATCTTACCTACTTCATTATTTCACTAAAGCTGGGGCATTGAGTAATAATCATATCAAAACCAGTTGTTCATATTAATGTATAATATCCTTAGTTGTGTGACTGGGAGGGGAGGTTGTTTTTAGCATACATTTAGAAAATGTGCTTATACTAAATCTGTTTAAATCAAGGAAATCCCATTGTAAGAAAATCTGGAGGTTTCCGAACTAAACCAGAAGGATCAAGTATTGTGCTGCTTCCAGAATGGAACAAAAGCACAACTGGATTTTCCTGATCACTATATTTATTGTACAATATTTATCCTTCTATCACTCTGAGTTGCTGTTCTTCTTAGTTTGCACCTTTGTATTTGAGAATCCCTATTACTCTGCTAAATGCATTTCTCACTAGAACCTTTGACTTTAAAACACCTTGAAGTCTAACCACTTATTTGTTTATACAAATCTGACATTAAGAATAATAGATAAAAAAGCAAAATATCATCCAAGGCTGTAGAGAGTATAAATGGCTAAATCACAGCACTGGAAAGGTAAATGGAGGCAAGTACAGAAAACGTAGTAGTAACAATAGTGTAGCAGCACACCGTAAGAGAGGTAACATGTATCTAGTAAATGAACAAACTCCATTTATCATCCACTCTCTTTACATACTGTGCTATATATTTTCTTGCTTAGCACATTGCATGGTTCATTCTCTACAGCTGTTTTTCAGTGAGTTGAGTGCTTTTCCAAAAAAGCCTTAATTTTGAGAAGAAAACACTTCTTTTTAGTAGGTTTGAATTTTGCTGTCTGGGTTAAATACTTACCTGTCTGTTACTGTTAATGAATTCTGATATTATTTTGTCTTGGAATCAGTAAGACACCAGTAAGAATTTAGTCAGAGTAAGCAGTCTGAAGAGAAGAATTTAACCTTTTGCTGTATTTCACTGTATGTTAAAGATGGGTTCTGGAACACAAACCTAAATTCAACTCTTAAAAACTGTAAAATAAAGTCAAATTATAAATTATTTCACCATAAGTGTAGTTTTAGGCATGTTCTCCTTTTCCAGACAGAATATCAGGAAGTGTCTGGATGTGATTTATGCCCCTCAGCTTTGCTATCTTTCAGTAGAAACTGCAGGCCTAATTCAGGTGCCCTGGAGGTAGATAGTGAAGAATGGACCTCACCGGGATCTCAGAAGTGCAATATCCTCTCCTGCCTTTCTGTAGAAAAGCCATATCTCTTATTGCTGTCAGTGGCCTGATCCACGTCCATATGGCTGGCGATAGGCAGCAGCTAACAGGCACTGTTATGGCTCCCCATGAAGGGGGCATGGTCCTGCTGGGTGTAAATGGACCCTGGTAAAAATACTAACTGAGTAGCCCTGTTCAACATCATTATCATCTTTACAGCTGGATTTCCAGAAATGCTCAGGAGAGGCCAGCAAGCAAAAGTAGATATGAAGTAACCGAATGATGTCTAAAATGGGCAACTTGCACATGTTTTAACAGATAAGGGACTAACAGGTAAATATTTCTGGTCCATAAGAGGGCTAACAAACATTTACACAAGAGTGCTATGGTATTGTATGATGCAGACACGCAGAATGGGGCATTTCCAAATACAGAACTCAAAGGTACACCATATGTTCCCAGACAAAAGCACAGCTCTGTGCAGGGTTAACCCAAGCAGAAAGCCTGAGCTTGTCAAACAGGACATTAGGCTGCTGGATCTCAAATGTGCTGTTTGACTGCTACCTCTTACATACTCCTTCTGAAGACATGTACCCAGCAGAAAGCTAAGCTTTGTGCCCAAGGCTAGGAAAAATGAACTTGATCTCTAAAGAGCTGGGATTACAGACAAACCAGAGCAGTCATGTCAAGCCAGCATAATAAACTTTCTCTTGGAGTGCCAATACTGGGTCAGAGTTCATGGACTATCCAGAATGGCTACTGTTGTCACTGCTATGACAGTACCAACTGATGTGAGCGTAGCCACTGGGAAGGTCAGGTCCAGACAAGATCGCTTGCTTTTAGCAAGACTGAATTTGATGAGTTCTTTGCTCAGAATTACAGCTCAAACAAACCTGGGCCAATGACTGGCTTTAGCTAATGGTGTCTTTGAAGATTTATGTATTCAAAACAAGAAGCAAACCAGATGATGAACATTATGGACACAACTTTGACTTTATCCACACCATTTCCTATCCTGGCATATTTCTAGCTCATATTAAATTAGGATGTTTAGTCTTATGTTCATTATAGCTTCTTTCATTGGAATTTTTCTCTTGGGTATGAAGAGATAATCCACATGAATATTTTTCCCATTATGGGCCACATTATTAAGTCTATTATGGTATTTTAATTGATGTTATTATAGCACATTAAGTACTTTGGCATGGGTTAGATATAGTTTGTTAATAACACTATTAATAACATACTAAAAGCTGTGTTTCTATTCTGGGTGATGCTGAAGCTTTCAAAATTGTACTCATTCTGTCACGTAGCTTGGGATCATGAATCTGAGCATTATCCTACTGTCTTTTATACTGCTTTTAACTTCTTTAATAATCTGCTGCTTCAACAACGCCCCTATATTTCACTGAACCAGAGGTGATGCAGAACAATATATCATGTCTGGTTACAGTCGTTGGCTGTATCAAACAGAATTTTATCCTACCCAAATAGTCTGAATGACTTCAGTTTTGCTATTTAAATGAGTAACAACAGAATAACTCTCGAGACGTTTATAGAATTTACTCTTAGCAAATTGTGGGGCTTATTTACAGTCTGTTGTGGTTTGGGGTTTTTTTTTCAGTATTTGTTTCAGATGCCTTTGTGCTTCTTACATTCTCAGCAGAACCCTAAACACCTCTATCATCACCAAATCCTTTCCTGAAACAACCTGCATGAATTAGTAGATTGAATTTGTCAGCCACAATATTTCTATTCATCACGGACAGATTTGCAGCTTTCTGTCCCGTATCATGTTCCAGGTTAAACAGAATTAAAGAATGCCAAACTGAACAGGCACCTTCCTCATTTTTAAAAACTAAGGAAGCTGATTTGCAGTGAAATACAGTAAATGGGGAGCCTCTGATTAACGTGTGGGTTGATCTTTCTTTCAAGATAGGACTTTACTTCAAAAAGGCTAAGAATGAAAAATCTGGTAATTTCTATCTGTATAAAGTAAAAAAGTTAATCTTTTGAGCTTGTAGTCAGTTCTTATGCTTAGGTCTCAAGCAGAGGGAGGTTATACCTATACTATTTAACACTATAAGACATTCATGTGCATTGCAATTTAATCAGGTATGCTTTTAGATTATTACAACAGTCACTGGGACAGTTTTGGCCTAGGGTAATTCATACTCTCCATACTCTGTATCCTCAGGCTATGAATTAGCACAGGTCAGGGATACCCCAACACAGTTTGCTTGGAAGGCTAAGACCAACAGTGCGGATGCAGACTCTTCAGTGCTGACTGACTTCAGTGCCAGAGTGTGGTCCTCAGCACATTTAATTTGCTAACAGAGACATAGCCAGCTAGTCCTGTTGAAATGATGGCCACTTTAGCATGTCATTTTTATATATATTCTAATGTTATCTACAGAAGCCCAAGTCACAGAAAGGAATGAGGCAGCCTATTTTCCAGCCAGAATATGGAAAGACCATTCCATTCAGCTTCAGTGAGAGATGAATCAAGTCTTGTAGGCAGAAAGCTATAGACAAGTAAAGCAACAGAAAAACTGATCTCTTTATGAAACTGCCAGACCAGTTGTGTTAGTCATGAAACTCAAACAGCTCACAAACTTCTGAAAGTTTGGGAGGGGCTATCTGGATTGGACTATTTGACACTCACACCCCTCATCTAAAATAGCACAAACCAGATCAGAGCTGCCCATTCCCTGCTCTTGAGTCATGTTCAGTTCAAATACAGCCCCTATACCCAGGGACTATATTCTATGACCAGTGGTGAGGTAGTGCAGACACTGAGCCTTGGAAGAAAGCCAGTGGTGAAAGTTCATTTTAGCATGTTTTTCCTGGAGCCATCTAAAGTACCACCCCTGCCCAGACATGAGGGGAGTCCTAATTTACACCATGCTGGGAGCTCTCCCTCTTTCACTTCTTTGAGACATGTGCTGTATTTTTATAGCTCTCTGTCAAGTGGCAATTTTGATGTGCAATGAGAAAGGCAGGTGGTCCCTGCCCGGACTCCATCATCAACCAGTGTGAAGAGCTTAAATGTTCCTAAAACCTACCCTGTTTGAGCAGAGAACTGTTAAAGAGATAATGTGATCAACTGGATGCATGTATCTGAATGTATTGTTCTTCTTGCCTTTAATTTCTATCATCTTAACCCACTTCACACCACCCCCACAAAAAATACAGTAACCTTTTATACCAATGAAAGGAGTTAAGACTACAGGACTGTTCATCACACTTATATAAGATTAAAAGGGTACTGCATAGAGGGTCTTCCTTACAGATTTGTATTAAAGTGATGATGACCAGTTGTGCCAGCAGCACAAATGTGTGGACTATGGGTTTTCTTTCAAGAGGAGAAATGCTACTATACCACATATTTCCATTTAACATCTCCAGGAAATTATGGCAGAGATAAGGTGTAAATTGCTTTTTGTCCTAGAATTTATATGTAGGTTACAGTGTATGTGAGCCCTTAACTATGTGAGATAAATGAAATAAACTCCACATCTGTAGATAAAGCTAGTCAACAGTTACTTGGTTGCACATTTTTACAGATTCTTGTCACATACTTTTCTAGACACAGGTATTTCATCTGACTCTGTAAGGTATGTCTTACCCTCTCAGGCTTTTGTTTGTTTTCCAGATGAGCTTTTCTCCTGTTCTCCCATGTGAGAAACTGCACTCCTCCTCAGATAAAATACTGCTTCCAGGGAAGACTGAGGTGTGTCAGGGTGGCAACCACTGGGGGACTAGTGTGGCAATGCTGGTGCACTGCCATAGTATGTGAACCCCGAGACGAATTGCCAGCTTCTCTGAGCTTTTGGCTGGGTTGTTTCATTTGATTGTTTGCGTGGGGTTTTTTACATAAAACTGACTGAAAAATGTTTTCAGTCATAAAAACCCAAAGATCTTTTCTCAGCAACATGACGTACAGTAGTCACAGTCTACAGACTACAACTGCATTTATGGCACACATACGCATTTATGGAGAGCAAGAAGCAGCCCTTCCTTCTTTATCTAGTTCTCACTCTTTTTTTAAAGTCAGTGCTGGGAATGAAGGCATTTTGTAACCCATCTGCTTTCACTTCCCTGCAGATTTTTTTTTTATTGTCCTGATGACCTTCCCATCACCTTCAGGGTTTTTTTTCTGTACTGTAGCACTGGATTCCAAGAGCTTCTCAGTTTTAATCCTTGTTCTGCTAGAGGGATCCTTTTTACTATCAGGAGGTCAATTAATACTCCAATGCTCCATTTCCCCACTAACATCAAGGGATATTGTGGTAATAATTGGAAGTTTTTCACAGAGCTCTCATTAGCAGCAGCTTCATTAAAATTTTATCTAAAAAAAAAAAAAAAGACAAAATAAAGGACTTTCCAGTTGCTATTAGGAAAGGGTATTTTATACAGAGGAGACAACAATCCTGAGAGAAAAAAGGCCAAATGTGTTCAGTGCAACTTCTGTTCTCCTCTGAACATAAAAGGTTCCTCTCTCTGTTTCAGCACTGTGATGACGTCCAAGTACCCTTTTGCATGACCCAAGGAAGCATTTGCTAGGTTGGTGCAACAAAGTCATTGGGTTCTCGAGGATTTTCTGGTGAAAGATATATGTATATAAATATAATCCCCAGTCACTGTTGCATCCCTTCTTCTTTCATTCACAGAGGCTGAGAAGCTATTGCATATCCCTTCCAGCCCCTATGGGGTGGCCACTGTACTGGGAAAGACATAGGAGAAATGCAGCAGTCTCTGAGGATCTGGAGGGACAGATCACTAATGCCTTGTTTCCTCTGGCATGCACTGCCTATAAACTGGATAAACTGGTTGCAAAAGGCTGAAAGGAAGGAATTGAAATCAGGGGAACTGTGTTCTTTTCAGTCTTTTCCATTTACTTGAGTACTGCTATGTGTGCATAGCAAGTCCCTGGGCAGAAATTAAAAAGGCTGACAGAATCCCTGTCACGTCTAAGATGTTGTTTAATATTCAAATGAACAGCTGGGAAGCATATCTTGGTAGACAGATATTAAAAAGCTGTCTCTCCCCAAAGAGGCATCCTGCCTCCTATATGCAATAATCCATTCCTGCTAACGGATTTGGCAAATGGGCCTTTATTTGCACCACAAAAGGTCACTTCCATGCCCCTTCTAAAGACCCTGAAACTTGGTCGAGTTTGCACGTACTCACTTGCATTCAGTTTTGGGGCTAGGGCCCCTCAGACATACAGTGTGAAAAGAGGCTGACTTAAGGGGAAATGTACCAAGGAAAATGCTGCTTGAGTTGCTTAAGTTTTCATTTTTTAAGGGCCATGGATGTTATTTTTCCATTTGTTAATTACCACCCTTGATTATGGTACTCTTTAATGCAATTTAAATATAGAGCCTCCTTCCCTGAACAGGAGGATTTGCGGGTTTCTATGTCTTGGTGTGCCTGAACCTGTGATGCAAGATCCTCTATCTTTCAACATTTACAGACCACAGTATTGGTTTACGTTATTATATTGGCTTTGGGTTCACCATCCCCTTGCCAAAAGCTAAGGGCAATTCTAACCCTTCTTTGTGCTAGAAGAAGTAAGAAACAAGAGGAGTGATGCAACAGCTGGTGCTGACTTCATCCCAAGGGGTACAGTAAGGGCTTTTGGAAGGTGGCTGAAGACCTGTCTCTGACCTGTCTCTGTAAAGCATGCTCAGTTACCTTGCTGCCGCCTGCTCCAGAGCTGTGGCACACAGGGTTTTCTTCATGCTGTGAGCTGCAGCTCCACCCTTGCTACTGTCACTGTGAGTCCCCAGTGTTGGCGCTACGGGTTTCCAGCCGTGTGGCAGAGGTGGCTGCTCAGAACAATGTCACAGCCACTGGGAGCCTATTTGTTTTGTTGGGCTGTGAAAGGGCTGCCAATATGCCATGCTTCCAAAACCAACTCCCAGTGAAGGCTTTTCTTTAATCTCCCCTACCCAGTTATTTATTACTCTTTCCCCTTTGTGTAGCAGTGCGTAAGCCAACCCTCTCCAGCAGAGGCAGGCTGCCCTGGGAGAATGACTGAGTGAAGGACGAATAAGGAGCTGCAGCTGCATCAAAGGCAGCCCCGCCACTGACAGCTTTTCACACTCGCAGCATGACACTCTCTTAATTGGAAAAGGAGGCCTGAATGTGCCCAGGGAACCACTCAGAGCCTGGTTCTAAAGGTAGTGAGCACCAAGTCAAGGCCACCAACTAACTTCTTATTTCGGCATGAGGCAGCACTGTGATTCTCAGGGGCTGCTTGGATTTTACCAGCTCAGACTTTAGGTGCCATGTCCTGACAGAAGACAATGTGGCAGCCAAGTACTAAGAGGCGCAAATAACGGTGTTACGATTTGCAGTCAACTGCTAGATTTTGCTTCTGCTAGTCAGTCAGCAGAGGTCATCTATTAAGTGTTTCAAAGTGCTACCTGTACCCTTGCTAGCCAGCATGCTCCTCTTCAACGCTGCACACACACCAGGGCATCTACAAAGAAAACCTGTGACATCCCCCTACAGCAGAATACAGAGTGTTGGGTGATAGACTCAGATTAATGCAAAAGGAGGGAAGTGCCTCAAATATTATACTTGAATGTGTTTAAAAGTATTCTTAATCTGACAACTCTCAGTGTCCACAGAAGCAGCAGGAATGAACTCTAATATCTCAATGCCCACCAGCTTTGATGGGCACCAGGAGATGAGCTTCCCTGGCATCTGATCAGGATGGGTCTTTATTCCCCCTCCTGTTTCTAAAGGGATTCTCCTTCCTCCTCCTCCTTCCCCTGCTCTCTCCCCTTAAAGAAATCAATCTAAAAGACAAAATGGCCAGAATGCCCTTTTACTGTTACCATGTATAGACTTTCAAAATTCCCTTTAGAGCTCGCAGTTAATTAACTCCCATTCAGAGGAACCAATTCCTGAGGTCACACTGCCCTGACTTCTTTTGCTGTCCTGCATACACCCAAATAAAGAGAGGATAAAGTAAATTCCAGTGCACCTGTGGTACCTGCAGCAAATCCCTTGGAAAAACAAAAACTTGCTGAGTGTCCTGGGTTCAGCAGTAGCAGTCATTTTTTTCTCCTTCTTGGTAGCTGGTGCAGTGCTGTGTTTTGACTTTCGGGCTGGGAACAAAGCTGATAACAATGATTTGGCCAAGGACTTTGTGAGCCTCATGCTCTGCAGGGAGAAGGGGAAGCCGGGAGGAAGCAGAGACAGGACACCTGACCCAAACTGACCAAAGAGGTATTCCATACCACAGCACGTCATGCCCAGGATGTAACTGGGAGTTACCCAGAAGGGAGAGTGGACTGCAGGGTTGAAGGAGGTATCGGTCGGTGCTTGACTGGGGTGGGGGAGCGAGTTATCGGTCACCTGGTGCTGAGGTGTTGTATTCTCTTCCCTTGTTATTTCCTTTATCATTACTATTATTAGTGGTAGCAGTAGTGATTTGTGTTATACCTTAGTTAGTAAACTGTTCTTATCTCAACCAGTGGGAGTTGCATTCCTTCTGATTCTCCTCTCAGTCCTTCCAGGAGCAGGGGGAGGGCAAGAATGGGGGGGAGTGGGTGAACAAGCTGTCTGACTGGGGTTAAACCACGACAATATGTATACCATTCTAGCTTCTTGTTATGTTCAAATACAAAATGACAGCTGAAAAATATCCTCTGACTACAACTGCTGAGGTATGTTGCAGTAAATCATGCTTATCTGCATTGCTGCTGTTTTCTGCACTGTTGTTTTCTATAGTGAAGTAATTGTTCCTAAAAGCAATATCACAAAATTCATAATTAAAGGAACAGAAGGTGTTATTGTGCAGTTATGACATGTGTCGGCGTTTACCCAGTCAGTTCTGGCCTGGTGCAGATTTGTGAGTGGCAAGTGCTATAAGCAGCCCATGGGGGATATCCATCTTTCCTTGTTCTGCCAGGTGAGACACACTGTCATGTGCCCATACTCTCCTCGCTGCCCAGCCTCAACCCCCTACATCAGTGGGAAGCATCAGTAAGAATTCAATACCTGATCACAAGCATCAGGACAGATTCAGTATCCAATCACACAAGTTTAATGGAGCATTAAAATGCAGAAGGTCTAATCAGATGGATTGATATGTTTAGGCAGTCTTTTGAGGAATGCCGGAGGCTGATGGTGAGATCAGATATCACCAATATCTGCAGAGATGCATGCAATTTCTGACAATACAGACTCTGAAGGCATTGTTTCTGGACATCAGCATGAATGACTCTTATGGGCAAGACTCTTATGGTACCAAGATGTTTAAGATCCTGTCCTTCTGGAGATATGCAGCAGCCCACCTCAGAGTAATCAACTTTTCAAAAGCAGCTTGTAATAGCAATTATTGCATTTAGCTTTTGCTTCGTTTAAACCGTGTCCTGGGAAAGAGTAAGAGGATTTGGATAAAAGCCTAAATCCAATTAATCTCTTCGCATTTTATGTTTTCTTAATTTGACTTTATTTTTTTAGTGCATTTTACATATAAAATTCTTTTTTATCTAGGGGAGCTAAGTTTACATAATTTTGCACACCAGTGGCACCTATTGCTAAAGCAGGATGAGGCAGTCTATATGTCTGTAATGCCATTCAGTGGTTGCAGGTTATATAGCATTCACTCTGAAGCACACGTTACTGATGGCATTTTATTTCTCTAAAGCATCACACTTGGAATTTCCCAACAGAGAGCATTTCTGGCTTAAAAAAAAAGTGTGTGTAATTATTTTCCCTGCCCTGGCTGTTTGCTGAACACAATGTCCAGAGACTGTAGTCAGTAAGTCACTATGCATCACATCTGTGTGTATGGTCACTAAATCCCAAGGTGAACAAATCCCCAGGTAAGGGATTAAATGTTTCTTAAACACTTACATGCACAGGGCATTGATACTTTTGCAAGACATAAAAACAAGAAAGGGTATGACAGGAAGGCAGCAAAACCATGGCAAAGTTATGCAGCAGCAAGATAGTGGCTCTGCCAGTATCCCAGTCTGAGCTCGCAGCTGGTAACACCATTTAGCACGCTGCTGCCTCACTTGCAGCATGTTCATTAGCTTTATGCACACTCACGGCTCTTATGAATTTTTGTCACATTTAGTAAAGATTGACCTTCTATTCCCTTTTACTCTTCTGTGAACACAGGAGTCACATCAGGGCAGGCAAGAGGCTGTTTCAGAGGCTGCACTGGCCATTTCTTGAAAGGAATAAAAACAATCAGTATATGCCCCACCAAATTTTACAGGAGCAAGCAACCAACTGTTTTTAAGATCCCATTCTAGGTGTTTACAGCAAACACAGCATCACATGAGCCCATTTATCCCCTGCTGCTCCTGCTGCTATTTGCAGCAAAGGAACCCTTCAGGTGCTCCACATCTTGATTAAAAGACTGCTCTCTCCTTAAAGGGCCTGTCACTAGCTCACGCAGTGATGTATCACAAATTCATTGTCCTAGACTTGCTTATTATGTTTTATTCTCTCCCATGATTCTTGAATTAAAAGAGAGCTTTTCTGCTTCCTGAAGTGGTGAATACTTTCAAAACTGCTGCTTAGGAACAAAAACCACAGTACTTTCAGATTGCTTCATTGCACTGACTGAAAATCAGAGAGAAATGTTTTAGCCCTGCTAAACTGGGCTGCCTGGCCTGCTACCGAGCCCGGCCTGCAGGCATTACATATATGTGCAAACACTGGCAGCCTAGAGACCTCTCACATGAATACCTGCAACCAGCTAACACTGCTGTCATTAAGAAGCTTGAAAAGCTGTGGTTTCTTCTCATTGCATCAAAGGGAAGGAACTCAGATGATCAGAAGCCAAGCGGTAAATCTCAAAAGACGGCTTTGTCTAAAACATCACAGTAACCCCTGTGCTAACACTGAATACCTAATGGACATAGCTAATTCCTATATAAGCCCAGATCAATAAGCCCAGGATAAAGCTTGTGAGTATTGACAAGAGCTTCCTTCCTTTAGTGGCTGCAGCACAGCATGGGGCAGGAGGTGGGGGCTGAGCGGGGCTGAGCTGGGAACTTCCTAACTCTTGTTCTTGCAGACATCTCCCACCGCAGCAGCGACCCTCATGGCGCTGACCAGCTAAAACAGGTGGCACAGAGAAAACACAGTCCTTCCCAAAGCAGCACATCTGCATCCACCCTCCCTACTCCAGAGTATCCCCTGAGCACAATGTGCCTTCAGGCTCAGGTACCGTTGTGATGGATTTTAGTACAACCCCCTGGCTGACAGGCAACAGACTGAGGAACGAACAGCAAACCCCGTGTTTTTTAAAAACAAACGGCCACATGCTTCTCAGAGGACAGAGCTGCCTAGAATAACGACTTGAGCAGTAGGGGGTTGCCCTGCAGGGAGGAGAACAGAGGGGAGGAGAGGAGGTTTTACCCTAGTAAATAAAAGGGGAGGAAATATTTCTTCCCCACTGAAATCAAACCTTTCTTTATTGTCACAGCAGAGTCCAGCCCCAGCCTTGCTCTGCAGAAGACTTTGTGGGCTATTTGCCCAGAGATTGAACACAAGGAAAGCACAGAGCACTCTCAGCTGGAAGAGTGAAATGGAGCTAAAGGCTGAGTAAAGCAGGGGTAGATGATGGAGTGCTGAAAAATGTATGCTGAAAGGAGAATGGGAGTACAACATCAGATGCTCAGCATTTATCTAAATATTTTTAAAAATCTTTTTACAAAAGCAGGCAAAGAATGTGGAAAAGATCTAAAGAAAAAAGGAGTCCAGGTTTTTACGTCCACATCACTCGCAGCCTTTCTTAGGCTATTTAGAATGATATCTAAGCCTGAAAGCCTTTGACATTACTTCAAACAAGCAGGCAGGCTAATCAAACTGACAACAGAAGCTACAGCAGCAGTTTGGTACGGGGAAAAAAATCATTACAGTCTTTGTACAAACACAATCCATTTGTATTAACTCAAAATGTGGAGAAAATCTTTATTTAGAAAGAAATCATTCCAACCTGAAAAGCAATCATGTCAAGTAAGTCCCATTTCCAAATGACTGTAAGTGCTGTTCTGTGCAAGATTTATCATTTTCAAAGATCTTCAGTAGTGTTTGATTTGTTCTGCATCCAGCTGAGTGATCCCCTTCATGAGAGGGCACCGGCAGAAATCAGCCACAGATCTTGCTGCTTGAAAATGACAGCAGTTTTGATAAGGCTCAGTATAATTTCACTTGACACTGGTTTTCTGATAAGGATCCTGTACGTGACCGCAGCAAGCAGAGCTAGTGGCTCAACACCAGGCATTCAAATGTTGCCACCCACCTAATGCTCATGTGTATCTATCTGAATGTTACTTTGCTGACTCCCTTTTTGCAGGTATGTGATGGCACACTGACTGGGGAAGGCTTAACACAAAAACATGTGAACTGCATAGCCACAATCTTCATGCTTAAAGCACTAAAATAATGCTTTCTTTTTCAAGCAGGAAAGCCAAAGATCTCCAGCTGAACAGCTGCAGTATTGGAAGAGGTGAAAGCGTGGCAGAGGCATCCACCTCTTTCCACACAGCAGCTCCACCGTTGATCTACTCAGAGAAGCAGTGATTTGAGATTGACTAGGAACTTGTGGAAGGAGAGTTACAGAGGGACTACAGTCACTTAGATTTCACCTGGTTCTTGGTATACAGCAGTAGAATGTCAAAGCAAAAGATTCTGCATTCATTTTTTTCTGACATTCAGGAAAGTTGCCTTGGTTACCCATTCTTCTTAAGCCAGGCTCTTCACTGTGATGAAAGTTGACTGGACTCTTCTTTGTAAGTTAAAGCTCCCTGCAGCCCCCGAGGGCACCACAGGACTGTCATCACACTTCTCATCACTACGAGGTGCAGCACTGAACTCCCAGGTGATTCCATTGTGATAGACACAGCTTTCCAAGCTGTGGTTTCCAAGCAGAGTGGTTGGCATTGCTGGGGTATCCTGTGAATAAAATCACTTGGCAATTACGAACTATGGATTTAGGCCCTGTTTACTTGACTTGTCCTAGGTTGCCGTGACCAATCAACTCTAAATTGACTTTCAGATTGGACAAACGTGCCCAATGCTGTTAATTTTCTCATTTAATACATTGTGACTTTAAAACATTGGAAAATCCCCAAGGCATATGTTATGCCAATTAGCTTGCTTTCAATAGTTGAATACATCTGAATAATAAATCCAGTTACAGCCCCTGTGCATGTTATGGAAATGAGATGACATGGGGCCATACTGATGTATATTTAGCTATCTGAGGATGATACACTTCACACAAGAAAAAAAATTAGAAAAGTTTATCATCTTCATTGCTGAAACAAGGGTGAAATCCTGCCCTTAAGTGGTCCAACTCTGGTGGTGCTGCTGCAGAGCCACAAGGGCCTGATGAGAAGCTGGTATGGCTGGCCAGGGGTTCCCATTAGCCTTTGCAGGCAACAGCTGAGGTGCTGGGCTTACACCCAGGTAACATTAATAGCATTGTGAGTGCAGAGGAAATACAGCCATCAAGACAATTCTATGCAAGGCAGCAGAGTGTATCTCCTGAAAGAGCAATCTGGTGGTTGGTTCAAGAGAGATGAACAAAACCTCCAAACCCTCCTTTTACACTAAATTAAAGGTTTCATCCTGAGTTTCCCCCCATGAGGTCCAGCAACACCCATTTTTGCTCAGGCCTAAAGGAATTTGCAAGCCCTTAAAAAGCTTCGCTGGTTTGTGACAAAGCTGTGTTCAAAACTCTGAAGTAGAAAAAAAACCCAGACATGCTTTGTGAATTGTCACGTGTCCTCTTTCTAGTTTGAATTAACCTACATTTCTGGGGTTTTTTTGTGTCTTTTTTTTTTTTTTCAGTTTCTACTTTTCTTGTTTTAACTGAAAAGCCAAAGGAAAATCAAAGGACCGGTTTTAAATGTGTGTTAATTTGTCACTTATGTGACACAGGTATACTCATGTTTGTTGAAATTGCTTTCTCTGCAGATAGGTGCATACAGCAATTGTATTCTCAGCTCAGGAAAGAACACCAAATTGATTACACGTGTATACATTGTGAAAACATGAAAATTTGTCATTTTGTTTCACCAATAGTCAACTACTCTGAAGGCATGAAAACATGCCTTTGAGCATTGTCCTCAAGGACTAAGAAAACAGATCATTAAGGAAAATCTTGCATCCCTTACAATTTTTGTGTTATGACCCCTCCTGACTGACCTGATCACTCTTTATCATAACCTTTCATTTAATTACAAGCCAAATAATTATTTTGCACTACACATAGCATAAACTTCATGTTAATCAATTAATGCCATTCACTAGAAGCAATTCCTACTGAATCCAAATTTATTAAAGTTACCATAAATAAAAAGCAGGACAATTTAAAGCACTGACTGAAATTAAGGCAATGCTTTGTCTCAGCAGTGTCTGTGCAGCCCTGCTGTTTTTATGGCGGATCTGATGTGTCCCCTCATGGTTGCAACATTAACAGGACCAGCCACTCAATGGCCAAAGCCTTCCTGAGCAATTAGATCAAATGCCCCAAAATGCAGATCATGGGTCAGTTTACATGCAGATAAAATGTACAAGATTTTGATAAAAAAAAAAAACAAACAAACCTCAAAAACAAAACAAAAACACAGGAAAAACTTTTATATGACAAAGTTGTTTTTTCCTTTCTTTGTAGCATGGAGAGTTGCCCACCTCTCTGGGTTTCCAGTGCCATCTCACTCACCCCCTGCTACGGCAGGGACCTAGTGTGGTACCCTGCTATTTTTCTGAGCCACGTTACACCTGCTTTGGTTATGTTTTGCTTCTAATTCTAGCAGAAGTGCTGGCAAAGATTTTGTGCCCTGTAATGCCTAGGTGTGTATAGTATAATGCAACCCCCAATAGCAGTGGAACACTTTGCAGGAGTGATGGTGGCCCCTTCTGCATCTGCATTCCCAAAAATATTTCCTTGCAAAAATAATCTGTATGATCTTGCCTTTTGACACATCCTGTGCAATGCTACATGTGTTCCAACAAAGCTTTTTACTATATTACTGCTTCTCAAAACAGTAAGAACAAATCTAATATAACCCATAGTTCAGCAAAGGAATTGCAGGTCAGAGCTGTGAAGCCCAGTCTCACTTATTACAGAGAAAATCTCTGTAGGGTAAACATCATTCAGGCTAAAAGCAGAGGAATATGGACAGCATTTTAGGAATACATAACAATGTGACCCTTGCTCCAGCTATATGACTGACACTTAGTTTCTCACATTTAACTGAAAATATGTATCTGAGGCTTGAGGGGATAGTACGTATAAAGCTTTTATTGGCACTCATGTGGTATGGTGCACCAAGAGAAATACAGCATGCAGGTCATCTCCAGTTACTGCCAATAAAACTTTTATGTACTCTTTCCAAGTACGCATATGATGGTCTCATATCAGTGTTAGTCAAGAACCATGTAGCATCAAAGTGCCTTGTTATTTCACACTGTCATGGTTCTGTATCTGTTGCAGATGTTTTGGGTACTACCGCCCTGGAAGCCACAAGAAGGATGTACCAAACCAAAATGCATGGAGCCAAGAATGTTTAAAAATTGTTATTGATGCAATTTTTTGTCTCTCTGCCTAGAAAGAAAATGATATTATTAGTCCTGGGTCATGCTGTGCCAACAATGCAAAAAATGCCAAAGGAAGGCCTCCAACAAAGGAAATCTCAATGATGGAAAACAAAATATCCTCTGGTGTTTTACTATGCTTTTGTGAATGGCACTGGGCCAGACAGAGAAGTAATCTTACCTCAACCCACTTGCAAAGCCACGGTGCCAGCTCTGCCCTGCTGTTCATAGGTGACTAACAAGGAACAAGGAGTTTGAGGAGGTCAAGTGTGCATAGGCAGCAGCATCCCTCTGATATTAGATATTCAGGGCATAATCTTAACTACCCTTATGTTGCAAATATAGCCTTAAGGGGCTACTGGGAACTAGAAGGAAACATAAACAGTTTTTTCACATGTGAGAACATGATGACTTTAAGATCTACAGCTGCCATATGAAGACAAGCTGAGAAAGCTGGGGCTATTCAGCCTGGAGAAGGCTGTGTGGAGACCTCATAGCAGCCTTCCAGTATCGGAAGGCGGGCTAAAGGGGTGCTGGGGATGGACTATTCATTAGGGACTGTAGTGACAGGACAAGGGGTAATGGATTAAAACTTAAATAGGGGAAGTTTAGATTGGATATAAGGAAGAAATTCTTTACTGTTAGGGTGGTGAGGCACTGGAATATTTTGTCCAGGGAAGCTGTGAATGCTCCATCCCTGGCAGTGTTCAAGGCCAGGCTGGTTGGAGTCTCGGGTGTCATGGTTTAGTGTGAGGTGTCCCTGCCCATGGCAGGGGGGTTGGAACTAGATGACCTTAGGGTCCTTTCCAACCCCAACTGCTCTATGATTCTATGATTACAGAACGAAACTGAAAATACCCTTGTTTTGATGGTACTGAGTTATCCTTCAAATCCTGTGCATTGAAAAGTGCTGAATTTTAAACATTTGAATAATGATAAAATGAGTATTGCTTTTTTAAATGTGGGTTGGTATGAAAGAAAGAGAAAAAATCCCAACAGTTTTGGCCAGAATTCTTTCAAACCAGTTATCCGCATCTGGTTTAACTTGCATGTCCAGCAACATGCTCCCTGATACAAAATGGTAAACCCCATTTCTCCTCCATTTTTAATATATTTTTTCAAAGGAAACTCTTCTTTGTGAAAATATCCCCTAGAAGGGATCCAAAACCCAATAAATAGTACTAAGCCGTTAGGCTTTACATCCTCCTTTGGTGTTGCCCTTTTGATTCTGCCCCAGCTGTTTTCTGTAGTGCTGTAATGAATAGCCCAATTGATTTATTTTTTAGTATAAGTTCATTGCAATTGCCATTTTTTAGTATGAATGATATCATTGTGCCTGGTAGTCCTTATTGTAGCCAATGCCAACACACTTAAATGTCTTGTTTTCAGATGCTCATGAAAGCTTCAACATTTACATCAAGATTTTCCAGGCTGGAGGCTTGCTTTGGGTTGACTCTTGTTGACTTAAAGTTCAACTCACAGTGATCCAGCTGTTCCAAGGAATTAAGGGAAAGTGTTGGTAGTGAAAAAATGAAGTATGACAGAGAGGGTCATGCTGGTGTCAGCAGCATGTCCTCATCAGTGCCAGAAAAATCTATCCGCTCAAGTGTTGTAAGTGACGAGCATTAAAAAAGCGGTTTGTTTATAACTGGTAAAGGTTCATTAGGGGGTAAGCACTGAATTTTCCAAACATTACAGATCAATTTTCACTGGCAAATGCTCTGACCGAACCACCCAAGTCTTGGAGGGCAGACACAGGGACTGTGAGAATGAAGACCTTGGGCCCACTGTAGGAGAGGAACTGGTTTGAGACCGTCTTAAGAAGCTGAATGTACACAAGTCCATGGGACCTGATGAAATCCATCCGTGGGTCCTGAGGGAGCTGGCGAATGAAGTTGCTAAGCCACTGCCCATCATATTTGAAAAATCATGGCAGTCAGGTGAAGTTCCCGATGACTGGAAAAAGGGAAATATAACCCCCATTTTCAGGAAGGGGAAAATGGATGACCCAGGGAATGACAGACCAGTCAGTCTCACCTCTGTGCCTGGCAAAATCTTGGGGCCGATTCTCCTGGAAGGCATGCTAAGGCACATGAAAAACAACAAGGTGCTTGGTGACAGTCAGCATGGCTTCACTAAGGGGAAATCCTGCCTGACCAATTTGGTGGCCTTCTATGATGGGGCTACAGAACTGACGGACAGGGGTAGAGCAGTTGATGTCATCTAGCTGGGCTTGTGCAAAGCATTTGACACTGTCCCACACTACATCCTTGTCGCTAACTTGGGGAAACATCAATTTGATAGGTGGACCACTCGGTGGATAAAGAACTGGCTGGATGGCCGCACACAAAGAGTTGTGGTCAATGGCTCAATGTCTGTCTGGAGACCAGTAATGAGTGGTGTCCCTCAGGGATCAGTGTTGGGACCGATCTTGTTTAACATCTTTGTCGCTGACATGGACAGTGGGATTGAGTGTGCCCTCAGCAAGTTTGCCGATGACACCAAGCTGTGTGGTTTGGTTGATAGGCTGGAGGGAAGGAATGCCATCCAGAGGGACCTTGACACACTTGTGAGGTGGGCTGATGCCAACCTCATGAAGTATAACCATGCCAAGTGCAAGGTCCTACACCTGGGTCGGCGCAATGACAGGCACAGCTACAGGTTGGGCAGAGAAGAGATCCAGAGCAGCCCTGCGAAGAAGGACTTGGGGGTGTTGGTTGATGAGAAAATGAACATGAGCCGGCTTCATTGTGCACTTACAGCCAAGAAGGCCAACCGCATCCTGGGCTGCATCCAAAGGAGCGTGACCAGCAGGTTGAAGGAGTTGATCCTACCCCTTTGCTCTCGTGAGACCTCACTTGGAGTATTGTGTACAGTTCTGGTGTCCTCAGCATAAGAATAATATGGAACTGTTGGAAAAAGTCCAGAGGAGGGCCAAGAGGATGATCAGGGGACTGGAGCATCTCCTCCTTGAAGATAGGATAAGAAAGTTGAGGCTCTTCAGCCTGGAGAAGGCTGCATGGAGACCTCATAGCAGCCTTCCAGTATCTGAAGGGGGCCTATAAGGGTGCTGGCTAGGGACTCTTCACTAGAGACTGTAGTGATAGGACAAGGGGTAATGCCTTAAAGCTTCAACAGGGGAAGTTTAGATTGGATATAAGGAAGAAATTCTTTACTGTAAGGGTAGTGAGGCACTGGAATGTGTTCCCCATTGAAGTTGTGAATGCTCCATCCCTGGCGGTGTTCAAGGCCAGGCTGGATGGAGTCTTGGGTGAGATGGTGTCGTGGCTTAACCCACAGCCAGACAGCTTGTTACCCACTCCCCCCCTTCTTGCGCTCCCCCTACTCCTGGGGGAACGGAGAGGAGAATCAAAAAGAAATGCAACTCCCACGGGTTGAGATAAGAACAGTTTAGTAACTAAGGTATAACACAAATCACTACTGCTTACACCAATAATAGTAATGATAAAGGAAATAACAAGGGAAGAGAATACAACACCCCATCACCAGCCGACCGATAACTCGCCCCCCCCAGCCTGACCAAGCACCGACAGATACCTCCTCCAACCCTGCCGTCCACCTAGTCCTTCCGGCTAACTCCCAGTTACCTCCTGGGCATGACGTGCTGTGGTATGGAATACCTCTTTGGTCAGTTTGGGTCAGGTGTCCTGTCTCTGCTTCCTCCTGGCTCCCCTCCTCCCTGGCAGAGCATGAGGCCCACAAAGTCCTTGGCCAAACCAAAACATCATTGTTTTTCAGCTCTGTTCCCAGCTGAAAGTCAAAACACAGCACTGCACCAGCTACTAAGAAAGAGAAAAATGACTGCCACTGCTAAACCCAGGACAGATGGTTTAGTGTAAGGTGTCCATGCCCATGCCAGGGGGATTGGAACTAGATGACCTTAAGGTCCTTTCCAACCCTATTCTATGATTCTAATTTCAGCATCTCACAGCTTTGCTGCTTACCTACTTACTGTCCTTAGCAAGGAACTTGCTTAGGTCCTTAACAAGGACCATGCTTTCCCAACACACAATAGGGACTAAGCCAGTTACGGCTTGGTACTTTCTGGCTATCTGAAGCCAGAAAGGCAGAAGAAGTGCTCCAGCACTTGGCCTACTTCCATCTTCCAAGTGGTGCCTGTGATGCCTCTGCTGTCACTTAGGTATTAAGGTGAAATCAAAGGTCACTCATTTGAAACACAAGCGATGAGGACTCAGACCTGAGAAAGGCCAGGGAAAAGATGGGACAAAGCACCCAACAGAGGGGCCCTTGAAAGCAGCGTGCTTGAAAATGCTAAGCAATTTTACTTACTGCCATCGCCACCATTTCTACCTCTGAAATCCTAGTGATCTCTGCCAATGGGATGTTCCTCTTCATTTTGTCAAGGTGCCCTCTTGAGTCAGTTCTGGACAAGCACTTCTTTAAATTAGACTTGCTGGCAAATGTGGCAGTCTGGATTCTCTGCAGATGGGTAGGAGCTGAAAAGTGCCACATGTGCTTTTGAGGCTGGTATTCTGAAATGGGATGCTGAAATGGCATGCTGGGAACCAACTTCATGATTCTTGTCCTAGCTGAACAGATGGTATGAGGAGATGAAATATTAATCATTGGTGGAGGTGCTCTTAGGAAGGGAAAAGCTGATGTTATTGTGATCGGGTGATTATTAGAAAATTCTAAGGTTTTTGATTTCTTGCTCTACATGTGGAAAATTTCTGTGCTAGTAAAGATTGACATTTGTCTGTGCAGAATTAACTCTCTGTATATTGGAAGTGACAACCTGTCTCAGCAGAACCCCTAAGCTGCCTCATAATTAACTATGAGCTCCAAAGAGCCTGGATCAGCCATTCAGGTTGCCAGCTGCAAATTAGGACACAGGGAAGCTTAAGCACCTTGGCATGCCAAGGTAAAATGCTTTCTTTCTTAAATTTATAATGTCCATTCTTTTATAGCATTGAACATTGACAGACAGATGTGCTTCATAACTAAGGTCGGTATCACAGTCCCCCTTTTCCACAAAAGGAGAAGTGGCAGCAGAGGGAGGTGAAGTAGCACATCCACAATCATCACATCATGGTTGTAGCACATGATGCCCAAGGGCGCTTCAACTTTATGCAACTATCAGATTTTCTTTTGTTGGCTAGAAACTATTTTTCACATTGAGTCAGAAACACCATTTAAAATGTTAGGAAAATTAACAGAGAAGAGAGTCTGGGGAACATGTAGACGTTGGAAGCACTTGCAGAGGGATTAGGCCTTGCTTTGTATGCTGCTTCAGCTGGTGGGAAAATGTGCTACAGCACAGGTCAGCAAACTGAGCACTGTCAGGGAAAAGCACATGAACTCTGGAACTTCTTATATATAAGACTCCTGGTAAAAAGAAAAATTCGTCCTCCAGAAGCCAACCCAGCATACTGATGTGGTCCAGCAGGTCGAGGTAGCTGGACAGCACTGGCTTACATAGCTTTTCAGAGTCTGGCACTATGGCTTCTATCAAGAGACTGCTTAAATACAGATGAGCAGATGTGAAGCTTTTGAGAGGTGCACATCAGACCCTATGTAACACAAACGGCACTGACAGCCTCTTTTCATAGAAAAAACAGCCAACACAACAGTACTGGAGAGCGATTCCCTTGTTTGGCTCAGGAAATCCAGACTGTACTCTCACTGGCCTGTCTCTGCCCTAGCTGGTTTCTCATCTGTGAAACTGTGGTAACACTACCTTTTGGCAAAGGACTTCCATGTGAAAATGCTGTGAGAGAGCAAATTATCATTATTTCTCACTCACAGTTGATATGCCTGAACTGGGGAACCTGAGAAACAAACACATGGATCCACGGCCAAGGACAGCACACCCTGTGTGGACCTCCACCCATGACATGGGGTTCAGCAGACATGGCTAAAAACACTTATCCTACACTTCAGTCTGTGTAGCAGCCTGCCTCAGCCTTAATCCTGATAATTTAGACATTTTTAAGAACTGAATTTCCACAAACTGGTGCAAAAATACTATTCTGCCTCTGAAAGCTCAGATTTGGATATATGCAAGCTTAGTTTGTCTATTTCAGATTTTGGATATATGCTAGAAAGGTAAATTGCATTTACTTTCAATTGCTAACATACATGTATCAGAAGCTTGAAGAAAAAATGCTGTCCTGTGTTAGGTTTCTTTTCTTAATCTTGTTCCGAAAGAAAAGATACATGTAGTTTTACACATCTTCATTGAAAGTGCCTGAAAAATGTCATTGCATGCCACCAGTTTTGAACACATTCAGTCAGAAGCACTTTCATGGCAGAAGGAAGCAGGATGATGCATGCAATGCTGCATTGTACTGACAAGTCCTGCAAAATAAGTAGCACAAGTACCAGTCTAATAAAGGAAAGAAAACTGCCTTCTCATACAGCTTTCAGATGAATCCAAGTGCAAGACAGCAAAATGGAAGAAAGAACCAAAAAAGGGTAAAATGAAGATGCTATTAGGCAATACAGGCCAAATTACTTTATGTTTAATTCTTTTCCTTTTAGTGATTCAAGATCCATATGCTTCTTAAAACATAGTATAAAAGCTCTAAAAGGAACTAGAAGAATCATAACTCTGTGTTCAGGTCTGCAGCACATAGCTGGTGCTGAGAGTCACTGCAGGCATATGGCCACTGCAACTGAGAGGAGGATTTGGTCAATGAGACCTCAGACAACTGGCCTTTCCATTGATTCTAATGCCTTTCAGCTCATGACTCCTTTCACTTAAATGAACTTTCTAAAGATAGGGTGAGGATATTCTTTCTCAAGATCTGACATTTACTTATCCCCTTTTCCAATACACTGAACTAATCTCTCAGCAGAGTTCACAACAATACATGACTGGATAACCCAGTGCTTCCTGCCTTGTTCTTCATTTTCTAATTTGTTTTTGGACACACCTGAACTCAAAAAGGTCAGCTCATGAACACTGTACATTGCTTCTGCTCATCAGAGCTGCATAGGTTTTGAGTGCTAAGCACAGGTTAAAAATGGGTAACCATACAGGGAATTGCCAGCACAATCTTCACTATGCTACTGAGGCTACCTACAGCTGTGCATCTTCTCTGCTTTGACTGCTGCTTCAAGGCTGGAGCACCCTCAGTTTTCTTTCTAACACAGTAGCATACCTGAGGGACTGCCCCCCTTTTATTTCCCCATTTTCATCCACGATGTTTTACTTTCATCCACAATTTCATCCACATAAGCCAGATAAACACCATGTCATTATTCTGTTTTTGTGGGATCTTGAGCAACCTGCACACTGATTTCATGTCAGGTTGAGCCCCAAATAGGTGTAAACAGCCTACTTTCCACTGACTTCCCATTAACTGGATGCATACATAGCAACTACCACTGCTTTTACCTCAGTAAACAAATCTCTGAGTCTGTCACCATCAAAAAGATGCTCTGCTTTTCCTGATTCTTTTGAATCTGAAGCATGCTTATTTGGCTTACAGAAGGAAATTTATTACATCTGCAGAAATAAAAACTGAGGCATTCTTAGGATTGCATATGACCTACTCTTTATATTATATTGGTTTTGATATTTCCAGACTGAGCAACAGAGTGGAAAATTATTTTTCCTAGCCATTCAATTTTCTATCCTACTATCTACTAAACAAAACTTTCTCAACTGCATATTTCAGCATGCAGGAATGTAATTCACAGCCGTTTACTTGTTCAGTCCACACTGAAATTTATATTGCATACTTACCTTCTATTGCATCAAATTCACTGTTAAGAAATTAAAAAAAAAAAAAAATTATATGCTAAACTTGCATTTTTAAACAAAATGTCCCGATGTGACAGACTAAATGACTGTCTGATGTACCAACATACTGTTACCTGTGCAAATTCAGACTTTGGGTCTGACAGCAATACAAAATGTAAAAGAGGCCCAAGCCCTGAAAATTTCATGTTAAACCTGAGGTAAGAGACAGAAGTAGTCACTAGAGGGAGACAATGTAATTTCATAGAGCACTTCCAAAAAACTTTCCAGTGGGAGAATTTATAACAAGCTGCATAATTTGTGCCTGTGAGTCTCAAGGGTTAACCTGCTGGTATTACCCTGTCTAGCAAACTCAGAAGTATAGGATCAATGGCAATATGTACCCATGTTGGAAGCAGAGAATAGATATTACAGAAAAAAAGAACCTGCCTACTCTTCAGTCATGAACAGTATTCACTTTTAAAACACTTCTTGGTCTCATCTGGGATAGAATTAATTCTTTTTCTAGTAGCTGGTGCAGTGCTGTGTTTTAGCTTTAGTCTGAGAATAGCGCTGATAACACACCCATATTTTAGTTGTTTAAGAAACATCATCAGGGAATGATAGGAATACATTAAATTTGTATTGGATTCAAAATATATTCAATTTTAAGTTTTTAAGTCTAGGCAGGAAAAAATTCACATCTTTGATGTATGATATAGGCTTACTGCTTTGGGTAGAATTACCTTAATTCACCAAAATGAACTCACCTCAGTAGTTGTTCCTCTTCTTCATTCTCACTTCTTTCCTTTAGTTCTCTGCTTCATCCCTCTTCCCACTCTTCTTTGCCTTATGCTGCCTGTGTCAGCATCACTGATGACCTAAGGTTTAGCCTTCTGTGTGTGTCTGACTACAGACCAATCAGATGATTTTGATGAAAGATGCTGAGAGGATCAGCACAAATTTTTACCATTTCACAAACATCTTTATTATGTCTAAGACTTGGACAATGCAAATTGCATAGTGGATTCTTTGCCAGTACTACTTGGGTCAATGAAGCCAACAGGTTTCATGACAAGTTGAGAAAATGCAAGCAAAACACTGAGTGAGGAATGGCAGTAAAACAGGGGTTGTTGGTATGGACTGCAAAAGGATTGAAGATTCTGCTGCTTCAGGGACCTCCTTGCACTTTTTCAAAGGTTTTTTTCAATGCAGGAAATTTGTATTAGTTTAGCTGCACTGAATCAGCAATATTCTTCCATGAGGAATTGTTTATGCTAATCTGATCACCATTATTAATTTATAACAGTACTACATGGAGGCTACCTAGTTTAGCTATTTCAGTTTTTATAATAATTATAGCTAAAATGATACAAACCCTAGAAGTATGGACCTAGAATATCAGTATGCTGATTTTGCAATCCAATACAAAAGGCACTAGTCCAATGTAAAACATTTGTAAAACAGATGCTTTACCAATATCTACCACTTGAGTCTCATCACCTGCAATTATGCAACAAATGCTTCCTGCCAAAGCTGGCTTTCTATTTTATCTGTCAGGCTCTCTTGAAAAAAAAAAATAAAAAATAAAGCCTAATCAGCTTTGAACTAATTTGTGTTCTCTGTCTTCAGGAGAAAAAATAATTCTACATTCTCCTATTTGTGCCACCTGTGACAACACTGAAGCCATCTGGCTTGCTAGCTCTGCTTGCAAGCATCCAGTGACAAGCAGTGTAGCAGCTGCCCTCCAGTGTGACAAAGAAGGTTTTCTTTTACCAAAATCAGTTTTACTTTTGTTGTTAAAACTTTAAGAACTAAAATCCCTGTCTTCTCTTCAATCCTTTTATCAGATTAAATCTGATACAAATTACAAAGGTAATTACGTGAATTATAGAGAGTGAAACTGATGTACTCCTTTACCCAGGGCTGAAAATTAAGGGAATGAATATTCAAAGCAGTATGATGCACCATTGAGTGAGGTGAAAAGACTTTATGCCAAGCTGAATTAATGGTTTATTGGCAGCATCTTTGAGGTGGATCTTGCTTTTCTGAATAACAAGGTCACCCATCGAGTAGTTCCCACTAAACTCAGCAACCAGAAGAAAAATCCTGCACACACCAATCCCTCTCCTGCTAAATTCAGAGGATCTGGACAGCTTCTGTAAGAATGAACAGTATTTCTTGTGGAAACCCTCTTTCTAATAAATTTGGTTTAGATGCACTTCAATTCAACCTCCACCCCAGGCATTGTGCATTATACATAGACATAAATCAATCAATAAATAAATAAATTTTCCAAAGAAACCCTACAGCTGGGATGCTGTAAGAGGGGTTTTTGCTTCTTGCACAAGACTCAGCATTTTTCTTAGTTTGGGAGATCACTGTGGAGCTGTCTTTGATGGAAGGTGAATTCACCTGCCTGATCCTATACAAAGAGCATGCAGGCTTTACAATGCTGGATGTGGTATTCAAAAGCAGCAAGGTCAGCTGAACCACAAGTGAACTGTATATTCCTGAAGCGGTATGGACTGGAAATCCTCTGTAAACACATCTTTTTTCATCTCAGAGGAAGGGTCTGCTGCTTTTTTTTCCTTCTGCTCTGATTTGTGGGTTTGCTTGGGGCAAGAAGTGAAGAGTAGGCTGCTTGAATGATTTCATCTGACGGGTTTCCACATCTTTAGAGGTGCTTGAACAGGTTTCCGTGCCACTACCAGGACTCTGTCTGTATGTACTGCAAAGAGTAAGTACTTTGGATGGCAAAGTAGATGAGACTTGAGTGAGAATTTGTGTGAATTTCCTGTAACTGGATAAAGTAGGTGTCTAAATTACTGTGAAGTATACAGATCTACAGCAGATGAACTCTATTCTTCTTGGCATCCCTTTAAAACACCTCTCTGCAAGGGTCCTTCTTCGGCATGGTAACAAAATTTGACTTACAGAAATACATTAGAGTTTATTTCAGAGTAAACTTTACAGATTTGTTTATGCTCTGGCAATTATATTAGGCACTTCAAAATACTATTAATAACTGATAAATAGCAAGAAAATGCATAATTTATTTATACTTACTTGCTACTTAATTCAAGGTGTCATCTACAGATAAAAACTGTTGTCACTAACTTCAGTCCTTCTATACAGAATCATAGAATAGTTAGGGTTGGAAAGGACCTTAAGATCATCAAGTTCCAACCCCCCTGCCATGGGCAGGGACACCTCACTAAATCATGCCACCCAAGGCTTTGTCCAACTTCGCCTTGAACACCACCAGGGATGGAGCATTCACAACTTCCCTGGGCAACCCATTCCATTGCCTCACCACGCTTACAGGAAAGAATTTCTTCCTTATATCCAATCTAAACTTCCCCTGTTTAAGTTTTAACCCGTTACCCCTTGTCCTGTCACTACAGTCCCTAATGAATAGTCTATCCCCAGCATCCTCATAGGCCCCCTTCAGATACTGGAAGGCTGCTATGAGGTCTCCACACAGCCTTCTCTTCTCCAGGCTGAACAGCCCAACTTTCTCAGTCTGTCTTCATATGGGAGGTGCTCCAACCCCTGATCATCCTCGTGGCCCTCCTCTAGACTTGTTCCAACAGTTCCATGTCCTTTTTATGTTGAGGACACCAGGACTGTACAGAATACTCCAAGTGAGGTCTCATGAGAGCAGAGGGGCAGGGTCACCTCCTTTGACCTGCTGGTCACGATCCTTTTGATGAAGCCCAGGATATGGGAGACAGTAGACATTTACAGAGATCATCATGCTGCCAATCTTCTCTGTATTCCATGCTAATTCTACCTTTTTATTGGTTCTGAATGTTACTCACTTATTACTGTGGATACAATCTCTGAAAATGCATTAGTGTTGGAAATCCCTATACTGCTGTACATCAAGGAGTAATCCTTTTATTTTCCATGAGGTGTTATTTGAATAATATGCACTAGAAACCTCTGGGCCCCTGTTGCAAACAGCAATACATTTTTCTCCTCATTATTTGAAAGCATTTATCCAAAATTACACGCTACCAAATATTAATTTCCTTAAGCCTTTTTTTTCCTTCCTACAACAACATTTTGTTCAGTCATTACAATGAATATTCATATTCTTGACACAATTAGCATTATGTTAGCAAAGCCTCATATCCTCACTGCTAATGCTCATATTCAGAATAGCTCTTCTCACCAACAGCTAATTTGAGTTATCCTGCTTTGCTGAAAATTGTTGTGCTCAGAGTTGGGCTATACCGGTTCAAGATTATTAACAGTAGGCATTAATCTGGCTTTTACCTGTTACGTTTAGAAGCGTTTGTAAAGTCTAGGCCGCTTCTTTTCTTTTGTAGATGTTCCTTAGCATAAAATGACAAGTAACAAACTAGGCTGTTCTGCAGTTTCTCCTGCCCTCTGCTGGATGCAATGCTAGAACAGCTTCAGGAATTCATCGTTTTTATCATGTTGTGCCAGGTAAGCTGAAGAATTTAACCCCTCTTTCTGCTCCCCAAGCAAAGACTGTTATGTTCTCTTTCTCTCTCTCTCAGGTGATCATTTGTATCTGTGTACAGAAAAGAAAAGGAAAAAAAAAAGCCCTACTCCTTAAGAGAAAAAATGAAATAGATAACGGGTATTAGATTCAGCTTTGGCACATTTCTTACTCAGACTTCAGGGTAAGTGTGTGGTCTCTCTGAAATCACTATAAACATAGGGGTACCACAGAAATTAAACTCTGCATGCTTGCTCTCCACTTAATCACAGAAAAACTTGCACTGGACTGGCTCTCTGAAGGTCATCCTGGTCCAAGCCCCTGCTTGAAGCAGGACCAAAATACATTGTTGTGAGCAGTAATCTTAAGTACCTACCTGAAGGAGATCGCACCACCTTTCTGGTCACCTGTTCCAGTGTTTGCCCATCCTCACAGTGAAAATGTCCTCTCGTCATTATCCATCCCTTTGCATAGAGCACAAGCCTTCCTCACTGCCTTCCCAGATTGTCTTTCTCAAAGAGCCCATACCCACATATGCAGCACTCCGGTCATACAAGGTATCTTACCACATACGTCCCAACAAAAGCACAGCTCTGCAATCGTGCACAGGTTTCTAATTTTAACCCTTTGTTTCCCCTACTCAAGTGCTTGTGTACAAGCACTTGAAATGGACCCCATCACACTGTGTTCACACAGAAAGAAGTGCAAGACCCTCCCCATCCTGCTGTGACTTCCCCACTGCTCCCTGTGCCTTCAGCTCTTTATAGGTTATAATAAACTTCTCCCAGCTTATGTAGTTTCAAGCTGTCCTCAATGGGTTTGAGGCCTGACAAAGACACTCTTGCCACACCTCACTAGATGGATCTTGCTCCTGCTTTGAAGTCCTTGCCCCTCCAAAACAACTGCTTGTGTGCAGAAGCCATGCCTACCAGTCATGCACCACAGTGTTGATCCACTGAAGGTACCCACTCCTGCCCAAATCTCTCCCTCTCACTCAAAGAACTGAGAACACTAGTGGTGCCACCTCCCATGCCACACTGCTGGTAGAAGAAACACATCTTTTTTTTCCCAAAAGCCGATTATGCTGTACCCTTGACCAAGCCATGTATGTATAGTCTCTCATGAAGGGGCTGGGATCTAAAACCAAATTAAAAACCTGTAACCCTAGTGGCAAATTTCATAAGCATCAGCAAAGACAACAGTACATTAAATATGATCTTAATTTGTGACATGCCTTTGAAGCTACGCTACATGCTGAGAATGCCGACACCATATAAGTGGCATGTTCTATGCCCTTATCGGGACTGCTCTGCATTCAAAATGAACCTCCAATTTGTCTCAGATAGAGAATCCAAATCAAAACCAAGTCATATTGCTGATGCAAATTATAAAAGTAGGAAAGCTCAAAACTGCAAGAGGTTTGCCTCAAAGAAAGTACAACAAATTCCCACTCTTTATTTTTAATGCATTTTGAGTTCTCTTGAAAGATTCCCAACTAGAATTTCCAGACATCTGTTTACTCTCATGTACACGTACGCTTGACAATACGAAGTCAAAATTTCTTTCCATGACTCACCACTGCAGCCAAGCTGAACCAAAACCATCAGTTCTAATTATGACAGGTATGTTCTTTGCTGCTGATATGTCTTTTTGCCTATTTACTTTTTTGCTGAATCCACTGGTGAGAATGCTATTTATTTAGTTAACTTTCTAGAGATCATTACCATGTCTGCAATTGTAATTAACTTCAATCTGGATTGTTTTTAACTACAGAATATACTAAAACATTATTTATCTAATGACTTTTCTTCATCATGACCAACTTAAGCATGTAATCTGTGTACTGTTCTTTACTGTGCTGTTTTTTCTCTTGAATTCTGCTTATTAAGTTTTATTGCTATGCTTTGATGTTTTTGAGGTTACAAAATAAAATGGTCCTGCACTAACAAACTTCTTTCTAACCTGATGGGTATATACAGAGAAAACAGGATACAGTGTTAACCAGACATAAGTATGATTTTGATCTCATTGGGTTAGTATAAATTTTTACTGCTTTCCTAGGAATTATTTCAGATTTCTACCCATGATTGGTAAAATCCGATCAAGAATATCTGTACAGACCAACTATCCTGTATGCTGCCCACACTTTGATGGCAAGAAAAATCATTGCTTTCATAAAAGTTAATATAAAAAAAAAAAAAGATGAAGTCTTTTTTTTATGTAAGATTAGAAACCTTACACTGTAAGGAGATAAATAAAAACTGAAGTGAGCCACTTTCTATGTGGGAAGAGGACGAGGTGATGCCAGACATGGACAGATTTTAGCAGCCTGAGTCCAAACTTACACTTTTAACACCACTGGGGCAAAGTAGGGCAACTAAAACAAAGCAACATTTTCAGGATTTCTAGGAAGCTTTAGGACTCAAAACCATACAGACCAGGTGAAAGATTCCCCATAGACTTCTGTAAAGGAGGCAGCTACTGCAGGATCACAGTTACACAAACATAACCCTCTTCAAAAAGGCTTGGGGTGGAGCTAGGAAATTATAGACCAGTTTGACCTTGGTGGCAAGACCAAGGACCTTAGGCAAGATTCTAAAGATATTAATAAGAGATGAGATCACAAGGAACACAGTCTGCTCAAAGTGGTTAAAGGACATAATCTACTTGGATTTCCAAAAAGTATTTGACATAAAACTGCGAAGTAGATTAATGCACAATGGTAGCAAGAGTAACAGAGGACGTGTCATCCTTGAATGAATAATGATACAATCTGCAGCCACACTCTCAGAGGATGCATGTTACAAAAGCCGGATTCATTTGACATATAGGCTTCAGATGTACTACTAACACACATTAAGGCTAATTTGCTGTCCTAATGCTGCTGGCCTCTTAAAGATACAGTGGACACATTCTGATCTCAGTTTCACTACTGAAGTCAGAAGAATTGCTCAAGGTACAAAGACAAGATAGACTGGAATCTACCCTAGGCAACTTGCCTTGGCTAAGTGTGTTTCCTGTATTTTGTTAGAGCCAGGTTTTTTGACTGTTACTCCCCCTCCTCAGTATATTGCACCATTTTTTTACTTTAATGCCTCATCAATACAGGTGGACTGTTTCCCAGCACAGATTTACAATTCAAGGCTATATATATACATATATAATATCACATACTCCTGTCAAACTAAATTATTTTGATTTGTCGGTATTGATTTGAATTTACAACAGTGTAGATGACAGAAGTATTTAGCTCTTCTTTTGCAGCACTAAGTTCTTTGATGGTCACTGTCAGGAATCCAATTCCAGATCCTTTGTGTGTTTACATCAATATAAATTCAGGACAAACCAAAGAAAGCTGTTCCACTAAAATAAATTTATAATTCTAGCAATAAAAGGATTAAATGTGTTTTTTTTGGCCAGATCATCTGAAAGTCAATAGCATCAATTACAAGAGAGAATTTGCCTTATGTAGCTTATTTACTGCTGACCCCTTGTAAAGTCAAAAGGAAGTTCCAACCATTTGCAAACTGACATACATAAAACATGAATCCACTGGGATGTTGTAAGTCTGCTTTGGAAACCCTGTCAACATCAACAGGTCAGGCTAATATCAGCAACTGCTGTGATAGTTGTTCAGAACAGTCATTCCTTTTTCCAAGCGTAAAGCTGAAATGGCAAGACAAAGCTGCTGCTTGCACTCGTGTTGTTCCTTCAGTTGGCTATATTTATCTCATTACTACTGGAGAGCTTGGCAGTTAGCTGAAGCACTGTGATGAACCAGTTATTGATAGCAGGGAAGCCAGCTCTGTTCCAGATTTGTCATGTGGACATGAAGCTGTGTGCAGTGGGCTGCAATATCAATGAAAGGATCAGAAACAAGTCAGCTGATCACTGACAATTCAGCCACTAAAAAACTACCACACATCCACTACCTAAACTCTCCTGACAGCAAGAGGCAATCATACTGCATACTTCTGGAATCAGGAGAGACTGCCAGCAGGAAAAGGTCCAGAAGTGTGTATACCAAAGTGGTGATGAATCTCCAAGTGCAGCTGGGTAACTGAGAATGAAATTTGACTCAAATCTGTTGACAGCCATGCACGTACAAGTCACAATGCCATTCAGATGTGTTGTGTGGTGAGTTCGGTTTATTTTGGTGTGAGTGATGTTTCAAAAAATGGTTTAAATTTGGTTTGGACTTTATCAGTACTTGGCAGTAAAAAAAGTTCTACTAAATTCTCTCTACATCATAGACAGAATATAAACCCAGTCCTCTGATTTAGCAAACCTGTACAAACCTGGGTTGCAAAAAATGCCTGTTTCAGCTATTTACATCTACCTTTTTGCTAATCATGCTCCCCTTTTATTGTATCTCTATCAGCTGAGAATTTCACACATCCCTTCCCAAATGGAAGAGAAAGCAAAAGAAATTATGTACAGATCACGTTTCTTGTCCATGCCACAAATTTATTGTAAAACTCATCATAGGCAGCTTTAGGGCTTACAGTCCATGACCCTTTCTTGTGTAAAGAACGCACTATAAAAAAGAACCTTAGCTTTTATTTTTAATTATGTCTCCAGTTTTGTCAGAATAGTCACAAGCTGTTAGAAATCAAAAGAAAATAATCTAGTTGCCAAGGGACTCTTGGAGATGACAAATAAACACAAAACAATCTTTCCTCCCTGCAAACATTTAAAATCACCAAGGGAGATGTCTCTCTCCCACTCTGTATTGAAGGCTGGTATTTCAGCTTCTCCCTTTTCACAGGAAGCCTTAGCTAATTTCCTGGCTAAGGAACACCTTCAATGGCAACACCTTCTTGACTGATACTTCGAAATTTCTGGTCATTCAGATTCAGCTGGTTTAGAAAGAACATGGAAAGAGACGTGTTTACAAACTAATGTGGCAGGGGAACTTAGAAGATGTAACTATGATACTTAAGACAGATACAATTGCTCCACTACACTAATGAAAGAGAAACCCAAATTCATGGATTCCTTAAAGCAGAGAGAAAATTACCACTGGACAAAGAAATGGCACAACATTTATCTATGATGATCTATCCTAAAACAGAAAAAATGAGAAAAGCCAGAAAGAAGAGTTTACTGAAATGATACATGAATATCCAATGCATGAGGAGTCATCTCACATGCCAGGAGCTGGCACAGAGTGTAAGACATTTTTGGAGATTCATGGCTGAAACAATTTTGTTTTCCCATGCATGAATGGTCCTTTCTACTCTTCTGGACAACACAGTTCACCTCAATGAGTTAACAAAAACATAACCAAAAGTGATTTTTGACCCCATGATAAAAGCATTTTACATTGGTGCCAAGCTCTGCCGAGTTTTATTTTTTCTCACATGGATTCTGAATTTTATACAGTTATGACATCAAACCCTTGAACTCTGTGGGCTGGAGCAAGCAGACCAAATCAACCCAGAACCAGACAGCACAGAGGCAGCATGAAAATACTTCTGTCCACTTTATTCTCTGCTGTAGCCTCAGGCAAGTCTAAATACAGAATACGGCCTATCGTTCTACGTGACTTGTATTAGAAGTGTTAACAAAACTGATGTTCACTTAGGAAATATGTTCTTACCAAGAATATTTCTGCTAAAACATGAAGACAGGAAATTGTAAATATGTTAACATATGAACTACTTTCTTTTCTGCACTCACAATTTTATCAGAAAATGGGTGCTAAATAACTTACTTATATAAAAATCTTTTAATTATCAACCTGTACTTTTTCTCATGTAACACATTACAATACAGTGGCTGCTCATTATTTAGAAGTTAGTTCGGCTGAACCAAACCTGCACTCTAAATTACATTCATGCAGCACCCTGGCAATAAAACTACCACAGCTTAAGAGGTGTAGTGAGAGACATTACTTTTCTTCAAAGAATGTACAGAAGCCCACGATGGCGAGAAGTGTCAATATTCTGTACTTACTGTAAAGTTGTGGAAAAAGATACACATGACTAACAGATCCCTCTGTCTTCACAGACATTTGCTTCCTTTTGCTAGGAAGTAATGACCATGGAATTGCTCCCTTTTGGTGTGCTATCCATAAATTGAGGGTTGTGTTGCTGCACTGAAGATTTAGTCCTAAGGGTAGTGTGTTTTCTAAGTGCTACAGAGAATTTCAGTGAGCAAAGGGTGCTCAAATGAAGCTGTGATTCTGTCTGAATCCATCTATTTAGCCTTGTGACTAATTGAGCACCTCACAAAATGAAGGCAACTGAGGAAAGGCATGCAAATTAAATTGTTACAAAGATATGTGTTGAACAACTTTAGATAAATCACATTACTATGAAAAATTATAGGCTGTACAATTACACAGACTAAAGATGCTTCTAATTACCCAGTGTTAATTATCTACTTAAAGTACTTCGTGGAGGATGAAAGAATAGGAGGTCTGTTAGGAACTACATTACTACTCTATTGTTCAAGAAGAAATCATAGTATATGAGCTGTTTGTTTTAAATGAACACTTGGAGAGCAAAACAAAGGTGGTTTGCATCTCAGAGATCAAAAGTCTCAATACAACTGTATTTTACCTGTACTGACAAAATCACATTAAGAAAAAATACAACCTGCCTCACAATTTCTATGCCTAATTCAGGACTTGGTGATATGTATTATGAATGCTTTGGTGTCATTGAAGATGCAGAGACATAACTGAGGCATATACTTTTAACATTACTAAAGGAAAAACATCCCATGCTATTTTGTCAGTGTTAAATGTCTATGAAATGCCACTATTCCAGCCCAGACTGTCTCATATACTTGTCCCTGCTCTTCAACATGTCAAATTACGAAATTTAATGCAAGGCAATAAGTGCTTACATGTGCTCCTGGCAGGAACAACAGTTTGCAAAGGAGTGGGGATTTCTATATGGTGGCAGTAATGCAACATAGAAACATAATAGTCAAAGATGAGACACAGAGCAAGTTATACATATAAGAAAAAGATTAGACTGGAACTACCATTTCAATTTTAATTACAAACCTCATTCTGCAAACACTCACCTAAACTGAGCTGACAAAGCCTTCATTTCGGTTAGGACTCCAGGTTATCATATTGCATGCATTATGGCAAAATGACAGTGATCTAAACAGACCTAATTATAGACTTTTCGTGTTCTTAGGCTACATGGAATCAAACTTCAAACAATTTAGCCTCTGGTAACCTTGACCTGGAAAGCAACTGCTGTTTTGGACTATTAACAATCTTTAATGAGTGCATTGCTGCTCTTGTAAGGGATTCTGGGCAGTCACTTGGTTTCAGGGGCATTAGTCTGCCCTGGTAAAATCTAGGTAAGAGTCTCAGCTTACACTGACAACCGAGAGAACTGAAATGCAAATGCAAATTGACAGTTTGTGTTTCTCTGATGTCTGGGGATCCTGTCATTAATAGCTAAAAACCACACAGCAGTGAAAATTTGTATTGAAGAGAAAGCCCAGTAAAAAGAAATAATTTATCTATATGAAGAAAAAATATGCATGCTTAATTCTCTTTCAACTGTGCCTTCCTCTTGATTCTCAGATATCAAGGGTCTGAGCCTACGTAGACCACCTCAGGGAAACATCTTCCAGCTACATTAGGTTATAGGTGTGCACCTTAAAAATCTAAAAATAAAACCAGCTGTGATGGATTAAAGAGTTAATTTCTGTACACAACATACTTTTTGTATAATTCCTTGAAAAATAAAAATAATCAATACTGGTTCCATATTAGTATTGCCCCAAAATCTCCCTCATCCTTCAACAAAACCAAACCAAACAACAAATCACACAGCTTTTGCAAGTCCTTGCAAGCTTATTGACTTTGGTAACATTTTTGTCTGAGTGAAGCTGCAGGGCTGACAGAATTCAATAGCACAAGCTCACTCCTGGAACTGTACCAGCTCCCTCTATGTACACCTTGGCAGACACATCTTCTGGCTGAAAGGCTGCAACAAGATAGGAAACAGAAGAGGTAAAAATCAGCCTCAGCCTCCCCTATGCTGATGGGTCCCAGAAGATTTATGTCATTGCTAAGAAAGGCACAGGGCCAAGAATCTCGTGAACCCTCCACTCCAGGGATACTAGTGGAGTTTTGTCTACTCTTTGAATCTGGCTGCCTTCCCATGCAAACGATGCATAAGGATTAGCTTCTGCGCCAAAGTAAGTGCAAATAATTTTGCCTTGACTTGAATGCTAACAAGTAGCAGGCCCTCTGTGAGGTTTTAAAGGTAATTTTAAAAAGCAGCTATTTCTTTAAATTTCACTGTTCTAATTATTGTAAAACTGAATGGCTTTTATTTGAAGCCAGATACAATGTAGCCTGCTAACTCTGGGTGACAGTTTTGGAGTGGGGTCCTTTTTTCCAAGGATGAATACTCCAGATGTTATACTGCTGAAAGTTTATTTCCAAAGACATATGTTGACTCTGAAACAAAACATTTTCTTGGGGACAAGGCAGATGAAAAACTAACTTTCCATACCTGTAGACCACTTAAAGCACAGTCTTCAGTAGTAATCCCATCAGCCACTGTCTAATGTGCAAAATGTAACACATGTAAAGAACATGGGTTTGTGTTTTATTGCCATAAAGGATCTTGTGACTCCCCTGTGGCAACATGAATTAAAAATAGACAGCTATCTGTGCTTGGAAATGAGTAGCTACATCATTTTACATACCCTTCAAAGTGTGTGTGAAGAAAACAATTCTAGGGAGAGCTGAAAAATAGGCTTCTTTATACGAATATTATAATTAATGACGAGAGAAATATTCACCCCAATTTTTTTACTGTCACCTAGTTCCCTGATATTATTTCTCTCAAATATGGACTATTAATTTTTAATTCTCCATTCCTCTCAATGTAATAGTAAACATTTTCCTTCTTTTTAACGTGCAGTCACTGTGTTTACTATTATGTTGGCACAGACTTTGATGCAAAGGAAAATACATTGCTTGGAAAGGACATTTCACTTCCCCAGTGGAAAGACGCATGTCAGATGAAAGGTTATTTAAAAGGTATTAGTTCCCTGAGTTATGTCTCTCTGATACTCAGCATTCATCTTATTTTTTTCTTTTTTATCCCTTCTCCCCTGTGAACTTTGCCTGGCTTTTCAAACTACTGGCCTGAAGGAAATCACCCACCCTGATTTTGCCTGCTTATACAACTCAGGAGAATTGCTAAAATTCTCTTTTCTTTCTTCTGCTTGTTCTTATTCTTGCAGTACCTGACAGAAGGTTAATGAGAACTTGTTTCCATGCTCTGCTAACCTGTGTAAAGAAAAATACAAAGGCTGAACTGGGACAGCCTTGAATAGTATAGAACAAAAGTATCTAAGTTAACTCTTACATACAAAACCAACAGCAGTAAGTTCTTCCTAGTCTTCAGAGATTCTACTTTTCATGAAGAAGAAGAATGGTGGACTAAGTTTGAGGAATGCTTAGCTTTAAAGTGAGCAGAAGGTGTTGAATCTTTATTATGAGTCTCTCAGTGAAGATGCTTTTCCATAAGCTAGTTGGAATTTTCTAAAAATGATCTTATTCAATGTTAATCTAATTCCGCCTGGTGACAGGAGTATTTGTTTCCAGTTCTCATACCCTTAATACTACATCCTTTGACTAGCTTTTCCCAAACAAACAGTGGTAGGTGGATCAAACCAGAATCATAACTACTTGATGCTGTGTGGCTTGATTCACTGATTGCTTTGAAGTTATTATCAAGGAATATGTAACAGCGAGCAAAAGGACTTCAGCAGTGAGACAAATATAAGGAGAAGTGAAGACTTTTTTTTTTTTTTGCATCAGCTGTCTTCACATTTCACTTCAGTCATGGTAAACCACACTGTAAGTTTTAGAAGCAGCTGCTACGCTGGCCACAGCATCAGGCAGAAAGAAGGAGCAATATTTTTCAGCTAGCTGGAGATGAAAGAAGTCCTGCTTGGAAACTAATGCAGCTCAGCAAACAAGTTTACTAACAACTGAAACAGTACGTATGACCTGATATGACTCTGAGAAACAGAAGCTATGTGCCCCAGGTCTACATGAGACACACTTGTAGCCAACTCCGCGAAATCTTGTGTTTTCATACAATAGCCTGCATTGCCATAGTCTGCAGAAGGACACAGTACTACAAGCACTAAAATATTGTGTACAGTCCTTGAGAACCACCAATACTGTTTCATGCTCTGCTCTGGCCTTAGATTATTGTTAGACCTTTACAGAATTCACAGATGTCACAGGCTGCTTGCTGCCCCAAAATATTTTAGAGTAAGGCTGAAACTAAACATTCCGTAGTGGGCTACAAAATACAATCAAAACAAACACAGAATGAGATCTGTCGCATTCTGGTTAATGGGTAGGATCCCGTGTAAGTATTTGGCTTTTATTAATATCCTGCAGCATAGTTGCAACTTCCTGTAGTATTATAGAACATGGTTAGAAAATCATTTTCTATCATACCTGAGTATCTTTCCAGAAATGTAACAAAGCTATCAAAAGGAAGTATTCGTATCCCAGTCAAAACACACTGCTCCTCCCCTCTGGAAAAACTTTAGAGAGTTTTAGAGAGCTTTAACACTTTTTATGCCTCTCTTGCCCAACAGATACGGGTAGGAAAGCAAGAAAGAACCTAAGAAATATTTGATCTTGAGACAGTAGTGCTTTTTATATGCTGTACAGAACTTTTATGCATTCCCTTGAGAACAGGTATTTCATTCTTACAGATCATTTTTTTCTGACCCAATGATTCTGACTGCTCTTACTAGCAACCATATCTGATGCGATGTGGTCATCTGCTATCTGCCCGTATTCCTGTTCACAGGATAAGCTGGCACTGAGTGATAACTGGGCCACCGACAGTATGTGATGATGACTTTAGACAAGCAGTCAGTACAGTTCAGGAGTACTAACTCCCTTTCAAATGTCACACCTCAGTGAAACATCTGGGGACTGGAAATACCACCCTGATAGATCTGATTATAGGAACTGTGGCAAAAAATGTTACTCTCATCTTCAACATACTGCAAAACCAAAGTTAAGATGATCTTCTACCATCATAATTTACAAATGTATGTCTTTTACCCTTAAGATTTTCAAAATCCTTAAAAAGCAATTTTACAAATCACATACCTAGGCATATCTAGGCATATGTATATAACACATGTAGGTCGTAAATGGCAAAATCGACTTACACCACATTGTGTCCACTGAGGAAGTACAGCCACACCTAAGATAAAAAAGGACAGCTAATTTTATAGAATACAGTAGTCCCACACAATAGCACTGGCACAGAAGGAGCAAATGACGTCATTCATTTAAATTCCTGCAATCACAAGGAAACTCCGGGTATTTAGAAACCGGAATTGACCAGAGCACGAAAGGTAATTATAATGAAAAATACCCAGAAAGGAATCAATTATATTTATCACCCAAAAGATAAATATGGTCTTCATGTTGCTGTAGAAAACAAACCCTATTACAAATACTCTTTGAATTGTATTATTAAAGCCTCTGAACACTAACAATAAATATGCATGCTCATAAAAGCATACATGCAACCATGTCTTTTCACTACCCTCACACCACACATCCCACTCACTCACACGTCACAACACTTACTCTGCATGTTACTAGTGAGTTGATTCAGCACTCTTTCAGCACCAAGTAGCTCTACTGACGACTATGCCAGGGATGCAGCAGTGAAGTTGACTGTGAAGGAGTACTTGAAACTTTCCCTAAGTTTTTAAGGATGCTTATGGAGAACCTGCATGCCTGTAGAACCTAGTTCTTCCAAGTCAAAGCCTAAAGAAGTGCAAAGCAGCAAACTTAGCTATGGAAAATGCAAAGAGAAAAATTGGGACTTCTGTATAGCTTTTCTTCTAGGAGAGTAAAAGTCAACTAAAATATGCATGCCCCATATTAGCTCTACTGCTCTTCCCAGCGTCTGTGTTGTACTCTGTGTCAGGAGACCATTCCCCAAACAGCAGCAGAGTTCTGTCCCTGCTTGCTAGACAAACTCAGAGAACTTGAGAGGTACAAAGGTACACCTTTGAGAACATCCTAGTGTATATATAGATGTGATCGTTGTGTTTGATGTCTGAGGCTGAGAACAGAAAAGATAACAGTGAGGGACAATGCCTTCTCATCTACTGGCCCTACATATATATTTATTCATAAACCAAGAGGTTCCCCAAACTACATTAAGCAGCCCTTCAGAGGGTGTGACAACTGACTTGGAGCTGCACTTCAGAAGGCAGAAAACATTCCAACTTAAGACAAAGAAATAACATTTTTTTAATGCTCTTAGGAATCTTTTCCATTTTCTCAGAAGTTTATTTTGGCTTCTCAAAACATGAAAAACAACAAGGTGCTTGGTGACAGGCAAGGGGATGTTGGTTGATGAGAAAATGAACATGAGCTGGCAGTGTGCACTCGCAGCCCAGAAAGCCAACCTTATCCTGGGCTGCACCAAAAGGAGCATGACCAGCAGATTGAAGGAGGTGATCCCGCCCCTCTACTCTGCTCTTGTGAGACCTCACTTGGAGCATTGTGTACAGTTCTGGTGTCCTCAACATCAAAAGGACATGGAACTGTTGGAAGAAGTCCAGAGGAGGGCCATGAGGATGATCACTGGGCTGGAACACCTCCCATATAAAGACAGACAGAGAAAGTTGGGGCTGTTCAGCCTGCAGGAGAGAAGGCTGTGTGGAGACCTCATAGCAGCCTTCCAGTATCTGAAGGGGACTTATAAGGATGCTGGGGAAGGACTCTTCCTTAGGGACTGTAGTGATAGGACAAGGGGGAATGGGTTAAAACTTAAACAGGGGAAGTTTAGATTGGATGTAAGGAGGAAATTCTTTCCTGTTAGGCTGCTGAGGCACTGGAATGGGTTGCCCAGGGAAGCTGTGAATGCTCTACCCCTGGTGGTATTCACAGCCAGGCTGGATAGAGCCTTGGGTGACTTGGTTTAGTGTAGGGTGTCCCTGCCCATGGCATGGGGGTTGGAACTGGATGATCTTAATGTCATTTCCAACCATAACTGATTCATGATTCTATGATTCTAAGTTCTAAGATATCTTCATTTTGAGCTCAAGTTCCTGATCCATGATCCTAGTTAAAACAATAAACGTTTTATTTGTTTAATGAGAGTCATGCACTGACACTAATATGGAATGGAAAGATAACCAGGATATCCAATAGAGTCAAACAGCTTTACCGGAAAAGTACAAAGGCTGATGCACAGGACCCAAAAGTTTTGACTAAATATGGAATCTAGCAGATGAACTGTGCTCTAGAAAATTGTTCTTTAGGGCATAGAATTTGCCTTAGGATGAGGAAAGGCCAAGAATGCATTTTTTACAATGCAATGAAAGTCAGAGAAATGAGGTGGTCTTATAAATCAGCGGTATAGTTACTATTAAGGAATAGCTAGATGGCTTGAGAAATTTAAACTCATGTATCAGGACTAAAAGTTTCCATTTAATTCTGTAGGCAGAATTAAAATTGTTATACAAAGAATATCCTTCACTGTGAGCTCTGGTTCTATAAGATTCCACTTAAATAACTCAACTTGGACCCTTAGTTTTCAACTTCTTGTACACAAGTGAGCTATTACAGCAGTCCACAGGATTTTGACACTAACACAGGGTATTATCACAGGCCTCCAGATTACTCTGTTTAGAAGCCATCCCAAGAGAAAATTATCTTCCACATGGAAAATGCTAAGAAAAAAATGGCACCTCCTTATTCTGGGCACATATTCCTGGTTTTATTACATTTATATCAATTACTTCAAGCACATAAAGACCAAAAAATGTTACTTCTTTTTGTAACTATGCACCATCAAATAGGCGTATTTCAGTGACAAAACATTACTGACCACAGTGTAATAGGGAGAAAGAACTCAGTTTGACTTTTTAGATTCAAGACTTAGTTTACAGTGCCTATGTTTTAAAAAAACTGCACTTTTGATTTTGTAAATAGAACTAAGTCAGTATAGGATCTATTCAGACAGAAATCATACAGACTACCAGAGGGCTGTTTTATCAAGTTACTGTCCTGGCTGGAATTCTTAGGAACAAACATGCAGAAAATTGCTTCTTTTCCAAAATAGGAAACTGGGTCTTTTAGACTGCTGTTCATAAAGAAAAAAGGGGAGCAGAAATAACTACATTTTTGTTCTGCTTAAAATGAATGTAGCATGAAATTTAAATCCCAACCTGAGGCCTTTTAAAGACAGATAGTAATAACTGCCATGAGCACTAAATTTAAAAAACTTAAAATAAATCACACAAAAGCCAGGGGCATTTTCATCAAGAAGTCATTACAGAACTAGAGTCAACAGTTAATTCCACTCTACTGAGTTACCGTCTGAGCTGTAAGTATGGAAGTCTAGTTTTCGAGCTTTTCAACTCATACATTGCATTTTTTAAAATACAGAAAAAAAAGGTATTTTAGAGCACTGTCTGATACGCTGGCTCCCACACAGCTGTCCAAGAACTGCCCTGATTACTCAGTGCCAGCTCTCCTTGTTTCCAGCCGCTAAGTCCCATTAGAATCAGCTAAAAATACATCAAATACTTTCCTAATACTATTTTTCCATAAAATCAATTGTTGTAGCTGTCATATGGATGAGACAGAAGAACTGGATCAGCAATAAAATGAACTCCTTTCAGAGATGTGTTCAGCAAACTTAAAACACATGCAGTCTTTGATTTCTGGGGTTATCAGGCACCTAATACCCGTAGGATTTTCTTCCTAAATTCTTTTGCAGAGCACTGTCTCTGCTGTGATTAACTGTGAAGTTTCAAGACTGCTTAATTTGTCAGAAGCACAGTCCTGCTCTCAAATCTGTGACTAGGTAATGGCAGACAAAAAATACAAAGTCCCTGCAATTTCTGTTGCAATGCTCTGCTTTGAAAGTGCAATGAGTGCAGATGAATGAAGCAATTGGTAGATGATAGTCTTCCATTACAGTCTATTGCAGAGGATTACAGAGGAAAAGCATCCTTTTCAAACAAAAGAAACAAAAAAACAAAAAACAAAACAAACAAAAAAAAAAGGTCTGGCTGCTGACGAACTGAAATGGACCCATGGAGCTCACTGACATGATTCTGAACTGGTTAGCCAATACAATCTGGAGCTGCTGTACAGAGGGTTTACAGGGAGGCAGTGAAAAACAGTAGAGGAAAACCTTGACTCAGATGTTGATTTGAAAGATTTGGAACCAACAAATGCTAGGATAAATTAAGACAGTAACTGGGTAACATGAAACACGCTGAACAAGCCAGGGTCAGTATGTGTAATCCAGGGCAAAGAATGTCTTATGTGCATAAGGCTCAAGAGCCATACAAAGGGCTGTTTCTCATATTTTAAGAGAGACTAGAGCTATTGGAACTATTCATTGGGTCTAAAAGCATGCATTTATATTTGGAAATTATGGGGCTTTGCTGGGGAATGTGCACTTCGGCATCTTGATATTAATTGCAATCACAGGATAAGAATCAGTCTCTGTTGGATAACAGTATTGTCAAGCTGATATCCTGTTTACTTCTGGTTTTGCCATCTTGCCTCTCCAGAAATGCTGGTCAGGCTTGGCTTGTTTCTGATATAAGGATTAGGGTACAGGAATTCCTCAGTTAATTTCACGCAATCTCTGACACAGGAGCCAAGGCCTCTGCATACAGAGGATGACATGGAGAGTCTGTAATGGCAATACAAGATTCACTTCCCTGTTCTCTACCAGAGAGGCAGAAGGTGGTTACAGGGTCTCTGCAACTGCTGATTAATTTCAGTGCAATGGAGTTCCTATGGTTCTGAAGAAAAGCAGTTAAGTAAGAAAATAATCCATGTAAGGCAGATGCCAGCTAAATATTTGAACGCAAAAAAAGTAGGTAACCTGTGACAGTATTTTGCCACCTTCATTATAACAATTTCTCCCTCATGTCCAGCCTGAATCTCCCCTCCTTTAGTTTAAAACCATCACCCCTCGTCCTATCGCAACAGGCCATAATAAAGTCTGCTCCCATCTTCCACATGGCCGTTTTTTCAGTATTGGAAGGCGGCAAATAAAGTGTGTCCGCACAACATACTGCAGATGATACTACTCGGAAGTTTCCATAACCGCCCAACCATGCTCAGGAGATGGCTTCTGCCAAGCGGGCAGCCCTCACAGGGGTGCTCACTCCCGTTCGCTGCCTCTCGCTCCCGGATGCCGGGTGCTCCCTCGGCCTCCGAACCTTACTTCCCCACTCACCAGCACCTCTGTGTAGCACCAGGGCGGCCACCCCCCACCTCTCTGAAACCAACTACGGGGAGCCTTTATTAAGCGCGCTGAGAAAAAGCTCCCGGTGTAGCATCAGACAGAAGAAGGAATACCACGGAATCCTACGGCTCAGCACCGCCTCCTCCCCATACACACCCCCTCATCACAACGCTGCCTCCCCTCAAAGCCCCACACCCCTCCCGCCCCCAAGTCTCGCGAGGACGTAACAAGGCGTCGCGCGCGGGCCGCGCCATGTCTGAGCCTGGTCGGCGCAGGCCGGGCTCCTCCCCCCGGCGCGCGCCTGGCGGCCTCAGCGCCCCGCACTGAGCGTGCGGCGCAGCCGGGCGATCCCGGAAGCGCTTTCCGGCCGCGCGGCGCGCTCCAGGACCCCTTTCCCCCTGTTCCCTCCCCCCATCCCCTCTCAGAGATCAGGTGCCACACGGAGATCCCCATCCCCACTTCCCTTTCCCCTTCCCCCAGCCCCGCTCCAGGCGCCCTCACCGGGGGGCCCCTGTTCCCCTCTCCCGTTCCTCTCTCCCGTTCCTTCTCTCCCCCCCCTCCCCGCCGGCTTATCGCTCAGGAGGAGCGGGGGGGGGCCCGCGCAGGGCACCTCCTCGCGTGCCGTCCACCACCCCCCACCCGGCCCCCGCAGCCTTCGCCTACGTTCGCCGTCCCGGCGAGAGGCCGGGCGGGCCGAGCGGGCATGCAGCCGCCGCCGGAGCCGAGCCCCCAGCGCAGCACGGTGAGGGGGCAGGCCCCAGGACCGGGGGTGGGAAAGCAGCGGGAGAGGTGCGGTGGGGGTGAACCTGGGGAGGGGGCTGGGCTGCCCCCCTGCCGGGGGTGTCCCGTCAGGGACAGAGTGTGTGTTGGTGGGGGTGATATCTCCGCGCTGTCTCCCCGGCTCCAACCGGCTGTGGGGTGAGCCGCACCCCCCTCGGACAGATGGGCTAGGGGGGAGACGGGCTGCCGCGGGGAGAGTGAGCTGGCGTGGGCCGGGGGTGCCCGCGGAGTCGGCGGGGCAGGGGTGTGGTGATGGGAGGGTGCTGGTGTTGATCCTGGCGCTTGTTTTGCTGCCTCGCTCCCACGCAGCGAGCAGGGAAAACTTTGTGTTTTGAAGCCCTTCGGAAAGGGTGTCTGCCCGGGGTTCCTGTGCGGGTGTCTGCTTAGCACGGGCTGTGGTGTGTACTGGGCCGCAGATGCTGCTCTTGCTGTGTAGCAAAGACATAAAAACCAAGTAAACTCACAGGTGAAAGAGCTGCCACTGCCTCTTCGGCGTGTTGACTGCGGTATGATGATGCTGCTGATGTGGCTTGGCTTCTGCCTTGGAGTTGGAAGGCCCTCAAAGGTAGCAAGGCCTTAGTTATGCTCTGTCCAGAGTCTTGTCTTTAGGTCAGATTTGAGATCTAATCCGTTGTTTGTGTTGACTGTTGGGAAGAATAGCTTGGCTCTTATTTTGGTTTGTTTTTTAAATATAGGTGGATATGGTGAAAGGAGGCTACTTTTATGGCTTGATATTGTTCCAGTACTAGTATTTGACTGTGTGGTTGGTGTGTTTTTCCCTTGTTCAAACACGACTTGTAATGTGATATTGGCTGTTCATTCCCATGCTTTAGCAAGGAGAAAACAAGAGGAAAGGCAATTACTTAGGTGGCTTGAGAATAACTGTACTTGGGAGTTTGGTAGAGAATCCCTATCACCAAAAATAGGGAATGGCCTGAGGATGTCACACTGGAAGGTAATGGAAAAACTTGAAAGGAAGGCACTATGTGCAGGAAAATACATGTAAAACTGTCTTTGAAGATTTCAGTGATAACTAATTTAAAGATGCTGTTAGTAGTCTATTGATGTCTTTATAGCTGATGAATACAGTAAACATTAGATAAATAAATTAGCTTAAAAGATAGCTATTTATAGTGCTTTTATGATAGCTTTTATAAGTACATTTTAGGATTCTTTTCAGCTTGATATTGTGCAGTAGGCTTCCTTTCCCCTCTTCCATGCCAACCCATCCTGCTGATGTATTGATAGGCGCCTGTTATTTTTAGTGCTGGTGTTGATGTTACAAAATTGAGTAGTAATTGTATATAGGCTCATGTTCTGTAACAGGTCCACAGCAGACAAGCTCTGTTTTCAGAGCTTTGCATAAAAGAACTCTTAAAATTTACAGGTAGAGCCCTCATGGTCAAAGGTCAGTGTCTGTTCTATTAGCTTTTCTTTTCCAGATCTGGGAGAAGAGCAATACTTTCTTTTGCCCTTTTTCCAGTATATCTTCAGTTAACATATTTCATGTAAAAAGAAGAAATGTTACATTCATTTCCTCTTAGTAGTGAGAGACAAACAGGATTCTTAAAAATAAAGTATTTCACAACATTTGTTAACGCCTGCCCTTTGTCCTGTCTTGTGAATGGTGTTGGTTGATAGCAGAAATCTGAAGAATGCTGTAACAGCCTGTATTAATGTATGTATCGAGTGTCTCAGTTCATCCATGAAGTTACTGATGTGTCAGATTTTACACACAGTAGTAAAGAATAACAAAATCAGCACTTAAGCCTCTCTTTAATCATAAAACTGTTGGTTTAGGTACAGTGAGTTGGATAAGTGTGATGGATGCTTAGTATGAAACTATACTTTTATACTGCATTTTTGTCTGGCTTGGGTCATAACCTTTACTATAAATGATTTCAGATAAATGTAAACAGGGTATGGTGAGATCTGTGTCTATTCTTTCTTCTTGTTTCCTGGATCTTATCGAAGCTTCTTTTTCCTTTCATTAGCTGTCATCTCAAGGAAGGCAGGACAAGTTGAATAGGTTTGAAAATGTGTCTTCTCTTCCACCCAGCTCTGGTGGTATGCCTGTGCTGGTGTCTGTCTGCTGAGTTGCAAAGGAGTAATGGTAAACAGTAATCCTAATGGTAAAGGATTTCTTTGAAGTCATCCAAGACAATACATTAATGTGATTCTTAAGGTTAGTCAGTAATAGCTTGTCTCTTTCTGTACCCTGTCAGAAATTATGTAGTGCTTAAATGAAGTTAAGTTTTGGTTGCACTGGACTGTATATGCTTCCTCCTGATTTCTGTTATGATTCATTTTGTATGTATTTTTAAGTGGCATAACTAGCCTCAAAGTAAGACCTGCAAAAGTATTCTTGGTTAGGGTCAGATTTACCTGTTTCTTTATGTACTGAACTACATAATAAATATGAAAATTAAGAAGATGTTTTTTTATTTTTCAAATGGCAGATTTTTTAGTGGGATGATAGTTCAGATCTTTACTTGTAGAGCTGCAGTGTCTCAGTAAAATCACCAGTACTACAAGTAGAAGCCTTCAGTATTTTAGTGCTGATACAAATGTTGAGTAAATGACCAAATCCAGTAATTTTTGGGTAATATCAACTCTATCGTGTCCGCTTAGTCATCCAACTCAACTCTGGTATGACACATTTTGCTCTAGGAGTGTCTGTATGATGCTGGTCTTTCTACTGCTGTAAGCTGAAGCAGGTTTAGCACCTGGTAAGTATGTACCTGTGTACACACAGAAATACATGTGCAGTGAGTTATTTTTGTTCCATGGTACCTTTATAAAGCAAGTGACAAATGGAGAGTGAAACTAACAGTTTATACAAAGCCTCACACTTTTTCATAGGCACATTTTGGACTAAGTGTTTTAATTTACAAGGTAGAAGAAATAACTGTGACTTGTGGTTTTGCAATATTTTTTCCTGTTCCTGTTACTGTCTTTTCTCAAACAGAAAAGTAAAGCTAAGATGGAAATTGTTGCTGCCTAGTGCCTAAAATGATATTAGGGTATTACTTTCAAATCCCTGCCAAACTTTTATGGTGGTATTTGTCTCTTTTTTTGTTCTTGTTTTTGTTTTCCAAGTCGGGGCTATCCTTCAGTTACTTGTATAGTGTAAACTATCTGTAGAGTATTATTTCTGTATGGGCATAGTAAACTAAAATACTGTGTGAAGGGTGGTATTAGCTGTCTTGCTCTTGTGAAAGACCAAGAATCATTTTGTTGAGGTTGAATGTGTGGTGATGTCATGGTGCAAATTTGCATGTGTGAAACATTGCTTCCAAATGGAAGGATGAGAGTTTTGAAATACTTGTTTAGGCTTATGTATGCAAATATTGAAGGTGTTGGTTGAAAATGTTTCTAGAATAGGTTCTTAACTGATACTTGAAGTATCAAAGTTATCCCTTGAAAGGCTTTCATATTGTGAATATGCTAGTAATACTCTAAATTTGTCTCTTCAGCTTGAGAAAAAGGTCAAAGTCCAATTTAGTAGTGTAGATGGTTTTGTAGTACTGAGTATGCATTTGAGTGTGTCTTATTCTGTGTGATGTGGATAGTTGGTCAGCGACTTCTGGCGTGTTGGTCAGCACTGGCACTGTGGTATTAGGGTCTACTAGACTCATGCACAACTATCAGAAGAAACATCACTGGAGCCTTTTTGTTGACCTGAGAAGCTGAAATGCATCTGACAAAATTCAGTGTGTAATAAGAAGACAAAGTTACAGTGTTGCTAATAAACCATACAGATCAAGATGGGCAGCGAATTATTGATGTTTCGGGTTTTTTTGTTTTGTACTTTTTCTTTTTGAAGTTTAATTATACTAGATAGGTCCCACCCTGTGTCTGTCTCGGTTTAATGTTGAGTGAAACTAGTGTTTCAATATGCTTACACCCCGCTGATTACTATGTTAAATGTTTCTCCCCCTTCAGGTGCTGTTTCATAATGGACAGCACAGCACCATAGTCTAAAAGTGAAAAATGTCATCTCTGTTAAGGTTATGTAAAGCTTTGTGTTCTTAAGAAGCATTAGCTCTTGAATTCCAGGTGAGCTTTATTTTATGTACGGCTTGAATTTGAATTGAGACATCTTCAATGCTTTTAAAATGCTTCAGGTTTTGTCCTAACCTAGCTCTATAGTAAGGAAAATGACTTATGCTTTTGCTCTTTTCAGTAGGTAGTAATAAGCAAGGTGGCTTCATAAGCAAACAGTAAAGCTAGAGAAAGATGTAAGGTTGTTCTGCTACAGTTTTTAGTAACCTGACTGTAACAGCTCAAGTATAGATGTTTTCCTACCTGCATGTGGGCTTGCTGTTGGAGAATTAAAAATGTTTTCTAAAAAACACCTTTCAACAAGTTCAGTCTGTCGTGTTCTACGTGCAGTATGCTTTAATGAAATACTTGCTTTCAGATGAAATTATGTATCCACTCAAGTGTGTTGATTTGGAAAGTGGATCAATTTCTGTGATATCATGGGTGATCTAGGGATACTTTTAGAAAAAAATATCATATTATGAGTATATGTCTTGGATGTTGTGGCAGAAAAAAAACTGGATACTTTTCTAAAACTTATTCACTGCTGACTACTTCTTATCGGACTTATCGGACTACTTCTTATCGGTAGTGAGATCCACAGCAGCACTAGTATCAGTTTTACTTTTCTTGGTTATGTTCTAGAGTTAACTTGTCCTGAAGTCTCACCTGTTTAAACGATTCATACTGGTTTAAAACATCGTAACTTCCTGAAGATAGCTGGCAATTGGCTTGCTGTGTTCTATGTATGCCATAGCATTTGTTGCATTGGTATAACTCTTTATTTCTATTTGTTCTGTAGTCGGTTTGTATACTTTGGCTTAACTCAACCTGTAGGCTTTTATTCCTAGCAGTTGAAAAAAATATGGATTTGTTTTCTTCTTTGTTTTTTTGGCATTGGGCATGGGATCAGTAATAATTCAGAGGAAGTAGAGGGGTGGATACTGTTTTGCTTGTGTTTGTTTGTTTGTTTGTTAGATGTTTTTTCTTTTTTACCTGGATATTGTGCAAGTTATAATAGCAATATAAAAATTGGCTTTCATGTTGATGTTTTTGAAGATCAGCTTGCAAACCTACTAAGCCGTGCATTAAGTCTTCTGGGGAGCATTGCTGTTGAAGTGTATTTGCCTTCTTTCTGGAAATTCTTAAGATTGTCTTGATGCAATAGTAATTCTCACTGTAATCCTGCTAATGGCAGATCAGAAATGACATGTCCAGATAAGGCGAAGTGTTAACTTTGTACTATTTCACTGTGTTGCTTCCTGTTTGCTCCAGAGATGTTAATAGCCTATGTTTCTATTAGCAAGCACTTCTACATGAAATGTTATCTTTCTTCCTGCTGCTGACTTGGAGGTGGCAGAAACTTCACCATTTTTGGGGTAGTTTTACTGAATGCCACTGTATGTTCTTTTCTGGTAAAAATCACTTTTTGGCTGCTGGATGATCTGGCACTGTGCAGATGTGTTTTTAGTTATCTTGAAATTGCCAAGCAACTGAACTCAGAACACTTAAATGAAATTATATGTAAAAATAGACATTTTTGTCAGTGCTTTTGTAGATTAGTGTGGGTTTTGCAACTCATTAGTAAGTCTTAAATGGACAGCATGGGGTAACAGTTATTTTAGTCTGGGTCTCTGCTTCATTTCCTGCTGTTAGGACAGCATTGTGAAAATGTGGTTATAAAAGCCTGCTTACTGTTCCTTCATGAGCATCAGTGTTTTATACAGGTATTTCAAAACATATCTCATTGCTGGTCTGGAAATGTTTCATCTGTTGTGAGCTTATGAGCTTTTTGAGTAATTGTTAAGGTTGATGTATGCAGTTTTCTACTCCTGCTTCTGTACTGAAGACATTAGCCTTTGTTGTGTACTGGTTTTAGTAGCAGGTAGTGACAGTGGGATAAGCTCACATCCTGCTTCCTTATGTGTTGGTTTGAGCTTATTAGTACTTTCTGTAACAAACATATTATCTTACTGTTGTTTTCTTACAATATCCAGCTTAAAGGAAGAGGGGACAGAAGGGGAAAGCACTTAGTACTGTATCTGTTGCAGTAGAGTTAAGTTTATAAATGACAGAATGTAGACCCTCTTAAATGAAATCTGCCTCTTTGCTTTTGAAGCCCTCTCTCTAGATACAGTAACTGCTGCTGTTGCTTTAAAAGTTCCAAGTCAAGCAAATGTTCTACCTGCCAGTCCTTTTCGGGATTTGGGAGTTGAGGTAAATGAGGCTGAAGGTAGCCTTAGGCCTAAGAGAGACCTAAGTAAGATCAGCTCTTTTGGTCTGTCTTTAGAAATTATCTTCTACTATGGTGAAAAAAGAGAGGGTGGAGGGAAAGGTGTGAAGAGAAGTCAAAAAGTCACTGAAGTGTTCTAATAGGATTCCTTCATATAGGAGGAAGGGGTCTGTGAGAGGGAAATGGATTAGTGGTTTGTCTAGAAAACAGCTTAAAGTTTTCCTGAGACAAGAAAGAAACTTGCTCTCAGCACCTTTATACCGCAGCTCCTGATGCTTTTAGTACTGTTAACCGGATGACATCTTTGTTTAGTAGTGTGGATACTGAGGGGTCTTCACTGATCTTTCTATTATTGCTCAGCAAGGCACTAGTATCAGCAGCACTGACATTGCTGGTTACTGTGACAAAACAGTACTTCTATTTCTGGAGGAACACGAAAACTGCTTTTCCCTAACTGAGACTACTTTCCGTAAAAGTTGTAACAAAAATGTATGACACGTCTCCTAAGAGCATATGTTACCCAATATGTGAGCAGGGCATGTTTGTGTTGTTTGTTTCTTATCTGTACAGTTCAGTCTAGGCTTTTCATTTCCAGAAGTCCTCGTGCACTTTGTTCTCACGTATGTCTGTTAGTGAGAGGTCAGAATACAGCGTTAGTGGACAGATGTCTTCAGCGTGATGGAGAATTCCCCTCCTAGAAACAACAGAAAAAACGAGGGAAGAGCTCATGAGAGCTCTTCTGTCATGAGACCTCACTTGGAGTATTGTGTACAGTTTGGCGTTCTCAACGTAAAAAGGACATAAAACTGTTGGAACAAGTGCAGAGGAGGGCCACAAGGATATTCAGGGAACTGGAGCTTTTCCTATATGAAGACAGACTGAGAAAGTTGGGGCTGTTTAACCTGGAGAAGAGAAGGCTGTGTGGAGACCTTGTAGCAGCCTTCCAGTGTCTGAAGAGGGCCTATAGGGATGCTGTGAAGGGACTCTTCATTAGGGACTGTAGTGACAGGACAAGGGGTAACAGGTTAAAACTTGCACAGGGGAAGTTTAGGTTGGATATAAGGAAGAAATTATTTCCTGTTAGGGTGGTGAGGCACTGGAATGGGTTGCTCAGGGAAGTTGTGAATGCTGCATCCCTGGCGGTGTTCAAGGCCAGCTTGGGCAGAGCCTTGGGTGACCTGGTTTAGTGTGAGGTGTCCCTGCCTATGGCAAGGGGGTTGGAACTGAATGATGTTAAGGTCCTTTCCAACCCTAACTATTCTATGATTCTACTCCTCTCATCTTTTAAGGAATCCATATCTTCTCAAAGAGAAAATTCGGCTTTCTGTTCTGGTGGTTAGGTTTGTATTGCCAGACTCATTGAAGCAGTCCCTTTGTGATTGGTGCTCACACACTTGGTTTCTCCAAGAAGTGTATGAAGGGGAAGTGGTGTTAGGGAACTGGCAGAGAAGGAACAAGACAAGTTTGTCTCTATTATTCTGTGAATTCAGTTTTAAAATAACCATGAAACCAATCAACAAGCCCCCAATTCTTTTCTGTCCTGTCCTGTGCCTGTCTCCCTCCTGCATTGATTCCTGTTAAAATCTACATCATATATCATTATTTAGTCCATCTTTCTGTCAAAAGAATTCTCTTAATGTTTCTTGGTTTTTTGGAAAGATCCGAAAGGTCAGGGTTTAGTAAGTCCCTAAAATGCTAGAAGAAGAGCGGGTTGTGGTGGGACTGTCTAAATATTTTTCCCTGATTTATAGTCTTTGATTCAGGAGGGAAAAAAAGTAGCTATGACATTAATGTTTTATTATCTCTTGTTCTAATGTTTTTATTATGTGACATGACATAGATTCCAGAAAATACATATGTGCCTGGACTTATGTACAGTGTAAAAGTTACGCTGTTGTGACGGTGGCAAATTCCTGCTTTGGGGCTATTCTGAATAAATTTTCTTGAGCATAATCATTCGTGTACTGTATCCACTTATTCATTATAGAATCATAGAATAGTTAGGGTTGGAAAGGACCTCAAGACCATCTAGTTCCAACCGCTGTGCTATGGTCAGGGACACATCACACTAAAGCATGCCAAGCAAGGCTTTGTCCAACCTGGCCTTGAGCACTGACAGGGATGGAGCATTCACACAACCTCTCTGAGCAGCCCATTCCAGTGCCTCACCACCCTAACAGGAAAGAATTTCTTCCTTATATCCAATCTAAACTTCCCCTGTTCAAGTTTTAACCCGTTACCCCTTGTCCTGTCACTACAGTCCCTAATGAAGAGTCCCTTCACAGCATCCCTATAGGCCCCCTTCAGATACTGGAAGGCTGCTATGAGGTCTCCATGCAGCCTTCTTTTCTCCAGGCTGAACAGCCCCAACTTTCTCAGTCTGTCTTCATATGGGAGGTGCTCCAGTCCCCTGATCATCCTTGTGGCCCTCCTCTGGACTTGTTCCAACAGTTACATGTCCTTTTGATGTTGAGGAAACCAGAACTGCACACAGTACTCCAAATGAGGTCTCATGAGAGCAGAGTAGAAGGGTAGGATCATCTCCTTCGACCTGCTGGTCATGCTTCTTTTGATGCAGCCCAGGATATGGTTGGCTTTCTGGGCTGCACGTGCACACTGCTGGCTCATGTTCATTTTCTCATCAACCAGCACCCCCAAGTCCTTCTCCACAGGGCTGCTCTGAATCTCTTCTCTGCCCAGCCTGTAGCTGTGCCTGGGATTGCGCCGACCCAGGTTTAGGACCTTGCACTTGTCATGGTTAAACTTCATAAGGTTGGCTGAGGCACACTCAATCCCACTGTCCATGTCACTGACAAAGATGTTAAACAAGACTGTTCCCAACACCAATCCCCGAGGGACACCACTTGTTACTGCTCTCCAGCCGGACATAGAGCCATTGACCACAACTCTTTGCATGTGGCAGTCCAGCCAGTTCTTTATCCACCAAGTGGTCCACCTATCAAACGGGTGTCTCTCTAATTTAGAGAGAAGGATGTCGTGTGGGACAGTGTCGAACGCTTTGCACAAGCCCAGCTAGATGACATCAACTGCTCTACCCCTGTCCATCAGTTCTGTAGCCCCATCATAGAAGGCCACCAAATTGGTCAGGCAGGATTTCCCCTTAGTGAAGCCATGCTGACTGTCACCAAACACCTTGTTGATTTTCATGTGCCTTAGCATGCCTTCCAGAAGTGTCGGCTCCAAGATTTTGCCAGGCACAGAGAATTCACAGAATGTTTGAGTTTAAGCCTTGTCAGCAGTAGTTTGTAGTAAAGTCTACTGATATTTTGAATTAGTTCCTAAATGCTGCATTCTGAACTGACCATGTTTATATACTTTTTTTGCCACTGTTAGTTGTATTGCCAACAGTAAAATGGTTAAGATGACTGCCACATGCTTATGTAAGCTGCATTCATTTTTAAATCAAACTATTTATGGTACAGGCTATTTAGTCTGTTCAGAAAATCAAAACTCTTAAATGCATTCCCCCTGAGCATGTAGATTTCCTTAGACATTTCTTATGTCTGACTCCACGAGTATTTTTTTTTTTTCTTACTGTAGTGGGCTTTTTGTGTGGGATTTTCTGAAGGTTTTTTTGTTTTGTTTTGTTTTCCCAGCAAGTGTATGGTACACTTAAAATTGTAGGGCAAGGTATCTGTGTATAGTAGAATTTGAGAATTATGTAAACATGTTATGTAATTGTAAATAATCTCAGTTTTCATTAAACTGCAGTAAATGTCAAGCAACCAGAAAAACATAATGGTTCGGATTATTTTTTTCATGAGTAGTGATGATCCCATGTGATTTAGCATGAGCATCCTAGGTCCTTAGTTACCTGATATTATGTAGAGCATGACAGAATGCTACTGGAAGATTATATTGCAGACAGATACTCTACAAAAACATTGATGGATTTTCTTTTTATTTTTTTCCCAGTATTCAGGAAGTATTATGGTGGCTATTTCAGGAGTACATTCTTAAAAAGCTGTGAAATATTTGTATTGCAGTTGAATTAAACTGTGTTTAACTGGAGTTCTTTTAACACTTAATTACGTTGCTAGCTATGAAAAAAGTGCTTAAACAGTAAATGAGTTTATGATGGTGTAAACCCCCAGATTGATTTATAGTAGCTTGTTGTTATGGATATATTTGAGTACATGTAATTTGTGTTAGGTTTATGAATTAAGTTGGATAGTCAGAGATGAGTAACTTCTAAATGTATTAATATAATTATAAAACTTTCTGCTGAATAACTTCAGGAGGGATCTGTGAAGTTTTCAAAATTTTAGGTGTTTGTTTTAATTCTTTCATGACACTAGGTTAAACTCATATCACTTCTGTACATCTAATATTAAAATACTAAGATTTTTAAGCACACTGTGGGTATTTTTACATACTTTGCCCTGCTGTTTGGGTTATTTTCTCTGTTTTGTGATTCTTGCTTGCTAATCCCTGATATTCACAACTAATCCGGACTGACCTGTGGTCAAGGCTAAGAACTCTTCCTGGTTCTTCCAAATAAAAAGAAAATGAAGACTCAGAAAGACAACTGTTCACTAAGGTTTAGTGTCCTGGCTTGCTTGAACGTAGGTGATTTGGATTTCACAGGGGTGCTCATTGTTCTATCATTTAACCTTGAAAATAAGAGTTCTAGAAATTTTATCTGTTTTCCTTCACTGGCTAAAACACCAAGTAAACTATGACCAACCAGAGACATTGATTGCAACCAGAATTATTTATTCCTAGTTCATTGTAACTGTGAGGTGCCTGTGTGTCCCAGAAGGAAATCTGTAAATGGAATCAAAGATTTATGACTTGGACTGCTTTTGTAATGGACTAATTTATAGTAGTCTTTTCTGTCTTATCTAAGAGGGGAGTCTGATTCTGAAATCTGGTGAGATCTCATAATGCCATTTTGTGATTTAACTCTTCTGTCTCTCACCACTGGCTGCCCACTTCTCATTCAGTGTTTTGTATCTGATTACAGCAATTTTCATGGGATTTTGAGGTGAATCAGGGCGGTGATCTAGATTGAACTAGTATTTAGGGCTTCTAAATCAAAGTTGAGCTCTAATAATGTTCAGTTCACCATTTGGTCCCTAAACATTTCTGCTGGCACGTTGGGAGGGGCAAGCATTCAAAGGAAGGGAGAAGCAAATTTTTTTTTTTCAGAATCATTGTAATTTTGCTGGTTTAAAGTGATTATAAAACAGTCAGGTGAGACTCCCAATGTGATCATTTTCTCTTGTGAAAACACCTAGAGTTTGCATTATAGCTAAGCATTTTGTGTCAAGGAATTCCCTGGACAAAGAGATTATCTCCCCCAACCCTCCTTCAAAGCTTATTTCCTGAAGTTAAAAGGGTTTTGTGCCTAATGCTCGCTTGTTTCAATTTTTTTATGTTTTTCGGAGTTCAGCGACAGTACCAAACTCTGTCTGTCTTTTCTGGGATTGTTGCTGTTTGTTCGGTGTTTTCAGTTGTGACACTGTATGCTGGAGAAAAAAACAGATGCATTTGGATGTTAAGCATTTCTTTTCTTTATAAATGTGTATTTCTGTTTCTCTGCATAGAAGGGAAATAGATTGCAGCCTTATGCTCCCTGTTAAAAAAGTTTGTAAGAAGCTTAATATTTAGGTGTAATTATGTTTGTAATTTTCAGTTTTATGTGTTGTTTTTTTTTTTTTTTTTTTTTGTTTTTCCTTCTGTTAATTATTTCGAAATTCTAATGTTTAAGGATTCCCTTCCTTCTCCCTTTTTTCTGGAAATAGCATTCAATAGCACCTTAATCAGAAGTACTAATATTGCAGAATTTACTAGTAAGTTAAATAGCTCTGCTTATTCCCAGACTAGCCTAGGTTATGTCTATTCTATTATGTAGTCTTCTCTAAAGAGACAGAATTGTTTTACACTAGTAATTTAAAAAATGACCTAAAATGTGAAATACATTTGAAAGTCCAATTTTATTTAGATTAAAGCAGTTGTAGGAACAGTTCTGTGAATTGCAAAAATGTAATTTTGAATTCCAGTAATGAGATTTCCTTTAGTTCTTTGGCTCTTACTTGAAAGTAGTTTGAATTTTAGAAGTTGCTTTTTATAGTAAGTTACTAAAAATTCTCACCCTGCATACAACTTAAGCATGCTTTTTATGATTCTTTCATGTTGGTATTCAGTTACTGACAGGTTTGGTAAAAGTAATGAGTACTTTGACATAAATTAGTAGATAGTACTAGAGTGTTTGAATTTGAAACTTAAGTGTATATCTGTTTTTCTTTATGTGCAGTTTGTGTTTATTCTAGAATCTATTCAGTTGAATTGAGCACGTATAAATAAATGATATCTTTACACTCACATACTTGAAAATTTGTTGATTATAAAGGTAGTGTCTCATTAGAAGACTATTTTGTCTGTGATTAATTTTTCAAATACATAAAAAGTTGCTCTTCTAATCAAAGTGGTTGAGTGCACATGACAAATCAGCAAAATAATAGAACTCTAAGCAAGCATTCACAGAGAGTTGAACATAGGTTTTCTTTTACAAGTGTTCACATTTGTGTGAAACTTACATTTAGCTAATTTGAAAATTAGACAAAATGTGTAATAAGATAGTTGAATTAAGAGTAACTCCACAAGTAAACTGTTGGAGAATTGGTGGGCCTCGAGTATCCATGGTCTTGTGTATACCTGGGAGGGAGCCTAGTAATCCTTGGCAGAAAAGTTTGCTAAAATACCATACTATTACATAAATATGGAAACTGGGGATTCTTTTGATTATGGCTCTCAGGTAAACATTGTTTTAAAAAAGATTCCACTATTTTTTCATTTATTTTTTTTTTTTAGCCAAGTAAAACCCCAGACTCTAGACAGATTTACTAAAATGTTCATCTGGTGATGTGAAGTAGTCACTAGCACGAAGCGATGACTTGTGCATTATATGAGTTCTTGAAAAGAAAACTTTTTTTTTGTTTGTTTGTTTGTTTGTTTTTTTTTTTTGTTAAATCTGATGCTGAATCAAAGGAACAGGTATCTCTGGAAGATATCCAAATACTTAATGTACCTATTTCTCCAACAATAGGAAGGAACAGAGAACCTACGTATGATTATATAGTCTAACTTAACAGTTCTGATGCAGTATTCTTATCTCTTCTGGCCATTCAAGTATGGAAAACAAATTTTAAATACACAGCAGAATTATTCTGAAAATGTGCTTATTCATAGCATTTTAGAAGTATGTTTAGGTCTAATTTTCAGATAGGTTTGTATTCTATTTCAAAATACTGTTTAATTCTCCAGAAGTGTAACATTGCTTTCCATCCTATAGGGAAAGAATGACACAGAGAACAAAATAGACTTGTGCTTAAACAGCAGTATATATGCCAAAGATTTTCAGCTCCTTCCCTCTCCTCCCCCTCATCTAAAAGTAGAGAAAACTCAAATCATACACCTGAGTCCAGGTCATGGAACTGCTTGGAGTTCCAATTTGTTTGTTTAATGCTTCTGAGAACTGGGAATAAGTCATCGGGCTGTTCTGTTAAGCAGAGAGTGTGAGTACTTGTACTAGATTTCAGAATCAAAGCATCAGATTACAGTGTTATTTTAATGTATTTTTGCTTTCAAACTCTTTTTTGTTTCCTAAATGTACGAGTCTGTCACTTTGTGCTGTTTGTGTCTGGGTCAGACGCTATGTGTTGCTTATTTGCTTCAGGGGAATGCTCTGGTGGCAGTGTGTTTGGCTGACAGGGGCATGACTGCAAATTTTTAAGCTTCAGATTTTTCTGCTGCCTAAACCTCTTGTATACAAGACTGCATTTGATTTGTGGGAAGATACATGACCCTGATTTTTTTTTCCTCTGTGTCCGCAGCAAATGATGCTCTTCTAAGACGTCAGGGAGTTAGACCAAAATATGTGTTTCAGATTGAAATTCTTAGTGTCTACATGAAGAGCTGGGCTGTGATCAACCTGGTCTAGTGGGAAGTGTCCCTGCCGAGGCCAGGGAGCTTGGAACTAGATGACTGTAAGATCCTTTTCAACGCTAATTATTCTGGGATTCTGTGCTCCATACCGTCACTCTCTACAAAACATTTCTACAAAACATATGGCATTTCCTAACAATATAGAAATCAGCAGATTGGTTAAAGAATGAATATCACGTCTCCTTATTTGCTGCAGCATCTAAGCAAAGAAAACACTGTACCATGTGTACTACTACTACTAGTAATAATAATGATAAGGGAAATAACAGGAGGAAATAATATAAAAAGGGAGGGGGAAAAAAACAACACAAGTGATGCACAATACAATCGCTCACCACCCACCAACATATACACAGCCTGAACCAAACAGCAATCGGTCCCTTCCAGGTGACTCCCCCCAGTTTATATACTGGGCATGACTTGCTGTTGTATGGAATATCCCTTTGGTTAGTTTGGGTCAGGTGTCCTGTCTCTACTTCCTCCTGGCTTCTTGTGCCACCCATCACTGGCAGAGCATGAGAGACTGAAAAGTCCTTTATCGGGGTAAGCATTACTTAGCAACAACTAAAAAATTGGGGTATGATCAGCGCTGTTCTCAGGCTAGAGCTGAAACACAGCACTGCCCCAGCTACTAGGAAGGAGAAAAATAATTGTTACAGCTGAACCCAGGACACAAGTGAAAAGACATCTGTGTTCTTGTACCTTGCATCTGCACCACTCAAACTATTGGATGGATATTGGTTACACTCTTCAGTTCTTGTGAAGATGAATATCATTGAGCACGACACAAATAGTAGGGCAGTTTTAGCATAAAGAGCGTTTCAAGCAGTTCTTTTACTACAGCCTTACCAAGTTATCCGCAAGATCTTGTATATCCCGTAAGAACAGAGAGGTCTGTTAAAAAGGGACAGCGCTTTTGGACCATGCAGCTACCTTGAGCTGCTGGACAGCATCTTGTTTCAGGGAGGTGTAATAATCCAAACCTCTTTAAGAGCAAAATGAGTTAGCAACTATTTTAAGTTGGAGCTGTCTTTGAGCCCTTTTTATTTACTATTTTTTTCTTCTTTTAAAGCAGGATTATGAGGATAGCTTCCTAAAAGGGAAATGAAATCAGTGCAGTTTATCCTACCAACCTAATGGAGTACAGTAGGGCAGATCAGTGATAGCTTTAAGTGTTGTAACATGCATATTTATCTTACATTTGGAAGAATATTTGTCATGTAGAATAAAAATAAGGTATTTGGAAAAGTGAAATTGTGAATACAGACTTCTGGGTGATATCCTCTGGAAATCCAAATGTGTGCTTCATTCATTTTGTCTCATTCAGATTTAGACTTTTTTTCCTGTAGCTGTATCTGATCAAAGTGAAATTTGCTTCCAACTTCACCATTAGACAGTCCATGCAGTGTCAACTGTGGAAAGACTGGCTAGTAGTGAAGGACCTGTTTCACTTTGATATGTATACTGTAAGCCTGATTTTTATTTTTATTTTTTTAAAGCCGTGGAGTTGTTTAATATGTCCCAGCTGTAGCCTGTGATCACAGGCTCTGTGAAAGAGGGCTCTAGCTCCATCAAAACAAAATTGATCTTTTTATGCTCAGCTGTATGTGAAAAGTCATGTGTACTCCAGCCAGGAATTGCGTTAATCTCATCACTTGGATCTGAAACTTTCTGGCCTGGTACTAGACCAACAAAAATAAACAAATGTTATGACTAATGATGTGAATACCAACAACCTGCCTGCAGACAGTGTCAGTGAATAACCAAGGTGTTAAGACTGCAAAACACAGTTGTCCTTAACCTACCAAAGCCGTGACTGAAAGAGGGGTACAGTGTTCTTTGGAATCAGTTTGTGCTGTTATATAGCTATGAGTGCTCTCAGAGTGGCTGTAATTTATAAAGCTCCTAGTTTAACATTCAGTTGTTAGATAAATCAGTTTCCAATCCCATCCTCTGCTCACAGCACACAGAAGAGCGCAACAGTTATTTGGCAATATGAAGTAGAAGTGAATATACTTTGGTGCTGGTGGCTGCCCTTTTACAGCTGCTATCTGTAGTTTTTCAGCCTGCCTTTTCTGGTGTTAAAACACGCAATTTGGTGCCAGGCTCTCTGTAAGGATGAGGGCATGCTAAAGCTTTTATCAAGTCAAGCTACTGGATACTGTTCAAGTCCTTTGTAGCTGTACAACAATTTTGGCAGGAATGCATCAGTGCATCTTAGGATGAACAGTTGTATTCATATTCTGGTCTTTCCATTATCTGTTTTGGCTTGTCCTGTTTCTGGCCTAAGATCATGGAACAAGTGGATCTGAAATAATCTAGACTTCCTAATGGAGATAAGCCACTGAAGCAATTGAACGGAGGGCAGCTACAGCTTTATCTGAGCGGTGATGGTTTAAACATTACCTTATACTACCAAGGTTTCCTGCTGCAACAGTTACAAGGTAGACCTTGCTTATGGAAAGAGGGAAGCTCACAGCTTTCCTCCCACCAGACTGTTTTTTTTTTTAATCCTGTTAATGTTCGTCATAGTGAATGCTGAAGTGAGTGAAGAATGAAAACATTTCAAAATGTTTTCTGCATTGTATAGTATCTAAGGCACATCTTTCCCAGACAGTCAGTCTGGAGCTAAGCAGAGATAAAACTTTCTGTCTTAAAATAATGTTAACAGAAGATGAATGTGGCATTAAAGGAAAAAAAAAAAACAGCAAAACATTGCAGAAACAAATGTCTAATTTCAATGCACTCTTCCCTCCCTGTTCCCGAAAGCAAAAAGAAAAACGAGAAAAAGTTTAAGCTATGGCTCATTTGACATCTATATATGCACAAATATATAGCTACATATATTGTATATATGTATATATGTATATGTAGTTGGCAGATAATGTTTTAATTTAAGGTATCTTCTGTTTCGCTAGGAAATCGGGTAAAGCAAGTCCTCAACTATGGCCCACACTCAAGTGTCTTTAGGTGTACACATGATTATAGATAACATCAATGTGCTAGTATGTTCTACTGGAATAAGCATATGTAGATAAAATACAATCAATATAATGTTACGTGTAACTTCTTAGTAGCACCTCTTTTTGTGATACCTTCGTGGGTAGATATTCATGCAATGTCTTATCAGAAGATACCACAAAATAGGCAAGATTCATTTTATGGTTCCTTATCTTAACAAATTCTCATGGAATGATAGAGAAGACTTGTCCAGTGTATTTTATGGCAGTTAGTTGTGTCAAAGAAACTTATGCAGTCTGGCCACCAAAGCTTTATTCAAAGCTTCAAAAGTAGAAGCTGATGTTTTCTGGTGTGTAGGGAGTATGTGGTTTGTATTTTTCTGTACTGTCAATCTTTTGCATTGCTCTGTATTGACTCCTGTCTGTTCCTTGTCTTTTCTGTACCTACTCTCGTAATTTCTGCCTTATTTTTTGTTGCTGTTCATATGCCTCTGTCCACTTCCCTCCTCTGTTTTCTCTGTGTGGCGTCATATCCTCCGTCAGTATTTTTTGCTGGGGATCTTGAAATCGGTTGTCTTATCCCCTCACTGAACTCCACTTCTTTCTAATCTAGGGTTTTTCTTCTAGTTTAAAGTGGCCAAAGTGAGGAGAGGTTAGTGGTAGTCAGGTCACAAAGTGTTGCATAGGTGTTCATGCTTCCCAGTACATTTTCTTTTCTTTCTCAATTGTTCATCTTGGGTATAAGAGTTGTAGTGAATATAACTATATATATAGTTATATATAGTTATATGTAGTTATATAGTTATATATAATTTAATGCTAGTCAGTATCTCCTTTATCTCTGCAGGAAAGTGAGTACTTCTTTACAGGTGTAAGTATGTTTTAGAGTAATCTAATCATTGATGCAGAAAGATGAATGTTTAAGACAGGGTGTGTTACAGAAATTTTCTATGTCCTATCCACTCTTCCATATATGCGGTTATCAGCGAAACAGAAATCTTTGATTTAGTCAGTGTATTCAATTCAGGGTATTTTCAAGGGTTGTGATATAAAAACTCATCAGAGGCTTGACAGGGAAATCATACTGGTGTGGTTATTTTTAACTTGTTTACAGCACTGTTACTGTTAGCCATCACAGAAGTCTGTCAGGGATATTTCAGAAGCAGGAAACTTGATGTTTAACCAGCTGATTTAGAAATTTTCTCCTCTTTCTACCATAAGAATGGCTTAATTCAAACAGTTCAGATTTTCTTTGGTAGCGTAAACAGTTTAATTTTTTAAAGTTTATGTTGTCATAAATCATTGGCTCTATGGCTAATTCATAGCATGGTTGACTAAAAGGAATGAATTTACACTTTGTAGTTCTTGCACAGCTTCAGCTGATTCTGAGGCAATGGTCAAGCCTTTACTTAACTGTGAAATTGTTTGCTGAGCCACCCAAGTAAGTCAAATAAGTGGTTAAAAATTCAAATGGTATAGCCCTTAATGCATGAAGTGCAATACTGTGCCTTTTATGGAAGTACCAACAGGCTCTGATGACTAATGTGATTGTGTTGCTTTTATTCTGCAAATGGGCAATAGTCTCTTTTAGATTTATTGATAGCAATTCATTTACTTGGAACAAATGTTTTTAATAGGAGGAAGCCCAAATCAAAGTGAGAAGGTGAAGAGAAATGAGGGAGACATTTAGGCTAGCCATGTGAATAGCCGTTTGTATGTGTAGTGATTGATTTATGAGTGTAGTTAACTCTGAAATTTCAGAAGTTCTGTGTTGGTAAACAAAATGACAGTTTGGTTCATATTTTTTTTTTTTTTTAAATTGTGGTGGTTGTCTTCAGACTTCTTGAAACTTCTTTAGTGAATACTTACGGGTGTGAACTGCTGCAAAAGTAAGTACAGTGTTTCATTTTGTGGAAGTCTCCTTGAAAGGACTCAGTGTATTTTGACCAGTGTAAATATGTCTTGCAACAAAGCCTGTTCTGAATGTCTTAAAAGCAAATTTGAAGTGTAGCAATGAATTTGTGACGCAGAAGCAGGAGCTAATGCTGAGAATCACCTTGTGTACGAGCTATCAAACATCTCTTAGGCTGGAACAGTGTTAAATTCCTGTCGAGATGGTTGAGATTCAGACTAGTGACCTGCAGATAAATCTCTGTTCATAGCAATAGGTGGAGACATTTCTTCAAGAAGTGTTAATCTCACACTTCTGAGAGGGAAGCTCACTTTCTGTAACAACTTGTGTATTAATAGTATTTTTTTTGAGTTTGTTAGCTCAGTTTCCCTCTACTGTAAACCTCAGGTGCTAGTAATTGTTTAACTTGTAAATAAGAATAGCAGACTTGTACTTAAAAGCTGAAGTTTATGATCCACAGATTTGCAGTAGACTTTTTCCCATGGTTTATAGTATATACACAGTTTTATGTTTTCTTGAATCCTTTCTTGGGTCATTTTGATTCCAAAAGTAGGATATAATGGGAAAAAAAAAAAGAAAGAAAAAATTAAAAAGATTTAATCATTTTAAAACTGCTTTTAGCAGAGCCGACACTTAAAGTTTACAAGCTAAGAAATCTGACAGTGTGCTGGTTCACAGCCCCAACCCTTATTTCACAAATACTCAGTCATTAATCATGTGTTGTATGCCCTGGTAAGAAATCCAGTTCATTGTCCTCATAGCTTTTAGTACTAATGTGATACTTGCGATAATCTTGGGGTTATCTGTGAGATACAGAAACTCGCTTGTGTTTACAGTTTTTAGTTGCACCTAGTATTCTGCAGAACTATTTTGAAAATTAGTACTTGTTGCATAGTAGCATCATTCCTGAACTAGCTCACACTGCGTGGAAAGCCTACTTGTCTTATAACCTTTTTTATGTAGCAAGAGCTGCTTCTAGTTGCTCCGTGGAGTGAGAGAACCATAAAATCCTAATGAAGTATTTACTACTATCTGTGGTGGCATCTCAGTGTATAAAAGAGACTTATAAGAAAGATGGAGGGAGACTTTTTACCAAGGTCTGTGGAGACAGGAGGAGCGACAATGGTTTTAAACTGAAAGATGGCAGGCAGGTTTAGACTGAACATAAGGAAGACTTTTTTTTTTAAGGTGAGGGTGGGTGAAGCACTGGAGCAGGGTGCTCAGAGAAGTGAATGCCCTATTGGGAGAAATGCTCAAGGCATTTAGATGGGGATTTGAGCAACCTGATCTAAGCAAGAGTGTGCCTGCCCTAGTCAGGGGGGTTTGAACTAAATGATCTTTAAAGGTCCCTTTCAACCCAAACCATTATCTGATTGTGATCTACTTAGTAGAGGAATTACTGGCCAAGAACCTGTTAGCTGCTTGCTAAAATGAGTATCAGTGTTCCAGTTAAGTGGTGTTCTTATTATCGTTCAGGTTTTAGTATCTGCTGGTGTAGTGTACCATGTAGCTGTTAAAAATAAATTCTACTTTGTAGAGACTTGTATATAGGGTAGAGATGACTTTCACTCCTTTTGCTTCCAAAGCAGTGGGATAAATAAGGTCTCTTATTGTCTAATGCTAGTCTTACTTTAAAGGACAGAAATTTAATCATGACCACAGAACAATGTGTGACTTGTTTTGAAAATGTTAGATCTGTGCAAAGCAATACTTCTAGCTCCTTTTTCACCTGGCAAATTGGTCTCTCGGTGCCTGATTATTTATATATTTTTTGAATCTGTGTAAATACTAAACTGTCTGTATTGTTCCCATGACATTTTTTGGTGTCTTCTATCACAGATGGAAGAGGTAAAACAGTAAATAGATAACACTAGTCCCTTTAGATGTTGCTGGCTCACAAGGATGACAGACCGTAATGAACAGGATAAAAGCAAAGCGAATGCTAAAGTACTTGAGGCAACACAAAATATATGTCTAAGAGAGAATAACGATTGATCATGATTTTTTGAATTTTAGTAGGACCTGTGTCATTAACATGCTTGCCCACAGACCACAGGTGAAACCTCATGATGCTTGAGTCCTATTTCTAGACATGGTCACTGTTTCAGTTGTACCAAAAATGGATTTCCTCCACCCAGGTTTCTCTTACCTCAGTGTTTTTTTGTGATGAAGACACACCACATTATATCACAATATTCTTCATTTACAGAATATATGGAAATAATTTCAAACATGGATAAAACTGATTATTGCTGAAGTTTAAGCTAATAAAACCAAAACTAACCACCAACACCCCCACCAAAACCCCCATAAACATACAAATAAAGAAAACTCACACGAAACAAAACAACAAAAACCCCAAACAAACAGAAAAACCCAAAAGAAGGGATGTTTTCATTGCTTTATGCTCCCATATCATCAATAAGAGTATTCTCATCATGCTGGCTTTCATGAATTACATGCTATCTCAGCACTCTCAGCTGTTCTAGGCCATCAAACGATACATCTGTGTAACTACTGTATGGCTGTGTAACTCTTCTGTGGCTGAGTGGACAGGGATATCGAACCAAGAATTGTCAAATGACCTTGTATAACTTTATCATGAGTTTTATTTTGCTCGATACTTCTTTATTATGTACGGTTCTGGTGTTCTCAACATAAAAAGGACATGGAACTGTTGGAACAAGTCTAGAGGAGTGCCACGAGGATATCAGGGAGCTGGAGCACCTCCCATATGAAGATAGGCTGTGAAAGTTGGGGCTGTTCAGCCTGGAGAAGAGAAGGCTGTGTGGAGACCTCATAGCAGCCTTCCAGTATCTGAAGGGGACCTATAAGGATGCTGCGGAGGGACTTCATTAGGGACTGTAGTGATATGACAAGGGGTAATGTTTTGAAACCTAAACAGGGGAAGTTTAGATGGATATATGGAGGAAGTTCTTTACTGTAAGATTGGGGAGGCACTGGAATGGGTTGCTCAGGGCGGTGTTGGAACCCTGGCGGTGTTCAAGGCCAGATTGGACAGAGCCTTGGGTGACATGGTTTAGTGGAAGGTGTCCCTGCCCGTGGCAGGGGGGGTTGGAAGTCGATGATCTTAAGGTCCTTTCCAACCCTAACTATTCTGTGATTTTATATTGGCTTCCTGCCACCCAGGAGCTTTATGAATCTGTTGATCTTCTATACAAGTGAACAAATGTTCATCACGAGATGACTTGCCAAGCCATGAAGTGGTTTTAGTGATGCAGGCATTCATTCAGAGGAGTAAAAGCAGCGTGCTGAGCTCAGCTTTCAGTATTGACTGCTTTTCTTTTGTTGAATTTAATATGTCTGTTTGAAATGACAAAATGTCTTTGAATTCTTTTGTACGTATCTTTCTTACTCTGTGAAGGAATACAGCCCCAAAGCTGTGGGATGTATCACCCCGTAATAAAAAAGCATCCGTAACAAAAGGTCATTGTGATTTGTGAGGTGGGAGAGTTGTTCTTAGTTATATGTAATCCTAAAAATTACTCTAGCTGGACTGTTGCAGGGAAAAGTATTTCTTGGGTTTTTTTTGTCATACATCCTGTTTAAACAGGGAGTGTGTGACTGAAGGTAATTGTGAGGGAAAAGTTGCTCCCAAGGCACTGTTATAACAGTTTGTTTTCTTGTATTTCTGAGACTTTAAGATCATCCAGCTGGCAAATCTTTATAAAGGTCTCACATTACCATAAAAGTATTCACAGGCCGTTGCCGCAAATGCAATCCAAAGTCTTAGCTGGATTGGTGTGTTATTTGTGGAATGATTTAATTGGTTTCATTTGAATGGTTAAATAGAAACTTAGTGTACAAAATTGTTCTCTTTATTATTCCCGATACCAGTATAGCCTGATGACTTTAAGCCATTTACAGTCAGTTTTATATTTTACTGCAGGCCCCTTTGAATTTAGGCCAACAGTGGTTCCAGAGGCTGCTCAAGGATTAGAGGTGAGATTATGTGATTTCATCTGCAGCCAGGTCGTGGCAGGCATGTTTACAAGGCTATAATTGGGTTCAGATGCATTAAATAGTAGCTATGTGTGGGATGGGATATTAAACAAAACCGTGTTTTTCCTTAGTTAATGCTTTGTACGAAGGAACTCAGTTTGAATCGGCATCTTCAAAATTTATGATCTTATGCAGGCTTATTTACAAAACAATGTAACAATTTTTCTGCTGTGGGTTTGCAGTCATCATAGGAAGCATCACAGTAATTATATACCTTAGCATCTGCATATTGAAATACAGAAGTGGCATAGGGATGTAATCATGACTTTGGCTGAAGTCATGCTTACTTGTTAAAACTACTGTGTTAGGTAAAAATCAAAATATATTAATACTTTGTCTAATAAAGCACTTTCTAAATCTGTAAACTGAGCTAATTCCCTTCTTGTCTTCTTATATTTTACTATTGACACGCAGTGTATGGAGGATATTCTAGCCTTTGGAAGAATGTAACCAATGTGTCAACAGAGATGTAGAAGGTATCATCATATCGGTGATGAAGAGTTGGCTGCCTGTAATCAGTTGGTCCACCATGGTTTTCAGAAAGAATTTTTGTAGAGAACAGTATTGCATGGACTGTGGGGAAGTGATGTGGAGTTTGAAGTACAGGTTCAGTTCTGACCTCTTGCTGGTGTGCTATCTGGGCACAGCTGATAGTCACCTTTCTTGCAGTACCACAACCGTATTCTTTAACTCCAGTATTGATACTTTGCAAAAAACCCATTCCGATGTAATGCTGTTTATACAAGAACAGCTTCAGTCCTTTCATTCTAAGTCTGCTTCAGGTGAAGAAGGTGCATTTTTATTATGGCTTTTATTGATCAGTTGTGTTATCTTTGCTGAAAACAGGGAGGTGATATTCCTGGTCCTGTATCCCTCCCTTTTACTCTTTTCCTTTCCACAGTGGTGTGATATTCAGTGGGCATTTGTTGCGCAAGGTAAGCTTATTAAAATAGTAAAAAGGTTTTAATTGTTTTAGTAGGTTGAGTTCAGCTGAGATGGCTGGCATGGGAGGAAAGGTGGATAAAACTGTTGTGTGAGTTGTAACTCACTACAGCTGGCCTCACTGCATTTTCATGCTGCCTCATATACAGTAAATCTTTGCATCCTTGGGGACTGTAGCTGAATCTCTAGATGACCCTGGAGGCAGTGAAAGTTTGTCCACATCTATTCTAGAGACTAAATTGGTATCTACCCCCTAAGCAGCCCTTGCTTATAGCATGATTTCTTTCAAGAAAGTAACAAAAGCATAATTCACTGAAATAGTTTCAATTTATATACATGGATATGTAAATAAAAACTTTCAAATCCTTTCCCAGTAAGACAGTTTCTAGCGACTTAGCTTGTCCAAATAGGGGGGGGTTATTTGCAAAGAACTTAAATGCTGTGGACTAGTTGCTGAATGTGAGTGCTGAAGCTGGAATAGGTGATATTTTACTTTCGTGAGAGGTGGAATGTTTTCACCTAATTTCTTGGGCCGTAGGGTTTAATAAAGACACTTGTAGTAAGGAGGCTAATCTTTTAAAAGCAACTTAAATCTTTGTTTATGTTATAGTAATATAATTTTCACAGTTGGGAAAATAATAGACTATTTGGAGGATCTGTTATGCACTGTGGTTGGTAACGGAGTGCATTGTATTTCAGTACCTGGATGACATTTTGGTAGGATTATTTCAATGCAATACAACACCTTTAATTTAGAAATCTAAAAGTAAGTAGTCATGAAACATGAATGTCCTAATATATGTTATTAATAAGTAACTTTTTTCAATTATATAAAAAAGTTCTTATCTAGACAAAACTTCTTTACTTCCTAAACACTCTGTGTAGTTTAAATTTGCTGTATACTTTAGTAATACTACTTTGTAGAGATAGACTAGTAATGCTGGAGTTTTTGTGCTGCAAGCATGAATGGTCTGTTCTGTAAGGCTTTTCCACTGCCTGACCACCCTCACAATAAATCGCTTCTTCCTCATTCTAACCTAGATCACCCCTGTTTATTATTAAATAAATATTTTCTTATTAAATATGCGTATTAAATAAGCATTATTAAATTATGTTTATTATTAAATAAATAATTTTAGAACCAAAGATATAAAAAGTCACTCCAATTCAGAACCCGTGCCGTGGAGCAAGTTAGCATGGCTTTGAAAGCAAAATGCCATGTTTTAGTAAAATCATTACAGATGAGTGTTAGGCTTTTATTATTGTTCTTCCATTTAGGGAACATCACATTTTTCTTTTGGACATTCTCTCATTTTTTATTTACTCTGCTATTTTGGGTGAAAGTAAAATTGTGTATTAATCCAGGTTAATGAAACAGAATTTTAGAATTCTGTATCTTTTTCTGCTTCCTCAGATCCTGTATTCACAGTTCTTCCTCTGTTTACTACCATAGAAGAAAATAAAGTTCCTGTTCATGGAGGATATTCAGACTGTTCCTGCTCTTCGGGTTTGGCTCAGAACAGGACTAAAGTTCTGGTAGCACTGATACCAGTGTTACTCAGAAGTTTAATGCCTAGATGCCAGTAGCAAATACAAACAGGAGGTGCTGCTGTTGGGAAAGAGATAACAATTAGGAATTACTGTCATGAGCTTGGATTATGTAACTGTTTATTGGATTTGCTGCTTTATATTTACTGCAAATGAGTTTAAATGTCTCTTAAAGTCAAAGTCACTTTTGCTTGCTGAAGATGTTTATATATTTTAACTTTTCTCTTAGCTTACTGATTTGTGTTAATTTTGTTGTTTCTGTTCTGGACATTCCATTTTTAAGAAGTTGTTACGCTGTTTTGTCCACCTAAATTTCATGGTATGTTCATACTCCGGTTCCTGTAATGTTTATACAGAATAGAGCATCCACCTTTCCTAGCTTTCCCTGAAGCCTTTTCTACCTCTTGGGTAAAAGCCTGTCAGTCCAGTGCAAGTGTTTGAAGGAATTGCCCTATGATTGCTCAAGTAAAAAAATTCTACAGTATTTATGATCTGAAGGCCAAAATTCATCTCCAACACTTTGATTTGAGATAAATAAGGAGGAAGAAAGTAGATTAATTTACAAATATTGGGTTGAGTTCATTTGGATGTTGTTCGATAAGTCTACTTTTTGTCTGTAGGCATCAGCATGCATTTGACTAGAAGTCAGGACAGTGAAACTTAAGAATTACATTTGTGTAGTATTCAGAGGAAACAGGTTTTTTAATTGACTGTACTTAAATCCATCTGTGTTTTCTCATCCTTGTAATCTAAAGGAGATTTAAATATTTTAAGATGAAAGAATTTATGTAAAAAGCAGGATGCCTCTGAGGTGTTGCTTTTATAAACTGACTTTTTATTATTGTGTTTTGTCTCACTGGGTTTTTTTCTCCTTTTATCCTTCAAGGCCCAACTGCTACTATAAGACTCTTAACAATTAACTTTAAATTGATGAGGCCTGAGAAACTGTCTTGCAGGTATCCTCTTTTCTGGAAATTCACTCAGGAATTATTTTAGTTGCTCCAAATATTGTAATTGCGTAAGTGCATGCCAGTACATAATTTATAAATGACAGATACTATCTGTTGGCCTCGTTTATTTTTCACTTCGATCTCATTACTGATGATTCATGTATCTTCAATTTAGGTGAGTTAGTGCTTCAAAAATAACAGTAGTGAAATGTATTTCCTTTAGTGTATATTTGAACACATCTGTGGGAAATGTCAAGAAAGTAGTAACTCTACTTTTTTTTTTATGCAGTCTTTTAGAAATGAGGCATCAGTTGATGGATTAAACTGTTCACTACTTCCATAACTTGCAGCGTACACGAAGGGTTTAAGGAAAAAAGATAAATTTAAGATAATGTTTTGCTGTATGTATAATGTGGGCATCTAAAAGCTGTGGAAACCTGATTAGTGTACTTGTTTAGGGCTCGAGTAATGCTTTGCATAATCCTCAGATTCACTAGTGGCTCCCAAGGTCATCTGTGTGTGTTAACACAGCAGGACCAATTCTGCAATAATATCCTTTGGTTTTGTCATTAGATCTGCTGTGTGTGTAGCAGTGTTAATTTATTCCATCCTCATGAAATACTTTTTAACTGGAATTTGGTTATTCTCAGCTCTTTTTTGAAAGTTACAGATGAAGCGGCTTGCTTTTGTTAGGACTCTGGATTGTTTTTTGATGTGTTCTGCTCTGTGAACTTTCAGTAATTGTAAGGCTGGTAGTGTAGTGCACCTCAGCGTGTCCCTTAGCCTGTGCACGCTGTGAAAGAAAGAAGCTTTGAGGGATTGCTTTCTTAGCCTCTTGTGGCTCAGCAGGAGTTCTTCTCTAAGCATGTTAGCTGTGTAGTCTGTGCTGTAAGCTCTTGGCTCCGAACAACTTGCTTCTCCACCTGCTGGGTGCTGTGGAGCAACGTGGGAAGCAAGTATTGTATTCCAGCCAGTTTGTGCTTGCTTAGAGTGGTAAATGTGCAGTCAGCTGTAGGCAGGGCAAACAGAATAGGCAGGACAAAATGCTGGATAATGGGTACAACAAAGTGCTGGGCTCCTGCATAAGGCAGTAGTGAATTCTATGGTTCTGGCTAAAAAATAACAAATTTCCACCATACTGTAAGAATGGAATCCAAAGAGTTCTGAATAAATTTGTGTTCATGCGTCTCAAGATAACTGTTTCAGGTTTCTTACAGTCTTTTCAAGGCTATCTGTGTAACTAGAAGCTTCAGCTCTTCAAAGTAATTTGTGTGTGTGTGTGTGTGTGTGTGTGTGTGTGTGTGTTTAGAAGAGAACTCTGTGATAAAATTCATAGCCGGCCAGTAGCCCATATTACATTTGCATCTACATTTGAAGAGAGAAGTGATACAAAGGCTTTTTTTCGTGAAAATTAAATTATTAAAATTATTATCTTCTATTTCAGATTTTCAGATACTGGCATTTGTTATTCCACAGGAGTTTTTAACTGCAATTTATTCTGACAGGGTATTCTTCATTACTGCACTTCATTCCCTGCCTCCTGGGAAAAGGAGAGTTGTCTAGAAACACATATAGCTTGACAGCTGTAGGGTTTTCATTGAGAGTCCTTGTGCTGGTCTGCCTTTCAGAATATGATGTTTGTCATTTATGAAAAATAAGTTTTATAAAAGGTCCCCTACTGTGAGTGTAGGTACAAAGTTTCAGCTGGCTTTTGTAGTTAGTAGAAACTTGGTTCCTTTTAAAATAAAAAGGGTCTGCAGGTTTACTGCAGTGGACAGAGCTGCATTGTGATTATACTTTTTTACTGTAGCATTTCTTAAATCACAGCAGGGTAGTTCACATATCTCACTGTTCCTTAAATTTGTCTCATCTTGAGAAAGTGAGTGATACGACAGATATAACACTGTATACTAGAATTTATCATATGACAGAGAGAAAGCCATCCTGTAAGCCTATGTGTTACTTAATGAATGCTAAAAAGCCAGTAAAAAGGTGTCCACATACAAAGTAGCCACATAGTGGAGTGGACTTGGCTTCTGCTTTTGTTGTGGTGGTGGTGGTGGTTGTTTTGCCCCTTTTCAGAGAAAATAAGTACTATTTTGAAAGGGGTGAAAAAAAAAAGGCATGGTTATTAAATACTCAAAATAATTAAAAAAAAAAAAAAAAAAACAACAAAACAAGCACCAAAGCTTTTTTACACTAAACCTGACATTTTTTATTTCTTTGAAGATGTAGGAGAGATACAGGAAATTGTTGGTGTTTATTAGTGCGTAAAGTTATGTATATGATTGTACTGATCTGTTGCACTGTTCTAGACTGCTATTAGAAGTGGAATTTAACAGGTGAAAAACTGGCTGTACTACACTGAGGTTGAGATAGCATGATACAAACATAGGACTTCCAAGTAGCTAATACATTACTTAAACACCAAGTCTGCTGGTACCTGACTTTCATTTCTGTTTTTGAGCACAGGTACTACATTCTCTGCAGTTAAGAATTCAATTGAGTAATGTTGGAAAGTCTTTGGAGCTTATCAGTAATAGATGTGTTACATGGGGTATTGTGCACCACTTTCATGCAAAGCCTTTGTGAATTTTTACTTAGACTTCAGCTACCTTTTGATTACTACTGTGGTGATAAGCCACAAGTAAGAAAAACATTTGTTGACTCACACTTTATTTGCCTTCTAGCAGTCTTTGGATATTGAAGTTCAGATAGAATCTTTTTGCTGTTGAATACAGTAATCATGAAATGGAAGGAGGGGGTTTTGTCACTTATGTTAGTATGAATATAATAGGTGCTTTGCAAAAATCTGAAATAGATCCTCATCATAACCCTAAAAAAGACTCTTTAAAGTCTGTTTAACTCTTAGTGTGTTTTACAAAAATTGCTTGCAGCTTCTTGTATTTGTAGCGATATAACAAGGAAAGAGTTTAAGCCCTATTACTAGAGGAATATTTTTGGGTAATTGTGCTTCTTAGTTTTCCAGCATGTGTCGTGGTTTAAACCCAGCCAGCCATAGATCAGCCATGCAGTCTCTCTCTCACTTTCCCCCTTCCCCCCCCCCCCCACTCCCGGAGGGATGAGAAGGAGAATCAAAAGAATGTAACTCCCACAGGCTGAGATAAGAACAGTCCAGTAACTAAGGTATAACACAAACCACTGCTGCTATCACCAATAATAATCGTGATAAAGGAAATAACAAGGGAAGAGAATACAATACCACTCGCCAACTGATAATACGCAGCCCGACCGAGCAGTCCAACCCTGCAGTGCGCTAGCCCTTCCAGGTAACTCTCAGTTACATCCTGGGCATGACGCGCTGTGGTATGGAATACCTCTTTGCTAGTTTTGGTCAGATGTCCTGTCTCTGCTTCCTCCTGGCTTCCCCTCCTTCCTGGCAGAGCATGAGACTCAAATGTCCTTGGTCAGACTAAACATTTGAGCAGTAACTAAAAACACTGGTGTTGTCAGCGCTGTTCCCAGGCCAAAAGTCAGAAACACAGCACTGCACCAGCTACTAAGGAGAAAAAAATGACTGCTACTGCTGAACCCAGGACAGCATGTTATTCCTAGCATTTTGCAAATAATTGAGACATTTATGCTTTGTGATAACTTCAGGCTTTTCTGCAAACTGTTCAGAATTTCACTGGCAGTAAGTATATAGGAGTCCTATTTCATGTAGGTCAGATTAAGTTATGCCTACATGATGCCACAGGGGGACTGTGTAACAACCTGTACTAGCACAGTCCAGGGAAATGTTATATAGGTATACCTGTGATATATTAAGCATTTTAATATCAGATTTTGAGACATGATGATTCCCATTTTTGTGTTTAAGCCATTGTCTCTCTTGATACCTAGATCTAAAAATGTAATACAGTAATTCTTTCACAGATGCAGCTGAGGAAGGAAGAGCAGTTGTTGTGATGGCTTAGAAGATAATTGATTTTGTGTTCTTTCTTACAGAAAATGCCGGAAGCCTCAGAAGACCATAATCATTGGAAGGCCTGTTGAATTCCATTTTTTGGTAATCTGGGACATCATCAGTCTGGCATGGCGCAGAGCAGTCAGCAACTCGATGTTCAGGTACTCCATGATCTCCGACAACGTTTCCCTGAGATACCGGAAGGGGTGGTGTCTCAGTGCATGCTTCAGGTATGGTAAAGAGTTTTAAGAGCCTATGTGTTTTATTTTTGAGGTATAAAAATTTGTTTCAGTAGTGTACATGGAGCATAGATTTTCATTCTTCTGCTTTTATTTTTAAACAGCGAAAGACTGCACTACTTGAATTTGTGTCCTGTCTTCTATGTAAAAAGATTTTAGAATTCTTCACTTACGCTTGTGGGGGTTTTCCTGCTGACTGTTCTTCCTTGTCTGTGTGACCTGTGACCCTATTCATATAGGTAATAAGGGAAGTGGCTAATAGGATGGTTATTGATGATGGCTACATAAATAACATACTGGGAGAGATTTTAGCAAATTATGACTCGTTCTGCTGAGATAAGGAACTGCCCTTAGCTAGGAATCTAAAAGTTTTCTGTCTTCATAGTGTCTTCCTGCCATGGCTGTCCATCCAAAGGTTTATATTCACTTCTCTCTTTCCAAATCAGGTGGCAGTTCTTTTTTTTTGTTTGTTTTTTCTTCTCTTCCTTTTCCTTTCCATTTTTTCCTTCCACTTTCATCTAAAATCACAAATTGGAAGTGATGGGATGTGATAATAAGTGACCATACATAATCATTTTCACAGTGTTGGTCATCTGGAGATACCTTCCATTAATGGAAAGATTTAGGAGAAGAATAGAAACATACAAGATCTTTTGGCTTTGTATGTCTGTGGCTAATGTAGAATCTAATGTGATAAACTGCTGGAGATGAAAGTAGTGGCAGAGGAGTGGATTTGCTTACAACTATGGCTGTAATGTTTGCACTGTGTGTCTTCTAAACCATACAAATACAAATTAATTTATTTCAGACAACTGTAAAGCAGGGGAAGCCCCGCAATGTAAAGCTTTACTTATCCTGATGTTCATCTCTTCTGTACTGTTAAGTACATTATCCTTTTGATGAACTACGTTTGTCATTGACATCTTTAAACTGATAAAATTAAACTGCCCCTAATGCTGCAGAAGCATATCTGTATCTATAGTACAGTGATATTATATATATTGTGTATATTATATGTATAGCTGGATAATGTTGCAAATATCTGTCATTTTTTTTTTCAAACCCACTTTATATTCATTTTAAGATGCATGAGCTGGTTTCCATTAACATTTTGTAATACATGCTCTAGATGTAAACCAGTGTGTGTTTTGGACCTATCAAAAATTGAGGGTGCTTTGAAATGGCATTCTGTCTACCTCCAGCCTGATGAAGTGACTTTAGGAGGCTGAGGAGTCTGAAGTTCAGTTTAGAAATCAAGCGGCTTTTTGTAGTGGTTAACTTTTTTGAGATTGCTGTCCTGGAACTGTGGTGCTGGTTATTATTACAGGGTCTGATTCCCACATATTCTTGTTTTGTTTTTTTCTGTGATACGTCTGGATATTTTCATTGACCACTGGAATCTAGAAGGAAAGCTTGACATGGAGGGAAAGTAGTCAGGGAGAAGTATCTATAGGGTTCATCAAACATAATTGCTGATGTCTTCTGTCATGTTCAGTAGTAAGTCTTCATCTGCGATGCTTAATATGTATGTCTGCCTGATAGAGGAATCGTATGAAATTCTGGGAAAGTAATCTTTGCTTTAGCATTAAGACTGACCAGGTATCAGTAAAGGACTGGTACAACTTTTCAACTAGTGAGTAGGCTGTTGTGTTACAAGGTCATGTGAGTATTAATGTGTATACAAACTTTACATAGTGATAGTATTTGAAACAGAAATGAAACCATTAGTGCCATATATTCCTTAGGATGGTAGTCTTAGCACACTAAGGAATGCGGGGGTGTATGCATCTGTATGTAAATATGTACACACTCATTCTGGTAGGAAGTGCTGTATGTCACAAAAGATACCGGTCTTGGACCACATAACAAAGTTAGGGTCCTGAGGGCCAGGTGTAGTGGAACTTAGAGTGTGGTGTGTTTTTGTTTTGTTTTGTTTTTTTTAATTTGACTACTATTTAAATTAAAAACTGAACCACAGCTGATCAGCTCCTAGACTGATAAAACGGGGTTGGAAATGACCTTAAGGTCATCGACTTCCAACCCCCCTGCCATGGGCAGGGACACCTTACACTAAACCATGTCACCCAAGGCTCTGTTCAACTCAGCCTTGAACACCAGCATGGATGGAGCATTCACAACTTCCTTGGGCAACCCATTCCAGTGCCTTACCACTCTCACAGTAAATGACTTCCTCTTTATAGCCAATGTAAACTTCTCTTGTTTTCGTTACCCCTTGTCCTATCACTACAGTCCTTAAACTGCTGCCCTGCAGAGCAAACTTGTGACAGGCAAGAATTTCACCTGTTGTGTAGGCCTCACAAGGTGGCAAAATAAAGCCCCTGAACTATGACCTCATTTCTACAAACTACTATTTTCTCTAAAATAACACATTTGTTTCTTTAAACAGCTGGTCCTCTCACAACATAAAGCTTTTATTCTGAGTTTATCCAGTATTTTCTGGCATATAAAGATTTGCATTTTAAACAAGGTTATCAAACTGCTCGATAAAGGAAGATTTTGACCTACCCATTAAGCTGCCTTTCTGCAACTTTTAATCTTGAAACAGACACTACTTTGCACTTCTGCATATAACTCCTGTTTGTTGCTCTTGATAGATAGACAGTAGCATTATGCTCCAGCAATCTCCCTTTACATCTAAGAGAGGGTCTGTAGACTGAAGCACTAATTCCAAAAGTAGGAACTCCGAATAGCATAACTTGCTAATCCCAATACTGACATTACCCAGCCTCAACCAGTGATAAACTCTAGCTATTGGTAATTCATCCTGTGCACAGTATTAGGTCAGTCTGTGATAGTGCTGGCACTGGAATTGCAGTTTCAGAATACAGCCATCAGATTCCATTTTTAAATTCTTGTATGAAACAAGACAGGGCTAGCAAAAAACTTTTGACATCAAAAGATCACTGACAGCAACCTTCAAACTTTTCATAAAGAAACAAACAATACTTTTTTTTTTGTTTGAAAAAACTTGCCTGCATTATGACTAGTTGTTTCTGGAGAACCTATAAACAAAAATGTTTGCTTACCAATATGTCTCCTTTTCTCACCCCTGAAAATTAGGGAAAAAAATCTATTGAAAGAGTGTCTTCCAATACAATGAATTTTGTCAACTAAGCTGTTAATACACTTGCAGGTCTACTTCATTAGCGTTCCACAGACTTATCATGGCAGTGAGTTGGTAAAGATACATTTTCCAGGATTTCTGTTTGTCACTTAATTTCTGGTGACTTAATCTGAAGCTTTAAAATAAAAAAAAAAGTTGCTGGAAACCAGATTAGCAAAATCCTGTACTACCTAACAAACCAGACTAACTTCTGAGTGTTAAAATCCACACATCAACAATGCTGCAGATGTACAGTAAAGTACAGGCACATTAAACATAAGATTGTAACAAAGGAATTTTGTAGCTTGGAATCCAGTAGATGGAAATGTGCTGTGCCTGAGTCAGGGAGGGAGGAATACTGGTACTTCGGTGGTGTTGCAGCTGTTGTGTTTTACTTTTTGGAGGCTATTTGTTAGTGGAGCTCTTCAACACTAGCCAAAGTCAAGAGTGGAGTAATTTAGCATCTAACTGAAGTGAAAATTACATTGTTGCCATGAGGAAGAGTTTTAGAGAAAATATTGCCCAAGAGATGCAATACTATACACACAAGGAAGAACTTCCATGTCTTTACATGTGGCTGAGAAACTTAGTGAGGCAATACCTTGCAGGGTAGGACAACTTATTTATCTTAGTTTCCCCGCTTCAACTATTGCAAGTAGAACAGAAGACAATATTTCAGACCCTTTGTGGAACTTCAGTGTGCTTTATCAAACAAATCCAAGCTTAAAAATCACACCTTTTAAAAAATTTAACAGACCCTTTGTACAAGCTTTTCTTTTAGTTTACATTTCCCCACCTTTGAGGTGCTGGCAGGAGGAAAGGCAATTTATTTCCAGTTGAACAAAGGAAGCTATTGCAAATAGGGTGCATCTCCTGTAATAGTGTGGGTATTCTCTCGTAAGAAGTTTTAGCATTTGGATTTACCCTCTCACACCTAGATGTCAAATCCACCTAGCTGTGGTTCTGCATCAATACCAGATGATAGCTTCATCACATGATTCTTTTGCTACCAGCAGTTGGAGTAATGAAAAAACCTAGAACAAGCCTAGCTACTACAACCTGTCCAAATTCTCATTCCTGCCTTGGAACAGAAGTGTGGCAGTACTTTGAGAGAAATCTTTGGCTGGGGTTCTGGCTGAATATTTGTTTTGTTCAATACCAAACTACCTGATACAGACTGTTGCATGAGAAACTGGGGAGAAAAGAAATACACAATCTGGATGGCTTTCTAGTGGTCCTACTCTTAAAGAAAAGCTATCACTTATGTCATTCTTTGAACAAGACTAGATTAAGCTAGGGAAAGATTAAGGAAAAGGGAATTCCCCATTATACTTTTGATTTGCTTCATAATATGTCTGTATAGTTTCAGCTGCTGGCACTGAAGAAGATATGAACCATTTTCAGGGGTTATTTGGTTACCTCACTGATGTATCGATAAACATTTTTATTTATTTATTTTGATTTTTTTTTTAACCTTGATTCTGAAAGGCAGCTGAAATTATGTCAGAATTGTAAGGTACTTTATGGAATTGCCATACATTTTGAAGCAATACTGATACTGACTTTATTTTTAAGACACTACATGCTGCTTTACCAAGCAAAACTGTGGTTTGTTTTGGGGTTTTTTTTTCTTTTTTTTTTTGTACCACAAAAATTCTGGGCTTTTAAACTTTCATGTAAAGAGAAATATTCAGGTAAACAGTAAAAAAAGGTGAGAGGAGTAAATGCTCAGGTAAACATTAAAATGTCATCAGCATTTTGGGTTCAACTTTACAGTTTGCAATTTTCATCTAGTTCAATTTGATCTGTTTTGCTGCTATTAGAAGTATAGATACCTGTTCCTTGCAGAAGATGCTGAGACTTCTAACCATTGCTGTCCACAAACATGGACCTGATTTTTTTAATATGTCATACGGTAGCTAGCGTAACCATAACATTTTGCTAGATGCCATATGAGCTATGTACTACTTACATACTGTGACTTGGTAGGTATTACTTTTATTTCAAAATTTGTGTTTCTGAGATGTTATCTGTAGTTGTGTTCAAGCTGGGCTTGACTGCATCTTCAGTTGAATCTTGTTGAATGCTAAGCAGTGGCATTTTCTTTTGCCATTTGACAATAATATGTGTCCATTCTTGCTCCTAGAACAACAACAACCTAGATGCCTGTTGTCGAGCCCTCGCACAGGAGAGCAACAAATACTTATATATGGAGTACCATAGCCCTGATGATACCAGAATGAATAGAAATAGCCTTTTGCACATTAATCTGGGTATTCATCCTCATACCAGCTATCATGCAGGGGATGGAGCTCAACTTAATGGTGGTCGTACACTGGTACATAGTTCAAGTGATGGACATATTGATCCACAACGCACAGCAGGTAAACAGCTGATATGCTTAGTCCAAGAACCACATTCTGCTCCCGCTGTTGTGGCAGCTTCTCCTAGTTACAATCCATTTTTCATGAATGACCAGAATAGAAATGCAGCTACTCCTCCTCCACAGCCACCTCCACAGCCATCTTCCATACAACCAGGAATGAACACGTCTGCTATGCAAGGCCCTCCTCCCACGTATATGCACATACCTCGGTACAGTACAAATCCCATTACTGTTACAGTATCACAAAACCTCCCCTCTGGACAGAGTGTACCCAGAGCTCTACAAATTCTTCCACAGATTCCAAGCAATCTCTATGGGACTCCTGGCTCTATTTATATAAGACAAACATCTCAGAGTTCTTCAGGACGACAGACTCCTCAGAATACACAGTGGCATTCATCACCGCAGGGCCCAGTTCCACATTATTCTCCCCGTCCTCTACCTGTGTATACCCATCAACAGAACTACCAACCTTCTCAGTATTCTCCTAAACAACCCCAGGTCCCTCAGTCAGCTTTTCGATCACCACCGGCATCTCAGTGTCCCTCTCCCTTTGGCTCTCCTCAACACCAAGTTCAACCTCCTCAGTTGAGTCATCAGAGTTCACATGTTTTCATGCCTCCTAGTCCTTCAACTGTCCCACCCCATCCATATCAACAAGCATCCCAGACTTTTCAAAAACAAGGTGGTCACTCTGTATCATATCTTCCTACTTTTGCTGGACCGAGTTTATCCAAAGGTTCCATGAATAAAATAGAAATTACAGTTGAACCACCACAAAGACCTGGGACTGCAATGAACAGAAGTCCTTCACCAATAAGTAATCAACCATCTCAACGAAACCAGCATCCGCTGTATACAGCCACTACTCCTCCTTCAAGCTCTCCATCAAGAGGTATGTCGGGTCAACCTAAACCTCCATTTAGTGTTAATCCAGTATATATTACCTACACTCAACCAACTGGACCTACAGGTGCACCAACACAGTCTCCTCGGGTAATGGTATCTCAGCCAAACCCAACCATTTTTAAAATCACAGTAGGTCGAGCACCGACTGAGAATCTTTTAAATTTAGTGGACCAAGAAGAGCGTTCTGCAGCACCAGAACCTATTCAGCCTATTTCTGTAATCCCAGGATCTGGAGGAGAAAAAGGAAGCCATAAGTATCAGAGGAGTTCTAGTTCTGGATCAGACGACTATGCTTACACTCAAGGTAAATGTTTCACCCTACAAATTGTATTAATGTAAAATGCATTTTCAGCTTGATTTTTGCTACTTTCTAAGTAAGAATTTTTGAACCTGTTCAGAGAAAAATAGGAATTGCACCAAAAATCTGTTACGGAGTTTGGTTTGATTTTTTTTTTTTTTATTATTTTTTTTTTTTTTTTTTTAGAAAATTTGCCGATTTTCAGTCTAATACATAAGTAATTTCTGAGTTTCTTAAAATTGTTATGCTTTTGATACTGGGTGACTCCTTAAAAGAAAATATTACCGCTAACAGGAGTAACTAGTTTGCTCAAATACTGTGTCTGGTTTGTAAATTCTGAGCTGTCATTAATTTATTTGTTCTGTGTTCGGGTGCTTTATAAAACCTGAAGCACCAACTTCTGCAGGGAATTTGAGTTCAATTTATTTGCCTTAGATTGAAGAGTACTAAGTGAAAGTGGAGCGTGAGGTAGGATTGCAGCTACAGTTACATCTGGTGTCAATAAAAGTATTTTTGTTTTGAAAGGTATTAAAAAAATATTTTTAAGAACTAAATCAAAAGTTCACTTCTTCCACATAAAATTTTCAGGAGGAAGGGATTGGCAGACAAATTTTAGGACGTGTGTTCTGCTGCATAGGGATAGAATGTGGTTAGATTTGATGCCATGTATAAATGAAGAATTAAGTAATTTAGGAAAAAAAAAATTAAAAAAAAAAATATCTGACCTTTAGATGAAAACTTTTGTTTTCTAAGAATAATCTGCTTTATGGATTTGAACATTTAAAATTGAGCAAAGGAATCAGTCTGCAAGCAAACCAATCATTTGGGTTAATGACAGAATGATAATCAGTAACAATTACTGAAAGAATGTGCTTTGTTTCGTGATTTGTGTTTGGAAAAGACAGTCTATTCCTTCATTGTTCCTTCTAGCCTTCCTTTCACTTTAGAGTGCTGATATAGTGGTTATAATGTTGCCCTGTAGTTCTTGATTTCTTATTTTGCTTTGTGTCTTTTGAGCTGCTCTAACTCATCAACAAGGAACTGTTCTGTACCTGGTAGACCCAATTAGAAGTGTTATTTAGAGAAAAAGAATGCTAGCAGGTGTGTAACTCATAGACCTTATGTTTTGTTTGATGATGTTCCTATTACAGCTTCATTAAACATTGTAGTTTACATGAGAAAACCAAGTAGCTTCACATAACTGAAAAAAAATTATGAAATGTAGGAATCTGTTTTTACCTTTGCATCTTTGACGGGATTTGTGTATTTGGAAAATAAAACCAATAAAACCAGTTAATATGTGCTTTCTGGGGAGCATCTGCTTTTGTGGCAATACCTAACACAGCTGGGACTTTATAGAGCCTTTGGTGTTGTTGCACTCTGAACTCTTGATGGAAGTAAATTGTAGAAGAATAAATGTTGCATTCTTTACTACAACAAAGGGCTTCTAAGGAGGAATATATTTAACAGCATAATATAGGGAACAAGTTTGTTTAGTTTCCTCTTGAACATGAACCATTGTGAAATGTATTGCCAAAATCCATTCTGATGTCAGCACTTGCACTGTTTCTTTGTAACGTTAGTCATGTTTGATGACTTGGTCTATAGTATAATGCAAAGCTATGCAATGTAGTCATACTGGGTGTTAAGTCGGAAGAGTCACACAAAACCAAGGTTTGATAGCAATAGTGCAAAATCATGCAGCCTGGCATCTGTACTTTTAATTTTGTCATTTCTTAGACTATGACTTACACTACTTCAGCAAGTAGGGAACAATTTTGTTCAGTAATAGTGGGGTCTATACTATGAAAATATCTGATGTTATTCTTTGATAGGATTTTCAGTGAACAGAATACCGACAAACCCCACTCATTTTTATGCTGCTGACTGTTTGGGTTTAGGGGTGTTTTGGTGAGATTTTGTTTGGGTTTTTTGTTGTTCTGTTCGATTTGTTTTGGTTGGTTGGGGGTGGTTTTCTGCTCCTCAGTAAACTGTGTCATATTGTTGGTAATTTTTCTAACTTTTTTTTTTTTTTACTGAAAATATCTGTGAGGTATGATGTTGTATTCCTCTCCCTGTGTTGGATAGGGGTGAAGAAAAGAGCAGGTACTGGCCAGTGCTCGTCTGAATGCCCACAGTAAATTTCTTTTGCTTTTCTCTGTCCTGCTAGACTTTAATCAGGTAAAACCAGCCAGATCAGAAAGAGCACTTTCTGTCTTGGCCCGTTTTTGCATCATGATGGAATACTGATAAATGCTCTTCCTGCAGAAACTGAGTATTATTTTCTAGCTAGTCAGAGTTTGTTCTTTGGCTTCTCTGGGAGCTCGACATCAGTTTGTGACCAAGAGTTATGAATTTCAGTACCAAACCAAAAATATCAGAGAATGATTACCAGCAGAGAGAGGTTAAAGGACAGTGAATCAGCTATAATGAAGAATTGAAGACCCTAAAAACCCGAGCTGCCTCTGCTTTTTATTTTTTGGATTCTCTGTCTGTTTTATTGAAGTTGTATAGATTTGCCTTTGGGCACTGGGAAGCAGAGAGTATTGAGACTACTTTAAAGTTGTTATAGCATAATCTGTAATAGCAGTGAAAAACTCTGTTCAGGACTGATATTTGGCTAACTTCTCAAGGCTAGTGTGTCAGCTGCTGTTGAGCAGCAGATACAAAGTGTGTTACCTCTTACCTCTGTTGTCTATTTTTTTTCTTTGCCAGTACAGTATTAATATAATTAGGTTGCTGTTGCATCCCGAGAAGCTGTCTCCTTGTACAGGTGCCTTTGTGTTTTTGAGATGAGAAAGACCAAATGCAAAATAAGAAGCGTTGACCAAAATGGTAATATCAACTTCACCTTACTGTCTAAAGCGTGTTTTTATTCTGGAAGAACTTTGTTCTGAACTGTAGTTCATTTGGCATGAAAGCATCTTCACACTGATACTTGGCTGCATGTTTATGATCACTTTTTTTTTTTTTTTTCTCCCAGAAGGGTCACTCATGAATATATGCGTAAGTTGACAATTCAGTTTTCTGGGTTTTTGTGTGTTAGTAACTATTTCTTTTCCATGTACAACATTAGCCTTGCTGTTACATCAGCGAGCAAGGATGGAGAGATTAGCAAAGGAACTGAAGCTTGAGAAAGAAGAGCTAGAACGCCTGAAAGCTGAAGTGAATGGTATGGAGCATGATCTAATGCAGAGGCGACTTCGAAGAGTTAGCTGTACAACTGCAATTCCAACAGTAAGCAATTTGTTAGTATTTTAATTCAAGATACAAATTTATTTTTTTATATTTTCATGAACTGAAGTATTACAAAAAAGAAAAAGAAACTTTTTGGGGTATAAAATCTTCGATCATTGAAGATGATTTTTTTTTTTGGTAACTTCTTGGCTTGTTGTAACCCAGTTCTAGTAATTTAGAAGCAGATATGTGTCCAGCTTTCTCAGTGTTCACCACAATTTCTGAAACTTGTATACATGTGCTTTTCTGGGCCACAGAGCTGAATAGATAGTTACTTTCCTAACAACCTATACAAGTATGTGTTCAAGTCTGTTTAAAGAGCCCATGCCATATACAGCTTGGTGTTCATGAAGCAAGGTTTCACTTTTTTGAAGTTATTTTGTTGTATTTGAAACATTTTGTTGCTTGAGGAGTTGCATCTCGTATACAGTCTATTTCCATTTGGTATATGCAGATTATGCCAAGTGACTTCCTGCAAGTGACAAGTGGCAGTGTTGGTTCAAGTAGTTGGCACCTCTCTCTCACCTTTTTTTTGATATTTTCTATCTGTATGACTTCACACCTGCAAGTGACTTTAGCCCAAACACCTGTATGGCTCTGATAAGATAATTCATTTGACTGAAAAATACCTTGCAGTTTGAGCAGTTAGCCAAATCAGTTCAGACTTACTCTGTGTGTTGATGTGAACTATGCACACAGTTGTAAGCTGGAAGGCATAGTAGGGGCTTTTAGCTGCTTAACTAGTACAGCTGATGTATATCTCCCCTGTTTCAGGGCAGCTTTTTGCAGATAGGTTCCAGGGAGGAGTATAGAGGTATTGTCTTGAGTGTGCAGGGAGGAGGTTAGGAAAGTCAAATCCCAACTGGAGTTGAATCTGGTAGAGGGTGTCAAAGACAAAAGGAGACTAGCAAAAATGTGGGCCCATTGCTTAACAACACAGGAAGCCTGGTTACATAGGACATGGAAGAGGCTGAGATTGAATGCCTTCTTTACTTCAGTCTTTACAGGCTTTCAAGAATCCTTACTCCAAGGGAACCCCAGGAAAAGTCCAGAGCAAGGAAGGTATACCTTTGGTGGAAGAGGATTAGGTCAGGGAATACTTAAGCAAAGCAGATACACCCTGAGTTCACTGTCCTGGATCGGATGCTGAGGGAGCCGGAATATGTCATTGCAAGGCCACTCTATGTAATCTTTGATTGATAGTGGTGTTTGGGAGAAGGGCCCAAAGACTAGAGGAGAGAAAATGTCACTTCTGTTTTCAAGAATGAATACCCATGGAACTATAGGCTGGTCAGCCTCACCTTGATCACTGGGAAAGTGATGGAGCAGCTAATCCTGGAGACCCTTTCCAGGCACATTAAAAGCAATCAGTAGTCAGCATGGATTCACAGAGGGAAAGTCAAGTTTCAGAGTTGAATAAACTTCTAGGATGACAGTACATTCCTGGTAGATACAGGGAGAGCAGTGGTTGTTGTTTACCTAGACTTCCTGTAAGGCTTTCAACATCATCTTATTTAAGATCTTCATAGAAAAGCTGATGAAGTGGGGGCTGGATGAAGAGCAACTTGGATTGAAAATGGGCTGAATAGCCCAGCCAAGAGTGTGGTAATCAGTGGCACAAAGTCTGGTTGGAGGCCAGTGCTAGCAGTATACTGCATGGGTCAGTGCAGGGTCTGACCCTGGTTAACATCTTCCTTAATGAGCTGGGTGATGGGGCAGGGTGTACCCTCAGCAAGTCTGCTGATGACACAAAACTGGGAGTGTTTTGCTGCCATTCAGAGCGACCTCAACAAACTGAAGAAATGGAGTGGCAGGAACCTAACGCCATTCAGCAAGGGGAAGTAGTAAGTCCTGACTTGATGACAACCCCATGCACCAGTATGAATTGGAGGCTGGCCAGCTGGAAACATTTTTTTAGATAACGCCCTGGTGAGACCAAGCTGAAAATGGGCCAGCAATGTGACAAAGGCTAATGATACCCTGGGCTGCATTAGGAGTGTTGCCAGCAGCAGGGGGGAAGTTACTCTTCCCTTTTACTCAGCGGTGTTGAGGCCACACTTGGAGGATGCTGTCCAAGAGTGGGCTCCCCAGTACAAGAGAGAGGTCATACTGGAGAGTCCAGTGAAGTGCTGCAAAAATGATTTACCATCTCTCCTGTGAGGGGATGCTGAGAGAGCTAGGACTGTTCAGCCTGGGGAAAGAAGACTTAAGGGGGTTCTTGGCAATGTATAGAAATACCTGAAGGGAGGGTGCAAAGAGAGCAGAGACAGGCTTTTTCGACTGATGCCCACTGGAAATGGACACAACTGGAACACAGGAGACAGTGGGCACAAACTGAAATACAAGAGGGCCCCTCTGAACCTAAGGAGCCACTTCTTTATTATGTGGTTGACTGAATACTGCCACAGGTTCCCCCAGGAGGTGTGGAGTCTTCGTCTCTGGAGATACTCAAAAGCCGTTTGTCATCTGGGTGGAGGGGCTGGTCCAGGTGACCTCTAGAGGTCCCTTCCAACCTTGAACTCTCTGTGCTCTTGTTGACTCTGTGATGCTAGAATATATCCTAGGATAAGATGGTTATTCTTACATATGTGTTAATAATCACTGCTGCTAGCTTTAGGAACACTTTGTATTGCAGTAACTTTGGGTTTCTTAATGGTATGCAAATATATGGATTTAAGTAACTGATTATTCTGTTAAGAATAATTACTGCCTTGCAGCACTGAACTATTTAAATATACTGAGTTAGAAGGTTTGTCGTGTTGGAGCTCCTTGGGGTGATGCATATAAATAAACCTCTGACCTTACTCAGTTATAATCAAATAATAATTAATGTGAGCTGTAGCTCGTATGCTGTTTCCTAATCATCTCAATTTAAGCTCACATAGCAAGTCATCTGTTTATGCAGAATTTTGTAAGGTGCATGGTGTTACAAACTTGAACTTTTTTTTTTTTTTGAGAGAATAAATTGGGTTGGGGGAACGAGACAGTGGGCTCTTGGCTTTCTTTTCAGTGTCTTATCCATATTCAGTTTTTAATAAAGCTGTTACAGATATAGCAAAGTTATTTCTATGTCAGATAAGATATTAACTTTCCCACAACTACTATTTTGGGTTGTTTCTTTCTAGCCTGAGGAAATGACCAGATTGAGAAGCCTCAACAGGCAGCTCCAAATAAATGTTGACTGCACACTGAAAGAAGTTGATCTCCTTCAATCTAGAGGTATACAATTGATACTTAAGAAAAAAAAACAAACCAACACTGTAATTTGTGGGTTTAATAATAATGACTGGGAGTGTTGATCTCCTTGAGGCTATGAAGGCTCTACAGAGGGATCTGAACAGGCTGGATCAATGGGCCAAGGCCAGTTGTATGAGATTCAGCAATGCATAGCGCTGGGTCCTGCACCTGGGTGATAATAGCCCCATGCCAACAGGCTTGGGGAAGAGGTTGTAGTGAGGTAGGTACGGATCTGTTCTCCCAGGCTGCAAGTGATAGGACAATAGAAAACTTACAGTCCATATACCTCAGGCTTAGAAACAGGCTGCCCAGGGAAGTGTTTGAGTCGCCATGCCTGGAGGTATTTAAAAGATGTGTGTGGGACTTACAGACACTGTTTAGTGGTGGGCTTGGCAATGCTAGGTTAAGGGTTGGACTTGATCATCCTGAAGGTCTTTTCCAACCTAAACTATTCTGTGATTTTAATATAGTATGTGCTGAAATTTGGATACTTGGACTCTTTAAAGTTCACTTTTGTTTATCAATATCAACTTCTTTTTCAGTTGCAACCTGATAAACTTGACTTTCCAGTATTTCTGTTGGCCAAGTTAAATTATGTTACCAAGAAAGTGGTGACTTAAAGTGACTTTGTCAAGAACAAATGGAAAAAAAAAACAAAAAACAAAAACAAACTGAACACAAACCAACCAAAAAATGACCATTAAGTAAAGGTTCTTTGCTTAAATTTTTGCCTCTTTGCTGACGAAAGCTCTGTCCATATAATCTAAAACAGAGGTACAGGTTGCAACCAAGAAGCTGGCAAGCAGAAATCTACTTAGGTCTTTTAAAATCCTTTTTCTATGACAGAAACTTTGACATAAATACAGTCAAATAGATTGGCATATGCATACCAGGAATGCCTCCTGCAGAAAAATTTAAGTTTTCACATATTTTTAAAGCAACACAGAATGTTGAGCTGGAGTTGATTCTTCAATATGGGATTGTCCTGTAAAAAAAAATATACTAGAATCAACACAAAATTGAAAATATGTGACAAAAGACTACTCGGGAAAAAACTAATGTATAGCGTCATAATAAAAAGACATTTAAAATCTGAATCTCTAGATGCTCATATTGCTGGCATATGTATGTAAATAACCTTCTCACTTGTCTTCTCTGACAGGGAACTTTGATCCAAAAGCTACGTGTAACTTCTATGATAACATAGAGCCTGGTCCTGTTGTGCCACCAAAGCCATATAAAAAGGGTAGGTCAACAAACAAGCATCAAGTTACCTAATCTGCATTGAGAGAGGATTTTTTGTTTTTTGTCCTTTTTTAAAGTAAACCCTGTGATGACAGGAAGCAATTCTAATGTTTATAATTTTTCTCTATGTATGAACCAAACCAGAATGGTTTTGTGCAAGTACGCTAATCACGGCTACAGCTTGTTTTCCTCAGGCAGCTTGTTGCAATGAATACTCTGTTAATGTTGTTTCTAAATACTGTTATTCACTACTGGAAAAAGCGTGGGAAGTATATAAACTTTTACATGTTAACGTGAGCTTCCTAATTAAGTTTTTTTTTAATACTTTGAGTTTGAAAGTTCTCTGTCAGGTTTGTTTTGCTGTCCTCTAATATGCATTAAGTTCTTATAGTTCGGTTGGTTTATTTTATGCAAGTCACAGCAGCTTTTAAAATTTGCATTGTATTTTAACTTACCTGGTCACACTTCCAATATTTTTTGTGCAGAGTATGGATTTCACAGTAGCCTTGAATTTTTAGGACAGCAAGAGAATGAGATGTCTTTAAGGACCAAGACAGAACACATTTCCTCACATGGCTCTAAGGAGATAACAGTGTCCCACTTGTACAAATTCATTACTGGTTTCTAAAATTTTCTGGGCTACTTGTATAGTATCTAGGACTCATATGCATATTGGGGCACTTCAGTTTTATGTATGCACAGGAGTTAAGTGTTTAGTCTCACTTCTTGTACAGTGGAAATTCAGTTAGTATATCCCAAAGTGACTCAACACCTAGTCACTGTTCAGTAGCTTTCTGAACTCCACTATATTTAGTGGCAGTTTTTGTGCAGAATCCTACCTTTTGTCTGAGGTGTTGTGGTGGATTTTTTTGTTGGGTTTTTTTTTTTTTTTTGGACCTTTTGGTTTGATTTTGTTCTTTTGGTTTTGGTTTTTATTTTTCTTGCTGGAATCTATGAAAAGGATGGTTTCAAATGTTAGTGGAAGTTTTTAAACACTTTCTGTCTTTTTGCTGGAATAGCCAGTCTGGGATCCTGTGCTCTGATAACGAGAAAACAGTGGTCTCATCACATACAATATTTTCAGATAAAAGATATATAATATTTGTTTAGTTATGTAGTTGATTTAAGGCCTTGCTACTTCATGATATGTAAAGAGTTGATGTTTATTGCACTAGCCTATTTGATATATTATTGCAAAGCAAAATAATGTACATGAAATAAGTGATTCTATTTGGCAGTCGGAAAGATAATGTACAGATTTGTACATTTTTAGCTTTCTGGTTGTCAGCTTATTAGAGATCAATTTTAGGGCTAGTATACTGTCTTCTGAGTTTGGCTTTTAACATGGAGTCATCAAAATTGTTTGGTTTGGTTTGGTTTATCCCCCCCTTAAAATGACAGTCCCCTAATACTCAGTTGTTGAAGCTGTGGGCAGGCAGACAGATCTGAGCAGACAATGGTCTGCTCTGTGCTGCTCTCTGGCCAGTCAGCATGATGCAGTCTAGTGCCCAGCTACTTGCTTGCTTAGAAGGAATTTGTTGAGGCCAAGCACTGTTAATGTAACTATACCACTTCTGGACTGGAAGAAGGTTTACATCTAAGCAGGGAGGTTCCTTTTGTTTTCTTTAAGTATGCCTCTCAAGGCAAATCTAAATACTGTTTGCATTAATGTTGCCATCAGCCACCTGCTAGACTTCTTAGCAGATGACAGCAGTGTGTGCGCTTTGAATTAAAAATTGCAGTCCTTTTTTTCAACATGAGTTTTCTTTTAATTAGGCTGTTCTACAGATGTTTGTTGAGCAGATGCATATCTTAACTTTACCCTCTGGGCATGCTTGCAAATGTTGTTTTAAACGTTAACATTTTATAAAATGTTGTTTCCACATCCTAGGAGTATTTGTCACTTTTAGTGGATTACCTGCGGTCTTGAAGTGGTGGTAGGAGAAATCGGGTAACCAAGTTTGTGGGTTAATACCTATGTATGATTTTCATATATGTTGACTTTGAGTGAAAACACTTAAGTGCTGCTTCACATACATACATCCCTGCTGCAAAACCATGAGGAATTAGAATGATCATCTTGTTTTGGAACAGGCCTTTCATTTTATTTTTATACTGTGGTTTCGTCAGCCTTGATGAATGCTAGGTAAAGATGCAGAAAATAACTCACCTCTCAGACTGTTTGAAGGAATTAAGTTAGAAACAGTCTTTTACTTCAGGTAAAGTAGGGTTATTGAAATTCAGAATTTGGTAAGAGACTGATGTATGTAAATCTGTGAAGTCATTCCTTAACAGGATGGCGTTGCAGTGCCAGTTACAAACTTTTCAGTACATTTTAAGCTATTAAACCTTTGGCAGTATCAGTGGCCTAACAGTGGTTACTGCTGTTTTTGTTTTAATTGTAATATGGTGACTACTTTCTAGAAGTGAAATACTTCAGTATTTCACAAACTGAAACAGAAGTGCTTTAGCAAAAGACCTGTAATGTTACCTAAGTGGACAGGTTTCCACCTTCACTTTAAGATAGAATGTTTAATGAGGTGACAAACCATGGTAGTGTGATCTTGCCTATCATCCTTCTCTTCTGGAAAAAGAAAAAAAATGTATGTTTTCCTTTGGCTTTTTTTAGAGCACCAAAGCAGCTCCAAACAGACTCCACGGACTCATCCAAGAGATGAAGATTTTGAAGGGGCTCCATGGAATTGTGATAGCTGCACCTTTCTAAATCACCCAGCACTAAATCGCTGTGAGCAGTGTGAAATGCCGAGATACACCTGAAAATCAGGAAGGGGCTGCATTGGGTTGAAAACAGGCTGTCAAGCCAACAGCTGTAGGAGAAGGAAACACGGGGAACCTTTCAGTCCATCTGCCCGGCCTTTGCTAGTCAACAGTCTTCATGCTGCAAGGGGTGGGAATAATGTGGTAGGATGTTTCTGCTGGTGCTACACTGAAAATGGAACTAATTAAAGGTGAAATTCTTTCTTATCCCATTGCAGTGAGCAAAGCAGGAAATGAAACCTGAAAATGTAAAAGGATTAATTTTGGGAAGAATGTATACAGGAAAGCAAATAACTACTGGAGTTTAGTCCTGTAGTTATAGTTACTGCTTAGTGGCTCAAGGAAAAAAAACGCACCACCTTTTTTTTTTTTTAATAAAAAATTATAGGATTCTTAGTAATGGTGTGAAATACTACACTTAACCAGAAACTGAAGAGCCAGAGCTGACTTAACCTGGCCACAGCTAGCTGGAAAACAAAGGCTCCCTGTGCTTCTAGATTGTAAGCTACTGAAAAAAGGAGACAGGTAAATGCAATGATAAATTTTACAATGTATGAAAAAACAAGGAGAAGGTATTTGTAATGCTGCTTTTTTTCAGGGTAACTTATGTCTACAAAAAAAATTGCTGTTTGAAATAGTAACCTAAGGTGACTAAATGAGATACCGTATGAGTGTTACAGAGAGTTTAATCAGAGGTAATTTTTTACAATCCCTTTTGCTTGTACAGTGCTCACCTGGCTGTGTCAACACTGGTAATAAACTAAGAATGAATTCTGCCATATTACAGACAAAACTACTGCTGCATGCTTTCATTAGGCCGTTGTGTTTCAAAGCTAAAAGTATGCTTTTATATACAACAATCTTCTAAGCCTGTGCTGTGTAGCAGCACAGCTACATATGCCAAACACAGACTACTCCAAATTCAGTTTGGAAGACTTGAGCTCAGCCATGGTTGTGTATGAGAAGAATTTTACCCAGCTCCTTAGGCCTTTTCAGCTTCCAATTTGTGAAGAATTCTTGATGTTTACAGCACAGAAGGTACTTTGTGCCCCAGTTCAAAGTTAGCTGAAAAATAATTAATCGATTAGCTCTTCAGTAAAGGTTTATTTGCACATTGTTAATAAACCAGCCTGTATAAAATAGCAGATGCCAGATCTTGAAAAATTACACACCGCATTCTTTTTATTTTGTTCAGGAAATACTTGCCGCAGGTTGAAGAACACAAGACTTGCAACTGAAAATCACACTGGTACTTTCATGCATACAATATACTGTATTATAAAAGTGATGTTCAATTTGTTTGAATGCTTCAGGTTGCTGTAATAAAGCACTCAATACTTGTGAAATCGATCTTGGGTTTGGGCAGCTGAATGATTATGTTACACACTGTGTGACTGAGTAGAATGTTCTTGTGTACTGGTGAGAAGCTGGTACAGTGCATTTGAGTTTTTTGCATCTGGTTCTTTGTCAAGAGATGCAACCAAGCACGTCAGCTGAATCGTGGTAATTGACTTTGCAACTGTGAGGCAAAATCTGCTAGCTAAAATTTAGCAGAAGACTACTTCATTTTAAATAGTTTTTAGCTTACGGCAGCCACATCCATATGGTCAGTTATCACAATTTTCTTGATGTGTGATAAGATGTTAAGCTGTGGTAGAACAATCATGTGTCTGAATCCTTTTTTAAAATAAAGCAGTGTTATAAGGGGTGGGTGGAAGAAAACTCACCTTGACTTCACTGCTCAATCTGGTGTCTTCTCTCCGTGCAATTTATAAAGTAACAGTAAAAACCAAATTGTGATCTTAGATAAGGAACCAATATTTTTATCTAGAATTTTTTTCAACATGTTCTTGCACTAATTAAATCTTCACCATAATCTTAAATAAGCTGAGAGAACTCCAGCAATCAGTGTGCACCACTGATGAGCAAAACAAAGTCAAAGGCATCAGAGCTAGTTTTCCTTCCTCCCTAATGATTTGTATTACTATGTGGGGAGCTCATCACGTGTGGAAAGGAGTAAAAAAATTCAGTGTCAGTTGAAGTTAGAAAGCAAATATTAATTTTGGTCATGTAGGTGGACAGTTTGACAAAACTGAGATAAATAGTAAACAGATGAGCAGAAGCATTACACCTAGGATGAGCAGTGCCATTGCTGTTATCAGCTGTATAGTGAATTACTCCAAACAATACCAGTAACTTCATGACTTTTCTATTGTGATGCCTTTGCCTTTGTATTATTTCAATTTTCTGTTCATTTGTACTCATGCTGAAGTTCTAGAAGTGTTTGTTTTTGCTGGAAATACAAAATGATAACAACTGAAATGAGAGTTAGCAAATGAGAATAGGTGTGTCATGCATCAATACAGTAGTGCTGTTTTCAGACAGAATAAATGCTACTTTTGAAGGGGGGCAGGGGAGAAATATATGCAGTCCAATAATTCCCTGAACTGTAATAACCATAAATGGAGACTTGGAGTATCTTAGTTGTAGTTTCACCAGAGGATGAGAGGGAAGGCTGCCATGACAGCAAAATGCTTTTTGGAAGACTGAGTGAGTGCAGTTAAATTTCAAATTAATTCCTTCATACCAATAATACTCCAGTTTTTCAATTACTCTCATTTTTTTCTTGTACAAACCCCCCCCAATGAATGCTTCTGTTATGTTCTTTTCTTGTAAATGCCCACCCTTAAATATTAATAGTAAAGACTTTACATGGTGCTTGAATATTTCTAGTTTGTTGGAATGTAAATTGTATTTTGAATATCAGAAGATCCATTTTCCTTCTGAAAGCAGGTGGCGCCGTACACACCCCAACTGAATTGTAGATTATACCAAAAAGATTGGTTTATGTAATATTTATTGAATGCACATAAAACCCTAATGTCAGCTGGCATATGAAATGCACTGTATTGTATAAAATGTGTGTGTGTGTGTGTGTGTGTGTGTGTGTGTGTGTGTGAATGGTGGGATGCTGATGCCATTGTGTTCAGTTAATGCACTACTTGTGTTTTGGGGTTTTTTTTCTTAATGACTGAGCTTTCCCTCAACCATGCTACTAGATTGATAGAGTTTGTAACTGACTTGGACATTCAGATATTCAAAAATTACTTCACTTTTCATGGAAATTTTATAAAGCTTATTTTGTATTTACTATGCTATTAAGAATAATTCCCTTTTAATTATAGAATACTACTGTAGTTCTTTAAAAGTTTATTTAGAGTGGGGCTTGTGGAAAATTATTCAAAATATAGTAAACCAAAAGAAATCCTGAACTTTGGATCTGTTTTTAATTTTATGTAATTATTAGTCTTTTTATGGGTGAAGAGGAGGAAAGGGGTGGGAAGTCAAGCAAAAGGAAGTCCTTTGTAAAATGTAGTCTTAGATCAGATCGAATTGTGTATCTGTGTGTCTGTGGTATGTGTGTGTTTCCCTTGAAAAATGGGAGGTGTGGTGAAAAGGTGTAATAATTCTTAAAAGAGCTGGTCTCAGTACTTTCTGATTATGATATGCTACTAAATCACATTTAAAGAAAATCCAACAACTTTTCATGCAGTTACTTTATCCCAGTTACACATCTCTCATTTCAATTTCTAAGTACTTTTACATTTAATGTTGATTGTAAAACCCCTTGAAACTGAAATAAAAAAATACTTGAGTTGAAGTGGGGACAAAACCAAAACAATAAAGAATGTTTTAAAAAAGAATGTGAGAATATTAAATATGTTGAAAACAAGCTTGTCATCAGGATTGATAGTTTTTGTTTTAAAATTCAGTGGTATACCCTAGAATGTGAAAATGACTATCCTGATGAGAAGTGGACAGTTGGACATAAACAATTCATCAGCTTGTTTGGTACCACAGAATTTACATGCTCTGTACTACAGTGACTCTAAATCCCGTAAAGAAAGACAACGTGTACAGGTATCACATCTCATAGTCAGTACTGTTTCTATGTGCTGCTGCATTTGTTTCGTTTCAAAATGTCAATATTATACAAACCTAGACATGACTGAATTCTGCCAGACTCCTTCAGTTTGGGGCTTTCACTGCTGTTTATGTCCATAAATATTAATGCAAATATTTTTCTTGGGTTTGAATAATCAGAAATCAGTGGAGTTAATGCAATATTATAATCCTGGATTTTCACCTTTGAAACCGATTTTAAAAGAAACCTGTGTTCTTGAAACTTATTTATTTATGGTGACACCAGTGTATCTAATCCATATTTCCTGCTGTGTGAAACCCTGTTAATTTTTTTCATTAAAAAAGAAGACACAGTCTCGTTTAATCCTGTATATATGGTGTCTACATTCTAGATTTGTGTATGCTGTGAATGAACTTATTACTAAGAGATGAAATTGTATAAAAGCATTCAGAGGCTATGCATGCATGGTACCTCCAGAAAGTGCATACTCCGAGTTGCAGATTCCTGCAAAAATAAATTAATAAAACTAAGCAAACATCACATCCTGCATTTGTTCTTCTATATAGTAGGAAACATTTAAAAAGTACATCCTTTTTGCTTTCATAGCCCAATTATTTCTGGTCTCTCACTAGAGCCCTTAGTGATAGCAAATTTGTTTCAGGGCTCCTTGGGGGTTTCTTTTGGTGATTCATATAATTCACATTAGGCAATTGCTGAACGTAGAACTGGGGTGTAAATCCTGTTGCTGTGAACGTAGACAGCTTTTATAAGCGGGAGTCCCATTTAGATCACTATATTCTGTGAAGCCCCTGGTGTAGAAACAGGATGTAGGATGTTTAGAGTGTGATAAGTGGGCTCATCACTTTTACTTTGGAATGGAAAGCTCTAATTAAAGGAAGAGCTTTCCCTGCTCCAGCAGATTGTCACTTTTGGTTTGGAGCCTTCACTGCAGGCATTTCTGCTTATGCTTGCTTGTAGTATCTGGATTACAAAAATTCCATCTTCTGCTGTAACCTCTTGCAGAAAGGCACTGCTCTAGGTGAGGAAGGAGAATTTGAAATGCATAAATCAGTTTGCACGCAATTTCATTAGTGTGTCTTCTCAATTGATTGCATCAGCTCATCATAATCTAAAACTTGGAAGCTGTGCCTCACCTGCGTTTTGTTCACGTGCAGTTTCAGTCATTAAACACGTTCTGATTTAACAAAACCCCTGCAACTTTGTGTTTGGGCTTTTCTCAGCAAACATATGTAAGGATTTAGTTTTTCATTCCTTTTGCAAAATTGAATTTATAAAAAGATTTAGGATAGCTTTGTTTTTAATCAAGCATTTCATTAACTTTAGAAGTTATTGCAGTTGAAACTCAATGTTTTAACAAAAGTTTCAAAGCTTTAAAAGTTAGAAAATGTTAAGGTGTACCTGTAAAATATATGCTGATGGAGAACACACAAAGGCAAAAATCACTAGGTCTGACAACTGAGTGTCTTCTGTTTTGGTTTCCCTGATCTCATGAGGAGTATCTGCCTGCAATAACTGCATAAACCTAGTTGATTTATTCATAAGAACTGCTTGGTTTTGACAGTACTGCACCTTGTCTTAAACCTGTGGTGGTTAGATATTTGTCTTATGATCTGGTGAGTACTCAGCAATGAAGTGCTGCTGCTTCTGATCAGTCACAGTGATCTATAGTGCTGGGTAAGTACTGTGTATTCTTTTTAACTGCACCCTTTGTGACTGTAAATACGCTTTTAGGAAGGAGGTGACTGAGGTAACTGATTTCACCTAACAGCTGGATGCAGATGTTTGTATACAAAGTGCCTTATGTGATGTTCAGTGGAAACCTTGTAAAGTTGTTACAGAAGGGGCTATGTTGTTGGATAGGCGGTCTGATTGTGACATGTTCTAGTTTGACATAAAAGTCAGGCCAGGCCCATAGAAACATCTTGGAGGAGTGCCACTATTTTACAAAGTATTTTCTCTCTAGGAACAGTGATGTTTTGATTTAAAGAAAAAAAAATCATAAAGCCTTCACTCTGCAGATTATTTTTTTTCTAGTTAGGCAAGACTTAAACCCTTGAATGCAACTATTTGCTGATTTTGCAGGTTCCATTTTGAATATTCTTACAAATTAAGTGCTCTTTACTCCAAAGCTATAGTGATCTTGCTGAAGTTAGTGAGGGCTCCCTTGCTAGTTTTGCTTTTTTAAAAACAAAAAGAGAGATACAGTTCTGTTACTACTTTGGAAACAGGAAGCCTCTGAATGAAAGACATGAAACACAGGTGCTACTTGATTTTAGACTACAAATTTTATCTTTTTGGAAGTGCTTTAGGAAAAAAGTTTAAGCATGTGGAGGTGTTTTTTCTTGTTAGGAAAAATACAGAATATTTCAGGAAAAAATTGAAGGTAAGGGAGGTTGTCATAGGTTTGAAAGTGATATTCTGGTTCCAGGCTGGTGCAGCTTGGCGGTATGTTGTAGAAGTGGTACTGAATTCTGGCACTGGTTACAAAGTCCAGGAGTAGTAGCAGTGTGGCCAGAACTGCTGGTGTACAGCTGCTTGGCTGAAACAGGACGCATGGCATCTTTGGGAAGCATTTAATAGCCATATACTATGTCCCTGTGTCTCGTGCTTGGACGTGCAGCCGGTAGGTGACACTGGGCCTCCCTACCCTAAATCAAAGTCACAAGTCACAGCTCAATGAATAGTTAGCACTTAGTGCTCAAGGGTTCCCTGCTGGTTTGTTCTCATGCGTCCTGAACCGGCCTTCCATATCCCTGGCATTGGGGATTATTTCTCACTTGGAATTTTTTTTCTTTAAATTTGAGGCTATTCAGTTAATTCCAATGACTTGGCAAAGCTGGAGTTGCTTTTGGCAGAGTAAATTGGTCTTTTTGCAGGTTATCCCATGCACTGGAGAGCGCTTAGTGTCACTCTGCCCAGGGTCTCCATCCACGTGTGGTACTCTGTGGACCTAGCCATCAAGGGGCAGAAAAATAGTTAAATACACTTTCCAGGCAGATACAAGTAGGGTCTGAGAAAGCTTTAGAGGGAACATCTTATATCCTTATGATAATTTGTGAATTCTTTCCCCTGATTGGATCTCTGTACATGCTTTGCTTTCTTCATGCTGAACAGCTGTGGTGATGAAAAGCTTTGGACATTGCATCATTGCAGATACTGAAGCCTGATGGACTGGCTTAGCTGCTGCTCCAGGTAGCTGATTTTAACTTGTTTCCCCCCCCCCCCCCCATCTCAAATGATTGTTCATAAGCCAAACAGACATTCTTTTTTCTTTTTTTTCCCACTGGTCATTATGTATGATATGGATCTGTCACTTGTCATTGTCTTTCAAACTGAATTTTCCAAAGCTCCAGTGAGTAGGTAATGCGCTGTGTGTATGTTCACACTCTTCTTTACAGCGCAGATACCTCAGGTCAGTGTTGTACCACACAGAAAGAGCTTGATAAATACTTTATATATCTATAAAGCAAATCTTAAAAAATACATAGCATTTTGAAACTTACCTCAGGCTCTACTACTTTTTAATGAGTCTGAGAAGCAGGAAGTCTGACTTGATCCTGTAGCCCTTTCAAGAAGCTCAAGCCAGCGCTGCTTGATGTAAGCATTGTTATCTCTGGTAAAACAGCAACTGCCAGACAAAATGTGCATACCTTGTTTTGTACAAGTGAAATACTTGAAGCGAGTTTATTCTTTAAATATGTATGTTGGCCTTAGTTATCAGATGGTTGATTAAATAAAAAGCCACGTGATTTGCATGCAGAACATTCTCATCTTGTAGTCCCTGTATTACGGTATTAAAGCCAAGAGCCAACAATCAGATTTTTTAAAGACAGCGGTAACAAGATCCATTTTATTTGCAACTGCAGTAATATTAAACTTAACCGAACATAATATAATGTGCCCTTTAAACGTTCTATCATGTTCTGCTAGTTGATTGCCTTTCAGCTGTAGTCCAAGTTGAAAGACATCTTGCTTTGGCCAACGAGGTTCCCCAGGTATTTGATGGTTCCCTCTCTGAGGTTATTTGGTAGTATTTTTTTACCAATTATAACTTTCAGGTTTGTAGCAGTTCTTGGTGCAAATGTTCACCTTGTGAGCATTGCCTTCTCTCCAGCAACACGCTTGTAAATGAAGCAGACTTTGACGTTAAAAAAAATCAAAGCCGATTAACAATGAACTGTTAAAGATGGCTCTGTGAGTGTCAAACAGCTGTGTGCATGCAGGATCTGTCATGAAAAATGACCTTTATTGCTGAAACATTATTCTGAGATGTTATTCCATCTGGAATAGCAGTTTATGCAATTTGTATCCCAGTGCAAGTAATGTAGAACTTCAAGTGATTTCCCCCGCTAAATTTAATCTTTCAGAAAAGCAGAAAATTGGTTAATTGTATCAATATGCTGTTTTGACTGCCACTTTCCTAGGTTGCTAGTTAGCCCCTAAGTTTGGGTTTCCTCCCCCCTCCTCAGTGGGACTGAGGTGCAAAGAACTACCGTCTGTGATTCTTCACAGTGTCTGTTTTTTCCAGTAAATCCTTAGTAGGAATTCTGTTCTTGTTGGAAGTTGACTATTTCAAATCCAGGTTATGTGTTCTTGATAGCTAGAACTGGGAAGCAAAAGTCATTTTTCCTTCTCCTTGTCTTTCTGATCTTTCTGATCTGCCGAGATACCCCAGGAAAGAAACATAACAATGATGACAGAGTAATAGCAGGATGCTATGCTAAATACGGCTAAGCTATTTAAGTGTATTCTGATTGTGACACGAATCATCTATCCACCAAGGAGGGAAATACGATTGTTTTCATGAGCTATGAAAGACACCGACTGTGTGAAATTTCCATCTCGTGATACCTGGCTTTAAAAATGAAAGCAAGTTTATTACAGCAATAAATGCAGAGTGTGTAAATCTTTCCCAGTAGCTTTCAAAACTGTTCCTTAAAACTGGAAGGGAAAGATAACCACTTTGCTCTTTTTCCAGCTCACTGACATAAATTTTTTTCTATGTTAGAAACAGCTTTGAAAGAAATTCTCTGCCCTGACAAATGAGGGATGTGTTTCTTATCCAGAGAATTAACCTTCTGTCTCCCAAAGAAGAATTTTGTCTTGTCTGGGTTTTTCTAACTCCTGTAGATATGCAGATCCTTATAAAATTGTGCTGTTCTTCAGCTGCCACATTTTTTTACCTGTCTTTACCAGCTGCAGGCAAAGTCCTCACTAGCCACCTGCAGGTCACTGGTCTGACACTGAAGACCTGCTGTGTGACAGAGATACACATGTTTAATCTAGGTATGTTTAATAAACTGTCATGCCAGTGTCTTATGGGAAGAGATGATCCTACTGCTGATCCATTAGGAGTCAGAAATCCCAGCACCATCTTGGACACAGGTTCCTCTCTCTTGGGGATACAAGATCCTCTGATCTTGGTCATCTCCCAGAGCTGCTGCTTTCTTTGAATTTTGGGGCAACCAACCTGAAGTACCCATTTTGAAGCTGTGCTGGCCCAAGTGCAGCATATTATCAGTAGAGATATCTGGACATCTCATGGTGCCCATGTAATGCCTGGTAGCTGACTCTTGCCTTTTTTCCATGCCCAGCCAGAAGGGAATATTTTGGAGCTCAGTTCTAACTCTGTGCATGGGTCCTACTGAAATGAGGATCCTTTATGTGCATCTGGTTTAGTAAGCGTGTTTTAGCAGATTAAGATTTTAGTGACAGAACATTTGAGAAACTGCAGTCAGTTGCTATTTTAATTCATAATATTCAGTCTTCAGGGGTGAGAACAGTCAGATGAAAGTGAGGAATGTCAAGAGAAAAACGGTAGTTTACGTGAAATTCTGTATTCAGGGCATTGTGATTAACCTTTTAGTGGCTGTGGTTCACTAACTTAACTGTTAAAAAAACTCAAAAATGTGAGGGGGGGAAATTTGAAATATGGGCATCTTCCCCTCACCCTGAAAACATCAGAGAGATGCAATATCGATCATGCGCAACAGCTGTATGAGCCCACAGAGTTTCTTACTGCCCTTTGATTAGGAAGGCCTAACCAAGTGTTACCAGTCTGGGGTTCGCTCTGGGTTTAGCTCTGTAGTTTTTTCCACTTACATTCGTTTGGTTTCTTCTTACATTGACAAATTCTTGAATTACTGAACACTCACTGAGCCATCACCTGCCAGCAGGAAAAATGCTTTTGGACCATAAGCATTACATGATCTTGTGGATAAGACTGGATATGGGAGACAAGCTCCACTCATAGTGGAAAGAGAGTGGCTGTGCTGTCTTGGTGTAATTTGTTGTACTACATTATGTTTGGTTTACCAGCATTTGAAAAATCAGAAATGAAAAGTATACAGCACATTAAGACACCTCATACACTGTAGGAAGAGACACAACCTCGACTGAAGTTCTAAATGTCACACCATCACTGCAAACCTCATTGCTTGCTTTTTTCCCTTCTTTTTTGAGTCGTTGTTTAAAAACAGGTAAAGTGGCCCCATGTGCTGCACTACTCCTAAACATTGCAGAAAGATGCACTAGCAGCACTAAATCTACATGACTGACTTAGTTTTACCTGCCAGCTTGGATGGGCTAAGTTGTTGGTAAACCCCAGATGTTCTGTCACAATGTACCTCTTGGTGGTCAGGTTACGTTTATTCCCACATTGCAGTAGGACAGAATTTCTGACAAGTTGATCCCAAAGCCCTTTTGAAAGATTTTAGCCTTTCCCTTCAAAGAAGTGTATTGTCTGAGCACTGAATCAGTGGCCCAGTCTTCCAGGAGGAGGAGGAGGAGGAGAAAGGGAAAGAGAAGGAGCCAGGAGCATGACTTCTGTGGATAGGGCAGCAGTTACACCCTGCTGTGCGTCTGTTGGTTTTATCACCCTGGCAGACTGTGAAAGCAACAACAATACAAATTAATCTCAAAATGTGTTGTTGTGATGCACGAACTTCTCAAACACAACATTTAGCTATCGTTTGTCACCTTCCAATTCGTGGAGTTTTGGGGTTCCCTGGGGTGTTGTTCCACTGCAGTTAAATCACTGAATTCAGCAAAGGAAAGCTACCTACAAAGGGAGTACCCATGATACGAGCCACAAGATGGGTACTCTTATCTGATTTGGCTTTACTTTCATCTGGTACACAAATATTGGTAATTTCACTTGATGTTTACCTTCCGTGTAGGCAGGTTATTTGGTAAGGTAGGTGTATATGTGTGTGTGTACATGCGCAACTATGACAGGTAACCCAGTTTACTGATAGCTTGTAGCTGGTCCCAGTGGAGCTGTGCCCTTGCGTGCATTTAATTCATGTGTTAAAACAAGAAGAAATGCATTATGGTGTTGAAAAGATAGGATATCTACCAAAAGATGTAGTAAAAATTGGAATTATAGCCAGATAATTGTTATTGTAGCTTAGGAAGTCTGGCTAAATCTACTAAGTTGTGTAGGTTTATTTTTGAATAAGGCAAATAAGCAAATGCTCAATAATTATTCATAGTTGATTTTTCTTTTAAGGGTAATGGTATAGTAAATTTTAAAGCTCCATAACTTGCTGTACTGTAATTAATCTCTTAAACCCCTCCATACTAAATCTAAATAAGCGAGACAACAGTTGGAGGAAAACTGTTTAACCAATGGGGTAGAAATAAAAAGAATAAAAACACATCAAATGCAATTTCTGAAGAAGCTTAATTTTATTGAACACAAAATGTCCTGAAGGTAGTGCCTGCCAAATAAATCAAATTTAAAAACCTTTATTTCAGGAAGATAATGAGGGTGGATGACACTGAGATGTTGGCTGTAAAATTTCCAGGCATCGACATATAATCACAGAAGTTCCAACCCCTCTGTCATGGGCAGGGACACCTTCCACTAGACCAGATTGCTCAAAGCCCTGTCCAGCCTGGCCTTGAACACTGACAGGGATGGGGCATCCACAGCTTCTCTGGGCAGCCTGTGTCAGTGCCTCAGCACTTCCGTAGTGAAGAATTTCTTCCATATATCTAGTGTAAATCCCTCTTTCAGTTCGAAGCTATTCCCCCTTGTCCTGTCCCTACATGCCCTTGTAAAAAGTCTCCCTCTCCCACCTCAACAGCTCTCCCTTGCATTTTCCCCTCACTGCTCCAGTCATTCAGCTGCTGAAGGGCACCCAAACCCAGCACCCCAGCACCAGCATTGCCCTCTGTGTAGCCCCGGGTGTTCTTCCAAAGGGCAGGAGCAGGGCTGTGGGCAGCATCCGCAGCAGTGGCCCCTTGTCCAAAGCACAGGTCAGAGGGGCTGAGCTGTTGCTGTCTGGCAGCTCCTGCTCAGCTCATCCCTTCACAGCTCGAGGGAGGAAGTAGAAGGCAGCCGCCACTTCGTCAGGAGCCGGTGCAGACAGTGGGCAGCTCCAGCCCACGTCCCCAGCTGTGCCAGCCAGCCTGCACAAAAAGGGCTTTTGGGAGGCAGAGCTCTGACCCTGAAACGAAGGCCAAATCTGGTGTAAGAGGCTGTTGAAAACAGCAGATGGGAAGTTGGGAATTGTGCTGTTCCATGCCACAGTGCCTTTGATGCATGGCTGGGTCTGAAAATTCACACAGTGCGTTTGATATTGCTGGCAAAATACGCATTAAAGATCAACATTAAGGCTCTACCCCACTGCCTGAATGGTGGAAAGGATTCTCACACAAAATTAGAATCCAGTCCTGTGTCTCCGCTGTAAAGGTCTTTTCTGCTCCTCAGTAAAAAAATATTTTTCCTGACCCTCTGGATCTGGAGGTTGATATCCTTTGTCCTCTCCCTCTTGTATCCTAGATCATCCATAAAGTGGGACGTCAGCCTAGGCTTGACCACAGCATTTCTAACGCTGTAGTTATCACTAGTTTGTGACTCACAGATTGGTCAAACCCCAGAATACTTTGCTTTTGTCCTAAGGTGGTGCCATCACTTCCATGCAGGGATGTGCTACTGTCACCCCATCCCAGCATGTTTTCTCTCCCTGCCCACCCCACCTGGCTGTCAGTAGGGGCGTCCTGTTAAGGCTTCTCTTGCCATTCAGCCCTCCTGCTGCTCACTTCAAATAAATAGGAATCAGAGCTGTTTCCATTGGAAAGGACCTCCAGAGATCATCTACTCCAACTGCTGGGACACCTGAAAGCTGACCAAAAGTTAAAGTATGTTGTTAAGGGCATTGTCCAAATGCCTCTTAAATAGCGACAGGCTTGGGGCATTGATCACCTCTCCAGGAATCCTGTTCCAGTGTTTGACCACTTTCCTGAAGAGCAATGCTTCCTAGTGCTGGTCTTTACCAGTTTTAATGAAACTAAAGTAGGCAAATGGAAAGTCTTAAAAAAAATACATAAGAGCAATGGAAAGATGTTTGCCTTCAGTCCATTCAGATCAATTTATCCCCCACACTGGGATTGAAACAACTGTGAGATTGCTGGGACTGAGCCTGTGTAAAGCAGGCTCAACTGAACTATTATTTTGTTACAATGGTGCATAAGTTTATGCCCACAGAAAGTCATGACCTCAGTATCAACCCTGCAATGGCAGTTTTCACACCAAAGGAAAGCTTCTTGCACAAAACTGATTTCAGTAAAAAATCTCAGGATGAGGTGTAAGGAGAATGTTTCAAAACCCAGCTGAAAAGGAAGAAAAGAGCTCGCTTTCTCCAAAACTTCTACCACAATCCAGTTTGTCACAGGGATGCGCTCTGTGTTACTGCACCAAATGAGAACATCCTGGAAAATAAAGAGCAATCTCACTCTAATTCCTTATGAAGCGATGAAGTCTGGATCACGACTTCAAAATGAAAATGAGCCTCAAATGTTATAGCCTGTATATCTATATCCCTACACCCATTTATAGAGAAACAATAGCTGCGACAGGATCTGTATCAAAAAAATACCAAACAGACCTAAAAATGAAGACCAGTGCACAAGGTGCCACCCAACAAACAGCTCCAGAGCATATCCTTGAACCTGGGCTGTCTGATATGTTTGAGAAGCTGCCCCTGGATTAGTATGGAGGAAAGCTGGCACCTGGCTGGGTTTTAACTGAAACTTTATAGTTCACAGAACACAACCATTCTATCAGGCCCCAGAGAAAACAGTGCTCTACCTTTTTATGGTAGGGTTTGATCCTGTGAGGTGCAGACATCTTGCATCTTCCGAGTGACTGTGGTGGCAACTGAGAAACTCCGCACCTTGTGGAGCTGGGATGATCCACTATCAGAAGCCTTGCTGGGAAGCAGCACTTAACAGAGTGACCAGGATAGCTTAGACGGCCTTCTTTTTAAATTGCTCTTTTTTCACTGTTTTCATAAGTCATCTGAAGATACCTGGATTTATCATTCAGGTATCATTTATCATTAACTGCCCAAACCAGGGTAGATCCACGTAACACGAGTAAAACATTTAATGAGAACTGGCTCATACTGATTTGGATGGATGATAATTCTTAACTTTACAGGAATATTCATGGGAATGCAACACCTGTGATGTCCAGCATTCGTTAAATGTACGTTCTTACAGTATCTGAACTAGAGTACTAGAGGAGATTACAACATAGAATACAAAGATATTAGACCAGTACATACAGTTTTATTTATTTATAGAAGCCAATTTAATCTTACAGGAAAGTACCAAATAAATCAGCACTAACAGTGGAGCAATTTCTTCTTTTTTGCACCTTAAAACACCTTTGCAATAATGGAAACTCAGTGAAGAGTTAACAAAAAAAGTCTCTTTGGTGTTCATGTTCCCAGTTCCCTTTTTAGTAAGAAAAAGCATTGTTTTGTCTGCATCTTCTACAGATTTCAATGCATCCTTTTCAATCTATTTGACAGTCAATCTTGTTTTGATAGTTGAGGCTGGTTGGGAAAGGTATTTTAGACACAAGACACAACAGAGAATAAATAGCAAAATTTGGTGCCAAAGCATGATGGTCACTTTATCTGGTAAACAGGGCATTTAGAACAAGGCTGAATATCATCAAAGTAGATAGCAAATACCCAGCAGTCCATTTATTTTCCCTTTCTCTCTATCAGAAAAAATAACCATTTGAAGATCCCTACCTGAAGACCCATTATCTCCAGAAGAGAACAAAAGAAATAATCACTTCCTTCAAAATTAATACAAAATGAAACTGTACAAATTGGATTTCCCCACACAGAATTAATGTAGCCTGTTTAGCCTTGCTTTATTCACAGGATCCAGGAGGAGCTATTTGCTGGTGCCTTATCAGGTATCCCCAAGCCATGTTAGGGGTTTAGCCCACTGCAATGCTGCACAGCCCTTCCTAGCACATTCCTCTTAATCTTGTTCATACAGTCAGCATTTCTAGTAAATTTGATGTGAAATGTCAACCTTTATATCTACATTCCTGAAACAATTATTTATTTCTTTGGTCTCCCAACACAAGCATTTAATCTCTATTGAGGAAAAAGGGTTATCTGGCGCAGTTTATCCTGAACTTGGTAGGCAATTAAAGGAAAAGCTGAAACGAAGTTGTAAAGCAGAACTAGATAGAAGGTTTAATTTGGGAATTTCGTTGATCCTGCTGTGTGTTTAATACTCAAAGAAGATTCCTTTTTCCCCATGAAGCAATAAAAGAAAGAAAGGAAAAAAAAGAGCATAACTAAGAAAAAGTGCAGTCATGAAGTAGAGAGAGAAATGAAAACCTGGCGCTGAAGAGAACATGACCTACTGAAAGAGAAGAAGGCATAGAGATGGGTTGTTTTTTCCTCTGAATAAAACCCCATGCATTTAGATTTGTAGTGTAATTGAACAAAAGGCTGGCTGGCAACCTAATATAGAAAACTTGTCAAATAAGCATTGTACAACAGTCAAGTCCTTTGGTTTGGATAAAATAAGGACAGTATGTCCCAACTCAACATCACCAGAAATTGTTATATCTGAATTCATAATACTATTAGGAATAAAGTTACTTAAACTCCTGTCCTTCCCAAGGCTAGCCTAGTCATCTATCACACTTATTTCCTAGTTGAAGTTTTGATATTATATTACAGTACTACCTGTGTTGTCCAGAACACCTAAATGAATGATGTTAAATATTTTTGTGCCTTGAAGCAAGAAAGAAACTTAAGTAAATGGATTTTACAAGGTAAAAAGTAAAATAAAAAAGGTTTTTAAAATAGGGGAAAAAAAAAAGAAGAAAACTTCAACCATATGCATATGAACTCCACCTCTTTTAGACACACTGTTGCCCAGCTAAGTAAGCAGCCTCATGGTCCATCACCCTCTGCTAAGCCACATTGCCCCTCTGAAGGGGAATGTAGGCCAAGTCCAGATGCTAGCTCAGACTGCCCAAGATCCTGACTGCGCTCCAGCAGTGACTGGGCCATGTAGGGCAACATGGTCAGAGCTGTGAAACTTCAGAGTACCTAAACTGGGGCCGTGACATAGCTGCAAAAGAAAATACTTTCCATGCTGTAGCTTGAAGACCTTTTAGTATGTATTAGTTAGCGAACATGAAACACACATCCGAGAACGTCCTCATTTGGAGGAGGAAACCAGCAGGATTCAATACCTTGTGCAGAACCACCAGTTTCATGAGGGGTAGCCATGGAAATAACTGCTACAACAGGGTTTTGCCTGGCAGGTCTGCATGGGAAACCAGTGGGTGAATGGCGCAAGCCCTGAAAGCTCACACACAAGCGCAGAGGTTAAGTTTCCTCAGGGGAAGTGTAGATTTTAGCCATTGGGCTGGTATGTGATCAGCATGTTTTCTTTTACAGCATTTCTGGTTAGTCCGGTGTTTATTTATACAGGAGTCCAAGATCTAAATCATAGAATCATAGAATCACAGAATGGTTTGGGTTGGAAGGGATCTTAAACCTCACCCAGTTCTAATCTCGTGCCATGGGCAGGGACACCTTCCACTAGACCAGGTTGCTCAAAGCGCCGTCCAACCTGGCCATGGTTTTAACATAAAATTGCAATGAAAATCAGGTAATCGTGCAGTGCTGGGTAATGGTTAACTGAAAAGGCAAAATAACAGAACTTAATAAATGAAAGGTGGATGAACAAATGAGAGGCATAAAAAAACCACACCCTTATTTTCAAACATAAGGGATGGTGTGTGCACCCTCACAGACAGTAACAGAAACTTCACATTTGTCATTTGACAGCTGGAGCTCTTCTTCATTACGTACTGTGTGGAACTAATGGTTCTCCAAAAATAGTTGCTGTGACCTTGAGTAACAAATATGTAGCTTTTGAGAGTGGTAAAATCCTTAACTTTTCAGGGTTCTTCTATCTAATTCACTAATGACCTGGTAGTGCCTTTCAAAGGATAAATATAACATAAAATCAATACTGAGTTATAGAATTTTTTGGTACCTTTCCCATTATTGATAAAACTCTTTTTAGAATTTAAGGCAATAAAACATTTATTACTTTTTCAAACTTTCTTTTTGCTTTCCTGAAAAATTTTCACTCTGGTTTTGCTATCCTGTCCTTACATTCACTGATTTCACTTTGCTTCTTGCACTCTATTTCAAAGGGTCTGTGATGTGAGATACACACCAAGATTTTCCCTCCTTAAATTTGTTCTATCTATTTTACTTACTCTCCTAAAATGACTGCTGGACTGCATCTGCATATTTGTCACTCTCATTCATCAAGGAGCCCAGGCCTCCTGCGCCAGCTGGGAAGCAGGATCAAGCATGTAAATTGTTCAAAGTTGACTTCTTATTCCTTAAACACACATCTAATACTTTCTTGCTAAAGCTGGTGATAATATCAAAATACAGTTAAACACCTTTTCTGAAAGGAGACATTTCTCTGGATCTATGACAGAGCTATGACAACCAGCACTTTGTTCTGGGTATTGCGTTTTCTTTTTTGCATTTGCCTGTCCTGAAAATACAAAGAAGAAATGCACCATCAGTGGAAAGCAAAATCCCTTCCTGTCCTCCAACTGAAAGATGGAAAAAGCACAGGAAGAAATACAACAAAAGTAATGACTAGACATCTTTTGATTTACAGATATTTATTCATCTTGTCGTGTTCTAATTATAAATAAAATAGTGATATATTATTCCTTCATGGTTTTTTTATGAGGCTTTTAAGCTATCAAATGGCAACATGCATTCATAGTTCCGTTTAGTTGCAAAATCAAGGTGCCATGTATTCACAACTCATAAAGACTTATTATGATATATGTTTTTTGTACTTTACCCTTTAAATACTTATAAAGAAATTGGCTTAGGCAGAAAAAAAAAACCCCAACACTCAAAACACAGGCTATGTCTTGCATTTCGCATGTTCATTTGGGGGTTTATATGAAAGAGTATCAAAGATCTGTGCCAGTTTCAAATGAGAGGTACCGTATTTGCCAATACACCATCACACCAAACTATATGCTCAATTCAATTTTAAATTGAGATGCAATAGCAGGTACCAGCAGATTGGTGCATTTGCTCTAAACTCCAGCTTCATTCCACAGAAAAGATGCAGCATTTTAGTGTGGGTTGAAGGGCTTACAAATTGTCTGGAAAGTGTTGTTGTACAAAGGCAAACAGATTTTCTTAAAAATCAAAGCACAAATCTTTCCTTGTTGCATTTACTAAGTACATGGAAAGCATTGAAATAAATGCTGCTCTAAGAGGGGTCAAAAATTTTCCCTGTTCAAGTTAATACAAGAACAAAATATTGTCTGATATGAGCAGAATTTGTAGCAATTGTTTGAGGCTTGTGCTTGGGGAGGAAGAGAGTGAATCCTACAGGCACTGCTATTGTGAGAGTTTTGTCAGGCAGAAAGGGCAACTGGAGCAAGGGACTGATGGCTTTTTCTTCATTTTATAGCCATCAACTCATCATCATCCTCCCACCAGCAGTCCTCAGCTCCACTCCACCAGCACTTGTGAAGCAAATGGTGAAAGAGGGCACATACCTACTAGTGACAGCCCCACAACCTGCTCCCTCCTCAGCCTGAGGAAGTCTGTAGGATGACTGGGAGAATGATGCCAGGCAGTGGGAAGTGCTGCCAGTCAGCTGTGGTTAGCAGACCAGGTGTGACCACTGCACCAGGCAAGCCACACTGCAAGTCTTCCACACAGCTTCCCTTCAGGTACTGACCCATCATGGGCAGTCACGTCACTTTTATTCCCACTATTTGCACTGAATTGTCTATTATTTAATTACGGGAAGGACAAAAAAAGATGTCCTTGGGCACTGCCAACCTGCTTTTTACTGATGAAAATAAGGAGAAAGCACCCTGTCTTCTCTGGATCCCAGTTCATAGTCTTGGCAACTGTTGGAGTAAACCATTTCTTTACACGTAGTCATGGTCCAGTCAACATGCAGGCATGTGCCCACATCCCTGAACATCATTTAGTTATTCCTGCTCACTCTGATGAAGTTTAAGTATTTGAAAATGTTATTAATGTGCAAACAAGACCCGATCAGACCCCCAAAGACATTTAGACACCCAATCAACAGCCCCCTATGTAATATTTATCCTGGAGGCGCTACTAAAACATCACTTGGCGGATTTGAAGGGACTACTCACAGCTCAAAACAGCAATGATCTCATCAAAAATTACGTCTTACCTGCAATGAAGTTCTGGGGCTTTAACTGCCCCTGGGGTACTTTACACAAGCACTGCTTATGAGCTCCATCAGGAACAGAATGAAGGTTATTTTAAAACCAAAATGATCATGCAAGGAAATAAGCACTTTGGTTCAGAATTTAATCTGGACCTGATGGGTCGACATAGTTAACGTGTAATTGATCTGTGATACAGTATAAATAATGCAAGTCCCACCATGCAGTCCGGAGAGTACAATTATTACAAGGATTTTACATATTCATCCACCTACACATGTTTTGATTTTACTCACATTTTGTGAACTTCTTGCATTCTAATAATGAACCACCTTATTCACTGTTCTGCCCCATCAGAAAAAAAATCAGACTACAATTAAGATAATTATTCATCATGTTACAGATTAAATCCCAAAGAGCATAAAATACCATTTAATTAAAAATAGACATCCAGGAAAATAAAAACCAGCTATGTGACATATTATGACTGTATGAATTACTACAGTATAAGTTTCTCTTTTAACACTTTACAGTAGCAGGTAATAGAAAAATAATTAACTTCAAGCAGAATAATCCTGACATACACACACTACTCTGAATCACAGAGAAAAATAGAAGGTACATAGAAACAAGGAGAAGATAAGGCCTAGTAGACCCAGCAGACCTATCTAACAGCTGTCTTCCGAAGGCCAGTTATAGGACAGAAATATGCTGCCAAGTGGAACAACTCCAACACTGCATAATTTGCAAAATAGAATTATTGTTATCTTCTTCTTGAGCTTCAGAAGATGTGAAAACTAGAAGCTTTCAAGGTGTATTTTTATGTATATATAATATATAATTAATATAGAAGGTATAGTATGTAATTAATATGTAATATGTAATATATAATGAGACCTGCAAGTAATTATTTTAATCCAGAAATCTAGGTACTGTGAAATTTGTATTAAAATAATTAAAGTTAACAATGGCAATCTCATTAGGTGCAAAAGTGATCCCTAGGGAGGAAAGAAGTGGAAAACCAAGGAACCAATGGCCAGAAAACTAGCTGTAGTCCCCTGGAGGAAAGGAATAAATCCTGTATATCATCCGTGCCCCCCAGTGTATACACCTACCTCCTTTTGATACATATACCATCCCTGGGACAGCAAAGAGCCTTCGTGACTTTTCTTACCCATTAAAAGGCTAACAGCAACAGAGAGACTGATGGCAGTGAAAAGCACCCACCCCCACCCTGCTGGGATGGGTAATTTCCTAAGGAAGAGCTTTATCTCCCATTCAGAATCATGGATGTATTGTTGAAACCTGCTTTGTGTGTAGCTGTAAATAATTAAAGGCTACTGGTGGTAACTCATTTATTGGCCATGTAGGAGTGCCACCAGGGCTTTTCTTAACTCATGAATAAAGACCAGTGGAGTCTCATATTGCCGAATGGACGAGCAGTAATCAGGAGAAAAGCACATGCATTGGGTGAGGGAGTATGGCATAACAACAAAGTTAGTCTTTAATGTGACACTGAATACAGTCATATCCAGATAATACTGGATCCTGGCTGACAATTCTTCTGTTTGGGTTTTGTGACCTTGTCCAGACATATCCGCTGTAATGACACTTCGGCTCTAACTAGAGCTAATCCTGCAAGAGCTGATCTTCATATACTGGACTGCTGAAAACAAATCTGTCTTTACTGTACATCTCTTTCCTGGGAAAAGCAGCAAACAGCTGCTACTGCAAGATGCAAATGCTTTTTTTCCTTTATTTCTCAGAAATCATTTATCTGCAAAGACAAACACAGAAAAACAGTAGAAAGAAAAGCTAAAACACATTAAAACCCTTTCTACCTTTCTTACTCCTGGCAACAAAGCACAGGAGGGAAGATGAAGATTAGGGATAACAGGTGCAAATATCCCCTTGGATTGCCTGGATGCTTTTTGACCGTTCTTGAGTCTGGATGAAAAAGCTGCCTGCAAGGAAGAATGGGGTTTATGGCTGTGGAGCCAAGTACTGTGTATGGAAAAGGGAGGGAATGAAATAAAAGACGTAACTCTTGCTGATATAGAAGTTACAGCTCCACATGTGGAGGAGCCAGGAGAAAGAAGGTTTGAGCACACACTATGCAGGAGGGCTTCTCTCACTCTCCTGCTTTTGCACAGGTGGCTCAGACAATGGAAGGAAACAACCCAAAGAAAAAGAAAATGTGTTGAACTTTACCCACCAGTGGCTTGCTTGACAAAATACAGAAAGAAACCTTAGGAAATCCACCTTCATTTTGCCAGAAAGCTGTAATTTTGAGTCACTTGTGTGAGAATAGGGAAAATGAAACTATGCCTCTGAAAAGAATGCAGAAGGGAGGAGGAAGGGAAGGGAGAATGGAAGTGATGAAAGCACCACCTCCACTTTCAAGCTGTTAATGATATCCAGCTGTTTTTCACCACTGAGATTATTACTTTCCTCCCCTTGAAAGTTAAAGTAATGCATTCTATTAAACAGGAAAGAGTTTGAAGTGACTAATACCCACTCTTGTCCAATGAGGTTTCAGCATGGTGTTTTTATTCTCCTTCCTACTCCATCAGAAAAACAGCAGAAGGATCCATCTTGGGTAGTGTTACAGAATTAATGCAATTTATGCACCGGTATTTTCCATTTAAATCCTTTTGCCAAATTTAATTACAAACCTTGGTGGTTTCCCTTTACATACTGAAATAAATTTTAATTAAAACTTTTGTAGTGTTTTAGGACAACTTCATTTACATGATTTACTTGATAATTTTGATAAACACTTGCAATCACAGTACTCTGGATTTTTAAATTGGTTTTATTGGTGTTCAGTTGGTTTCTAACTGGTTTTACCTTAGCAGGTTTCTAAATATCACCTGTACAAAGCTGACACCAGGTGAATGGCTGAGTGGGAGCTGCTTTAGGCTGCCATTCCAGATGAGGACTCTGTCTTTGGTCTGAAAGGTTTTAGGGGGAGCAAGGAGAGCACAGCTCTCTTAAGAGGTAATAAATAGCCAAGGTGAGAACCTTCTTATTGCCTCACAGCTGGAGGGAGTTAGTGGGGCTGGCATGTGTGGCTTGCAATGCTACTACATAGGGGGAAACATGATTTTGCCTCCCAGGGCTGGCTCTGTGCTCCCACGGGACTTCCAGGTACACTCATGGGGTGATGGGATTAAGCACCGGAGACTTACTGATCTTGATGGGTTAAGAGCTAGGCTTAAATTTACATACAACTGTAGATACAGCAAACAGGATGATTACACATATAACTAACCAGGGTTGAGAAACCCTGCCTTTTTTTCATCTCTACTAGGATTAAAAAAAAAAAAAAGGAAATACAGAAGAGTAACTAATAACTGGGAGACATTTCCCACACTGCAATGGTCTATCACAAGTTTTGAGTCACTTAAACATATGGAGTGTGCCCACAACAAAACAGCTGCTGAATAAAGAGAAGGAAAATAAAGGAGATGACTGAATGGGATCCAGAATGCCAGCTTTTTACCTGACTGATTCAGTCACAGGTTACTGACAGAACACAAGTGTCCTTTGTGGTTGGTTGCCCACCTACAGATGGTAAGATTAGAAACTCCTTTGGTATCTATCAGAAAGGAAGCTACACAAGGACATATATAATCCTAATACCCAAAGAGATGGTCTGCGTTTAATTTCTGACAAGAATCTGCTTGCGTATGGGATGCACAAGGGTAAGAGAGTAAGACTTAACCTGCTGCCCATACACGGCTTTGTTTGGAATAAACAAAGGGCTTCTGTTTGTCATGCTGCCAGGTGGGCAGCTTTGGCTATAAATTAATTTAGATCTCTGGAGAAATTAATGCAGTCAATAAGTGTATCTTTTTTTAATTATAAACAGATGGTGCTTTTTAGAAAGGCAAAATGCGATTAAGAAAGCTCCCTTGTTCAGAAAATACAATTTATGCTTTAAATTCTTAATGAGTCAAAAGCTTCAGACCTAAAGCAGAACTTACCATAATCATCTAGAACCTTTTTCATGTTGCAGGTTTTTATAAACTACATAATCATTTAAAATTCTTTTCTCAAGCCCCTAACCCAGGTGGCACCAGCAATGATGAAAATGTCAAAGAAGCAAAACAAATTCATCATGTTGAAAATGAACATCATAAATAACATAATAAATATCTGTGCGAACGGCTTTTGAGTACAAAGTATGCCTTGGTTAAATAATAAGTCTCACACGTAGGGCCAGCAATGCCTAGTTACTCAGCTGATCAAATAGGAGTTTTGTGTTTACAGTTAGGACCATGTTTCCTTAGCATCTGCTCTGGTAGAAAAATGACAGTGGTGACAAAGCTGGTTTTTTGTTCTTCAGAAAATTTTTGCCATATGGGATGTTAGCAAGGATCAGTCTGAGGAACAAAGGGGGCTGGAGGACTCAGTCGATCTTTCCCAATGTGTAGACTTCTGATTAACTCTTACTTAACTTATTTCTTTGGCTGTCTGTCGAAAGGAAGGATTAGCTCTATAAAATTAAATAAGGAGTATGCGGTCTGAAGAATGTAACTCTGAAGTGTGATGCTATCTGGCATCTAGATGCACGACTACAGGTGCTCTAAGACAGACATCAACCCACTACAGAGAGAAGGGACAGATGGAGAAACCCCAGCTTGTCCCTCTTCTGAAACAGGAATGATTTTACTCATACCAAGCCCAGACTCAAAGTGATGGAGTACGTAAGGAAACCCAAAATGATAAACCAACAACTGTTAGCAGCCTTCTGAATGAATATAAAATGTTTGTGTTATTTTCAGGGCCAGAGAGGAGAGTAGGAGAGAGGTACCTTGGAGGTGCCTGTACAAAGGTTGTAGCTCAGTGTAATTTCTAGCACCACAATAAAAAGAACCCATGTCTGACATACTACAAAACCTCTAAATTCTAAATAAAAGAAAATCGAAAGAGGCACAGATCTTACATCTGTTCTCTTCACTGTGGAATGTCAGTTCAGGTCAAAGTCTAGGCAGTGTCCGAGATTAAATATCTGTAGAGAGAAAAAAATCACCTAATTGTACTTCCATGGCTACTTTGTGGATATGGACTATTAGGTCTGCGTGTAACCTTGGTACTAGAACTTCATGGCTTTTAGGTGAAAACTCGTAAAATTAACCATCTTAGGGGGATTTCTGTAAACAAGAATTACCACACACCCTGTCTTTTATGTTATTATGAAAGAGCCCACTGTCTTTCCTCACATGCATGTAGTACTACACTTTGCTGCAAACTAGTTTAGCAGTACAGCTGTACTAGGTAGGGCTGGGCTAAAACTGTGACAACAGCATGTAAATGAACTGCTCATGTGCTGATGTTATCTTTGCTTCTATTGATTGTAAGGTAGTACAGCTGTGACTGTGGTTTTGCATCAGTATTTAAATTATGGTTTCAACATTTTCATTTGGAGAATACTGTGCCAGATGTTGCTGTGATAGCTTCAATGGATGCTACTTTGAGAAGCAAGTGGGAACAACTGATTTATTTTTCTTTTAATGAAGCTATTACAAAATCTTCCAACAGTTTCAGGTATTCAAGGATATTCTGTAAAATAGTATCATCCTACTGTTATGACCTTCAAACATCCTATTAATTCCTCAGTCCAGGAAATATAGGGACCTGTTGGATTAGATCCAGAGGCTGGCCACAACAATGATCAGAGAAATAGAGCACCTCTCCTGTAAGGAAAGGCTGAGAGAGCTGGGGTTGTTAAGCCTGGAGAAGACTCCAGGGAGACCTTCTTGCAGGATTTTAAGTACTTAAAAGGGGCCCATAAGAAAGATGGAAACAGGCATTTTAGCAGGGCCTGTTGCAATAGGATGAGGGGTAATGTTTTTAAACTAAAACAGTAGATTCAAGCTGAATGTGAAAAAGAAATTCTTTACTATGAGTGTGGTAAAATCCTGGCACAGGCTACTCAGAGAGGTGGTGGATGCCCCATCCCTGGAGGCATTCAAGGCCAGGCTGGATGTGGTTCTGGGCAACCTAGCTCATTGCAGGCTGATTGGACCAGATGAACTTTGAAGGTCTCTTCCAGCCCAAACTATTCTATGATTTTATGATTCTATGATTTTGATCTACTAGTGCATTACACTGGGCTCTTAACTGCTAAAGTTCTGGTATGTCTTTTTCTGCATTTCATAAGGGGTATTGGGGATGGACTCTACATAAGGGGCTGTAGTGACAGGACAAGAGGTAATGGGTTAAAACTTAAACAGGGGAAGTTTAGATTGGATATAAGGAAGAAATTTTTTCCTGTTAGGGTGGTGAGCCACTGGAATGGGTTGCCCAGGGAAGTTGTGAATGATCCATCCCTGGTGGTGTTCAAGGCCAGGTTGAACAAATCCTTGGGTAGCATGGTTTAGTGTGCGGTGTCCCTCACACTAAAGGGTGAGGGTTGGAACTGGATGATCTTAAGGTCATTTCCAACCCTAACTATTCTATAAGCACTTACTTCACATACCAAATAATAACATCATACCTGCATATTCCAACATATAGTCTACCACATCTGCACATCAACTGGGACTCGGTATTTCACATAGTCATGAATAAACAACCTATTTCAAGATTAGCAAACAAAATCTTGGAGCAGTATTCAAATGTTAAATTAAATTAATATGAATTTTACTTAGGTGTATACAATACAAGCTTTGCCAAACTTTTAAAAGTTAAGTAAACGCTGTTTGTTGGTGTAATACCAGCAGACAAACAAGAGCACTGGTAACAGCCAAAGAAATGATTGCACGATCTGAAATCCCTTGCTGGGTATGACAGCCCTTGACAACTCCTGAGTCATTCAGCAGTGAGATGAAATGCAAACCCAGGTAAGGTAAAACTCATTTACTTTAAGGCTTATGTATTAGAGGGTCATGGAATAGAGGTATCATGTTGCACATGAAGTGTTTTGCACCTTGTTGAAGACTGAATAGGAGAACCTAAATAAGAATAGCTTGTGTGGGTAATACAAAACTATTTCCTGGGTGGGGGATGGGAAATGCCTTAAAGAGACTTAGTAATACATGTTTTGAAGTTTAACTGAGACACAAAAATCATTATTTAGAGAACAATATTAAAGTTATCATCTCATATTTGCTTCACGATGAAGACGGGCTTCTTGCACATTCCAGATAGGTCGCTCTCCCCCCTTTTCCACATTGTCCTTAAGCAAAGCCAAACGACTTGGAGAATATCTGATGCCTCCAGTATCTGTCCTGTGAGAGTTCTAGAAGCTTCTCTTCTTGTTAAAGCGATTTCTTCTGCTGAAGAGTCAGTTCTTCAGAATTGTACATCTGAAGAATCAATTCTTCCTGAAAAATCAATCAAGGTTGGCAAGCAGCTCTGGCACATTCATTTCCAGAAAATGTTGCCCACAGAAGGCTTCTTGGATTCCAGTTATAAGCAGATAAACACTGAAGCCATTTACAGTTTTTCAAATAACCTTCCTTCATAATGGGGGAGCACTTGGCTTTAGTATTTGCAGTATTTGCAGAATAAAGTGATGTTGATGCTGAAACATCATGCAGGGGAGGGCATTAATATCTGTGTTATGTACCCTCTCAACTGTAAGCTGACTCCTGTTGTTAGACATAGAATAGTAATACAGAAAGGATTTCTGTGCTCAAAAATTGCAATGACAAACAGTTCACGGATCCTGAGTTCCTCTGTATCAAACAGTAAGGTCTATGGCAGGTTTTCAGTAATGTGTTCACCTGCCAGACAACACACAGGACTGGTGTCAGAAAACTTAGCAAAAAATAAGTAGCTGAAGTGATACACTCAAACCTCCTGAAGCTGTTCATGAAGTAGGATAGGAAATGTGGGTGCTGTTGAGCATGCTGACTAACCCATGCCGTTGCCAAAACAAATGGAAGACAACTGTAATGGCTTTAGAGGTGGGAGGGAAAATGCTTGTTTAGACAGTGACAACCAGACATCAATGCTGTCCTGTCCGCAAGCTCTTCTCTAGTTGCACAAGACCCAGGAGTATATCTGAGGATCAGGAAGCTAGAGCTGCTGGATCTTCAGTTCTCGGAGTGCTTCATCCCTGCAGAACTGAAGAGCAATGATGTGGGAGATCCCTCCAACAGAAGTGAATGTCAGAGGAGGAAACACCCAGAATAGCAGCCCATGGATTTAAAGAAAAAGCACCAAAAGACAGAAAGAACTTTCTTCCAAGCCAATGTTTTCCATTCACAAAAATTCAACGAACCCATTTTTCAGGTTTTGCTAACTACTGTTTAACTGTGGTCTCTTTGGAAGCATGTTGTCTTGTCTTCTAGGTTGTTTTGAAGCACCTTGTGTCATAATTCCCTCTGAAAAAAAAAGGGTATTAGACTAAAGCAATTAGCAATCTGAAAAATAGTCACTGTACTTAAAACTCCCACTGCAACTGCTTAAAAGATAATCTCTTAAAACTATAACAAGTCAGATAATAAGCCTGCACAACAGGGCTGAGTTCTAAAGCAAATACACACATAGGGTAACGTTGTAATAATGTCAGGTGAATAGTGCTGAAATACAACACTGGGTGAAAACTGGTTCATACAAATCAGACTGGTTTTGTCTAAATAAACAAGTGTTGCCTTTTCCCTGCCCTTCATTATTAGGTAGCTCAAGCCTTCAGCCTGTGCTGGATACACTTTGTGGCTGACCTAGTTGCAGACCAGCTAAGTCAGGAGGGTACCTCTGATTCAACCCCCTGCTTGGAGCAGGGTCAGTGACACCAGGGCCATGAGTATCTTGAGAAATCACAACCTTTCTGAGTAACCTGCTCCTGTTTGTGACCACCCTGAGTGTAAAACAATGCCTTGCTTGAATGGGATTTCCTGTGTGTCAATTTGGATCAGTTGCCTCTTGTCCTGCCACTGGGCACCACTGAGAAGGGTCTGGCTTCATGGCTGCCTTACTGCCTGCATCAGGTATTGATACCTGAGCTCTCTCCAAGCTGACCAGTCCCAGATCAATCAGCTTCTTCCATATGACAGGTCTCCAGTCTTTTAACTCTCTGTGGCCTACTGTAGGTCTATGTCTCTCTCATGCTGGACCCAGCACCCCAGATGTACCTCACCAGGGCTGGTTTTAAAGAGGGTCACCTGCCTTGACCTGCTGGCAATGCTCTGCCTGATGCAGCCTAAGGTGCTGTTGGCCACCTTTGTAGCAATTGCTGCCTCATGTTTAACTTGGTGTCCACCAGGACTCCCAGGATTTTGTCTGCAAAGCTGATTCCCAGCGGGTTGGCCCCCACCATGTCCCAGTGCCTGGGGTTGTTCCTCCCCAGGGGCAGGGGTTGCCACTGCCCCTTGTTGAACTTCATGTTGTTCCCGCCATCCCATTTCTCCAGTCTGTCAAGATCCCTCTGAGTGGCATACAAAAATCATTTTGGCAGTGTGCCTGTTCCATTTCTGAGATTTTAAGGGTTGCTATTCATTTGCCTACCCTTATCTTTAGGACTAACAGCTACTGCTTCCATGAATGCCAGTTAATTCTCATAATTTAAAAAATTCAAAAAAAGTACTGGCCCTGTGCTGCAGCTCATAATGGGGCAGCATTCCAATTGCTCCAGACATAGGATTCTTTAGATGGAAAGAGTACGGCTTGGATGCTAACACAGACATGCAGACAAGAAACTTTCTTGTATAGAGTTCCAGCAACAGACTAGACACTATATTAGCTTTCATTGAACAAAACTTTTCACATAGAAATTTTCGATACTGATTACATTAATAAAGTTCTAATCTCATTATATTCCATCCTGATGAATCCTGAAATTTGAGCATGCCCTTGTGCAGCATGGCTAAGGGCCAGGCTGTAATTTTGCCATGTGAAAGGAAGACACAGGAGTTTCAGGAGCAGTGGGAGAAGTCTGATATTAAGTAATAGCGTATTAGCAAAGGCTGCTGTGCTGATATGATATTTAATTGCCTCCTTTTCTGGGGGTGGAGTCGGGTGTGTTTCTGACTGACACAACTGATTTTGATACAGGGGACTAAAGACTATGGATAAAGGCCATATCCTTGGTATAATTAGGCCGCACTAGATGTGCAGAATTGGGAGCTACAAAGAGATGAACAAACAAGAACCAGGCATGCACATATGTGCCCTTCACATATATACCTACCGCCATGTTTCTTTATTAAAATAACAGGAATACCTTATGCTGCTGTCTACTGCAGTGGGATTCAAGGCTTTTGGGTAAAACCTGTGTTACAACGGTGTCTTTCTTGTCGTTTTACTTGTATTTTCCTGCTTTTTCCTGAATATGGAGGCACTTGAGGAAATGTAACTTTTAATTGCATCCTTGAAACAGAATATATCATTGAAAAACAGAGGGCAGTACTGCACATAGGCAATGTGTGTATCTGAGCAAGTTGTGGCCTGTGTCTATAACACTGAAAGAGGGAGCTCTCTTGTTTAACATGTGTCAAAGTACACTGATACCTCAGGTAGAAAACACTGATGAAAATGCATCTGAGAGAGAACATGCAAGAATAAAACAACATCTTACATCAATTTATTTGTGGTATTTTAATACCAAGTTAATGCATTTCTCAAGTAAAAATTTAGAAATCGGTAATTTATAGAAAAAAAAATAAATCACAGCTTCACAAAAAGCTAATTTTCAACAGTTTGTCCCCTTCCTGCCAACATGCAGTTTACAATATAGTTCAACTATGTTGGTAGAAAGTTAACAGTGGTGTGAAATACTTAAAAATATTTGCAACAGCAATTGAAAATAAAATTATGATTTTTACTCAGTGAAAAACGGACAGGAATTGTGTTTCCCAGTAAAAGATAAGTCAGGAAAGCAGCAAACCCCCCTTCTCCTGCTTACTATGTGCTACCTTTCCCCCTGCCACATACACCATCAGCAAAGGCAAAACTTCAACATCAATCATTCTCAGATTCAATACTTCATTGCTTTTGGCAAGAGGTCATACTCGGAAGTCCACTGGTTGAGATGTGTGCTGCTCTCTTCCTATGTGCTCCAAAAGCTGCTGTTACTCCTGCCCCTTAGGGTGAGGTGGGATCAGCAACAGCTCAGAGTAAAGGTAAGGAGTATAAAGATTTTCATGTTTATTTTTCACTCTTTCTCTCTAGCAAAAACTGGGAAACCCAGAAATTGTAGTTGTCACACCTCACATTTGAGTATTTACAGGAGATGCAGGGTTTCAATGAAGTTGTTACATTTTCACCTGTGCACAAAAATTCCCTCTGTTGAATTTATACAAGCAACCACAGGATGAAAAATGTTCCTTCTCTACCTTTTGAATTAAAAGTCACATTTTCAAAGGTCATTGCACTTGGTAATAGAAAGGCAATTATGCATTTTACATTAAATATATTATACAGACCTGAACTTCTGTGCAATCCATTGCTTCAGACATATGTATATTTAACAACTTTTTAAAAACTAAGCCTCTAAGCATAGTTTAACAACAAAAAAAAAACAAAACAAAACAAAATGAACTTTGCTAAAGACTATTTCTTTTTAAAGACAAAACTCTTTAAGAACAAACACACATAGAGAAACGCTCCCTTTGACTCCTAGTGCATTTAAACACACCTTTGAAATTCTTTGTGTTGTTCCCACATTTAACCTCGCTATCATTCTATACAGATCTGATGATACTATACAAGGACACATTTTCTCTGACCTAACCAGTAAGGCTGGCATTTGTCATGCTGTTGATACAAAGAGGAAAGCTGAAGATAAAATGATTTATTGCCTCACTCTCTTACCTGTGGAGGGCAAAAAGTTTCAAAGGGGATGCAACTCAATTGTGATGCACATTGCCCGTGAATTCCAGTGGCCCATTTCAGGTGTCAAGTGCACTTTAGGTTGCCCCAGCAAATTTCGCAACAACTTGCTATTAAAACTATGGATGTGAAAACTAAAAGGGAGATTTTGGTCCCTGAGATACTACTAAATGAGACCAAGAACTAAAGCACTAATATTTAATTTGAAGTGGACCCTCTTTAAGGAAAACTAAGTTAGCTTCAACTTTCAAAAGTTTAGTGAATAGTCACTAAAATATCCTTAAGCAGGATGACAGAATGTATGCAGTATTGATCAAGAGAAGTGCATTGTACACAGTAGAAGTTACCAGTTGCTGAGGGCCAAGAAGCTGTCCTATCAAGACGTATCAAATTTGTCTTTCCAACTAACAGAAAAGCGCAAGAATGTAAAACATGGCCTTAACAAAAACACCTACTTACTCCTACCTCTTTTAAAGGAACAGCTACAGGAACTACTGTCTTAAATACTCATAAGGGGTAAACTGACTACCTACAGAAGCCAAAACAAACTTTAAACTTTGTAACTGATCATTTCAACAGTACTCTGCGGACCACATCAGCAACCTCTTCATCGCCAAACTGGTGGTGGTGTGCAACAGGCAACATATTTTGAGCTAGTGTTTAAAAGGTTTGTACCACTGAAGGTGTTTCAGACCAGTGGTCACTACAATGAAAAATCTTTGGCAACCATAGACATATAAAAGGTAATTCATATCAGGTGGAAGAATTGCTGTGATGTTTACAAAGTTCTTTAGTGCATCATTAACCTTCTGCAGTGTGCTGTATAAAGAATCAAAACCCTGAAAGGACAGCTAAACATCTGACATTACTCACAATTTGCAGTGTTTTTTGTACCCACTTTCTCAAAGCTAGGCCTTGTGAAATTTTAGAGGACGATGTGAGATAGTCGATGCAAAGGCCTCCAGTGCAGTTGGAGTTGATGGGGAAGGGAGCAGAGCAATGAAGGGCTGAAGACTTATGTTTCAGTGTATCATTGGGATATCACTCAGAGAATGGCAACAGATGGATTCATGAGTGGATTTAGTCATACAAAAAGTATAATCACACCGGTGGTGGAATCTCTTCAGACAACAAAACAGAAACAAACAAAAAAAAAAAAATCAGCTGCATCCAGAGAGTCCGCTAAGTGGTCTCAATTACCATTACCTTAAACAAGAAAGAACATGCATTAGTAACATAGATTTTATTCTAAAACATTAAGAACACTCTAACACAGCTGAGCTATAAGAAGAATTCAGTATAATAACCTTTTTCTTTTTCCAGTTAATGCAATTAAAAATTAGATGTATCTTGTGACATCAGATAAGCCAGCACTTACATGTGTGGTATGTGAATATAGTAGAAGTGACCACACACGGTGGGTAAATTTTTAACAAGTACAAGAATTGATGGAAGGTACTCTAAGCTTATATTTTTCCTGAATATGAGCTCAGCTTTCCAAAATTTGTAAACTATTATTGCAGCTAAGGCTTCCTTAAGGACCCTTCCAACCCGAAGCATTCTATGATTCTATGAATGCAGTAAGTTCAGTTCTAGGAACCTGTACAACTGCATAGTGATCCCTATGTGTAAACTAGCATGCAATTTGGCAGTAACTATCACAGCACAAGAAACTAAAAAGGAAGAACAGAATCTTTAAAAATAATCCTAAAGGGTATTTAAGCAGGAATAATGTAGTAGTATTATCAGCACTGACATCTTGTTCTGTGACAATGAAGTCAAAGAACTTTCTACCCCAGATGTCACGTAAGGTCTTGTACATAGCAAATCCCCACTTACACCTCACTTGAAAGATGTCAATTTAAGCATGCAAAGGCATTTCTTTTTAGTGTAATAAAATATAGCATCACTTTCAGATAATTCCCACCCCCAAAAGGTACAGCTACAGCTCTCATGTCCACTTCCAAAACTACTATGAAAAAACCTAACAATCTTAGCATAAGGACTCCAGTTGCTATACACAACTTGCTTTAATAGCGAAATAAAACAAAATATTGGCCATTTCTCCCCTGGGAGAGAAGAAGAAAGAAGATTATAAAATAAGGTACAAGTAAATGAGCCAATTTTAATGAAGTCATGAAATGTTAACATGAAATGCAGTATTCTTCATTTTCAGTCATCAGGTGCTGCATGAAAAGACAGTTAGTTTAGTAATTCTGTAAATGGTTTTTTGCCATGTTAGTGTTCTCTGTTCTGCCACAGCAGATTCTTCCTTCACATTTCAGTAACTGTTAAATCATGTCCCTACCCTACAGAGACACGCTCAACAACAACAGCACTGTTGCCATGCAAGACTTACTGCTGTTTCAGCACATGAAGGATGAATTCAATCCTCCGTAGATTCAATCCTCAAACTTACTAAACTGATGACTGGGTTGGAGATCCAGTGTTTCATTAAAAGATAAAAAATAACAAATTAATTAATGGTGCTCCTGTACTGAATTAGAAGGCAAGCCTGGTCAGCTAGATCCAGCTTTTAAAAGCAAAAGGATATTTACCAGAGCAAACAACTAAGTGGGAAGCAGCCCTGCTCCAACCAGCAACACAAATTCTGTTTATCATGATCTACCCTAACACACAGCTGAGCAAAACTACAACTTCTACATAGCATCACCGGTGGTATTCCTTTTTCAGACATAATTTTTAAAACAATTCAGAGCTGGAAATTTCTGCCAACTTCTCCTGTCCCCAAGCTTACCATGTAAATAATATACCAACATACTGGTATATAAAGTAACTCTAGTGGTGTATATAATAATTATATATATACATCTTTTATCAATGTACTGTTATTAAGTTACTGTTATCTGAACACAGCTGCAAAAATGGGTTCTGAAGGCTAGAGTGACTTGATATGAGTATGGCTTCCACTTGTGAGCCAGAAAGGCGTTCATCAGCTTAGGGAAGGGAGGAAAAAAAAAAAAGTTTATGGGTTCCAGCAGCGCAAGTTTAGATATTTATATGCAGGTTACTGATTAGTTGTTTTAAAAAAGCAATAAACCCAGAATTTAAGTTGCTTGTCTGCCCACTTAACACTGAACTTATTATTTTAGGTATCCTCCATGTGGTGAAGACCCTGACCTGGAATTAATATTCAAATTGCTGAGTTCAGCTTGTTAAAAATTTACCCACTATTCACAGCTGGTTTTATTTTATTTTTCATAATCAAGACTGTTCTCATTCACAGACACATTCCAGAGTTAGTAAATCAATGTCAATCCATTTGTTCAGGTTGATTTTTGCCTAGCATTTGTTTAATTTGTTTTTAGTTCTCCTACAAGCTCAGACAGTGTCTTCCCATGCAAGAAAAATTACAACTGAACAGTTAATTCAGGCTGAATGAGTAGAAACAAAATACAAACACATCATCACAGGAGCATGCTAGAGTCCTCAATTGTCTGCTTAATTAACAGTCCCCCCACCCCCTCCCGCCAAAACCAAAACAAAGAAAACTAAACCACCCCCCCAAAAGCTTACTAAGCAGCAACAATGACTATACTGTAAAATATTTTATTTGTAATGAAATTATGAAACACAACAATAAAGAACAAATGACACCACCATATAAACTTCCTTTTCTTTACCATAAGAATTTCTTAATGAAATATCTTACTTCTGGCATAAGTAACTAACACTGTCATCCATATTAAGAACTTTTAACATAAAAGACATGAATAGGTTGAAGATGCATCTTCACTGCATATGCACACAGTTCCTTTCCCCAGTTTTGCAGATAGGCCTTTTAGGGTCTCTTCTGTTTACACAAAATGAATTCATTTATCCATCAAGAGCAAAGTACAAAAAGTATATTGTATAGATTTAGCAGATGAAGATTTCTAGCCATACAATATTTTCAAGGGGATGAGAAAAATGAAAGAGGTACTTGAAGCCTTTCAAGGACAGAGGAGAAGTTTTCATTTTATTAGAACAAGAGCCTCAAAATGATTTTAAATGTTATGAGAAGAAGTACAGGATAAAGGATGGAACCTTATTCTAACTGCAGTGCACGCTGTAATTCAGGCAGTGCAAAATTCTGCTCCAACCTATATGCCTTTTATAAACTGTGTACGGTCCACATAGCTAGACAAACGAAGGGAGAGTTCAAGGTTTCGTGTGCATCAACAACTAAGAATTTCATGGCACATGAGGATGAATTCGGCATTCACTTGGTTCCCGTAGGCATCTAATTCACACCATCAAACACTCGTGTGCATGAACAACAAAAAGCATCATTTTTGCTAAAAATAAATAGATGGAATACAAAACCCCCCAACACTTGATCTAGTGTAGATAGCTTTTAAAAGGTTCTAGTTCAAATAATAACTAACCTGAGATGTACTTTGCTCCGATTAACATTATCATGCTACTCATAATATAAAGACCCAAAGGCAGACTAGAGAAGATACTACTGTCACCTGATGTCATCCAGGGTAGGGTGTATCCAGTCAAGCAAATCAAAAGAGAAATATATATACATAAATTGCAATGTATGAGTTAGAAATCATATGAACAGCAAAACGTAATAAATGTAGTGACATTTTCAGAAAAACTAAAAAGGATTATTTATACTCCCCACAATAACTCAAAACAGTCTCTCAGTATAAAAGTTGAAATCCAAATTCCATTGTTAGCACTACCTACATTGAGCCCATTTTAGTAGTCTTCAATGTTCAATACTCTCAGCAAGCAGAACACAGTTTCAAAGCAAGAACTAAGGAAAATAACATTTCCCATAGTGTTAAATAAAATGCTTAAACCAACATACAGGATGGTGAAAGGAAAATTTTAGCTTTAGCTTTCAAGAATAAAAGAAAGAGAGTTCATGCAGCATGAGAGCTTTATCTGTGGATTGTGGGGGGAGTTTACATTCTGAGGATTCTTAACACTTTTCATTCTAACAGGTTTTCCAACAGAAGGGAAATTTAATTAAGATAAAGCCATAAATGATGTGTTGTAGGATGATTCAGGACAAAAATCTTATCCTGAAATAGTGCTGAAATATAAGTTCAAATTATAGATAATAGAAGACTGCAGGTTTTATTTAATTCAAACCTGACAGATGAAAACCCTGTCTACTTCCAAAGAAAGAACTTGTTCAGTCCCTCAAAAGTGTTTGGTATATTCTCTGTGTGTATAATAGGACTATGCAATTCTTCACTTTATGACAACTTCTTGCTCTTAGCCCTTGTGGGGCAAACAGATTTTGATGTGGCTATCAATCCCTCCTTCCCATACAGCAAATAATAAAGGCAGGATATATCAAGAAAAATCACAGGATGAACCTTTTCTCCTCTGCAGCATGATGTTTTAGTGTAAGAAAGTTTACAGAATACCTGCACTGTCTTAGAATTGTGCTGAATCTCTTCCAGGTCACTTTTTTTTTGTTTTTTTTTGTAAATCAATGTCATTCTGCAAAACCTGTAGTTAGCCTTGATTTCATGTCCTCTGTTTTCAGAGCCCTACAAGATATTGCTTGTGCCCTCCTTTCAAGAAGAAGACCTACCTATCAATATTCCTGCTTTGTTTGTACAGTGGTTTTAAGTAGTAACTTTTAAATCACTGGAATAAGGTCAAAAGTACCATAGAGATGGTATGAACAGAAAGAGTAGATTAACTACCAAGGTTAACGGGCTAATTAAATAATACTTGACTAGCATTAATTTGTGGTTTACCATTTGAAGAAATGTCAGATGTCACCCAGTCCATAGATTTCATTACAGCTTTCTTCCATCTGGCAAAGCGAAACTCACTTTCTGAAATTAAGAAATCAAAAAACAGAATAGCCTCTCAATGCATATAAATACAACTAGAAGTATTTAAGAATCAAAGACTACAATATTAGTTTTCCACTCTTTTGCACAGTATAGTTTGTCTGCAGAGAACAATAAGGAATAAAAAAACAAAACCAAAACAACCCAAAGCCCCCCAGTTATGCACAGTAAGGAAAAATAAACCTTAAAACCAATTCTCTGCATTTCCACAATAAGAAGATTTACAAGTAGGACAAAATGAAGCAATTGCTATTCAAGTAGAAGCCCTTCAGTTTTGAAAAAACTGTCTTGAAGTAGGGATTATAGCAGTAATTATAATCAATGATAAGGCAAAATTCTGCACTAGAAGTTAAGAAATAATTTTAAAAGACAAAAACGCATTTGTCTTGCACACGGATTAATTATGTCAAGTACATGCTTTCCATCTCTAAAGCACTTACGAACTGATGAAGAAGATAGTTAGCTAAAAAATAGTGATTAATGTAGGCCTTTTAAAGTCAAAAGAAAAGTGTCCCAAAACCAGTAAAAACTCACAGATGCACAGGAGCTTTAGGAGACATCTTTCTCCATAAAAATTTTTCAAACCTGCAAAACCTTTGATTCTACTTGCTAGAAATCAAAAGCTACTAACTCCAATGCCCAGTGCCAAGCTTCTTTCAAAATAAAGAAAGAAGAAAACCCCAACATATTCCCCTGTGGAGTTATGGCATTTTAATCATTTGCAATCTTACTAGTGAATAAAGGGACATAACAGCAACTGAAACACACTTTTCTCTAAACTGAACACTACAAAAAAGCTCATCTTTAACATTTGTGAGGATATTCATATATAGCTGGTTTTATATCAGTATGTTAGACTGCAACAAAGCAAAAAAACCACTAACTGCTGGACATAGAGCATTAAGTTTGTGATTTCTTAGGTAATATGAAAGGATTTTACCCTCTGGGTTGATCTGTGGCTCAAATCGTTCACATGTCACTGCTGTCAAATCTCCAGGATTCAGACTCCAAATTCCAACTCCTTCTGCAGCTCCTGCTGCCATAGCAGCTCCTAGAGCTGTTGTTTCAGGCATTGATGGCTTTACTGAAGTAAATCACAGAGAAAGCCATGAAGATTTTTAATGAAAATCACTTTGATGACATTGGAACTAAAGATTTACATATATATCTAGAACGATATAACAGCTATATGCTTACTTTAAGTTTAGCAACTGCAAGCCTCATTTTATTACAGTTCACACAGTTATGAGGCTAATTTCAACCAAAGTCATCGGAGTCTTTGAAATATCTCAGATCACTACTTCGTTTAAGACTGCTTCATGCAATTGCCCATTTTCACACCACATGCAGGGCTGCTGACCTCAACCATCAGTTTCCCTAGAGTGCTCCTGTTAATAATACACTATCTTTTTATCTTCTCCCTCCCTTCTAAAAGCCGTGGTTGCTGGCTAAGTTACCAGTCTTGTTCCCATGTTCTAGATATTGTGTTATTAAAAGCATTTATATTAAGAAAAGGCATCTTAAAAGAGGCTACAAATTGCTGTATTACTAGCTTGTTTGCCTTCCACAGATATGACCATCCCACCCCCAAGATGTTGATGTTAACTCTGCTCCATTAACTCCAGAACTGCCTGCTTCTCTGCTTAAGGCAGAGGATCCTTTAAAATCTGATTCTATTAACTGTATCATTTCATCTGCTACGAACTTTGGCTCTGTACTGAGAGCATGAGCCTTGTGTACTACGTATTATTAAAGGCAAGCTATAAAACTTCTAGAGTTAAAAACTTTCCAGTGAAATGTCTCATATTTATGCATAAGAGACAACACGTTTTTTTTAATTATTTTCTAGAAGCTGCATATGAGGCAGATTATTACATTTATCCAGCAAATTATCAGTCTTCAGTACAGACAAAGATGTATAATATCCTGATGTTACTGTGCAATGTCCTGATGTGTAGTGACACATTAGCCATGACAAATCAATGTTTTTTTCAGCTTTAAAAAGTGAATAGGAGTTGTAATTTCATCTTACCTACTGGAATACAGAGAATGTCTGACTGGAGTTGCATGAGGACTTTATTATTGGTCATTCCTCCGTCTACTTGTAACTGATTTAGTGGTACCCCACAGTCCTTGTTTATGGCATCTAAAAGCTTAAGTAAAAGTAATATACGTTATTATTTAATTGCAGAGAAATCTATGATACCCTCTGAGTGTAAATTACTGATAATTCAGTATTTGCTGAAGGGTGTTAAGTAGATAATTCCTCTCCCCTATAGATCAAAATGGCAAAAAGCAGTAGTGACGATACAGTTTTGCTTAATGTACAGCAAATGCATTCTGTGTATTACAGAAGTCCTAATGTATGAGATGTTTCTCCTCTGATCCTCTATATCTGCCCAATGTGTTGTTTATATTGTCTGAGAAGAAAAACTTTGAAGAAAAGCTGATGACAACTACATTTATCAAAGCTAACAAAGGAAGAAGTAATACTAAATGCAGTCCTTTAGCTGACTGCAGTTTGTCTAAATACTTTCTCTAATTTGGTGCATTAAAGAGTTGAAAAATTAAAATGTTTGAACTGTCAATCTGGAAGACATTCAGTAGGAACCGCTGAATGTTGAACTGTTTTGACAGAGCAGCCTCTTGAAATATTTTCAGTTAGTTGTTGAAAATTGAGAATCTTACATTACACAAGATAGATTGCAACTGTTGCTGTAATTTTTTTGGTAAAATAATGTTTCTTTCTTTTGGGCACAGTGGATAGCTGAAAATACATGAAAATTGTTAAAGTCTTTGCAAGGGAAAAGTAACTAAGAGTGGAGTATTTAATTCACTGATACCTATCAATATTTAGAGGGTTTCCTAAAAATGTAAGGTTTGCCTCAAAACTTAGCTACTGATAACACCAAAGCATTATCCTACAAGAACCTATTAAATGTGGAATAGTGGATTTTCTAGGGTTTTGTAAAAAAGTCAATTAAATGTCTCATTTACATTTTTTTAGGTTAGTACATAACTTCCATTGCCAAAGTTAAGCATTAACTAGTGCATTTTCTCCTTGTAATTATCAATTTATTAGAATAAAAAAAGAGGTGCGCTTTTCTCAGCTTTAAATGACAAAGCAACAGACACAAACCCCACCAAAAGTACAATGCGCTCTTGTGCTGTTCTGTAGCTCACAAAGTACCCATTTAAACAATCCTTACTGGGAGAAGTCAGCATGGTTCTTTTTAAAAAAGAATCAAAAAATTGTTAGGTAGTAAAAACTATATAGAGATGAGTTGTCCAGTAGACTCCATCTATTCCAGAAAGTTAGAAAGGTCGCTTAACAGAAAATCTTTAAAGGAACTAAAAGAACTGCCTTAAGATAAATAATGGTTAAAAATCCAAAGACTAGGGCCAGTGTTCATGGAGGCATCTGTCCGTGGGCCTGCACTGTTCAATACATAAGAAATAAACTGGAAAAGACAATTCACAGCACAGCAGCAAAGTCTGCTGGCAGTACTAAGCTAGTGCTGCTCCCTGTCACCGATTTCCTTCACATGTATCATTTCGTATTTGTCTAGCCTGATTTTGCCTGGCTTTTTTAACATTCAAAACATCATTAGCCCCTCATAATCTCAGCTTTACATACCTATAGCACTGGAGGCCCTGGCTTTGGTTACCGCTGTGCAAAAGCATGTTGAATCATACTATGTGCTCAATATAGATTAAAAAAAAAAAGAATGCTAGAAATCAGGAAGGGATGAAGCAACAGAACAAATCACGATCATGCTGCTGCTATTTCTATTGTAATGAAGCAGGATGAAGACTATGCTATCCACTTATGTAATTTTTTTAAATGACAGCATTGTACAGCTCTTAGAACTGAAAAATTGCTTGTTTTTCCATAATGCATTCTGTAATTAAAAAATGTAACAAGTGTCATCTGTCTGCACATGGAAGAAGCTTTCTGGATAACAAGAAAAAGAGACTTGGAGGAATTGCATGGCACAATAAAACAATCAAGAACTGCAATGAACATGAAATTTGAGGGTTTTCCTCAAGGATACAAAGGATTTTCATTTTAACTGGAATTAAAACCCTTTGTCTCTGACAAGACAGAACTAACAATATATTTCTGGAAAATGTTTGTGTCACTAGGACTTCATTTGTTAACTTAAGTGTGTCCAGAGACCCACTCAGGCACTCCTGTCATTGTGATAAAAGTACATTGACTAAAGTATGAGGAAGTATTAGGTCTGTTCAGACAGTTAATGTCACCTTCAGTCAGTCAGCTTTATTCCCCTCCCTCCTACTCCCAGTGACATGCCTGGTGTCTTGTTCTGACATTTGCTGCTCTCCTCTGCGAGGCAGCTGAGATCAGTAATCCAGCAGAAAAACAGCCCAGCAGAAAGAGGGATAATTTTCTGCTGGAAAGTTCATTGAGCTGTCACATGAGAGGGAATGAATGAGAGGAGGGACAAGGAAAGATTGGAGCAGACAACAGACCAGGCTATCAGTTCAGTTTCCTGTAACTTTACCCTGACTTCTATCACCAAACTCCTTCACAACTTTCTGAGTACTCAGAGGCTGTTAGCACAGCTTCAAAAGCAGACATTTGGGTGAAACTTATGGCTTTTTCCACATGAGTACTTTTTACTCTATGTCACTACAGAAACAGCAAGCTGCTTTCCTCCTCTCACACAGTGTTAGCCGAGTGTTACTTTAAAAACTTGGTATGTTTAAGTAACTGCAGGTTAAAAACATGCAATGAAATTCAGGTTTGACTGTTAACCCTTGGGTTCAAGGGATTTCTCCTATATTTGACTGGAATACAGGGAGTGTAAATTGATAGTAGATGGTGATATAAAGATTCTAATACTCAGAACATATTGATGTCAACCCCTTTGATTCAGTTGGGAGATTTATTTCTTCTGTGACAATTTAGGTTTGCTGTTGCAGAATGCCAGCTAAGGCAATGCAAGATGTAACAGGCATGAAGTGAATCAAGATTTCATTGGTATGTTTGCTGCTGTCTTGCTTTAACTTATTTTTGTTATTGTATCCCAGAAGCAACATAAGCCATCTCAGTCACAGCAAACAATATAAAATGCAGTCTTTTACATTAATGTGGCTTCTTAGTTATGGCACTGGCCTTGTAATTTTAACGTTTCTATGTTCTGATTCTCAAAATATTTGCAAAGTAGAATCACCTTATTTTAAGTGCTGAAAAATAGCAGCTTTGCCACCCCAAAATAATGTACCACCCAACCACACCACTGTAGATAAGACCACAGAACAATTTTTCAACATCAGAACCATGTAAAGAGAAGAACAGCATCCAAGTACAATATAAAGCATATGATTAATCTTCATTAAATGTTTTCAATCCTCTCTCTTCCTGAAGAGCTATAGTTGCTGTTAGCACACTAATTTACAATGCATTTAGGACCCAATTTGCCTTTACCTCTCGTGTTTGAAAGCAAACCGCTTCTAGTGCAGCGAAGGCAATGTGGTTTTTATTTGTAAACTGAGTAAGGCCACAGATAATACTGTTGAGAAAAAAAACAACCACCAGTTAGGACATACTTCTTCACCAGACATACATCATTACTTCAGATCTAGGTCTTCTAATTCAAAGCTCATTCAGTTCTACTGTATGAGTACTACTTTTTAATATTAGTATGCTTGTTTATCTTTAATCAAAAATCTCATCACTATTTTCCTGACTAATGTGTTCAGTGTCCAATCAATACAAATGCAACGAATTTTTTTTGCCAATCTACACGCAGATGGGTGCATATTCACCTATAAGCAAACAAATTCTAGTCTTGAATGATCACTGCTGATTTTTCTTTAAAAAATGATACCACCTATGACTAAAATCTTCATAAATTAATGTTTTCAGTTTTTAAGGAAAAGCCCAGTTGCATCACTGCTGTGCTCTAAATGCTTAAAATTGTTTTCAGATCTGATCAGTAGTTGCCTTTGCACCTTCAAAGAGATTTTTGGATATGAAAATAATCTAACCGTAAGTATGCTGAATTCTGTCAATGTACTCTGAACCACAGAGCAAATAATTATCCTTTTACTCTGTTTCAACATCTGAGCAATAGTAGTGTACTACACAGAAATGCTGCTACATTTGGTGTGGGATATATACAAGCTCAAATACATTAAAGGACATTTTTAGTTGTTGTCATTTCAAAGATCAGGTTTTAACAGTTGAACAGTTAAGCACTTGATCTAAAAATCTGTAAAAAATCTAACTCAAAGATTTTTTTATTTCTTACGTACAAAAAGCATCTAAATTAGAAAGATACAACTACTCTAAACCCTCAGAATTTGATATTCTTTAAGATTTCTTTTCTCATTTTAGGAAAGTTATCTTCTATTTATATTTGTTATACTGGGACTTCCATGGCATGTGATTCCAGCAACAGTATGCAAGCTCACAATAGCAGAAAAAAAAAATAGAATTGCTTGAACTAGTAGTTCTAACTAGTACTGGGTAGTTAAATCTTAACTACAGGAAAGGGACTAGAAGGAAAGGAGAAAAGAGTGTTCAACAGACTGGAAAGAAAGCTGGACAAAAGGAGAAGGAGGAGGGGGAGAAGTGGGGAGGAGTTAAGTAGCCAGTATCATTTGTGATAGTGAATGCAGCAGCCACGGGAAACTGAGCTCAAAAAAATTCATCAGAACTAAATTCTTCACTTTCTGCTTTTTTTTTTTGCCTGAGAGCTCACACGTATGCAGACCTCCTCTTGCTCTTTACTGAGATAAATATCCTTTCAGAAACAAAAATGCATGAGGAAAAAAAAGCTGGCCTCATTAGTGGCAAGAATGATCAAACTATCTTGTACTTGTGCTGTAAAACACACAACCCAGCCCAAATGTTTTCCCTGCCCACTTCCCCAGTTTTTTTTTTGGATGTGGGGAGAGGAGAGCGAGTAGCTGAACTAGCTGATCCTTTTTCTTCTAGTAGCAGCTGCTATTTTGAACTGGTTAAATACAAAAGAGAAACACGGTAGTTCCTTGAAGATACCACAGAGAATGATGTATCATGACATATCACAGGAACAAAAATAACAATTTCATATACCTGGAAGGACTAGTGAAAGTATTTGTAAAATCATTAAATCTCCCTGCAAACACAGTGCTTAGTCAGATTCTTACCCCCTTGCACTGGGTTCCCAATATGGTGCATACAGTCCTGAAAATGCTGGCACAAAGTAGCAGCCGTAAGAAGTCCCCACTTCTGCAGCCAGTTTTTCTAATGCACACACACAAACAGTCTTCATTTAGCTTTTCGCAACTGTACCAACACTTAAATACGACACTTAAAAGTGTTATTAGTTACATAGGGAAAATACTCAGAATATGACAGGCAGCTACAAAAATAATAAAGCCACATACAATTAGAAAATACTAACTCTGGCACTCTGCTTTTTATTGACAAGTTGTCCATTTGTAACAATGTGAATGGAAGATGGGGCATAGGAAGTTGTGGGAAATGTAAAATGAAAAATCAAAACTGAAAATCAAAATCATGTACTCAATATTCTGACATAGATTCTGTGCGGTTTTCAAAGGGCATCATGCGGGTAACAAATGCAACCTTCAGAGCAGTGCTAAAGGTCACACTTTACTTGCATCTAAGTCAAGGCAAGCAGCTGAAACTGGATCAAGACCAAAGGGAGTTAAGAACTAAATTCTCATTAATTTCAAATGGATTTAGAGTTCTAAATTCTCAGCTTACGTCTATAATCACAAGGCTAGCTACAAGGAAATTTGAAGCTTCTTAATATCTGAGTAATAACTCTGGATATCTGAACTCCCCAATATTAAAATATTTTTAATTTAAAAAATTACATTAAAACATCTAGATCTGAAGAGGATGCAATGCTAATGTGCAGCTCCTTCCTATAAGAAGAAAGGAAAATGTTTTTTTCTGCTTTTTAAAATTTATTCTGTTTGCAATGATCAGAGAAACATAGCAATAAAGAAAAGAAGTAGGAAAATTTATTCAAAACCTCTTTCAAAATGCTACATTCATACAAATCCTACTTAAAAAAGCAGTGGAGGTAGAAGGAAGGACATGTCCAGGGAAACAGGAAGAGATGATGACGTCCCACATGACTTTAAGAACACTGACAAGATTGAAATTCTTGAAACTCAAACCTTTCAAAGGTATAGTCAAACTTCTGAAGCCAAGAGGTACTGCAGTGTTTCAACAGCTGGATAATTCACATAACAGTAGTTTATATTCTTCTGTATGGTATGCAAAGCTTTCTTACAGAAAAATAGACTGCTGTTTTAAGGTTTTGCTTAATCTTTGCAGTCTTATGTAAAATTTGAATTCTAAATTTTACACCTTTGAGTAAGACATAAAATTATTAAAAATATGTAATTAATTGCTTTTTAATCCTAAATCTCATAAATCGGTCACTTCCAAACTGCTACACTTGCATACTTTCCTTTTTCAAAGTCTAATATATTCCTAGTTTCTATAATGTCATGCTCCAGGATGTTTCAGTTGAACTCAAGCAGAAAACATTAGCTACCCAAATGTTAAAGGATTAATGTATTCTTAGCCAAAATGGATTATCATCCTCCACAAGTCCTTTAAGTGGCAGCTTTGCAAACATTCCAGACATCAAGAAATTGGAAAACTTTAAGAACTTAAAACTTTAAGCTCCAAATTGTGAATACTTACCAACTTCCTGTGAAGTTTTAAGGATACCTAGATTGTCCCTCAACCAACGAACAACAGCACCAGCTATCGCAACAGATCCCTGAAAGAAACAAGATCACTACATTAGCAGATGACAACTGATAACTTCCTTTCTACAAGACTGGAGAGGAAAGGTAGCTGTGGTCTCCAACTGCAGGTTTAGAGTGCCCCAAGAATGCTCATAACCAAACCACAAGTTTCTTGACAGCTGGAGACTGCCACGTAAAAGTGGCAGCCTGTTACACAGGCTTCATGTAGTAAATGGTATGTATTGCATGATTTTTGTTATGGGGGCAGTTACCATGACCTTTCCTAAGCAGACTTCTTGTCTGTCTAATTTAGGTCTTATCCTGAACATACAATTATGAGATCCAGTAGCTTCATCCTTTTTTTCCTGACAAATTAAGATTTTTATGCTCTGATTTGAAAATACAAGACAGATTATGTCTAGAACTTAAATACAAATGATGAGACAGAAATGTAAGTGCTTGTATGTGCCAGCAAAATTGTTCTGTTGCCTCAGCGAACAGCCCTGAATGGCTCCATCGTCTTATAGATAAACTGCATGGCTCCCATCTCATTCCAAAGTCCAAATGGTTTTCTCTACAAGACAGTCTCAAGTCTACTAGACTAACCTTCAAGTAAAATGGAGTGGCATCACATTTTCATCTAAAGCCACTGTTAGAGCAAAAGTGTTTTCTAACCAGCTAGCTATTAAAATTACAAGATACAGATTTGATGAAAAAGCTGAATCCACATTTTTTGCCTAGGTGTAGTACCTAAACCAGCAGATTGTAGATGATTCTAGTATGGATACAGGATAAAAGATGATTAATATCTTCTGCTGAAGCCATTTCTTCAGGCAGTAACATTAAAGACTTGGAGACAAGGAAGAAGTAAAGTACACGTGCTCATGTTTCAGACCAAGAAATACAAATCACTCTTGGGACGGTTTCAGTTATTGCTTTAAGAACATGTGTTAAAAATAAAACAAACCTCTCATAAACCCACACAAAATGAAAACGCCAAAGTCTGACAGAATATGGCAAATGCAAGATCAAGTTTCCTTAGGAAAGGAAAAGGAAAGGTACACAGACTCCTACATCTTAGAAAAGTACTGTAAGCCACAAACTGTTCTTCCGACGAAGAAAATCTTGTGTGTCTGTCTGTTTCATACGGAAAATGTAGGCTTTGTACAAAAGCTTAATGTCAGCAGAGAATACAGTATGCATGTTTTAAGAATAACTATTAGATCAAGCCCACTAAGCAACACAGACAGAAGAGTTCTGTTATTCCCAATGAAGGTTTGGTGGCAAATAGGTACTCAGCTGATCTGTGCTTCAGAAGCAGAGCTTTAGAGCAATGAACCCTGAAATTAAAGTAAAAATCCAATTTTCTACAGGATTTGGATGCCCTCACGGTTGTGTGGAGAACTGAAGAACTAAATTCTGGAAGTAGGTACTTAAGTCTCAGTAGGTAAAAAAAAGCTCAATTTTTAGAGGCTTCTTGCCCCAGAAATTTGATTTAGACTTTTAAAAGTTAGAAGTAAAATCCATTAGAATGAGATAAAAACCAAAGATACTTAGTTATGACTTTTATTATGGAACACTAATACTTTTCCCTCTCTTTTTTAAGCCCACTTCTAGTATAAGAATATTTCTATTTCATTTATTTACACTAATTACATATTTAAAAGACCATGTAACATGAAAAAGTTTTAGCAGTCATGCCCTGCAAATATAAGTGACGCAATGTAGAAATATTTTTATTAGATTATATGATACAGATTGGAGAAAAGGCTACCCAAAACCACACACAAGCCTTGAGGCACACAAGCTAAAACAAAATTATTTTTGTTTCCGTGCAACTGAAGATAACCTAAGATACTAGAGAAGTAAACAAGAACATGTGTCACTACAAAAAGGAATAATTACTGGACTTACCTCTAGTGCATAACAAACAGGTTTGTCTCTGCCCAGTTTGTAAGCTATTGTGGTTAGAAGCCCATGCTCAGAAAACACAGACTAAACGGGGAAGGGGGAAAGAAAAGGAAAAGCATGAACAGAGGCAGAAAATAGTTAAATAAAAATATCCAAATTATAATAAACAAGAGACAAAACCTTCAAAGGAAACAAAATAAATAGGGAAGGTTTAAATGAGGTAAATTATCAGCCACTCTAAATGAACACCTAAGATAGATCCCTCAGATTATTGGTGTTAACTCTCATTTCTATAAGCTGCCTTAGATCTTTCTAGCCTCCTCATAATAAAGAACTGGGGTCTTCAGAAGGAGACGTGAATGAGAAGTAAGCCAAAGCTTTGCATTATTTATTCAACCACAAAGAAACAATGGGACAAAATGAATGGAATAAATAAAAAAGCCAACACAAGGAGAAAAGCATGTGGTTAAGTAACAAAACACTCAGCACTTCTGGGTGATATTAAGAAACACATTCAAGGAAAGAGCAAGAAACTTGCTATGAAAAGTTGGCTTTTTTTGGGAAACTTAAAGAGCTAGGAAACAGAGTCTTACTGAAACACCTGAATAAATTATTCCTTTCTATTCTTTCAGATTTCAGCATACGCTTTTCCTTATCTCTGGCAATATAACTTTTTAGTAAGAAAGGCTAACATACAGTTGCACTCCAGAGCTTCAAATAAAGATTGTAAAATAAAAAGTGAACTAAAAAAAAGTCAACTGACCTTCTGACCTGTATTGCACAACAAGAAGCATCCTGTTCCATACCTAGCATGAAAGCAAAGACAAGTTAAAACCAGGATGTTTAAAGGATAACCTGTTACTGTAATTCATGAATCTGCGACTGCCCTTTGTAGAGTCAAGACACCACTTTTTGCTTCTTGACAGTAACTGATGATAAAATCATCTTCAAAAAGTTGATTTAATGCAGTCTGCAGCTGAAAAATCCAGTCCCAAGTCTCTCTGTGACTATTTCTTGAATAATACTTGATCAAGGATTAGTACAGCTGAAAATGTAAGTGCGAATTCCTCTTTGGTGGCAGTGTTTACTGACTTCAGTTTAAGATGATTATGAAAGCTACTTCATAAAATAAATATTTCACAATACTAAATTCAAGCTTTTAAAGGGAAAAATTAAAGAAATTTAGAAATTTTGTTCCCGTCATTCAAAGACTACATCCTTATACGTGTATATACACATACATATAAGGACGCAAATTAATAAAATTTAATTACTTATAATCCACTGTAACTTATTCTAAGAAATTACTAGTTCCCTACCTTCTTAATACCCTGAAAATTAATAGCTTAAAATAGTATTGAGATAGTCTTCAGTTATATTTGGAGAGAAAAATGGTAAAGCAATAACATAAACAGGTTAACACCCCCCCCCCCCCCAATCTTGCTTTTACCATTTTGTTTAGCAGTATGGGTGGGGTTTTGTTTTTTTGTTTTGTTGCTGTTGGTTTGGGTTTTTTTTCCTCAAAAGGTCTCTTGCATTATAAAAGTGTTTCTTATAAAAATACTTTGTGACAGCATTATTTAGAACCATGTTTGTTTTACTAAATACAAGGCCACTAACCATTACATTGGTGCATGAATATAAAAGATAAAGTGAAGGTTAATTAGCAACAAGTATAGATTAATGTGCAATTAAATCTGTGAAAGTGCCATACTGTGTATGTACCTACATGCTCAGTTAAGCACATGGCTGTAAATGGAACAGTAAGTCGTTTGATCAGAGCTTCTACTCAAATGAATGTTTGATTACACCAGTTGCCTGATTTAACTGACCATTTGTTTTAACTGAGGGACACTAGGAGGCTCTGAGCTAGACACAGAAGCAAAACCAAGGAATGAAACTGCAATGAATCTTTCCTATCTAGCAAAGATGAGGGGTATGTGTCATTCAAGTCTATGCAATCTAACTCACACAGCCACTATTTTATACAAAAGTCAGGACACTCTTTACTTTGTAGGTCAATAGAGTCAAAAGGTAGAGCTTTAGTTATGGGGTAAACATGAAAGCATTTGGCAGTTAGCTTGAGAGAGAACATAATATTAAACTCAAAACAAAACAGCGTGTTTATCTTCTACTTTCATAATAACTTACGTATTTTTTGCCTGCCCATCTTGAAAACACATTTGCCCAACAAGAGCAGCAGACTGGTCACCCAAGCACTGAAAAGAGAGGTTTGTGGGTTTTTTAGCAAATGTCTGCAACATTGATCACATGCATGAAAAAGAACACGAACAGATGAACTTTAATCTACTAGGAGCACACAGGTAATTGCAAGCGAGGAGAAATCTTCAAAGACAACCTCTGCTTTTTACTATTCTTCCCTTTACAAGAACTGCAAATGAAATGTGTCATGCTACTTATCATAGAATAGTTAGGGTTGGAAAGGACCTTAAGATCACCTAGTTCCAACCCCCCTGCCATGGGCAGGGACACCTCACACTACACCAGGTCACTCAAGGCTCTGTCCAACCTGGCCTTGAATACCTCCAGGGATAGAGCATTCACAACTTCCCTGGGCAACCTATTCCAGTGCCTCGCCACCCTCACAGGAAAGAATTTCCTCCTTATATCCAATCTAAACTTCCCCTGTTTAAGTTTTAACCCACTACCCCTTGTCCTGTCACTACAGTCCCTAATGAAGAGTCCCTACCCAGCATCCCTATAGCCCCCTTTCAGATACTGGAAGGCTGCTAGGAGGTCTCCATACAGCCTTCTCTTCTCCAGGCTGAACAGCTCCAACTTTCTCAGCCTATCTTTATACAGGAGGTGCTCCAGTCCCCTGATCATCCTCATGGCCCTCCTCCGGACTTCTTCCTACAGTTCCATGTCCTTTTGATATTGAGGACAGCAGAACTGCACAAAGTACTCCAGGTGAGGTCTCATGAGAGCAGAGGAGCAGGATCAGCTCCTTCGACCTGCTGGTCATGCTCCTTTTGATGCAGCCCAGGATACGGTTGGCTTTCTGGGCTGTGAGCGCACACTGAAGCTGGCTCATGTTCAGTTTCTCATCGACCAACACTCCCAACTCCTTCTCTGCAGGGCTGCTCTGAATCTCTTCTCTGCCCAACCTGTAGCTGTGCCTTGGATTGCTCCAACCCAGCTGTAGGACCTTGCACTTGGCATGGTTAAACTTCATAAGTCTGGCATCAGCCCACCTTACAAGCATGTCAAGGTCCCTCAGAATGGTATTCCTTCCCTCCAGCATAAAGCTTATGGTGAACAATTTAAAGAAATAAAAATAAAAATCTACTATATTTGTGCATATTGTACGGAAAAAAGCTGAGAATCTGCTCGGCATTTCTGGATTATGTATATACTGAACTCTTTCTATATATAAAGCCGGGCTTCTCTTCATTTTGTAATGTTACTCAGAGATCCTAAGTTTGCAACAGCACTAAACATATGCATTAAAGCCATCAGCTGTATTTCCACAGCCAGACCATAACTTAATAATGAAGAATCTAGTAAATTAATTATTCAACTTCAAAAGTTTAGTTCATGATTAACATGAAGTAAAAAAAATTAACTTAATTTGTAGCAGGATTCCCCCATGTTAAAAGCTTTTCCCAGTGATGATATGTTCATGCAGAAACAGGTTCTTATCCCAGAGTCTGAACTGAAGCAGGACTTACCCCCGAAATTGGTACACCTGTCAAAGCTCCAGATTTCTGATTCACAAAGAGAGAAAGAAAAGCTCCAAATTAGCTTTCCACGATTACAGTTGAAGACAATGAAAAAGAAGCTAAACTTTTAATGCTCAAAGGAAAACAAAGAAGGGTCATGAAAGCAACGTGGTCTATTTCAGCTATGCAACGGACTTCAGCTTAGTGCGGGTCATCACTGAAAACCAGCAGGAAATTCACAGGTCTATCTAATGCCACCTCAACAGTTCTTAACACAAATTTTGTTGAAATCAAAGTGGACAGAAAATTAGGTTCAGTGTCATATGTGCAATCAGTGTCAAGGGTAAAATGCAAAAGTGCAAATTGGTAAAGTGGACAGAAAAAAGTGGCTGTGATGACACGCTAAGCAAAAACAGATGCCTCATTTAACACAGCATTTTAAGTCTCATATAGAATTTTTCCAAACATTACCACATAGTTTTTTAGTTATATTTTTGCAACAGATATCATATTTATATCCTGACAATTTTTATTTTTTCTTTAACCTGTTTCTTTGTGCAATTGTGAAAATCTATTTGCAGTGAAGCCATGCAAGTGCATTTCCAATATGAATCTTTTTCTTTAATTCTCATTTTTAATTAACTGGATTTAGGTAACTGAGTTTATAAATGCATTAAAAACCCCTGCCTGAATCTGATATTTCACTATAACAGAATGAATGTTTGTAGACAGAATGGCCCGCTTTTCTTATTTATAAAACAAGACATTTGATAGCCAGTAGCTGTATTTTTTACTTCAACATAAAAAGATATATTTAACAGCCTCCAAATTAAGACAAATGCATACATCAAGATTACATTTTAGAAACAACTTTGGCATGAGCTCTAATTGTAGTATCTCAAATTTGGAAATACCTGCCAAATTTATTGGTTTGGGAAGGGTGTTTTTACTAATCCTTAAACCAGTGGACATGCACAGCATCTGAACAGAATGGATAAATGTAGGTGGTCAGCCTAATGGAAACCTATACTCACCAGGCTAGGACAGATTTTCTACAGTCAGCAAAAGGAAGAAAAAAATAAAAAAGATGGAAGGAAAGGGAAAGAGAAACAAAAGTTCACATTTAAAGTGACCAGCAATAGTGTTTCAGTTGCCAGGTTTCCATGCTGTTTCCATTTACCTCTCTCATTCAGCTTAATACAACTAACTCTCATCCTACCTTCACATTAACAGTCAACAATGACTTCTAGTGGCATCTCCATTAACAGATTAGTAAACATACTTACATGCCAGGCAAGTTAGAATTATATTTTAAATAAAATTCTCATAACTTGTCTTAATTATAAAATGCTCTTCTATGTTCTTAGTAAACAACAGAGCAAACTACCAAGAATGCAAAATCACAACATCCAGTTTATCTGATTCTGAAACAAATAAATTAGATGCTAATGTATCAGACCAGCTGGTGCTGCATTAAAGTAAACTTGAAACCTCAGTCACTTGATAACAATGAATGATTTACTCCTGATAGTCACAGCTGCACTGGAAAGCTGTGTGATTAAAAAAAAAAAGGATTAAAAAGACGTAATTCCAAAACATGTTTAGATTGAGTGCTATGTAAAGATACACATGAAAAGAAGTTTATTTTTAAAAAAGAAAGCAATCTAAGGTGTTACTTGTGATTTTCCAGTTCACAAAAACTGACTAATCTTGCCCTTGGTTATATGGAAATAAGACATTATACATCTTGTCCAGCCTTCTTAGATCATGAAGACTTCCATGGTGTCTTTCATCATTTCTTTTCAGAAGTAAAAATACTTTGTTCTAACAACAACAATCTAATTCTTTCAATGTACTGATTAAACAGCATTCTGAAAGGTACTTTTTAAATCAGTAAGTAACTGTAATAAAAAAATAAAAAAATTTATCCTTATCAAAAACCTCTCCCATCTTGTTTTGTCTATTTGATACTTAGAAAACAAGAAATACTCAATTTAATATTATACAATAGATAACACACTAATCATAAATCAAAATATTACTCTAGAAAAAGCTGTTAATCTATGTGAACTCTGGCAAATCGATACTGATATATTTTTACAAGATTAACTTCACACAATACAAGAAAACATACCATCAGGCCATAAATCTCAGAGGAGCTTCGCACTTTTGGGAGTATTTCCATAGGAATATCAAAGAACCTGAACACAGTAGAAATTTATATATATGAGGTCAGTGCTAAAGTAGAAAGCATTTTGCATTTATTTTCTTAAATATGTTAAAACTTTAAAGAAAAAAACCCTACAATTGTAAAAGGAACTTTGACTTCTAGGATTTAATCTGTGTTTTTCCACTTGTTACAGTACATGACATTGAATTATGGCATAATTACGGAGTAAACCAGTGGAGACCTCATAGCAGCCTTCCAGTATCTGAAGGGGGGCTATAGGGATGCTGGGGAGGGACTCATCCTTAGGGACTGTAGTGACAGGACAAGGGGGAATGGGCTAAAACTTAAACAGGGGAAATTCAGTTGACATATAAGGATATAGTTCTTTACTGTGAAGGTGGTAAGGCACTGGAATGGGTTGCCCAGGGAATCTGTGAATGTTCCATCCCTTGCGGTGCTCAAGGCCAGGTTGGACAGAGCCTTGGGTGACCTGATTTTGTGTGAGGTGTCCCTGCCCATGGCAGAGGGGTTGAAGCTAGATGATCTTAAGGTCCTTTCCAACCCTAACTATTCTATGATTCTATATATTTGAATATTTTGAATACATATGCAACTCTTTCATGTGGGAAGTCATTCCTCTTCCAGCAGTATCTTTATAATATTGTTAATAAATTTAAATTTAAAATAGAGACGCTATCATTGTAAGCAACTTACAAATCAAATTAAGGTATAAAGAAACTATTAAATGTCATCGTTTCCATGAACCAGTCTTCCACCTACAGAAAAAATCTGCTACTTTTAATTAATCTAGGCTATTGCAACTTGGACATCTGGAGAACAATGAATCTTAACCACTAATGTAATTTACTAACAGTAAATGCAAGAGTAATTACCAATCTTAGTCTAGATAAAGAGGTTCTTACTCTTAAATTAATCTCTTCACACAACAGTTATAGAATCTATTTAAATAACAGTATTACTGAAAACCTGAGCTTACTGGCAGAGCTCAGGATCCCATTCCAAGGAATGAATGTTGAACAACATTGTTCTGCTGGCGTTGGTTACATCTGTACAGTGAACACCTCCATTCTTTCCACCTGTCAAACTCTGAACAAAAAATATATTAACAGTATTTACCAAGCAAAGATAGAAATTTACTTAAAGAAATTAAAAAAAAATATTTCTGAATTCACAATGCTTTCCGCTTGGAACTGGGAATTCTGTATTTCTCCAACAACTAAAGAGGCAGACCTGTTACAGTGGAACAAAGGCACAAGAGAGGTAATAGGGTTACAACAGTACCTCCTGGATTCTTATATTGCAAAGGTGGCTGATGCAGCTTTCTGAAGTCTGAGGCTTTTCCAAAAACATGAGCAAAATCTAACAGCAACCTATGAATGGTAAACTACACATAAGCATCTACCAAAAAAAAAAAAAAAAAGTAATAAAGACACAACAAAAACTTCATCTAGTATAATTTACCACATGACATCCTTGTCTCTAAACTGGAGAGACATCAATCTGGTGAATGGACCACTTGGTGGATAAAGAATGGGCTGGATGGCCACACGCAGAGAGTTGTGGTCAACAACTCAATGTACAGTTGGAGACCAGTAATGAGTGGTGCCCCTGAGGGTTTGGTGTCAGGACCAGTCTTGTTCAACATCTTTGTCAGTGACATGGACAGTGGGATTGAGTGCGCCCTCAGCAAGTTTGCCAATGACACCAAGCTGTGTGGTTTGGCTGATACGCTGGTGGGAAGGAATGCCATCCAGAGGGACCTTGACACACTTGTGAGGTGGGCTAATGCCAGACTTACGAAGTCTAAACAAGCCAAGTACAAGGTCCTACACCTGGGTTGGAGGAATCCAAGGCACAGCTACAGGTTGAGCTGAGAAGACATTCAAAACAGCCCTGCAGGGAAGGACTTGGAGGTGTTGGTCGATGAGAAATTGAACATGAGCCAGTTTCAGTGTGCGCTCACAGCCAAGAAAGCCAACTGTATCCTGGGCTGCATCAAAAGAGCGTGACCAGCAGGTCGAAGGAGGTGATCCTGCCCCTCTACTCTGCATTCATGAGACCCCACTTGGAGTACTGTGTGCAGTTCTGGTGTCCTTAACATCAAAAGAACATGGAGCTGTAGGAAGAAGTCCGGAGGAGGGCCATGAGGACTGGAGCACCTCCCGTATGAAGACAGAGTGAGAAAGCTGGGGCTGCTCAGCCTGGAAAAGAGAAGGCTGCGTGGAGACCTCCTAGCAGCCTTCCAGTATCTGAAGGGGGGCTATAGGGATGCTGGGGAGGGACTCATCCTTAGGGACTGTAGTGATAGGACAAGGGGGAATGGGTTAAAACTTAAACAGGGGAAATTCAGATGACATATAAGGATACAGCTCTTTCCTGTGAGGGTGGTGAGGCACTGGAATGGCTTGCCCAGGGAAGCTGTGAATGCTCCATCCCTTGCGGTGTTCAAGGCCAGGTTGGACAGAGCCTTGAGTGACCTGGTTTAGTGTGAGGTGTCCTTGTCCATGGCAGGGGGTTGGAACCAGATGATCTTATTAAGGTCCTTTCCAACCCTAACTGTTCTATGATTCTATGGAACTTTAATGGCATTTCTGTAGTGGCCTGTATCCACATCACTGCGTGATCACTGGGCATCATATGTCACAGTACATTGTACAGGAATTTTTATGATATAGAAATTAATTTTAAAAAGAATGATAAAAAACTCACAAATACATACCCATATAAGCCACGAGTCAATAGTCCCAAACATAGCTCTTCCATCACCAACTGCTTGCTTAATTTCTTCCACATTATCCAAAAGCCATCGAAGTTTCACTGCACTAAAATAAGTGCTAAGTGGAAGACCAGTCCTAAACTTTAAAATAAAATTTAAAAATCACCTAAACATCATACAAGTATCTTTTACATTAATATTGTAGTTATATGTAAGAATGGTGATTGTAAGTGAAAAACCAAAGACACAAAACTCGGAGAAATTGCACAAACTTGTTACTTAGATGAGTGCTAACCATACAACACACGTCTGAAAATATAAACAAATGATCAGTGCATTAATGGACAAAGATGAAAGCTGTTCTAAAGGCAAGTCAAAGATCATTTATGTGGAAACAGTTGTTTGCAGAAGTCCTGTCTTGTCTAGGATATCCCCATATGACTAGACAGCAAGCAATGATAAGAAAAATGAGTAGCACAACACAGAAAAGGTAGAATTTGTACTCAATTGAAAATCAGATACACCTTTATGCTTTTTGACATCCATTTCCTGCCTATTGGAAAACATATATACAGAAAATATATACAATTTATATATTCAATCAACGAAAACATAAATCACAGATTTATGACACCTTTTTTATATATATCCACATATAAAAAAGAATGAATTTGCTTTCTATGAACTATCTTCCCAGTTCTCAGATTGGTTGCAATTGATTTCATTAAGTCATGAGAAAGGATAACTATTTTTCATCAATAAATTACTTTCAAAACTTTTTTTTTTCAACTTGCTGTTAGTTTTTGTGTGTGATGTTTACTTACCATTGGATAGCACGACTAAGTCTCACAAAGATTACTCATTTAACCTCTGTACTGAGATATGTAAGGAGTGTTAATCACTTCTTTTGAGGAAAATAAACATTTTCCAGTCTCAGATTGGTGTATAGCATTATGTACATCTTTTATTATTCGACAAGCTGAAAAGGGACTAGAAGCTACAATTGACTTACTTTGTTTTGGGGAATTTTAAACACTCATCTCAAAACGTTATATACTGCAGCAGTAAGAGTTGAGCTACAATTTAACTGTTCTGGAATATGTCTTACCTTAAAAAAGGATTTGTTTTTTCCTGGAATTTTTTTGAGAAGACGGTCAACTGTTGCCTGGGTTCTCAGGTCAAGCCACACTGAAACCATTAATGTATTAACTGATCAACTGGTTTAATACAGGAGAAGTGACATGTACAAGCTTATTCTACAAAACCAGAGTTCTTGAAAGTAAACTGCTGACTTTTTTTTTTTTTTTTTTCAGCTTTTCTTGTAATTGGAACAATACTATATTGCTATTGTATTTTAAATGCACTGCTGTAAAAACTGAAAATGGTTAGATAAACTCATTGATTTGGAAGAACAAACAATTTGAGAAATCAAATATGATTTTCCACATAATAGGATATATACTTTTCGCTTTTGGAGCACAATAAAATTATTAATACAACCTTGTTTACAGCAGATGATTATCATTAAATTAAGAGGTTAAAACAAATAGTAGGCTGATTATTTACTACACCTATGAAAACTTTGAACTTAAGTGTAACATCAGAGTTATCTAGGTACAGCTGGGCTTAAGATAAAGCTGTATAAGATAAAGCTGCTTAAGATAAAGCAGCACAGATTTGAATATAAAATATTCCTGGTTTTTCAATGATGCTATGCTACTGCTGACAATCTGAAAAGCTAAGGTAAGTTAAAAGTAAAACTCGAAAGCAATAAGATTTCATTAAACCTACTTAACATGTTTTTCATTGGAAGCTAAATCAAAAGTATCCTGAAAATGTAGTAAGCTCCTTCATTTAAAAGGAAGTGATCCAGCATAACTCAGAGCTTCATTACCTGCCAGGGATGTACAAAACCCCTCAGGAATACTGGTTTTTTTTTTAATCACATAAAGTGATTTATTAAGTAATAATTCTAACAGAATAGTCTGGGTTTTTTTTAATTGCACTGGTATATACAAACACATAGCTTATGCCACAGACGTCAAAAAGTAAAAGAAGTTAGTAAGCTTGGCCGCAGTGAGATCTGCACAGGAAGTAAGGAAAGCATTTTTTCACAACATGCTCATTTTATGGTATTACATAATTCAAAAGTAGAGTAGTTACCGATAGCATTATAAAGAGGTTCTCCAGTTGTCTTGTCCCAAACCACTGTTGTTTCTCTCTGATTGCTGACTCCAATGGCTTCAGGACAAAATGGAAAGAAGTATCCTTTTCAGAAGGTTTGTTTACCCCTTTTAGGGGGTGAGTGAGGAACAGGATATGTGGAGAGGATGGTGGTATTGGTAAGGAGAAGAGGAAGGTAAATGGGAAATAAAAAGCTTTCAACTTTTTCATGTTACAATCTAGAAATATTACTTTGAAAACCTCATCATTCAACTTTTGCTGCTTAACCTATGTGCTCCAAATATTTCATTTTTTTTTTTTGTTTTACACTAACTGAGACAGCAACAACACTGACAGGGAAACTTGTTTTTCCCAATGAGTCCTAATTTAAATTTCAGAATTTCTTCATTCATTACTTGTCTCTGTTAAGTCTACTTTGTAGACTCTGCACTGCTAAACTAAACAAAGGACTTACTTATTTTCTCATTATTCCTGCCAAACAAACTGCTCTCAATTCCAATTTAACATTTTCTTCGAAGCCAGCACATTCTGCCACCCTTGTTATTTATTGACTTAAAAAAACTAGAGGGTCTTAGTTGCTCAACTGTAGGTATGTTAAAGCCCTCAGTTAACCTTAAGTAGTAGATGAGGCCCTTAGTGACATGGTTTGGTGGTGGACTTGGCAGTCTTAGGGTAATGGTAGGACTTGATGACCTGAAAGGTCTTTTCCAACCTAAATGATTCTATGATTTTATGAATACCTTTTATATTAGTGATGTCTATGTTCAGTTGTTGCAGTTTCTCACAGGTCTTTTCCACACATTCATGGACAGAACTTAATATTTCCTTTGGATCTTGTTCCACCCATCTTTAACAGAGAGTAAACACCAGTTAATAAAAATGCAAAAAAAAATTACATTTTTACATTACAAAGCATGTTTTACATATCTAGAAAAAGTGCAATGAATTTCAAACCCTTTTTAAACAGTAAACTGTATTTTCACGGGAAAAAACTGCAAAAAACAAAGATTTTATCTTTTGCTTTATTCTATACAGAAGGCTTTGGCAGCAAATGTTAGGTCAGCTGAGAACAATCAATCAAATAAAAAATTTCATATACTAAGCAATATATATGGACTAAGATGAAAACTATGACTGAAGTGTGAAAATGACCAGCTTTACCACTTTAAATGAGACTTTAAGTCTTGTTTAAGCTTTGGTTGTAAACTTTAAAGTTTAAACTTCAAATATGTTAGTGAGCGTTAGCAGTAAAACCCTAATTATTTTTAGTTTATGTAACTCTGAGCACCTACCAGACACCCCATGAGGTTTTTTATACCATTTTTTCTATCACAGTCTTATGTAGCAGATACTGTGTTCTTAGTTATTATTAATCAACTTCAGTTTTGATCATTCATAGATAAAAATATATAAGCTGTACAAAAGTGTACACAAATGAAAAACCATAGAAAATTCATACCCTTCTTTAGGGAATTTCTGCACTATCTCAACTTGATGGTGACTCAAGAGCTCTGATGTTTTTGCATTAAAAACCTGAAAGTAAATTACAACAACAAAATTTTCTGTGAACACAGAAGTTTAAACAACAGTAAATTAGCTTTTACTCTTTTGAACAAATACAGTGCCCTTATAATTAATAGTAATTTTCTATCATCAACCCACATATCCATGTAACCTCGGTTCCGATACATGAATTGTAGTAACTAAAGTATTTTGGTAAGCTATGCTGTCAATTAGAACTGCTTTTAGGAATAATGATTTTAAGAGAAAGACAATTGTGTAGTTTAGAAATCACAAAAGGAACTAAATGGTGAAGAAAGAAAAAGCACGTAGAACCCATTTTGTTTCAAAACTACAAATACAGAGCTCATGAACTGTCCAACAAGAAAAGAACGTCACTGCAGCAGCATAATACACTTAAAAAAAAAACAACCCTGAAGTGACTTAGATTTGGATTTATTACCATAAAAAAACCCAGCAGAGTATAGAATCCTGACGACAATACTAATGGCTATTCTTAAGGAATCACAAGTTAGAAGCTCTGCTTTGAAGTAGAAGCTCAGCTAGAATATACAATGCTCTTCATTAACCATCAGTGAACTGTTTCCAAAAGTAACTGACTGTGGCCAATCTGTCACCCAGTAAAGCATCCAACTCAAGTGTACAATGGGTAAGGAAACATAACTGACTGGGCTATGAAGATGTTCTTGTGAAAATGGCTTTTTCTCATTAGCACCATGCATAATCTTTTGCTTGAAGAACGTTCATGGACCTAGAAAGTAAAATTTAACAGCAGATACAGGTGAACTGCAGAACATGCCAGTAGGACACTATCCTATCTTTTTATGGCAAGCAGAGGAGGATCAGATTTAAAAACCACTCTCATGCTAAGGGTACAAAATTCCATTATAGCCATCGATTCTCTAAGATACAACTGCATCTTTTCTAGACTTCCTTGTCAACTTTCTTTTCTTATTCCACAAATGTTAGGAATTGATATTAAAGCTTGTAATCCATGAACTCTTGATTTCATTTAGATAGTACAGTTTACTCCGAAACTATCAGAACAATCCTGACAAAAACCAGATGAAGTTCTAATTCTCCAGTTTTTTGGAAACCTTACAGTGTATTTTTAAAGTGAAATTTTGAAGTTCAGAAACATTCTAGTTATAATAATATAATAATTCAGGCTGAAGGGGACCTTGTGAGATCTCTCAAGGAAGTGCAACTTCCTCCTCAAAGCAGGGTCAGCTATGAGATTAGACCAGATTGCTCAAGGACTTTTTTGACACAGGTCTTGAAAACCTCAAAGGATAGCAACAGCATGACCTCTGGAAAATATTAAAAGTTAAATTTTCTGCTCCTCTACCCAGAAAAGAATTTTTAAAAAGATACAAGTTCATTTTTCTCTGTTATCACTTGGAAAGTCTACATAGAAAAAGCACCACTGTATTCTTCCTACTGTATTTACTTATCTGTGTTTCATCTACCAGCTGAGGCTTGATATTAAGCTACCCTAATGAAAGGGTAAGCTCTGTCAGGAAACCGTGTTTGGAAGGAACTCATATAATGGGATAGGGGTCTTAAAACACTATCAAACATAGTTAATAGGAGACATTAAGTCTTATATGTATGCACCAAGACTTTACTTAAAATTGCCTTTCTGCCAAAAGCCCAGTACCATTTACTAAGTTTTTTATAATAAAGATAGAAAGACAGAAGACTTTATTGAACTGGTATGTATCTGACCTACTAACAGTGTAAAATATAATTTGACTGATCATTCACCATTAATCATTCACTAGTTCTTGAAACAGAAGGCAGTGCATAAGGATTCCTACTGTTAGCAGGAAACAAATACAATTGGACAGGTCATTCATTGAACCTGGAGTGTGGGACCCACATGAGCTACAGCATGAAGCTCTAGCACACCAAAGGTTTATAACTCCTTCTAAGCAAGCTGCTCTAACAGCAATAAGTTCTCAACAGAAGCAGTAACGCTACAAATGCCTAGATCTCTTCATGCCCATAGAGAACTAGGTAAACACAGTCTCCTAATCCATCACAAACAAAACTACAAACTGACATCCTCAACAAAACCAACAGACACTCCCTGCACCCCAGGGCAAGGGATTAAAAAGTTTCACTGGGAACAATACCATATTCCACAGCAATAAATAGAATCCTGATACACAAAAGGATGACAAACATAAATGGGTTGTCATATTTGAACCTAGAAGATTATAAAATAGGGAATATACATAGAACAAAAGTGACCTCCCCTCTTTCTCTGCCCACCCCCTAAAAAAAAAAAATATTGCCAAAACTCAAAAAATCTGTCTTTGTTTCTCTCTGACAGTAGTGAGAGAGAGATAGGTGGCAATAAGTATGAGTAATTCAGAGGTTAGTACATTCTTGTTGGAAAAGGTTTGAAGCATATTTCCGTTACTACTTTTGTTCCTTTCATATTCATTAAGAACTGGTTCCAATTTATGATATTGATCTCTCTCTTCTGGAGGCAGGGGAAGACAAAGTGGGTTTTGCCTTAATTTTATCAGCAGTAGTCACAGAAGAATTCTCTAGGCTACTGGACATGTAGAGGTATATTGAACAGAGATGACTTCATGAAAGGCAGTGAAAACTACCTGATACGTACCGCATTATCTGGTGAGAGACTGAGGAAAAGAATAAATAACACAGTCTTCCACTCACAACAAAATATCATACAAAGAATTAAAGCTTGAGCCTTAAATCTCAAGAGCAGACACGTACTTAGCTGTGCTGTAGGTAAGCAAGCGCAAGGTCTGATCTTTACAACGTCTGTAATATAACACATGGCATCATATGTAGGGGTGCAAAGAGCTGTATGGTATTACGTTGAGTCTTTATTAGCTTAGTGGAAGAGAATTCAGATCAATCAGTTGTAATAATTTCCAAAGATGAAAATAAATATGAGACAAACAGAAACATGAGGCTTATGGAAGTCAAGCAGGAAGCTGCACAGCTGAAAAGACGATAGTGAAAACAGATTTTAGAAGTAACTTTTCATTACTCTCAAACTTTGCCACGTAACTCTGCCTGGAGAAAAGCTACTCCTGTTGGCCTATGCTGTATCTTCATGACTTTTTGTTAAGCTGAAACAGCTATAGCAAACAAGCTCCTAGCACGAGTTCTGAAACTGCACTGAAATAAACCCAACTGGGGGAAGGATGACAAACAATAATCCTACCTTTAGCACTTTACTTAGCAGGCAGGCAGAAAGTATGAATAAGTTTAACAAGATTCCCAGAATTATCTCCCTCCTCCCCCCCCCCCCCTTCAAGCAGGTGTCTCTTCCCTCCTGTGGGAATAAAAAGCAAACCTGCAGTGTACTTGAAGTGATAAAAGCTAAGAGCTAGGAAAAAACTGAAACATTTGCAACATTTTTAACTCTTCTTGGTAGCTATACAATCAAGCTTTGCTTCCCCCCCTAAAAATGTCACATTATTTCAGTAGAGGGGTGAAGCAGGTTTCCCTCTGAAGGGTAAGCTTAATGGGTACTAAGTTTTTCCTTATCTAAAACCAGGTTTTGTTTACTGAAAAGAATGCTGACAGTGTGATACAGCTTTATTTGAATGTTTCTTTTGAAATGAGGTGGAAAAAAAAATTGGGGTTGACTGACAAAGCTAGAACTTGAAGTATTGTACATGTACTTGACTGTATGTGTACTTCACTGAATACTTCTATTCTTTTTGCTCCTGGATAAAATGCCAGATGTTATCCAGCGAACACCTTTCAAGAGATCAGCCAGTGGTTAGACTAACCATTAGCTCATGATCCAAAGGCTTTTGGCAAAAGAAGTTACAATGGATTTTTATTATACAATTCTTGAATAAAATGGAAAATGAGAGATGCAAATATTTGATGAAAATATTTGGCAAAACATCTAGACCAGACTTTAGTCATCTGGGTACACTCGTTTAGCCTACTCAATTTATTTTCCTGCTTGGTATCTTAAAGAAAATGAGCCTTAAGCAATTGCACTGCTTTAAGCACGGTGCTCTCCCTGGCATGCATGCTCAACACAACAGAAAAGTTGAGACCTCAAATCTCAAAAATAATCACAGTTCATTTTGCAAAAGCAAGTAACTTAGCAAACAAAAACAAAAAACAAAACAAAACAAAACAAAACAAAACCAAAAAAAAAAAAAAAACAAACCCCCAAAACATCCAAATTAGGGTTCCCAGGGGGTAAAACTACAGCATAAGCTAAAACTGTATGAATGTTGTGTGTGAGAGGCAAGGATAAATAAGTGGCAGTAGCAGAAATGCAGCTTCATTCTGGTGCTTCTTTATCATCTGTGCTCATACAGCCTCAATCACATAAGCAGGAGAACATCTCAAAACTTGCGTCCATACACAGAATAATTAACTCTGGAAGGAATCTCTGGGGGTTGTCTAGCCTGACCTACTGCTCAGGTAAGTTTAAATTTAAAGTTAGACCAGGTTGTTCAGGGCTTTTGCTAGTCAGATGTTGAGTATCTGCAAGGATGGAAATTCCACAGGCTCTCTGGGGCCCTGATCCAGAGCCCCTCATAGTGAAATATTTCTTCCTTACATCTATCTGAAACTTCACTTGCTGCAACATGTGTTCATTGCCTGTTGTATTTTCTGTGCACCTCTGACAAAAGGCTTGTTCTGTGTTCTCTACAAGATGTGATTTGATAGCTGAAGACACTCTCTTACACTTCCCTGTGAAGAAACAGCCCCTTATCTCCCAACCTCTCCATGCATGCTTTGTGCTGCAGCTCAGTGATCATGTTAGTGACCCCCTGCTGGACGAAATCCAGTTTTTCAGACTCTCTCTGCCTCTAGGGGACTCAAAACCAGACACAGTGTTCTAGATTCTGCCTCCCAAGGGCCACACAGATGGCAATAATTACTTCTTTGATCCACAATCTGCACTCTTCCTAATGTGGTTAATCTTCACCAGCACAAGAACACACTGCTCGCTTCTATTGAACTTGCTTGTAAAGCAGGAACCCAGGTCCTTTTGCATCAAGCTGTTCCTTAGCCTTCTGTCCCAAGCGCTGAACTTTGTTGCACTTAGGCTTCTGCCAGGCCACTTCTCCAACTGGAATGCCAATGAACTGTTCCTCCTGTCTATGGTGATCTGCAAACTTGAGAGGGCATTCCACCCCATCCCACAGGCCGTTGATGAAAATACTGTGAGCTATCCCAGTATTTTCTTTGCTGTGGAACACCGCTTGTAAACTGGCACCTGTAATTGTAAATTTAGACTCTGAACTGTTGACACTATCCTTCAGCCCCAAAGGACCTGCCAGTTTCTCACCCAGTCATCTTTAACCTGGTCAAAATTGTATGTCTTCCATCTTAAAAAAACAAGGTAGCAGTTGTACTAGATAGACGTGTGCAAAGTAACCAGCAATTTCATTTTGACTGATGACTTGGTGAAGATGAAAATTGTTGGAAGCATTAGAGAAAAAAAAATTATGTAGAGAGATTAAGAGAAAAATGTATGGAAAACAACTAACACAGTAGAAGATAGAGAGGCAACAACAGAGCCAAGAAAATAACTTGGGCAAACCACATTACCTTTTGGTTTTAAACATTTCAAAGCCAAGTCTCTCTTCTAAGTGTGGCAATCTCTTCCCAGCACAGAATTGCCCAAATACATGTTATTATCTGAATGCCTGATGCAGCTTGTAGCAAATCCATGCACAGTTTGCCCTATCCTTCCTCTCTACCCCATGTTTTGATTTAATTCAGTGATGATATATCTTTTTTTGTTCAAATTCACATAACTTTATTATCATTATAGTTTGGTCACTGCCAAACTGAAGACAATATTGTATTTTGAAATGAACTGAGAAACTGGGATGAATAAAAGAAGAACTGAAGAGTGACAGACACAATACGCTTTAAAACAAAAACAAAAACAAAAAAGATGTCATTTGTGTAAGCACCTGAATCCTTGAACAGAGTCAAAATACCTAATGTAGACAGAAAAAGCTCCCAACTGTATACAATCCACTGATGTATGCATCTAGCGCAAGAAATTCCTTGTTAGAAGAACATGTCAAAATGCTGGTAAAAAGAGCTTGAGTATAAATTTAAAGCTTGCTGTGTCACTTTTGGTTCTGCTAATGTTAACCTTTTATGCCAAGAAAAAAGTTAACCTTGCATACACATAAAGCAGATAGAGTTTATCTTCAGGTGTTAATGGAAACTTCTCCAAATTCTTTCCAAAAAGGACTCCTGACTGGCATGCAAGATAGCCTGCTGGTGTCATTTGTCAGTTTGGATTTTCCCTCCACCCTCAGATCTGTGTTTTGTCATTTGACAATCCCATGAAGGTCGTGATATTGAGTAATAATGGTAACACAGGTCAAGAAGATATTCTAGTCTCCAGTTTCACAAAAGAACATACCACATAGGGAAAGCATTGAAAAAAACCCTAAAACCCCCACAAAACCAAACAAACCACACAAACGCACACACATACACACAAAAAAAAAGGCAAGGGCAAGATAAAGCATTCCCCTCCCCAGCTGATCACATTTGGCAGCATTTTGTATCTAGTCATTCTCTACTCCATTTCTACAGTGGAATTATCAGTGGGATCTAAATCAAATCACTATGACTTACTGACTCAGCAACAGGTTATTTATAGAGATTTGCATGCAGGAAGTTTATAAGTTTCATATATAATAGCAACATTAGTTACGTTCTATTGCATAATAGAGAAATAACTAGATCCTTAAACTAAAGGGCTTATATAGGCTATTATTATTATATTAATCACCCCATTCTTAAAGAAACTATCTTCCTCCAGAGTTTAAAAGACCATCTCTCATAAGCTGTACAAGTTCAGTCACCTGAATACCTACAGTGCTCAGGACACATTGACATTAAGGTTGTAGCCTCGGAACTGCAGCAGTCATTCCAACAGGCCCAAGTAGGTTTTAGAGGGGAACGCAGCAGTCATTGCACTGTCTGAACACTGCTAGCTAATCACAGTCACTCAACTCACGCGTATCTATTCCTCCAGCGTCTGTGCACCTTGATCATTTGACTTCAGAGCGACAGACCTTTCAGATTTAAAATACAGCCTGCTCGAAGCAGCAGGATTGTGCAGCCCCCTCCAGCAGCACCCAGAAACGCTGCCCTCCGCTTTGCCCTGCGGCCGGGAGGGCACCGCCGCACGGCCCGCCCCCCTCGGTACGGGCAGCGCTGCTCGCCCCTCAGGGCAGCGGGAAGGCGACGGGGGTCCTATCGCCGGGGGACACTGCCGGTCGGCAGCTTCCCACCCCCCGCGTCTACCGGCGCTCTCTTCCTCTCGCGGCGCGGTGGCCCCGGCCCGCCAGGGGACAGAGGGAGCCGGTGCAGGGCTGGAGACAGGAGCCGTGGCACGGCCCCGAGCCGCCCACTCCCCCTGCCCTTCTCCAAGGGCACAGAAGAGGCCGGAGGGGCCCCGCAAGGATGCAGGAGCGGGATCGGCAGATCCCCCGGGCCGCCGCCTGCACCCCCTGCGTCTCTGCGCCCCGGGGGCCGCCGCAAGTCCCGCGATGTGCTCACCAGGAAGCGAGTGGAGCTGGTGCCCTGATCGATGGAGCCCACCAGTGGCCCCAGCATCATCCGGTTGGACGCGGCCATGAGTCCCACTCCGCCACCCGTTGGGTCCCCTCAGCAGATGGTTACCGGCCGTGCTAACGCCGCCTGCCAGCTCGCGGCTAGCGGCGCGTGGCTGAAGGGGTGAAGCCGGCGGGGGGGGCGGGCCGGGGGGCGCTGCCGCGCGTATTGCCAGCCCGTAGCCAATCAGCGCTTGGGGCGCGGCGGGGGCGGAGGGGCGAGGGCGGGGCCGGGAGCGCAGGAAGTCGGCCAACGATTTCAGGGCGGGGGAGTGGGCGGGGTTATGTGGCAGAGCGTTGGCGTAAGGGGAGCGCTGGGCCGGGCGCGGGAAGCGTTGCCCCAGGGAGGGCAGTTGTTGTTGCCGGGGGTCTTCCGCGGGCTGGACATAGCTCCCTGGGGAGCCCGCAGGGCGAGATGCGGTGCCACGGGTCCGCGGTCATTCCAGTGCTGCGGCGATGAAACCCGTTTTGCTCGCAATAGGCGAGAGAGGAAAGAAACCCCTCCCGGACCAGGTTGGCTTTCACGGTGTGGCCGGCGGCATTACCTCTCTGAGTCGGGGTCCAGCCGCGGAGGGTGAGAACCCGGGAGGTGCCATACCGGGATGTCTGCTGGAAGTTTTCGGAGTGAATATCGCCGAGGAGTCTGTCCTCGTAGCCGTGGCACTGGCACGTTAGCCAGCCCCTAAGGGGGTTATTTCAATCTTTACAGCTTGACCCTTCGTCAAGCTGAAATGCCAACTTCAAAAAATACAATCTTGATCTTCCTTACTGTGCGTTGGTAACTAGTGCTTCAAGAAAAACTGCTGGTGTTGCAAGACCCGTGATCGAATTGCAAAAGCTAATAACGCTGACTAAAGCACATGAGAAGTTACCCAGTGGCACATGTTGCCAGCAAATCGGCCCCCACAGGCGCCATTAAACAGATTTGTCTTTGTTGCAGATCTCTCCCCATGAGTAGCTGTTGTCCAGACTCAGTGTTCTGTAGGCATTGCTCCCTGATAAGCAGAATGTGACTGCTGCCACTTGGTAACGTTTTGCGTGACATCATTACTCAGCGCTTCTGGCATACCCTTCTTTTATTCCTCAGTACTTCAGCTGGCGTCCAGGAGTCATAGAGTCGGTTAGGATCTGAACAGTACTATCTGCCCATTGTAACAGATATCAAGGGATTCAGTTGCAGCCCATAATTACAAAATCTGAAATGAGACAGAGTTTAGTAGTAAGATCCAGAGTGAGAGTAATGAAGCACTGCAACCACTTACCAACCATTATGAAGGATTCTCCGTTATTCTAAAATTTATAACCAAGAATGCTGTTTTTTTTTCTTAGAATTTAAGCTGTAGTTCAGAGATTAGTTTGCTCAGAGATGTGCTGCACCCCACAGAGAAGGATCCACAGTGGGTGATAGTCATAACGATGCCTCCCAGCTTTGCCTCTAACCCCCCCAGTTATCATAGCATATGCTGCAGGCAACTTCCACTCTTAAACCACTGGCAACAACCACTTGAAAATCTTGTGTAAGACTACAGCATCTCCATGTAGATTAACAATTCAAGGAATTAATCTAATGGGATCTTAGTTAAGTCTGAATTCATTAATATAATTGCTAGGAAATCTGTGTGGTTTGTGTTACTCTTTTTGTTTCTTTTAAAACTGCCCTATGGTGTTTTTAACTTATTTAAACTCAAGATATGACTATTTTCAGCAAGAGTTGAGGTCTCCCAGGATCCAAAAAGGGAGGAATCCATATCCTGACTGGTATTTATGCAAAGCATTAAATACTACTCACCTACGTAATGTTTATAAAGATCACTGTGTTACAGAATTTTTCTTGGAGGTGCAGATGTACCATTTTCTTGGCCATTCTTTGGCAGTGCCTCTGTTTTCCATAGACCAGAAACAGGAGGAGTGGCAATGATAACCTCTGACATTTCCTTGACCTGCAGCAGACACGCAAGCATGACTGACAGAAGGGGAAAGAATTTTTTCCAAAACTAGAAATTACATGGTCAGGGAGAATAGCTCTCTTTTTCATTTCTGTTCAGTGTTTGAAGAGAACAATTTTTTTCCCCATGTGGTATTTATTATACAATACATGATCATTACTATTTGAAAAGTTATTAGTAGAGATAGTGGGCACTGCCCCAACAAAGCTGCCTGCAGGGGAAGGAAGGGTGGAGCTGTGGCCATACCTTTCAGGTAAGATGGTGTGGGGCCACTCTCTGCTGAGCTAGTTTCAAAGGAATTAGCTTCCTTTATATCTGTGTGGACTAATTTCTTCTGCTTCTGGCTCAGGTCTCCCAGAGACAAGTGTACACAATGTAGCTTAAGTTGTTAGCTATTCTGTTCCCCTACTGAAGAACATATAAAATGGGAAGAAAAGTAAATAAATCAAGGTCATACTTAGCAAGTGCTAGTTGGGAGACTTGTATATATTATTCATGATTGAAGGAAAGATACTGGAAGTTAGATATGCATAGTGTAACAATCTTGAGCCTGGCAGAAATAATGGAGACTCCCACTGATTTTGGAGAACTTAATTACATAGAATCACAGAATAGTTGGGATTGGAAAGGACCTTAAGATCACCTAGTTCCAACCCCCCCTGCCTTGGGCAGGGACACCTCACACTAAACCATGCCACCCAAGGCTCTGTCCAACCTGGCCTTGATGGGATGGAGCGTTTACCACTCCTTTGTGCAAACTGTTCCAATGCCTCACCACCTGCACAGTAAAGAACTTCTTCCTTACATCTGCTGTGAACTTCCTTTGTTTAAGTTTGAACCCATTACCCAACAAAGTTGAATTTGGTTCCCCGAAATACTACTTTTATGAAAATGGTGCTTGTTTTCAACAGATTCCTGTAAAATGACCCATGTGCAGCTTTTTGACCTCTTGTTCTGCAGACTGAACTCGAATGGAAGGTCTTTCCTTCTCTGAATACGGCCCCACTTTTTTTTTTTTTTTTTTTTTTTTTTTTTTAAATCTGTAAGGGTAGTGAACACATTTGAAACACATTCACTAAACACATAAACTTTTATGATGCATTTTTCCAGATAAAACATAATTTGTTTCCTAAAGAACTATTTTCAGTATCCAGTAAACCCAACTGTTTGGTTTATGTTTGGGTTTTTTGGTTTTGTTTTGTTATGGGCTTTTTTCCATCTCCGCAGAATGGAGGGACATTGGTAATTGCATTCTGCTTTCTGACTGGTTCTTTTTTTTTGACCTCAAGTTAAGGACAGAATGCAACTGTGTCAGCCCAGTCCAAGCATGTGATACAGTGTGAATTAAAGACTGGATGCCAGCAGTCCACATGTCTTTCCCTTCTGCCTCTTAGTGGCAGAGAGGCTTGGGAGTTGAATCCTCTCTTCCTTACTGATGTCTGAACTTGTGTTCCTGTTCCCCCAGGAAGAGCTGAAGGCACATATTTTAAACCAGCCTGCAACAGGTGTAGGTATAAAGTGTACAGTGCAGCAGGATAATGAGTCACGCTGTCACATACACCCTTTTGCCTACTGGGAAGATGAGTGGTATGCGTGAGAGTGCATATGCCTGCACACGTGGAAAATTCAGCGTCTCTCACTGGCTCAGGGAACAAACACAAAACAGATCATGACCTTGGCTGCCAGTGCCCTTACATTTATGTAGATCATCTGCAGTACCCGTATGCAGGCAACCTTTTCATATGTCCAGACGGAGGAGATTAGAAATGGGCAACTCTACTTTCTGTCTCCTGGATTTATTTTGGAAGTTGTCCACCTGCAGTACTCTGTCACCATCTGGCAAGTTCAGTTTTATTGTGAAGCCATGACTGTGGTAGTGCAATGAATGTCTCGCGGGATGTGTTTTACTTCTGGCCTGATATTAGACAATAGTTTCCCCTGAATGACATGTTATATTTAGAATCACTCTCTCACTGTTCAAACCCTGAGCAATCATTGTTGCAGTTGCTGTCTTTCTGGTGGACAAAAATAAAACTCAGGTGAAATAAATTAACATTTTAAAGACAACTAAAGCTAAGTTCTTCAAAAAGTAGTTATTAAGCCAGTAATCCTTACATGCATAGTATTATTCAAATCAACATGGTGAAATCAGAAGAAAAAATGCAAAAATTTCATAAATAGATAAAAGTAAGCATTCTTGGGAATTAAAATGCATAATTAAGAGATTTATAAATATTCATTAGTGGTACAGTTGATATTCCTTGCTTCAAAATCCTTAACTTGGTGGCACTTGGTCTTCTAGCTTCCATACTAAAATATGGCAACTTACTACAACACTTAGTTGTGAAGGGAAGTATACACTGCATTAAAGGGAAGCATTAAAACCGAGTTAGCCTTCTACTGGTTTTGTAGCAGCTGTATTTTGCTAGCTATTTTTTTTAAACTTATTTTTATCAAATGAGTTAATCTAGTTCGTGCTCCATAAACAGATAACAGTTGCAGTTCTCATGGGATCATCCTGTTCTTTAGTTTTCAAGTTAGCAGAGACAAGGCAACTGCTGCTCATCCACTGTATCTTTTCACATGTTTGGTTTTTGTTTTATTTTTTAAGTGGATAGTGGATGTTTCAAAAAATAAGCTATTTGAAAAATAAGCTAAAGTGAAATTGATAGGTATGATAGTATGTGAATTGCTCTAAATGCTGGTATTTGACATTTCTGTCTCTAAATCCTAGTTAAGGATTGAAAATTTAGTGATACACACTCAAGGCTCTGGTTTTCATATGTAGTGAAGATACCCAAAAGAAGCAGCAGCAGTGGAATTGTATGAGAATCCTGAAACTGTCACTACGCTGGATTTAAAAAAATTCTGTTAATCCTGCACTAACCTCAGCTCTCACAACATGCAAAAGAACTAAATCAAAGCAGAAAAAATAGTTTCAAGTAAGAGGTACCCTATGTCCAAGATAATACAGGGTAGTGTTTGCTAAAACATATTTCAAAATATGTTTGGTTTTTAGAAATATATTTAATTACACTAAGAAAAATACATACTTAGCATACTTAAGAAAATACGTCCCATCCTTTCAGTTTTCTGTTTCATTTTGGTTATTCCATGCTGAATTGCTGTGCAATGTCTTCAGAAAGGGCATTGACAGTTTAGTACTGATTATTATATAGTGGTCTAGTAATTTACTGTAGGTAATCAGATGGCCCCAGGATGCGTACGTCTCTTTGTCTGTGGGCCTCGAAAGTTTTTGATATATTACTGTTACAAAACCTCTTGTGGAACTGTGATACTTCTAGCATTTTTTTTACAGATCTGGAGATACACTCAGAGCAGCTAAATTACTGGCCAGTGTCCCTGTAGAAAGTCTTTAGCAGAGCAGAGGTAAAGGGCAGCTTTCTGTCAGGTCCAAAGGTACTGCATTCCTTAGCCACTGCCTTTCTCATGGATCAGTATTTGCATTCCTGTTGACCTCAGGGAAGACAGGACTGAAAAATCTAATAATAACCAGCAGAGGCAGGATTCCACAGGGTAAGCTGATCTAGCCACACATAGGTCCTAAAAGAGGACTTTTTTTACCACTTTTATCCTGATCCCGGTTGTGCACAGTTTCTGCTTATTGTGCAATGGGTCTGGGGTTTTTTGGAACCTTTCTTGAGTTGTCTGAGCTCATTAATGTGGCAGAAAACATACCCAGACAAAATAAAAGCAGATTGTTTTCTGCCAAGAAGCTGAATTGACTCACTTACCGTAATGAGTGCCAGAGCTGGTGCAAAAGCAGAGCTTTCCACAGCAAGGAGCATGGGAAAGGTTAAGAATAAGTAGGAAATGATGTGGAGGAGACTAGGGACAGCATGAAATATTCAGCAACTGCAGCCTCTTAGATTGCCCCAGCTGCTCACGGACCTTCAGCCTCCGTATCATCAAATCAAATTATAGCCCTCTGTTGGGTAATTCTGGAGATATTAATGGCTACACTATTGTCATGAAGAGTGAACTATACTGCTTGTTTTTGAGAATAATACATGGCCCTTTTCAATTCTGTGTCACAAAACTAATGTATCTGCCATAAAGCTGATGAGAAACTTCAGCTACACAGAGGTCTTCTGGAGATTCTTTATACTCTGATTATATCCTAACACAAAATGATGTTAGTTTTCAGGAGCTGGAGGTCTTGGGGAACTGGTAGACAATGTCCGAAGAACATCAGAGAGTGCCATGTTTGCTCAGCCATAGGGAAAAGACTATGGGACATGTTACTGCTGCCTGTAGCTACCTAGTGGGAGGGTGTAGAGGAGATGGATCCAGTCTGTTCTCAGAGGTGCATGGTGACAGAAAAAGGAGGGAAGAGACACCAGTCAGAACACATGCAATTCTATTTAGATGTAAGAGGTGAAGGGATGGCTAGAAACAAGCTTTTTTTTTTTTTTTACTTTTTTTTCACCCCCCCAGTAAGAGTTGTCAAACAGTGGAGCAGATGTTCAGAGAGTCTGTAAAATCTCCATCCTTCAGTATACTCAGAATGTAGCTGGGCAAGGCCTGACCAACTTGCTGTAACTGAGCTTGCTTTGAACAGGATGTGGAACCAGCTGGCCTCCAGAGGTTTCTTCCAGCATACCTGATTCTGTGGTTCTGTGACATTTTTTGAGAGTAAGTGTAACAAGCACCCAAGTACTGAATATCTGTAAGCATGCCCTAGCTCTACTCCCTTTAACTCCATGAGAAGTCTACCTAATGCTAGGTAGACATTAGCCACATGCTTTCAGTTGTCCTCCATTTGAAAACTAAACAGAGACAAGTTGGAATATGAAATAGAGAGAGCATGAAGCTAATGTACCAGTGGATTAGAGTTCTCAAGAATCTCCAGCTGTGGCTAAATAGCCTCTTTTCTGTGGAAGTACTGCATCCCGTTTCCATGTGACATGTCTCCAAGCAGAATCTAAAACAATAGGAGGACTTCAAGCAGGACTGCTCCCACTACCTGCACCATTTCCAAATGCTGTAGCAGTTCTGTATTGCTTCATAGTCTATAGTGGTTTAATAATAAAGTTCTAGGGGGCCATCCTATAGATTTTTAAGACAGCCGTGAGATCATGAAAGTCATTCACTGGTATCACCTTTGCCCCAAATGCCCAAGTCAAAGATACCTCTGTGGGTCTTGGTATTAGCAGTAGGGATGAATGGTATTGTAGAACACCTGAAAATTTTGAAAATACAAAAAAGGCAGAGCTGTATGGGCATCCAAGGATACAGTGATTCTTCCATTTTAGAGACTGGAGGGCTAAGAAAGCAGAGAATTTCACCTAATCTGCTAGCAAATTTGGCTACATTCTTATGCAGTGGCATGATATGTGTGTGAAGGGATACCCCGTCAGAGTATGTTAGAATGGCCTTCTGTAAATGCCTAAGTCACCTGCATTGCAAGTGGAACTGCTGATAACTGTGATGGTTACTTCCATACTTAGGTCATAAAGGACTCAGAAATAATGCAAATGCCAACCTTAGATTTTAATGTATCAAGGATTTTGTTGCCAGAAGAGAACCATGGGACATGCCTTTGCTTCAGCTTTTAACTTTTGTGTTAGTTTTTAACACTGAGGAATGAGTAGAATTTCCTACTAGATTAATAGTTAAACAAATATAACCTACACAGGTGGTTCCAAATAAAGGAATAAGACCTAGGAGCAAAGCTTGATACAGTAATTGGATACCCTAGACTTAAGAGTTGCTGCCAGATTAGAACTTTCCTCCTGTTTTTATGGCTCTTATATTTTTATGTATTTTTTAGTTTTCTAGCTAATTCTCTAAATGAAACAAGAGGATAGGTGTTTAAACAAAAACTCTGTAGTGTAGACTTGATATTTACAGTCCACTGCTTCTGGAGAAGATCACTGAGTAGGTAAGAAGAGTCCCGCAAAGCCTGATTTATAGGTAAAGACCTTCTGGAGAGATTGGGTATTGGATGTTGTCCTATAAACCTTGTTCTGTATTGATGACTTCTCCAGCAGTACCATAATGTTTGGGAATATCTTCCACAAGAGATTATGAAAATACCCTGAATTTATTCTATAAATCTAGGGGTTCTGTATGTAGGGGGAGAAATTCTTTCTGACTGATACTGGGGATAAATGGGCCGTTCTAATGAAAAGAAAAAAAATAAAATAGCAGCATCTAGAAGTGCAGAAAAAGACCGGTCTTTGCAGAATCCAGGATTGATCAGCACAACTATCAGGACAGAAGAAGCTGAGCATCTTGTGTGAGAAGCATTCCTGCTGTGATGGAGTTCGGGTTCTAGGAAGAGGAGAATCCTGGACAGGCCTACCCTTTATGCGAGAAGTAGCCCTGTCCTGTAGCCTTTGCTTTCTGAAGAGAGCAGTGTATTCTAAAAGGCTGGAACGATAGATGTAAAGTTTCAGTTGTGATTCTAAAGGATTCCTTGATACTGAGTCCTGCAGAAAACCTGATTTTCTTCTTAGTAACTTTTTTTTTTTTTCTTTCTTTCATCAGTACTAGCTGATGTGGCAGGAGCAGCAAGCAGTTATGGGACCAAGCCAAGCCCTTGGACGTTCTTTTCTTCCCTTCAAGGCCTTGCTGTTATTGGTGAAAGGCTTTGAAGCTTGGCCCAGAACCTCCTGAAATGGCAACTGGATATTAAGAAATCAAAGTTCCTTAGACATCTTGTGTAAATGGTCAAGAACTGGGAGAAGTTGTGGAAATTGCTGAAGTGTGTCAATTGCTGAGGTGAGTAGCACGAGTGAGGACGCCATCAACACCTGAGTGGGGGGGAGATCAGCATCCAGGAGCCTCAACTCAGAGGGGCCAGAGCCACTGAGGGAGCCTCAAGTCCTTGACATGCCTTGCCCAGGAGCCGGTAACTCAGCTGGCACGAGCAGGGACTCACAGGGGGCAGAGCCAAGAGGGACAGCACCAGCCCTGACTGGGTAAAAACCCGCTTCAGGGAACACGGCGGACAAGTGTGTCGTGGCAGCTGGCGCGGCAGCTTGGGCAGACAGAGCGAGTGGGATGGTGAGCACCCGATTCATGACCAGGGCCCGGTCTGGGAGCTCTGCTCTGGCTGCCCTGGTGGTGGCCAGCATAGGCACCCAGACAGAGCCGATGAGAGAGGAGGCTGCAGCGCAGAGCTCGGAGTATAGAGAGTGCCTGCACTGGTCTGGTGAGGGGAAGGTACACAATGGGCAGTGTTGCAGTCGGTGTTCCTGGTGGAGGTCCTTCGGCAGCAGGGGCTGAGCTGTGGGACACTGTTAATAGGCTGAAAGATGTCAGGGAAGCTGAGAGGAAGCAGGACCGCTTGTTTCAGGCCCAAAGTGTGCTGGGGCCCTCAAGTGTCCATTGTAGCTCATGGAGGAAAGAAGGAGGCCGTTAACCCAGGAAGCTGGGAATTAGTGACAAAAAAAAACCAACCCAAAACAACAACAGAAAAAAAAAAAAAAGAGGAAGAGGACAAAAGCAAGGGGCTGCCTCATAAACCTGATGTCCCCACCCAGAACCACCTGCCAGTTCTGCAGGGGGCTAATGAGGAAACATGCATCTTGCCACATGAACAGCCAGCTGATGCACTAGTGAAGAAGATCTCTACTGGTACTGCCAAAGAAAAGTGGTGGGTTGTAGTATTAGGAGACTCTACTTTGAAAGGCAGAGAGGCACCCATCTGTCAGCCTGACCCAGTCTCAAGGACAGGGGTAGAGAAGTTATTGTCCTCTACCTGGACTTGTGCAAAGCGTTCGCCACTGTCATAGAATAACAGAATAGTTAGAGTTGGACCTTAAGATCATCATTTTCCAACCCCCCTGCCGTGGGTAAGGGCACCTCACACTAAACCAGGTCACCCAAGGCTCTGTCCAACCTGGCCCTGAACAACGCCAGGGATGGAGCATTCACAACTTGGACAACCCATTCCAGGGCCTCACTACCCTTAGAGTAAAGAACTTCCTCCTTATATCCAATCTAAACCTCCCCTATTTCAGTTTTAACCTGTTACCCCTTGTCTTATCACTACAGTGTCTAATGAGGAGTTCCTCCCTGTCGTGTTGACGTCCCGCATGATGTCCTGCCTCTAAATTAGAGAGACATCAGTTTGATAGATGGACCACTTGGTGGATAAAGTGGATGGTCGCATGCAAAGAGTTGTGGTCAATGGCTCAACATCCAGCTGGAGACCAGTAACAAGTGGTGTCTGTCAGGGATCGGTGTTGGGATCGATCTTGTTCAACATCTTTGTTGGTGACATGGACAGTGGGATTGAGTGTGCCCTCAGCAAGTTTGCCAATGACACCAAGCTGTGTGGTTCAGTTGATACACTGGAGGAAAGGAATGCCATCCAGAGGGACCTTGACACGCTTGTAAGGTGGGATGATGTTTATGAAGTTTAACCATGCCAAGTGCAAGGTCCTACACCTGTGTTGGAGCAATCCCAGGCACAGCTACAGGCTGGGCAGAGAAGAGATTCAGAGCAGCTCTGCGGAGAAGGACTTGGGGATGTTGGTTGATGAGAAACTTAACATGAGCCGACCTCAGTGTGTACTTGCAGCCCACAAAGTCAACCATATCCTGGGCTGCATCAAAAGTAGCGTGACCAGCAGGTTGAAGGAGGTGATCCTGCCCCTCTACTCTGCTCTTGTGAGACCTCACTTGGAGTATTGTATACAGTTCTGGTGTCCTCACCATAAAAAGAACATGGAACTGTTGGAACAAGTCCAGAGGAGGCCAAGAGGATGATCAGGGGACTGGAGCACCTCCCATATGAAGGCAGAATGAGAAAGTTGGGGCTGTTCAGCCTGGAGAAGAGAAGGCTGCATAGAGACCTCATAGCAGCCTTCCAGTATCTGAAGGGGACCTATAGGGAGGCACTGGAATGGGTTGCCCAAGGAAGTTGTGAATGCTCCATCCCTGGCGGTGTTCAAGGCCACTTGGGTGGCATGGTTTAGTGTGAGATGTCCCTGCCCATGGCAGGGGTGTTGGAATGTAATGATTTTAAGGTCTTTTCCAACCCTGACTGTTCTGTAATTCTAAGAGATGTCAAATGAAGAAGTCTCAGTTTGACTAATGTTCCCAGGGACCAGTGTACGAAAGAACTGATCCATAGTAACAGATGCTTTTTGATGCCAAGGACTGACACTGATGTGCAGGCATGCATCAGTAGCAGCTGTTCGTTAGGCTTGTACTCTCTATTTTGAAGTGTTCCACGTTCAAAGGAATAGAGACAGACACATACTGCACAAGTTCCTGAGTCAGAAAACTCATTTGCTGTGTAATCTGGCAAATATAGTTTGCTGGGGACACTGAAGTGAGCAGCAGCCTTTTTGAACTTCATAAAAAATGTCTTGCTGTGTTTGATTTGGGAATTGAATTACATTTGAAGTTAATTTGGAAGATATTGCATATATTTATTTCAGGTATTGCCAAATTGGAAGCCCAGAGCAATGTTTATGGGGGAAAACCCCAACAACCCAGGTCTAAAAGGGAAAGAAAATCTCAGATGGAATCAACTAAAGTAAAGGACAAGAAAAAGGCACAGAGGAAACTAAGCTATCTATAAAGCTATCAATGAAGCTGTCTAAGAGAAAAGTGCTTTTCAGCAGCAGGGAATAACTGAGGTTGTGAAGTTAAAAAGCCTGTAGAATATCCCAAGCAGAGGGCGAGAAAATTGAAACATGTCTAGTAGATATGATGAGAGCAAAAAGCCTGATCACCCAAAGAGAAGGTGTGTACGTGAACTCATCTTCAAAGACTGAATTTGACATTTTTATAATTTGTTGTGTGCTTTCTGAGCATCTGCTGAGACTACACATCTCAAACATTACTGGTGGCACCTAGTCTAAAGAATGTACTTTCCTGTTGCAACGGTGGAGGACCATGTCATGCAGAAAAAGAAGAAAATCTCTTGTCTGAAACAGTGACCAGTTCTTGTTATTCTTGTTCTTCTCCTGAAAGGCGAGGATGAGCTGCTCACCTCACAGTCCTGAGCCAGTACAGGAAACAGCCTGCTGCAGTCCAGGAAACCCAGGGTAATGCCAGTGTTAATATATGCTTCTGTCAGAGCCAGCCAGATTACAGCCAAGCCTAAAGGGCAGGATGCTAGACCAGAGGCAAATGTAAAGTGTGTCTTTCTCTGGAGCGACCATAATGTAACATACACAGCATTGCGGACAACCAGAGTGTCAGATTTGCATACTGGATTCTGAAGCACAAATACTTGTACGATAGATGTTTCTTACAAGCTTATATTACAGTGTAAAGGTGCATTCACAGTTATGACTGTTTCAGCAGGTTATCATACAGTTCTGAACATGGTCAAATTATGTGAGTCTTGCATATTGTCTGAATGGTTTTCCAGCAGCAGGTTCCATTTTTCTTTAATGTACCTCAAAACATAGTTTCCTGCTCATGTTTCATGAAGTAAACTCCTGATAAATGCAGCCTATTATAGTCGTTATTCCCTCCTCATATTTCAGGGCCTTTGACATTTCAGTATACCCAGCAATGGTACGTTAACAGGATGTTATATATTTTTTATATATATATATATGTAAAATATATATATTATATATTCATATAATATAAACATTCATATTTCTATCATTTCTATACATATATTCATATTATATATTATATATTATATATTCATATTTCAGCTACTTGTTGTTAACTTCTGTCTAATTCCAGTAACGCTCTGATCCATCATCAGAACAGCTTACTCATAAGCATTTGGTTCTGTCCAGGTTACAACACTCTTCTGCAGGAGAAGAAGCTCCTTAGGGGCAGAGCTGAGAGCTAGGGTGGAAACTGCTCCAGCTGCCTTGTTTGTGAGTCATCCCTGTAAGTACATTAACTTCTAGAAGCTGTGTTGGTTCTTCCATGCAATTGAATAACATGATGATGACTGTAGAGAGTAATTTCTCTGCATATACTCCTTGTTGAGGCTATTAGGACAAAGTAAAATAGGGGCACAAATAAAATCATAAGTCTAGACATTCAGATGATGAACATCAGTGTGGCAGTGGTAAAGTTCATCTACTTATTGCAGTAGAAAAATTACCTTTCTAATGACATTATAAGGTTCCTATTATTCTAAGATAAATTCATAGCTGACTTCATTCTGTGTGAGATGATATTTTTGTATAATGATAAAAAGAAATTTAATTGCTAATTTTAGCCTCTTTTATGCATTTATTTCTACCATATTTTTTGAGACAGGGAGTCAGCCTGAGTAAACATACTGCTCAGTTTGATTTCAGATACTATAGATGTAGTTTGTTCTTTCTGTTCTATGCAGAAATAGTTATCTGGCTAATGACCAAGATACTGCACAGTGAGTGCACCACAAATGAGTATTTCAAAATACTTCAGGAAAATTCTTGCTCCCCCTGCAGTCAAAGGAAGCTTTTGCAGTGAATTTAAAAAGGAGGAGATGTGCATTTCTGCTGTGGATGCCATAAAAATGTGCTTGATGTTTGGGTCTGTGTTTGCTTTCCTTTGGCTTGCCACTGCTTACTTAAGAAAGAAACTAGATTAACATTTTAACATCAAATTATTTCTCAGATATCTCTGCTTACTATCTTTGTTTGCTGTACTTTTGTAAACAAGATAAACAGTGAGTAAACAGAAAAAACGACTTCCATGGTGCATTTTGTACAAAGTTCTCAGATGATTAATGGTGGAGCATGTGAGTCTGCTAAGACAAACGAGGACAGATGGTATTAAAAAAATCTCAGATGCTTTTTAAATGTAGGGAAGTACAGTTCTAATTAATATTTTAAAGTACGATGTGAACTTTGAAAATAAATGGTATTAACACTAAATAATTGTAATTGTTACATTTGTAACATTTATGTACATAAAAACAAATAAATACCTTTTTCATATAATAATAAAATAATAACACAATACTCATCAGAATAGCATACCGTAATAAGTGGTTGAATGCCGTAATTTTCATAGAATAGCTTAGGTTATGAGGGAACTCAGGTCATCCTATTATGGTCTTCTAAGATTAAAACCCCCACTTTTTTCCACCTAGTGAAATGTTATGCTATTCCTTAAGTTCCCAGGGGACGCAGCATCCAAATAAAAGGATTTTTTTCCATACCTTCTCCTGGAAGGACTGATTAATATTTTCTTTTTGCATCTTGCTCTTTAAAATCTTGTAATAATTAGAAGCCTGGTCTAAAATAAAGCACTTTTCTGTGGCTGAAATGCTATGTTTTCCTTATGCATGTCAGCAGAATGTTTTGCTGTTTATCATTTTGACAGCTGAGGCAGTGTATGTGAAACAGGTGATACCAGATAACAAAGCATATTTCTCATGACATCTTACTGGGCAGGAAAGGAGGGATTTAGGATTTACATAACAGAACTAAGCACTGAACATTTCAGATGCTTCAAAGTTCAGAGCCATGTATTTTGGCAAATAAAGGAGAGATTTTTCCGTCAAAATGGATTAACTCAGAGACTTTTTTCTAACGTGGAATATTAGCTTTTCTCCAGGCCAGTTCCAGAAAGTTTGAAGGTCATATTTATACTGTTATACAGCAAATACCTCCTGAAAGAAACACCCTGCACACTACCTTTTGGCTTTGCAGAAAGCCCTCATCCGTTAAACTTTAAACAGCCAGCTTCCCAAAGAAACCTTTTCTGCAGTCACTCATTGAAGAAGGGGCTGTTGTGGAAGAAAGGTGAGAAACTTTTTTCCCTGGATGTGTTGTGTACTTCTGCACGTGGAGCGGCTGGTGGGTTGATATTGTATTTGTTATGTGATCACTCTATCTCCTTTGATGACTTGAATTCAGAGACTAGTTTGTTTATAACAAATTTCAGTGAGCATAGGAAAATGCATTCTACAATTTTATGAGCAATGATCAGTTCATTCACCTCAGGAAGCAAAGAATAAGGAACTGCAATGTACTCTTCTGAAGAAGCAGTTCAAGGGTGGAGTGTCCATTTCTTAGCAGATCTTATAAAGTATTTCTTATCTCACTAATACAAATCTCAGAAGGCCCAAACTCTCATCTTTGTGCTTTTAAACATGAGCTATGTCACCTGCAACAGGCAAATCAAATAAGCTGTGGTTGTGGGCCTGAGGGCTGAAGATGTGAAAAAATCCAAACAAACCAACCCTAAAAGGATCATTTTTCCAGCCTGCAGATAAAGGAGCTTATCAATTCCCAAATTGTTTCACAACAATAATTTTTCCTAGAAGACAGGACAAAGTTCCCTCTCCCCTGAATTACATAGACACCCAGTGATCCTTATTTTAGGCTGGTTTTCATTGCATTAGCAAACATTTCTGCATTTAAGAGGAAAATCCAACCTCTTAATCATAAGAAATTCAGTTTACCAGTGAAATCAGCAAAGGGCATAACAGACACTTTGAGGTAGATTGTCTCCCTCTCCCTTTCCCTTTCTCTCTCTCTCCCTCTCCCTCTCTCTGTCTCTCTCCCTCTCCCTCTTCCTCTCCTCCCTCTCCACTTCTCCCATTTCATGAGACTGTATCCTACCAGTACAGATTGGATGAATGTGTCGCTGCCAGCGTTGTGAATCAGAGTGCTGGTAGGTTTTCCTCTTTTCTGGGCTTTTCTAAGAGGTGTGTATTTGATGGGAAGTGCCCTTCAATTGCTATGCAGAGCTGGTCAGACCTGCTCAGTTCATCCCAGAGGTCACATTGCTTGGCGGGAAAGCAAGCAACAGAATGGCTGCAGGTGTATCTCTCCTCTATTCTTTGCTTAGCCACATCTGGAAGGCAGCAAGGCTGTGGCCAAGCACCTTCTGCTCTTTGGAAGACCTTATGCTTCATGCTGGAGATGCAACTGGGCCTCTGGAGAAGTTGTGGGAGGTAGCTGAGGAGATACGTAGATATGATCCCTCCCAGTTTTTTTTTTTTTTAAGAAGGATGTAGCTGATTCAAACTCAGTTAAACTTCAGTTAAAAAAAAAAGTCCAACCCTTCAGGGTGGTCATCAGAGACCAGGTCTTCTGTTTAGACATCTGACCTTAGCAGTCATACTCTAGAGCTCCCCAGGGCTACCAGAGAATATTATGTACAATAAAACCACTTTCCTCTGCAGTCTGGACTCTGTGAGTGATAAGCAAAGCAAGCAGCCTTAATCCTGAGTTTTGCCTTGGTATAATAATACGGGGTTCAAAGTACTGTGTTATGGTACATGGCTAGATGCAAATTTCTGTGACCATTGACTGCATTATTTGTCACATATGGGTGAGTCAAGTGTGTTGTGAAATATTTCCTGGTTACTTGTAACAGTAAGTTCATAGCAGAATATGAATTATGCTGTGATGCCAAGTGCTCTTTATCTTATCACAGAATCTGGGTGTGTGCAATTGTTTTACAAACTTCTATGATTTCATTTTCCCTTGGCTGACTTAATATGAATGTCTCCTCAGCTTGATGGTGATACAGATGCCATAGGGCACTGTAACTTTTAAGTTACAATTTCTGTGTTGTAAGTAATGATGTAAGTAAAACTGAGCAGTTTGGTGTGATATGCAACAAAAAAAAAATAATAATCAGAAATGGCACAAATACTAAACAGCTCTCATTTCTGATGATTTATTGAGTTATTTCCTAATAATAGCCTTGTCAAGTCACTAAAGATGCCAACTAACACAAAAAAAAAACTTAAAAAAATTAAAGGATAAAACCCCAAATAACCAACTTTGCCTGACAGCACAGACAAAGCATTTTTCAGCATTTCTAGAATGCCCAGAAAGATACAAACACTCCTTAATACTGACTTAGGAGTTAAACTTCTCAGTTTAGAGAGGCTATTCCTACACTCCCTGGTTTCATAGCTGGTTTTTAAAAACAAGCAAGCAAACAAACAAAACCTTGTGTCATTCACATTGTCCTAGACTCTAAGTTTCCTGCCTCTTTCTGGTTTTCAGAAATCTCTCTGATGTTTTGGGATTCTCAATACCAGCATTCAACCTTCTTCCAGTAATCTCTTCTATTATGGAAATGTAATTACTTGGCCTGTGGCTGCCTTCTTTGGTTAGCTTTCTCTTAGTTTCCATTTTACTTAGTGGTTACTGAAATCAATTGAATTTGTTTGTCTTTTGTGTAACCAAATCCATGACATTGTCTTGTTTTCCTGAAAGTGTTACATAAACTAGTACTCACTATTAAGTGATTTTACTAGTTGAGAAAAGTAGTAATGTAATATTTACAGATCTCATTCAGAAACAGCAGCTGTTGGCAGTGTTGGCAATATAACCCAAATTATCAAGTATCAAAAGCTACCTTGAGCAAAAAAGTCTTCATTTAGCTTTTGTCTCCATGCTTCCCCATTGTGGTTATTCTATTACGTCTTTGTCAAGGTTCGTAGTCAGCTTTTATCTATTGTGTTGTGCTTACAGCCACATATTTGTGTATTGTATTGATATATTTTCACACATCACTGTTATTCTATGTTGCAATAGCAACAAACATTCACAGAAAAATACTTGTTTTCTTTTGTATCAATTACTCTATTTTCTATTTATTTTTCTCTTCCTATTTAGAATCACAGACCAGCTGAGGCAGGAAGGCACCTGCAAAAACCATTTGGTCCAAACATCTGCTCAGAACAGAGTCAGTACGAGCAGGTTGCTCAGAGCTGTGTCTAGTTGTGGTTTGAGTATCTTCAAGGATGGAGACTCCACTGCCTCTCTGAGCCAGCTGTTCCTGTGATGGATCACCTTCATGGTAAAAAAGTGTCTTGTATGTCATGAAATTTCTCATATTTTAGTTTGTGCCCATTACCTCACATCCTGTCACTGGGCAACACAGAGGAGGGCCTGGCTCTATCGTCTGTACTGTCCCCATCAGGTATTTATGCACATCAATAAATCCCACTGAGCCTTCTCTTTTCCCTGCTGTCTCTGCTTTTCCTCCAGTTGTGTATCACCAGGGATGAGCAGAGGAGAAGCATCAGCTTTCTCAATCTGCTGGCAATGCTTTGCCTAATGCAGCACAAGATGATATTGGTCTTCCTTCTGCAGGGACACACTGGAGTCTCGTAATTCCATTTTTTTAAATATAAACTGGTGTACCTTATTCCTAAATCTTTTTATTTTTTCTGTCCCAGTCCTCTTTAATATGTATATGTATCTTTAGTAAATCCTCCAAGGGCTACATCAAAAATACACTTTTACTTAACCCACTGAGTCCCATCTTTAAGCAGATGTATTTAATTTCAGAAATCACTCTAGATCCATTTTTCTGAAATTGTTTTCCTATTAATGTAGCTAAATAACCTTTTGCCACCAGTTTTCCTTGCAAAATCTCAGTTTCAGCCTCCATCTGAAAAATCTTCCTTGGTTCTCTGTAACTGTGTGATTAACTGATTTAATGTTTTCCAGCCTCTTACCAGCAATCCTCTTTTTCAAAAATTCAACTTGGCGACCCTTAATTTGCAATCTGCTTTTCAGAAACTTGTCCATGGTACCATTTCTCCCTCTACCTCCTCTGCTAGGTCTCACACCCCTGGATATTGCTTCAGCAGCAAACTGCAATGAGCATTGTTCCTTTGTTAGTTAACCGACGATATGTCTGCAGTCGTTCCAGGCTGTCATATTTGCTGCTTTTCCTTTTTTTGTTTGTTCATGGCACGGTTGCCCAGGAATACCTAACTCAAACAAAAGCACAGGCAGTGGTTTGTTGGCACCTAGTTTTTATGTAAGTGCAGGAGGGTTTTCTATTATTATCTTGTTAAAAGTACTCAGCAGACCCACTGCTTTTTCTGTTGCTGATTCCAGGTTTCCGCAGTCATCTTCATTGTAAACCTCCTGAAGGCAGTGCCGTAATTCAGAGATAATTTTGAATTGAATTTGATGATTGCTGGAAAGGTGAAAGAATAGGAAGTGAGGGATGTGGAAATCAGAGTCAAACTAAGAGCCAGTACTTGAGAAAAAGATACATGAAATTCAGCCAGTCACCACTGGATGGCTCTAAGTAGAAATTACATTCTGTCAATGCACCTGTAGTAACCCGAAACTCAAGTGCCTCTTGCGTTTCTGCAATTGCTGTAGTATTTTGATACACTATCAACACAAATTCCTTCTTAGAAGTCTGACTTCCTTTGGTTTTATTACTGAGGTATAGTAAAAAAAACTAAAAGAGAAGAAAAATCTCATCTATTGCCCAATCTTGTTTTTCGGTTAAAAGCTTTTTGCCTGATCTCAAAGTGTCATCACTAGTGACTAGTTATCACTGAACCGAAAAGTACAGTAGCAGTGTGACACATGATTTATTTTTAACAAAGACTCAATGCAAGCATTGCAATTAGGGAATGTATCATATGGCAGGATTTTATGCAGGTAGGCAGCATTCCAGCCAATCTGTGTTGCCTTTTGAAATAGCATTTGAAACTTTCATAATATAATTAACTATTTCCTCCTTTGGAATTACACATAAAATCTGTGTTTATCCCAGAGAGTCTGTCTAGCCAGAGTGGGAATGTGACAGAAAGCCAGGGAGAAAACTGCCAATATTGTACTGAGCTAGTCCTGCAGAGATGAGGACTCTAACCTTCCTTGTCCTCATGATGCACACAGGTGGAACAACAAGCTTCACCTCTCATCAGCTGGGATTTTCTGAGGCTTAGAGCTTATTAAATCTGGAGACCTGCTGAGAAAGGAATCCAGAGCTCACCCTAGGGCAAAAAAGCAGAAAAGGGCTCCTGAGGGAAAGAAAGCCAAGCTCTGGCAACCCTGGTAATGCAAATTCACACTCTGCTGCACTCTTTCAGGGACAGTGCTGTGGACTGCAGGAATACCTGCTGTAGATGATACTCCTTCAATAAAAGGGGAGCTATGTTCCAAGCAGCAAAAATATTTCCTCCCAGATCTACTGGTTAGTCTTATTAATCCAATGCTATGAATTTCTATCTGATGCATAGGATGTAATTAACTGCTGCTTAATTAAGTGAGCATATGTGAGTAATCGTTTCATACCTGTGAAGCAAAGAATGGATTACAACATCCCTGTGGGATTCCTGTGTAGGAATTGATATGATATAGAGGCTCACACATGTTTTTGTTCTGCAGGAAGTGCTTTGAAATACAGGGATATGGAGTGGCTGATTTATTTGCCACCTGAAATACTGATATTGATCACACCTATTTGCTACACATGCTCAGGTTTACAGGTGAAAAACAATAACTAAGATATTTTTTCACATTGCTGAAATGATTTACATGAATTTCAATCATTTAAAGAAGTTTTCAATGTTTGAAAAATGATCTTGTTCAGCATCTTAGTTAATAACATGGACAGTGGGATTGAGAGTGCCCTCAGCAAGTATGCCAATGACACTAAGTTATGTGATTCAGTTGATAGGCTGGAGAGAAGGAATGCCATCCACAGGGACCTTGACACACTTGTGAGGTGGGCTGATGCCCACCTTATGAAGTTTAACCATGCCAAATGCAAGGTCTTACACCTGTGTCAGAGCAATCCCAGGCACAGCTACAGGGTGGGCAGAGAAGAGATTCAGAGCAGCCCTGTGGAGAAGGACTTGGGGGTGTTGGTGGATGAGCATGAGCCAGCTTCAGTGTGCTCTCACAGCCCCAAAAGCCAACGGTATCCTGGGCTGCATCAAAAGGAACGTGACCAGCAGGTGGAAGGAGGTGATCCTGCCCCTCTACTCTGCTCTTGTGAGACCTCACTTGGAGTACTGTATACAGTTCTAGTGTCCTCAACATAAGAAGGACATGGAGCTGTTGGAACAAGTCCAGAGGAGGCCATGAGGATAATCAGGGGACTGGAGCACCTTCTGTATGAAGATAGGCTGAGAAAGTTGGGGCTCTTCAGCTTGGAGAAGGCTGCATGGAGACCTCCTAGCAGCCTTCCAGTATCTGAAGGGGCCCTACAAGGATGCTGGGGAGGGACTCTTCATTAGGGACTGTAGTGGTAGGACAAGGGGTAATGGGTTCAAACAGGGGAAGTTTAGATTGGATATAATGAAGAAGTTCTTGATTGTAAGGGTGGTGAGGCACTGGAATAGGTTGCCCAAAGAAACTGAATGCTCCATCCCTGGTGGTGTTCAAGGCCAGGTTGGACAGAGCCTTGGGTGACCTGGTTTAGTGTGAGGTGTCCCTGCCCATGGCAGGGGGGTTGGAACTAGATGATCTTAAGGTCCTTTCCAACCCTAACTATTCTATGATTCTATGTATTATTCTGGACCACCTTTTTTCTCTTTATTGTTTAAGTATCCAGGGTGTTAAAAAGTAGGTGGCATTTAGATTTATTGTTTAAAGCCAACCATTTCTAAGTTATCATGCTACTAGTTGAAAAACAAAATTAAAAAAACCCAAAAATTTAAAAAAATCAGGAAAAAAGAAAAAAATCCCCATTTTTTTGACATTTGGACAGACACTGACAATGGAAAGAGGGTAGCCTGTCCATCACACTAACTTCTAATGCTTTACAGGCCACTTGTGATTCATGCACTGCAGACTAAATAGTAATGTTTGTGTGCTTGTGTGCTCATATGTGCTTATGCATGGAAACCACAATACACTCTGCCATCAATGGGTTTGCTTTACAGTAAGGTACTTTTAATAAAGTATGTTGGTGCAGCATTATTTATGGCCTTCATTAAAAAATTTTGGGCAGAACAGTTTGTCCAGTAAAGGTAAATAAAGGATTATGAATGAAGAGAGGCTCAGATTGCAGGGAAGGATTTCAGAACTGTGTCAAGACCAGCCTCATAGCTCATGTAAATTAGTAAGAGGAGAAAAGAACATGAACTGAAAAGACTTCACTAACTGGTTATTCTTTACTAGAAAAGACTGATGCTGGGAACATAATGTAGAACAGCTTCAGTATACTATGTCCAATACTGATGTCTTTTCTCACAGAAAGCTCCCTTTGGCCGTAGAAATTTTATCAGAGGGTGCAGTGGTCTAGCTTATAATTTTCTTATATCAAAGGCCTTGTTTTTTTTTCCTTCATTTTTACATAGATTGAACCTATAGACATGATTGGACATAACTGACATATTTATGTGAGCAACAAAAGAGGAACAAAATATTCTTGTGAATAAATTACATGTTTTCTGTCCATCATATTTGAAAAATCATGGCAGTTAGGTGAAGTTCCCACCGACTGGAAAAGGATAATATAACCCCCATTTTCAAGAAGGGGAAAATGGATGACCAGGGAGATACAGACCAGTCAGTCTCACCTCTGTGCCTGGCAAAATCTTGGAGCAGATTCTCCTGGAAGGCATGCTAAGGCACATGAAAGGCACCTGCTGGTGACAGCCAGCATAGCTTCACTAAGGGGAAATCCTGTCTGACCAATTTGTTGGCCTTCTATGATGGGGCTATGGAATAGATGGACAGGGGTAGAGCAGTTAACATCATCTACCTGGACTTGTGCAAAGCATTCAAAACTGTCCCGTGCGACATCCTTGTCTCTAAATTGGAGAGACATCAATTTAATGGATGGGCCACTCGGTGGATAAAGAACTGGCTGGATGGCTGCATGCAAGGAGTTGTGGTCAATGGCTCAACGTCCAGCTGGAGACCAGTAACGAGTGGTGTCCATCAGGGATCGGTGTTGGAACCAGTCTTGTTCAACAACTTTGTTGCTGACATGGACAGTGGGATTGAGTGTGCCCTCAGCAAGTTTGTCGATGACACCAAGCTGTGTGGTTCAGTTGATACGCTGGAGGGAAGGAATGCCATCCAGAGGGACCTTGACACACTTGTGAGGTGGGCTCATGCCCACCTTATGAAGTTTAACCATGCCAAGTGCAAGGTCCTACACCTGGGTCGGAACAATCCCAGGCAGAGCTACAGGCTGGGCAGAGAAGAGATTCAGATCAGCCCTGTGGAGAAGGACTTGGGGGTGCTGGTGGATGAGCATGAGCCAGCTTCCGTGTTCTCTCACAGCCTCAAAGGCCAACGGTATCCTGGGCTGCATCAAAAGGAGTGTGACCAGCAGGTTGAAGGAGGTGATCCTGCCCCTCAACTCTGCTCTTGTGAGACCTCACCTGGAGTATTGTGTGCAGTTCTGGTGTCCTCAACATAAAAAGAACATGGAACAAATCCAGAGGAGGACCACGAGGATGATCAGGGGACGGGAGTACCTCCCGTATGAAGATGGGCTGAGAAAGTTGGGGCTCTTCAGCTTGGAGAAGGCTGCGTGGAGACCTCATAGCAACCTTCCAGCATCTGAAGGGGGGGCTATAGGGATGCTGGGGAGGGACTCTTCATTAGGGACTGTAGTGACAGGTCAAGGGGTAATGTGTTAAAACTTCAACAGGGGAAGTTTTGAATGGATACAAGGAGGAAGTTCTTTACTGTGAGGGTAGTGAGGCACTGGAGTGGGTTGCACAAGGAAGTTGTGAATGCTCTATCCCTGGTGGTGTTCAGGGCCAGGTTGGATAGAGCCTTGAGTAACCTGGTTTCGTGTGAGGTGTCCCTGCCCATGGCAGGGGGGGTTGGATCTAGATGATCTTAAGGTCTTTTCCAACCCTAACTATTCTATGATTCCATGATTTTATTGACTTGAAGGAGCATGTAAGGCAGCAAATGTTCCCTATTCCATTGTCACTTGAAGTACAAAAATCATATTAGAATGCAACAAGAAATCAGGAAATTCATGGTTCTTGCCTCTGTAGGTAACTAAAAGATTTAGTGGTCATTTGTATGATGAAACGACTGTTTCATTTCAAAGTATCAGGCTCCAGGTGCAAAATTTGATCAGTTTAGTGATGTGAAAGGTGCTGTGCTCCCCGACTCAGTTCCTAAAGGCAAGGCTCTGGGACCCAAGCATAGCTAGACTTCCCAGAGCTGTGGGGGCTGTTGCTGGCTATGGGCACCTGGAAGTAATAAATACAGGTGGGCACCAAAAGTCCCCAACATTTTCCAGAGCTTCAAAGGTTGTCTGTGCATCTAAGCCCTTTTCCTCCTATTTAGACACATGTGGCCAAAAGGATGATGATGTCACAGCCACCTTTCTTCCACCTTACAAGTGGAGCGCTGGAGTAGTTTATCCATGAGGCTCCATTCAGACAGATATCTGAAAAGCAGTCTTTCCTGCATGCCTATGGATGATGGGAATCTTCACATTTTACCTAGAAAATTATATTGATCTTTTTTTCTACTTCAAGTAATTAAGAGAGAGGAAAGAAAACTGCACAATGGAGGCTTCTTTCCTGTTTAAAGACTGATGTTTTACTCAAGTAATTTATTATATTGGTGTAATTGATGCATTGGAAACTCAGCTTCAGATTCTAATCAAATGTGGCATACTGGGAAGCTTGAAATATAAGTGATTTTGCTGCTGTAAGTAACACAAATCATTCATGATTGTTCTTTATGATGAAGCACTGGATAATGTGCTTATTTCCTTCAGTAACCTCTTCCCTTCCAATGACCAAAAGGATTCAAAATATTCCCTTTGTCATCATATTGCACAAAGTAATTAAACTAGGTGGTAATCTTATGGTGTTATCTTCAACCTTTTGAATTTCAAAATTCCTAATTAATAGCATAGACATACCAAAAGGGGATAGAGCTATAATTGTTTGATAACCTCATTGAGCTTACTTTGTACATGCCTGCTTGAATATATACATGAAAATTGATTTATTTTCTGCACTTATGCCTACTATTACTTTTCACAAAAAGCTATGGAATATTGATCCTCTCAAAGGCTCCCAACTTACTATTTCTAGAATGCAAACATTTCACCCAAAAGTGACAGGCAGCTGCTTTGCACTTCTTGACAAAACAGGCCCAGGCTAAGCAGATTTATTTATACTGAACCTCTGTGGTGGAGTGTGTAGGTGTACAAAAGGAACGTCAACCTTGTGTTTATGACAGTATAGCATTATCTGTTACAACATACTGAGACATGATAGGTGAATGGTGTCATTGGGCAAGGGTTACTCGGTGAAGAAATGATAAACTGTCCAGTAGAATCCTACAGATGAGTCCCTTGACAACATTTTTCTGTTCTGCTTACGTCAGCCAATAGCGCACCACATTTGGAGCTGATGTGAACAGTGAAACAGCTGGTGCTGAAACCCTACCTCCATGGTGTACATATTCTGGGGTGGTCAGATTTGACTAGCTCTGCTGTGTCCTGTGAAAGCCCATGAGGAAACTTGCCCATGGCATATTTGAAGTATGGTTCTGGTGAGTGTCCCCTTGCTGAACTTCACCCAAAAGGAATCTGCTTCACATGGTTAAAAGAGGCAAAGCATAGTGAGGGCATACAACTGGCAAATGTTTTGGAAAGAAACTCCTAAACTGAAATAAAAATCTAAGGTGTACATAGGGTCAAAATTAAAGCAGTTCCCTGGAGAAAACTCTCTGTCAGTAGAAAGAATGTGGTAGAGAAGGAAACAGGGAACTATGCAACTTACTTCAAATGTTTTCCTTCTCACTTGTGGGACTGGAGATAATGTATTCTTGATGCCCTGGGCTTGCCATAGTGGAGTAAACTGATAAAAATAAATTTTCTTTGCCTCAGATAATCTGAGCTACATTTACAGATGAGGAGACTGACTGAGACTCCCTAAGGTGCTAAAGCTTTCTCTCTGCTGTCATACAGTTCTACATCTCCCTTCCACAGGCACATACAGCTACTGTATACAAATACAGATAATGTTTGACTTCCTCTAGAGCACTAAAAACATTACATGTGCATGCCTAGGGAAGAAAAAATAAAGCCATTTATTTTTTCCAAATCTAAGTGCCTGAAGGCAAGTCTTGACTCCATACTGAAGTATTTCTATAAAGCAGATTTAGTTTTCAGTGGTGCTGGGTAGCTGTGCTTTTCTGGCTGTGGAAGCACTTTTTATGTTCAAAAAATCTGACATTTGTATCTGGCTGTTTTTACATGGACTTAGATGATTTCTAATATATTTTGAAAACTTTCTGAGGACCTCTACAGAAATGCTTTCTTATACTACCAAAGTTATTTCCCAACAGTCTAACTAGAAATACTGAGCTTCTGTGTATATAAAGATCTCTGGATATACAAAAGAAGTAAAATTTCCCAGCAATTTATTTCTTGCTCCCCTCAATACTATTTCAATCACATATAGAAACACTGAAAAAAATATTGGGCCTGCATATATTTGACAAGACCTGATGGTGGCCCACAGTACCAGTGAAAGATCAGAGAAAAAAAATCAATAATGTTAATGTTAAGCATAAAAGAGTTGTCTGTTACTACAGTAGCTTTGTTTCCACAGGAGCACTTTTACAGCAAAGACATATTGAGGTTTGCATTAAACTGCCTTTTTTTCCCCAATTTTTGTGCTTTTTAGATGCTGTTGATCTTAACATAACATATGATTGGGTACAACATTATTTGATTAAACTATTGTATGCATTAGCTAGTGGTGTAAGGCCAGTAAGGCCAGACTGACGTATGTACTTTTTCCATGCCTGTGGCTAAGAAGACTTTGTATACTACTCCCAATTATGTACCATATCACAGGGAATATTTAGAAAAATTATGGTAAGAGAAATGTTGAACTGCCTCATATTTTTCTGGCTGGAAGAGTTGGAGGTTTCTGAGAAAAAAATAAGGGACTTAAAATACCCTGAGAATGAAAATAAATTTCTCTTATTATTGAAAAGTATGGATGCCTGATGATGGGTTTTTAAGCAATCCTGTACATCCTTTTGGCATCCATTCAGACACTCCAGTTACATCCTTTAAACAGTACTTATCCTCTGTCATAGAATCGTAGAATTGGTTGGGTTGGAAAGGACCTTAAAGATCATCTGGTTCCAAACCCCCTGCCATGGGCAGCGACACCTTCCACTAGAACAGGTTGCTCAAAGCCTCATAAGGAATATGTCCTTTAAGGAATACTCTAACAACCTCAAATCCCTATTCACTGCCTGTACATCTCCAGCTTGGAGGGTGAACTCCCCCTTGCCCAAGGTATTTTCATACACTGCCCCTGCTAAGACAAGCTGCCTTCGTGGGAATGGCAGGCACTGAGGTACCAAGAACATCTCAAGTCTTTCTTCATGACAGGTTTTGCAGATTCCAAGCAAAACTTGATAAACCATCTCAGCTGTATGGCTTAGTGGAAGATGAGATATATGAGGTTCTGCAGACAACAAAGTAGGCCTGCTGGGATATGCATTCCTGCTTTGACATCTCAGTCTTCCTACCTATTTGACATGACCATCTTGACATATCTAGATGTCTTGAGGTGTCAATTAAAAGGAAAACGATAGGTAGTGGTTGAAGCAGGATACACTATAAAGTTGCCAACAAATAAGCAGTTTTTCTAAGATTGTTCTAGCTATTCAATTCACTAGTTTTTTTTCCTTTTTAAATAGCAGTTAATAAAGAGAAGTCCTTGACTGATTGTGTTGCAATCAGCTATTTTAACAGCACACAGTTTCACAACAAAGTTTCGTTTAGACATAAAAGAGGAAGCAAGTTCAGCATGCTGCTGTTCAGTCAGTTATAAAACCCCCTCATCTCCTAAGGGACTTTCTTTCTATACTTCTGTGCTCTAGAAGAGTAGAAATAAAACACATGTCATCTTAGAAGTGTATTTAAAAAGGAAATAAAAACAGAGTGTTGCATTTTGGGGTAGGACAGACTCACAGGAAGCTTTAAACTGGTTAGTAGACAACAAATTTCCTGTACCTGGTCTGCTGCTGTATCTTTGGAGGTAAGAACTAAAATATGCTATGCATTATATAAATGTATGAAAGTGTTGCTTTTGCTTATCAAAGTGGCTCAGTTCTGTTTGTGTGGGATAGGAGCTGGTAAAATGGAGATGTACTTTTTCTGGTTTTGCATGCGTCTGTTTGCAGCATCATATCCACTGACCACATGCAGTTTCTGCTGCCTTAAGGAGTGATGGGAACATTTCAAAAGTGCCTTCTTCACAACCATGACTGGCTGTGATTGCTATGCAACTTTGAAATACAAACAAAAAATTATTCCTCTGGTGTTTCTAAAGCCTTTCATAAAAGCATAGTAAAAATAGGTTTTTTTTTTTTTAGAATACTTTCAAAAGGGAGCCTTACCAAGTGTGTTGCTTTTATCATGATTCTAGTATTTTTATTGGTCTTTCTGTGCATGTTAGTGTACTGTCTAAATAATGTCCTTAATTGGGAGTACTCCATTTGTAGATTAGAAATAAAAATAGCCATCATAACAAATAAACTTGGGCATCGTATTAAAAAAGAATTAATAGAAAAAAAGCTTAGACTTCTCTCAGACCAAGATGAGATTAAAAGGTATAAACAAGTGTTATCAGTTTATTTTCCTGATTCATAGCAAATTTCTTCATTTGCTTCTAATTCACAGCTTGACATGGGTACACACATACAACATGCGCCCTGCCCCCTCGTTTTTATACTCTACAGCAGATGTGACTAATGTTTCAATGTTCGTTAGTGCATCATTTCCCTTTGATCTCTTGGGAAACCCCTTCAGCCTTTTCTATCTGTCTTGCTTTAGCATTTATTCTTTTCACTTCTAGCAAGTGTATTCTCTTCTGTAAGAGTGCACATGAATTTATTTCCCCTTTACTTCAACTGCTTAGATACAAAATACGGCAGTCCATATAGTTCAGTTATTATAACAACTAACAACTCATTAAAATAAACACACAAATCCCAAAACATGAGATTATTTCCACTCCAGAAAGACATGAAAGCAAAGGGTACTGGAAGGTGTCCCTAGCTATTGCAGAATTGGAACTAGATGATCTCTAAGGTTCCTTCCAACCCAAACCATTCTATGATTCAATGGTTATGAATGTAGTGCCCAATTCTGTCCTGCCTCACATTTCATGTTGTTGCTTACAGCTGCAGATATGAGATGTAAAATGTTGTCAAACGAGATGGATATCCTAAACCAACTTTGTATGGGTATGGATGACTAAGAAAAATGTGCAAAATTATGAACCAGACTTGCTCTGTATGAAGTTTCAAGGAACTTGAACTGATAAAACAGACTTAGATGGGAAATTATTTGAGAGCTCAAGAAACTGTATTTACCCGCATACAATCTTAATTGTATTTTCATGGAAGCCTGTGCCCCCAACTCCACTGAAATATAAAACAACACTCAAACAATACAATAAGAATATATTTTTTCCCTAAATGAAAGAAATCAGGTGCTCCCAAAGCTCACTGCCATCCATTTAGCATGATTAAAAATGGGTAGACACTTGTATAACAAGAGCATTCAACAGTACAAAAGACATAAAGTATCACGTGTTCCTGGGGAAGATGCCCCGCCTCACTTGCTCGCTTCAGCCTGTCCTTCAAGAGCATTCCTGCATACTCTTGAAATACAGGATTATTATCCTCGCAAACCTACTCTGATTGTTGTCCCCAAGTCAGCTTATATTCCCCTGTGGGAGAGGTACTCCTAGCATTCCTGCATCTCTTGAACTGTTGACATATGAATAAAGAAGAGCAGGGCTTGTGTTTTCTTCTGTGAGAAGACCGAACGGTCAGGACAGAGAGCTGTGGGGAGAGAACAAGCGGGCTTTGGCTCATGACTGTTGCTGAAAGAACTTCACAGTGCAGTCCCACAGGTCCCAGAACTTCCAGAGCAGCAGCAGCAGGAAGAGGAAATTACACAAGTAGCATATAGTATTTGGGTGCTTCTGCAAAACTGCCTCTTAGCTATTCCTCTTCTGCCATGGACAAAGTGGGCCAACACCTATCTCAAGTAGCAACTGCGCTTACCATAGAATCATAGAACAGCCCAGTTTGAAAAGGACCTTGAAATATCATCTGGTCCAACCTTTCATGGGGAAGGGAACGTAGATGAGATTATCTAGCACCCTGTCCATCTGGAAAACCTCCAGCAATGATGACTCCACCAGGTCACTTTCACCAAGGCTTTTCCATAGCCACGTCATATTCTAGCCTGTACTGGGCATTTGGTTGTGTTGTCCCATGTGCAGGACCTTGCGCTTGTCTTTGTTGACAAAGACAGTTCTTCCTGACACACTTTGCCATCCCGTCCAGGTCTCTCTGTAAGATGGCTTTCCCTCCTGATGCACCCACCTCACCACACAGTTTCCTGTCATCAGCATTACCTGTACCCGAGCCAGCCCCAGGCACTGGAGACAGCCCTTCTCAAATGGGTTTCAGGCATTAAGGAAAGGCTATATTCATCCATAGGCACAGGTCATTATACTACCTTCTTCACTCTCCTGATTTCCCTATGCTGGATGCACTGAGGCTCCCTGGGAGCTGTTTCACAGCAGTGGAAGGTACTGAAACATACACAGGCTTGCTCTCCAGCCCATCCTGCTTTCCAGGTGAACTCTTGCATGCATGTCATGCAACCTGAGATAGATCCCAAATCACAGTGAGGGAATCTTCTGTATCTCCACAGACTGGAAAATCGTTGCTTAAAATGGGGAAAAAATGCTACAGGTGGCTCCACAGGATTTGAGTTCAAGACAGGGGAACTAAAATCTCATCGAGAAGCCCATCTAGTAAGTCAGCTAGAAGTTAAGGTATACCTTGTGATAAAACTTGATCTCTAACCACCAGCAGCACAACTTTAGTGCCATTCAGAGCCTTGGATTCAGTAGGGATCTTAAAGCCAGACATACACAAACTAAGCTTGTTTCTTATATGAGTTTCCATCCCCTCTTTTTGCAGTGCAAAAGAATGTCCCTTTCCCTACTGCGCTGTGATCCCAGCTGGCACCACATTCTTTCCATTCTCCCTAGCAACTTTTTATCTTGTTCAGGTTTGTATATAAGACACAATTTATCATACCTCTTTGTGTACACTTCTCAGGCTTTCCTTAACTGTTTTGCTTACCCTGAGCCAAGAACTCCTATTCTGTTTGCCTTCTCCCAGACTCTAATCTGAGGTCTTTATGCAAACACTGGCACTATCTCTGAGCATTTTAACCCAGCAGACTTGCTGCCACTCAGAAAATACTGGCAATACCACTGAATTTTCCACAAAGCTTTAAACATTCATCCTGCATTTAGGCTTTTCTTACACTGAAGAACTGAACAAAAACCCCAGGCAAGACATGAGTTTTTAAGATCATCTGATAGTAATAAAGACTATGTCCAATAGAAACGAGTGTGAACTGTACAGTCTTCTCTTTCTGTCTCTAACAGGCTTGAACAGACTGTAGTGAGCTCCCATTGCCAGAACAGTAGCCACACAAGGAAAAATCACTTTGTTCACCTTGCATGCAAATGCATCAGATCAGAATTATAAAAGGAACTGTTTTTCCTTGTGGAAGGAAAGTAATTCAGTAATTTTCATGAAGAGGGAAGTGAAATCTGAATTTAAGGATCACAAAACCCAAAATATTGAAAGACAATAGATAAAATCCCCATGCACTTGGAATCCTGGTACATACATGTGACTGAGGCGTTGAAGGGGGATTAAGAGAAGGGGCATGAGAAGTAGAATTAATGAAAACTGTCATCCTTATCAGACATAAAATACAAGAATTAAAGGTGACCCAATTGCGTGACCAGCAACTGGTAATGATTGAATGACAACTTGACAGAGCTATATGTTATATTAAGTACCAGAACGTCTCTTTTGCATTCAGGCTCTCAGCACTGCCTATCAACACTTCAATCAGATTTCCTTGCAGAGCTGGGAATAGATTAGTGCAACAGTCCTTGCCAGCTTCGAAGGGTAAGCTTGTAACTCATTCAACAAAACACACAACTCCTGAGCAGGATGGAAGCCTAATCCTTTTCAATTTTCAAGTTCTTTTGTTTCCACTCCTGTCTCAGACATCATGCTCTGAAACTCTTAAAATAAGTATTGCAGAAGGCAGTGCAAAGAAATGAAACCATCGGTTTCATTTCTCTAATGTATCACCTTATGACAGAAACAACAAACATCTGGGTAGTAGGAAAGACAGAAGTGTCACATGCTGCCTGAACACAATTGGCTTTGCCTACGTTGGTTGAGCAGTGAACAAGCCATATGTTCCACTCATTTCTCAGAATCCACATTAAAATTAAGCATAGGATTAACCATATAGGAATTCCAGACTCATTCTTGCCAACTTTCGTAGTGACTTTGAAATCAGGCCATCTGGGCCCTAGATGACTGTGGGAAAGGGAATAGCCTTTGCACTGCAGAAGAGAGGAACAGAAGAAGAGAGGGGGGTGCGTTGATAACCTGAGTAGCTCTAGCATTTGGCTAGGATTTCTGTGGTAGCACCTAAATTACAGGTAAAAACTAAAGCAAGGGAACAGAAGCATACTGCAAGGAATACTAAGACCCAAGAGTGATTTCCACTCCCCCCTCACTGTGTAAATAGATCACTTTTCATGAGATGTTACGTGCCCGTGGGAAAGCTCACACAACTAGCAGCAGAAGGGAGGATCCAGGGTCACCAAAGCAACTGTTTGGACACATTTAATTTTCTGTGAATATTTCCTTCTGAAGGAAGTTCATTTTCCCTCCAACCCTCTTCATAGTGTGGAAGTGATTTCCTCCTTCTTCCTCCTGAGGAAAGTCTTTTCTCATGCTGTCTCATTCCTAACATCAGCGTAAAGTCTGTATCCATGCTTGGACGGGATATAGCCAACATTTGTTATTAGTGCAGCATTTTGTACTTGCAACTGTGACCCATGAAATACTTTGCTAAGAAATGAGAGTCCATTCACTCTTGGAAAAGATAAGTTGAACATTCTACAGCAGCATGGGGTAGTGCAGTGTGTGCCAGAGAGATGACACCTCCCCATTCACAGTTTGTGGGAAGATGTTCTCATACTGGTGCTGCATCACAGCGTGTGTTGTGAAATAGACAGGCAAACTGCCAAATAAGTGGAACATATGTTCATATCTGCAGAGTCAGTATCCGTTAAGGATTAAAATGATATAATTAGATTAAATAGTAAATGAAGAGAAGTATTCATTATTAAAACAAAGACAAGTTATTTGTTCCTCTATCACATAAGATATTTTGTACTATAGAAAGAAAAGAACAGTTTTTCTTTTAACTTACTTTTACTTAAGATTTATTTTCTTTTTGCTAGACCACACCAATTTTAAGGACATCTTTCTCACTGACCATTTCCTTGGCATCTATTAAAAGAAAAGGCAGAAGTGGACTTAAGAACAATTATGTGGTAGTGGAGCTGCTAAAGCTTGGGCAGAACGTTTGTTGATGTGCAGATGCATGTGTGTCCTTGCTAGCGAGTCCTGTCTTTCATTCTAACATGTCTGTGCAGCTTTTGAGGCTAAGCTGCCTGCTCAGATTGTGGAGTGAGTTAGTGATTGCTGGAACCTGACTGTGCCTTTATAGAAACACAGTGCAAAACTGATTTCAGAGCTGATGGTGGTACTCATGACTAATCCAACAGTGAAAGAGCCAGAGTACTTCTGAAACATGCACTTTCCTATGCATTGCACTGAAATATGTCCCTTCAAAAGTACACTGCGGATTTCTACATCTAGGGTAGTCAGTTTAAGATCTTTTTATAGTAACTGGAGAGTGATAAGCAAATCTAGGCCACAATTCATCTCATAGGTGTCTTAAACAAGACAGATGAATTGTGCCTCCAAAAAGCCTTGCTTTTGCCACTGACATTTTCATGTCTAAAAGTTAGGGGCAATTCCAACTTGCTTTGCATACGGAAGTGTGAAGCTCTAATTTAACGATGTGACATTTGTTAATGAAAAAGGAACCACAGTTACAATCACTGATTAGTCTGGAACAGAAGGGTTGATATTCTCAATATGAATCCCAAATCAACATAGTTCAAGGCAGGTGACTAACCACAAAACAAAGGTTGCTTCAAAGCATATGCAAAGAAGGGGAACTCCTTTGACTTCTTACTGAAGTTAAGGGCAAAAATATGGATACTTAAGTGTAAGATATTACAGCAGTTATTACGACAACAAACCACTTGTTGTTCATCTCTTCTCTACTCACTGTTGTTGGATGTATTGGACATGCCATAGGTTATGTTATACAGAATATGCTTTGATGTGATTGAGTTAACATCACAACAGGGAGATTAACTGGTCAGTCATTGCCTCAAGTCTTTTAGAAGGACACTCTTGTTCACGTCCAAATTGGAAACATCTCTTTGCAGCTAGTACCAGACTTTTCAGCATAGTCAATACTCAGTGTGTTTGTAATGAATTAATGGTTTCTTGTCATTTTTCTGTCTACTGGTGGCTCCTTCCCTTTGGTGAAGGATGCTGTCGGAAGGTTACCTTTACAGAATTGCCTACCCTTGTGAAGACCTGAACCGTGAGCTCTACAGCAAGAGTTCGGCTGAGGAAGTGGTGTATGAAATGAGGTCCATTAATTATTCTTCCAAGGATGAAGCACAAGGAAAAAGCCTCCTTCAGAGATGCAGATATGCTGGCAAGTGCATTTCCTCTGTCTGCTCTAGAGGTAGCAAGCATAGCAGGAGACAGAAGAATAATCCACAACCTACACAGCACCCCGCAACCATGGAGCAGCCATCTCCATCTATGCATGTCTGTGAGGGGCTGACAAAAAAAGACACCTACCTGGTTCCACCTTCCTGCAAAAGCATTTGTAAGAACTACAACGATTTGCATATAGCTGGGGACTACGTGGTACCGATTAGCTCAGTGACGACAGATTTTACCTGCGACAGTGGCATCGGCCCCTTCTTGGAGTCCTCAGAGATTCCTCCCCCCATGGAGTCCATGAGGCCCCCCCCCACCAGTGACACCATTCGCAAGCCAGCCCAAGGCTCTTCCTCATGCTGGCGGCTGGCAAGCTTAGTGCCCCACCAGCAGCCCCTCTCTGACTCAGCCCTGAACAACTACCTTGAACAGAAGCTGGTGGAACTCTATAAGCAGTACATCATGGATAGCACAGCAAACAGGGCATCCCCCACTCACATCCTCGCCTCTGAACTTATCATGACTAATGTAGATCAAATCAGCACGCAAATATCACGGGAGAGGAATATGGAGACCAACAAGGCCAAGGACATTGTCATTAGCCGCTTCTTACAAATAGCCAGTGGAAAAATATCCTCAGAAATTAGCACACCTAGTCTGCATATTTCCCAGTAATAGCCACACTAATGCATAGTATTTGCATGTCTGCCGTTAGAAAGCTTTTATGTTCTGCAAGGTCAATTTATAGTTTTTTAAGACATTTTTCTGCTTCTTAAAAATGCATTTACTATCTACCATTTAAATTAAACCTTTCAGTATGTATTAAATAAGTGAAAATATCTGTACTCTGCAGCACCTATTGTGGAGTAGGTGATTTATTGGGTTGGGCTTTTTTGTTTTTTTTTCCTTTAAAAAAAAAAGTTTTTTCCTTAAAGGCTTATTTTAGTGATCCTCAGATGTTTTTAAAATGTTTTGTAGAAAAAGGAGTAAGAGCATATGACTCTCCTTTCTCCCCACATGCTTGACATATTATTTCAACTTTTCTCTGTCTGGAGTCTGCCATCCTACCTTGGGGTCTGTGCGCAGCGGAGGCTTGCACCCACACAAGCACAATCCCAGTGGTGGCAGAGCCACACAAATACAGAATTTAGGATGTTATCTAGTTCATCTCCCTGCCCCAAGTGGCTTTGCTTAAAACATCCCTCAAAAACTTTTGTCATTTATCCTTAAAGATATTAAGGGATAGACACTTTATGGTTTCCTCTATACTAACCCTGATTGTTTACTTGGTGTCTTCCTGTGAAAAGTTATCAGCCCTTTTTGTAAAGGCAAACTGTTTCCAAACAGCGTGCACGTGTACCTGCATGTTTGCACTGAACCGAACCGTTGAAACAGTCGCTGATGACCTGCAGTCACAGACAGGCATCACCTCTGCCAGCTACTTGCAGACCTGTAGCTGCGGAGTTGTGGTGGGGGGATAGCAATGATAGCAAAGGGGAAAAAGAAAGAATTCTCCTTTAAGAGAATTGCACATTGAAAAGTAAGGGCTATTCCAAAGCCCATTTAGTTAATGTGAACATTTCCTCTGAATGCAGAAAGAAAACTGAAACAGACTGCTCAGCTGCTCAGCTAACCACTTCTTTTGTTAGCATCATTGCTGTGTATCATGTGTATAATATGAACATGATGTATTTATAATAGGGTGGCCATTTTTTGCAAAATTTCACTAAGTCTTACAAAAGAAGAAAATAAAAGGAAAAAGAGCAGCCTTGTGGCAATTGTGGCAAAGATGGTTACCTACTTTCAGTCTCGTGTAGAACATGTTGTCAATGCCAATCCATTATTGGTTTCCAAGTATAATGTTAATACTAATTTATCATAAATATTAATATTGCCTTCACATTATTGATTCCACAGTGTTGTTCTGGCCTTTGTGCTCTTACTTTTTTTTTTTTTAATGTAAGGCAAGCCTTTACCTATATTTCAAAACAAATGTAAAATAGTATGTTTATTCTATTGCTGCTGTCTTTTCAGAGGTTACTGGGATAACTCAGTATATTTTCTGGCTTGTGCAATGAAGGGGTTTCCAAAAATCGGTTGCCATAATAACCTTATATGTGTGAATCCAGAGTCTGTATATCTGTTGCCATAGCAGCCTACCCGAATACTATTATTCAGCAGTTCAAGACATAATTTCTGGCATATGATATTTCTAAACTGTGATCAAATGAATTTAAAAAATAGAAAAAATTCCTATTTTTAAGAGAAAATACCATTCATGGTAATGCACAGGCACACATGTGTTCTGTATGCAAAATCCATTACCAGCAAATCTCTCAAAATTCTTCCAGAATAAAAAGATACGCTAGAATCTGTGAAATGGCTTCCAGAGGACAGCAAAAGCAAGCAAATATTGTAGTTTTATGTCCTACAGATTCAGACTTTTCAAAACATTGGGATTTTGTTCATGCCTATTGACATTCACATCACTGAATTTTAGTAGCAAAAGATGTAGTAGAAAGCAACTTTCAGAGTTAAATATGTAAATCAATACCCTTGCTGAAAGATCTGTCACCTTCATCAGAGAACATAATTGACTCTTACACTCAACTCTACCCACTCCACAGACCAGGTCCTGGCAAACAAAATGGCACTTTATCATCTGTTACTTAGAAGTCCAGATCTTGATTTCCGCCTGCTGGTAGGGTTGTGGCTAAACCTGCAGCCAGCATCCGCTCACCACAACCTCCTGACTCAGAACCAACACAGGGAACAGCAAGGGCAGCTGGAGAACAGGGGCTGGGAAGCCTGCCTAGACTCACAGGGAAAGGTCCTCTGGCTTACTGGGCTCACTCCATAACTACAGTGTCAAAGAGCTGCAACAAGAAAGAGGGGCTTAGTACTCAGAGGACAGTGCGGTTATAACAACGAGCTACAGAGCAGGTGAGAAGAAAGGCAAGTCTTACATGTACAAAAACATGGCTCCTGCATATAGAAGGCATGTTTGATACTTATATTTGGTTGATCAATCAACTACAAATCATCCAATTCTTGTGCAGCTTTCTTCCAAGCAAATCACTTACTACAGCCATACCCACATTCAAGTAAAGGTTTTATTTTGTACTGTCAGACTGACATTTATGAATTTTATTCATGGAAGGTCATTATCATTGCAGAAGTTGGTTTATTCCAGAAAGACTGCATCAACCACTTCTTCCCCACATATGGTTATTTTCTTTTCACTGCCTAAATATAAATCCGCATTTCATTTTGAGCCCTGCAGTGTACCTGCTTCTAGCATGAATTACATACCAGCTGCATCCCATTATCTGAGGTAGTACAAAATGGCTTTTGGATTTAAGACAGTTTCTATATAAACAACTATTCCACTGTGCTCAGCTGAAAGTGCATTTATATCTCTGTCCTTCCTCCATTTAAAACTAATCTTCCTCTGCACAGGTGTCTTTCTAGGCGTGGCTGTTTCCTTCTAAAAGCACTTGGACAGCAATGAGGCTGCTATTACCATGAGTCAGGTTGTTATCTAATGCGATTATCATCTCTCTCCTTCTCCCTCCCTCTCCTTCTCTTCTGCCTCAGGGTCAAACGTTTAAAGAGAGAGAGATCCCAACTTTTTAGTAGCTCTGTTAAATAACTAATTTTTAGCCAGGGGCACATCATTTCTTGACACAAGCTTATCAATATGCTGATGGAGTTACGGTGTCTGGGGAGTGTGTGTTGGAGCGGAGAGTTTGAATTCTGCCCTCACAATACTTCCTAATAATATGTCTATTTTAATATGGCTAAGATTGCTTAAGAAGGCACAGAAAATCATAATGAATAATTCAGTAACTGTTTGGTTGGTATTTTGACCAGCTGTCAAGAAACTGATCTCAGAAGGATAGCTTATAATCACTACCAGCATACGCTAGCAGCTTCCTTAGGAATTTTTTCCAGAACATATTACTCACTGCTGATGACATGATTATAGCAGCTAGGAGTTTTGTTGTTTATATATAGTGTGACTGTGCCCCCAAGAGTCCAAGCCCATCACTGTGGCAGGTGAACACTACCCATGTGTGCCTCCAGGAAGTCTGGGATGAGAAAAATCGGGGGGGGGGGGCCGGGGGGGGGGGAGAGATAAAAGGGGAAAGGCAGTCGTCATGTTTGTTGCAACCTAGGGGTCCTGCATTTGGATTTAACCCCTCTGCTGGCTCTGATTGCTTATCCATACCAAAAAGCGGTGGGAGGGAAGAAGAAGGGATATAAAGTGCAGGCTGGGCTTTGTGCTGAATGCGAAAGTGAGCACATGAACATGAAATGTTCTGATTACTGTGTTCAGATGAAGGCAAAAAGCTAAGCACCTAAAACTGAAATAAACAGTGCTGCAGTGCTGACTCCACCCAGACATGTTGTTGAGGTTTCACCTCAGGGAAGCTGCTGCAGGGCAGGAGCAGCTTGGGATCTCCCACCACTGGTGGGTTCAATGGAGCACCCTGAGGTTCAGCTCATTCCCCTTTTGCTGTTCCTTCACAGCCTGAAGCAATAGAGAGTTATTTAGGATTATCCCTTCCCTAAGCTTCTTTCTACCATGGGTTTCTCTCGGAGATAGGACCTGTTGAGGATGTAACAGCTGCCAGGAGCAGTTTGGGCAGAAGAAGGGTGAAGGGATGCAGGTTTAAGTACCATTTTTTATCAGAATTGCTGTAAAATATCTTTGGTACTGGTGTGGACAGGGGAGATACCTCTTTTTCTCCCAGATTCAGAAGGGACTATTACCAAGTTAGGGAGTTCACCATTTTACAATGATGACTTCCTACAAATTTTAAACCAGTGCTGAAATACGAAAGGCTTGCTGCACTTTTCCTAATTGATGAAGTTAATATCTTGTCACACACCTAGTGAAATGTAGCCTGTGTGCTTGCAATAGCTGGTGTGTGTCCACTTGGCATCTCTGTGTTCCAGAAGCAGCCTGTCTCTGACAGGCTATGGCTGGTATTCAGAAGGGGCAGGAATTTCTCCAGCTGCATTAATTACTCACAGCGTGGACACAGCAGGCAGCTTAAATCAATGTATTGATATTTGCCAGTGAAAGTGAGCAGGGCTGGCTTCTGTTTGGTGGAGCAAGCACGGACCGAGGCCTGGCTCCCAAGCTGTGTTGTGCTTAGTAATACCATCACTGTCTTAGAAGACCATTTACAGTTTAGAAATGTATGGCAAATAATGACTAACAAGTAGAGGAACAGAATTTTAGATCAAAGCAGAATTTACTCTGTGCATTGCACCATTACTTCTGCTTTTGCTGTACTGGGAAGAGCTGGCTTGCTGTCTCCCCGGCATTAATGCTGACAGGATTAAGGTGACTTTTCAGAATATTAAGCAGGCTTTCTAAGGACTGAAAGGAACAATGTTCCTGAGGCTCTTTCTCAGGCCTTCTTACATCTCTGTCAAGGTAAATGTTGGATGAAGTACCTTGCCTGAAGTGGAAATTCCCTCAAGGAATATTAGTAGTGCCTCACCTTAAGTTAATGTCTGCTTATTACTGAACTCCTTGCTGCTGTTTCCCTCAGCATCACCCTCCCACGTTATCTTTCCACAAGACTGGTTATGGTGGGCTCCCGCACTTCTGCCATGCCGCAACCTCTAGGAGTCCCCCGAGGTTTCCTTCCCTCCTGCTGCCATGCTACCCCCTGTATGGTGGTTTTACATGCCACAATTGGCCTGCTCCTGTGTTCTCTCACCTCCTGTTGCCCCTACACTCCCCCTCACAGAAGATGATCCTGGCTCCCTCGAGAGCCAGGAGAAGGACCAATAAGAGAGCACAGATGGATACCGAGCATCTGTTGGGAAGCACTGGAGAAGGGTGAGGAGGATGGGGAGACTTCAGGAAGGCTGCAGAGTTCCTGTGGCAGCAATGAGGGACCTGTGCAGAGGCAGAGGAAGCCCTTGCAGAGCAGGGTTTGTGAAACAAGCTGGGAGGCGGCGGGGAGCTGAGGAAAGAGGTTTCACATTTTTCTGGTGAAGACAAGCCTGGGGGGCGGCAGTGTTTCCAGCCACTCCCTTTCTGCGAGGAGTGCCTCTATTCGAAAGACAAGAGTCTTGCTGGAGCTACCTGCGCCATTTTTCAAGCTTAAAGAGTTGTAGAATCTGATGTGGGGTTTCATTCGCTCCCTCTGCAGCCACAGCTCAGCCAGAGATTGAGGGACCTACGGCCAGACTGGTGCTGTACAGCTGTACTGGGTAGCATGTGCTGGCACAGGCTCCTCCTCCCCAGGGATGACAGCCGGGACCAGAGGCCAGAGCAGCAGCCGACCAGTTACTCTGCAGCCCTCCTCAGATGGCTCAGTGCTGACTGCCAGATATTTCGCTCCTTTGCTGAACTTGCCAGGCACAAAGTGGAACAGGAGAGCTCTCTTAAGATCAAATAATGTAAATGGAAAAGGCGTGAGGCACAGAGCCAGACCTGGCTTTTTTTCAGTGGCAGTTTTCCAGATTCATTTTTGTGCAACCAGAGCTAGAACTACGAGAATACAATTATAGATGGCAGAGCTGACTTTGATGTTTTCACTGATGGAAGCTCCCTTGCCTGAAAGGGAATACTGTTTGGAGGGTAGGGGTAGAACAGAAAAAAAACTAATCATTTGAACAGCTCCATTCTAACACAGGTGACAAATTCCAATGCATTTCTACAAAGAAGCTACTTAACAAAAAGAAAAGGAACATATTAAACATGTTAGCAATAGACTTAGAAATAGTACAATCAGCAGTTTTAAGAAAGATGTTAGAGGTTGTCAGTTCTGGCACTTTAAACCAATTACTCCCAAGATGTTATTGGCCTCTTTAGCAAAAGCTGGCTGAAGTGTCACTTCAGAAGCACAATGCTTGACTAAAGAGGTACAGCTGAGAAGTTAAAAAACATAAAAATCCACCAAGCAGACAGTTTTTCCAATAACAGGGTCATATTAAAAATTCACTGCCATGTTCTTTAATGTCTGGAGAAATTGAGCAGAAATTTCATGATTTCATTATCTGATTATGTACACCTAGAATGTATTCTTTTAAAAAAGGCATAATCTACTGGGTAGGGAAAGGGTAGTCTATTGAAAGACATTTTCCAAATATTCAGCCCAGAAAAGACCAGCCTGATCCTGAGAGGGTCTAGGCAATCAGAAATCAATGTGAAGTAATTATTCAGCATCAGAATGTATGTAGCACAGTTTCAAAAGTGGCCCCTACTTTTGCACTCATCCTTGGGAAAGAAAAGTGCATCCATCCTTGAGAAAGAAAAGTGCATCAGGAGCTGTTGGAGAGGGTAAAAGCTCTTTTTGTGCCTCAAAGACTAAATTTTGCTGCTTCACAGATGAAAAGCATTTGAACTGCGCATCTAGAAGCATCGATCCCCAGCTTCTAACTACTTTAGGAAATCAGCCAGTGATTCCTTCCTTTGGTGGTGTGTGGCAGCTAACAACCCTTTGGTGTTCACAGACTACAGGCAGTGTTTGGTACTGAGCTCCTGTGCTAGTGGCTCAAGCACGTTTAGCAGAGAAGCCTCTGGGGTGCTGCATCCTTCTTGTCTGTGTACATCACTTAAAGTCCTTTTGGAGACCCCCATTCTCTGTGCATCCTCCCCTTATGCACTGTCCTTCATCCTGTCTACGCTGCCCGGTGTGCACACCACCTTTCCGTCAACATGCTTTGCTGCCTTAGCAGCTCCAGTTGTTGGGAAACACTGCTGCCTGTGGTTCTTAGTCCCAGCAATCCTGAACCTTTCTAGGGGGGGGGGCCCCCCCCCCTTAACTGCCATGAAATTCATAGTATATTCCTGAGAAGGGGCACCATGTTCATGGTCTATGGCACCCAAACTGAGAGGTAGGTTTAATGATATGTAGGGAAGGAACAGGCAGCAACAGCTAAGAGTCAGGATGCAAACAGCTGGTGAACAAAACCTCATGCGGACTTAATCAACATTACTTCTACATTTTCTCCAGCATATTCTGACTCTCTTATTATCCTGCTTTTTTGATATATAACCAGTATCCCTGACTGTCTTCTTTATAACTAGATTCATGTTCCTAGTGAAATTCTAGCTTTCTGCTTCCAGTGCATCTTCCAAGATGACACCCATCCTCTGGACAACTTAGCATCTTCTGAACTCAGAGAGAAATTTCCACACTTGACATAACCATAGCTGAGAAAAACTTCTCTCTAATATTCACAGATTGCATCTATCGGCCACTACACCTATTGCTACTACATCCTCTTATCCTTGCTACTCCATGCATGTATCAGAAATACTTCACCTTTCTTCTGCAGAGAATTTCATCTTCCTCAGCTTGTCTCACAGTAGCCAGATTTTATCCAGACCTATTAGCAAAAACTGTATGCTCAAGTTCATATGAAAATTATTTTGAAGTATGCAACTCAAATTGCTATTAAGACATTCAATTTCATAGGAAGCTGCACAGTTCATAACAGACAGCTATGAAACTAAGATAGTTGAAATGTTAGAATGGTAGGGAGGTATTTATTAGTAGAAAAAAGAGCTAGGGGAGGTTATTTTTTATTCACACAACTACTTTTGTTTTGCTCCAAACTGCATTCTAAACCCCATAAGGACAGCTTCATAGTTTTAAATCCAATGAGGCTACCAGCTCATAGTAAACATTTGCTTTATCATCTGCTTCTCTTAGCAGCCTTGATCTGTGAGCACTTACTTAATTTAATTTTACTTCATCTGGTCTTGCCATTTCCTTTTGCTTTTACTTTGCTGTTAGGATATAACCCCTGTGGCCTTGGCAGCTTTTAATATGCTCTTTTTTTTGCAATAAGGATATCACAGGTACATTAGACAATTGAATCAATTACATACTGTGCAGCCCTAAGGTAGCATTTTTTTTTCTTTCTTCCTTCTTTTAATTCAATCCTTGCCCAGCTAGACTTAAAAAAGAAGCTAGAGATTTTATCAATGGAAATGAATCAATTAGACCAAGATATGGTTCTTAGAATAAGTATGGTAAAGTTCTGATGTTCCTTTTAGCCTATGGTCTATTGCAAAATAATTTTCAGACTGAACACATATTCCAGAGGACCCCTATGGAAAACAGAAAGTCTGGTAATAAATATGTTTCTGAAGACTGCAGCAAAGGAGAATGGTATCTGATAGAATCACATTCATAAATCAACTTGAAAGCATTAAAATAATATTCATCATTTTGTAAAATAATGCATTACCTTTCAGGCAGGAATATGATTATTTCCTAAATGTACATGATTTCATCATGTATCTTGAGGTACTTGTGAAAGTAAATTAATCTGATGTCAGTTGTCGTTGCATACACTATAAGGCTTATTGATCCATTTATGTATACAAAATGTTCTGTTGCATTTAAAGATCAAAGGCAGTTTTAAGAAGACAAACCAGTTTGAGATTGCATTCTGTTTGCATGCCATTGTCTTACACTGTAAATGAAGTTCACTGGTGATCTGTTTCTTATTCTGCTCACATGAATAGCAGCATATTGGAAAAATCCATTAAACATTCTTTTATCTAATGAAGTTATACAGCCTCTGAACCTTGCCTATTAGATGTGACCAACATATTTTAAACTGCAGTAGAGCAAAAGACGAGGAAATAGAATGCGTGATCTTTCAAACAAAAATGAGAAAAAAGGATATTTAAAAGGCAAGATTTGTTAAAGGCAAGTTGTATAATCTTTATGCCAATTAAATTTCACTTTTCTTTGTATGTCATTTGCTCAATGGACTGAGTCATGAAATAAAATATTACTCAGTTTAGGTAAGGACATCAGATTCAAGCCCTTAATACACATAGTAGGAAAATTTCCCCAAAATGTATGAACAATATCTTCAGTGGTATGATTGTAACTTCGAGAGAAGGTATGCGTCCAGGTACTCCTACTTACATTGAAGACCTAAACATGACGCATCAAAATCTAATAATTTTGGAGGTAGCGTGTTTCCATGCATATGTTGTTGTATTCATTGTTATCATTATTCATTTATTTACTTTGTTTTAGATAGATGGAATAGGTCAGTGATAGGTCCTACAACTGTATACGTTGTAACCCTGTTTATTTTTATTCATGTTTGATGACATGGAGATGGGATAGCAATGGAGAAATAGAAAGAGAATAATAATGTGGTCAAAACAAGGAATTCATAAAACAGTCTTTGTAGAAAGGTGAAGAAGGCTGGACTGAATTCGTGAAGGATGTTTTAGTGCCTGAGAAAGCAGAAGCTGAGAACTTGGACAAGAGCCATCTGTATCTGTTGATGGACAGCTGCTGTAAATGGCATGCAGAATAAATTTAAGGTCAAAGGACAAGTGAAAGATGTTGGGAAAACAAACAGAATTGGGAGTTTTTTGTTGCTGCTTAGACAAAAGGGAATAAAATATTTTTGTACTGCAAAGGTAGCAATACAGAGTTCAGGAAAACTAAAGCGCAGACTACCACCTTTCTTTGTTTCTTCTAGAGACTTCTCTAGGGATTTTCCTGCTGTGGATTCCAAATATCAGAGAGACTTGCAGCAAGAAGACTAAAGCTGTCAGGATACCATGCGAAAAGTGTCCTGAGCTGTTTAGGACATGAAGTTACGCTTTCAATTTTATATTAGTATTTCAATTTTGTTTCCAGAGTGACACAATAACAAAGAGAAAGGAATGCAGTTGAGAAGTATATGCATATTATGTGGAAAAAAGCTTGATGTTATGGAAGGAGGATTTTCTTAAAATTCTAAATGGATTTATGGATCTGAGCAGCGGTTTGGCAATGAAAGTGTTCCTAGCCCCGATAGCTGATTCCCAGCTCCTCTGTGGACAGGAAGAGCTGGCAACTTTCCTGCCAGCCTCTTTATTTCAGGTCTCTTCTCTTCCTCTTGAAAATGGAGATGGAGAAGAGAACAGAAATAGCTAGTAGTTATGCATTCCTTATTCACACTTAAAAGATAATAGCCATGCTGATGGGAAAGCTTTTCCAAGGCAGAATGCCCTGGAGACTATTTTTAACAACTTGGAATTAGTTAAATTTCTTTTATGTGTATTACTGTGTCTGAATTCTTCACTTTTTCATTATCTTGCTCTGCCCTGGGTGACCTGACTTGTCCCACATGAACACAGCTGCATCTGCTGTAGTGGGAGCCAGAAATATGAATGCTTTTGAAAATAAGGCCTCTGGATTTCAGCTGGCTGTTGGAGTGGGACATAGAGAAACAAACAAAAAAGCAAAATGCTTCAGAGCAGCTTGTCCTGATTAAAGGCATACTACCACAGAAGCCTGATATCCAATTTCATGGAATCTAATCCTGCATACACATGGTCCTTACAGCCTACTGTAACTGCATGTGGTTTTGCAGTCCTTGAAGGAACAGATTTAGTCAAAATAGGTTTTATATTTGCCTTCATTTCTACATTATAGACATGTATAGCAATGCAGTCTGGAAGGAAGAAAACTGTAAGGCACTATGTCCAGACCCATTTGCAAAAGGAAGAATTGAATTTGCTTGTAAGGTAGGGAGAATTGAAGACTCTTTGACTCTATATTCTTTCATTGTTCAGATTGAACGATGAGTTAATCTGAGATTTCGCAGCACTTGATAACTAGAGATCTGTATCTTTGAAAGAAAGCAAGCTCATAATTTTAGTGTTCCTTGTATGACAAGTATTGTAAGGGGAACAGATATTCTGCTGAGTATGTCTGAATTTTAATCAAACAGGAAGCCATGGTTCCTTCCTACCTTGACAAATAACTTATAGATACTGAAGAAGGGAAACAAGATAGTCCATTGCCTTTGAGCTGTAAGCTGTAAGGGAAAAGAGTAGGTATGAAGCACTGTAGGCAGAAAGCATGTAGAAGTTACTGAATCTTGCCTTTTTTTCTCCCTGATCTGTATTTGTAGCTAGATGTATTTTTATATAAGTTCCAGAGAAGCTGTATAATATGAAAAATATTTTGAAACCGTGTTTAGTGCTGTTCCTTTTCCATGTCTTGACCTAAGGCATAATTTTGAAGTCTTCCTGATGCACATCATTAATTTGAATCAATTTTGTATGCTCATTGTAAAGTAACAGAAGAAAGGCCTACTCAATCTAGCATGACATATTTTGATGAATGTAAAATGTCATCTGGAAAGCTTCTAATTTCTTCAAAGTGGAGCTAACTGTTCAAAAATACTCTTTAGAAACAGAAGACCTATTAGAGTGTATAGGAACTCAGGCTGATCCATAGCACCTTGGAGAAAAAAAAGACTTCAGATAACTGAACTGTTGTCTCTTAATTGTATACTCCTGTTACAGATCTCCCTATGAAAATAAATAGATAACTCCTCATTAAAAATAATTATTTTAGAAGTATCAATTAATATATTCATACAAGTGAACTACAAGATGATATGAGAATGGAAGAGCACTTTGACAACCTTCCATTCTGTTAAGCAATTCTTTAGAAATGAGAGCACGGAAAAGATAGTTTAAATTGAGTGACTTCCGTATTTTTTTCTGTCTCTTATTAAATTTAGTCATAAATTAAATTTTGTTTTACAAAAAATAAGAAAAACAAACTAAAAAAATATTATAAGGTGAATATTGTGGGTGGGCAATAACAGCTAAGCATGTTTTGTGCCTAATCACAGAAATGAAAACACATTCAAATCCTTAAATGAACCTAGAAAAGAGTGATATTTAAGTTATGCAAAGGAAACAGAGTTAAAAGAAGACACAAACAGACCCTAGCAAGTTGCCATCAGAACCCTTCCACATGCAGATTAAGCAAAAAGCTCTTCTTGAACTTTCCAATCTTACATGTTGAATTTATTTTCTATGTTTCAAATTATGACAAATATTTTATTGATTATGATAATTTGTTCACAGAGGACTCTGTGCAATAAACTGTGTGTACATTAAACTGTGTGTACATCTTGCATAGCTTTTCATTCAGAGCCAGGTGAATTTTGAAATTAATATTGCAAATGAAATGAGAGATAGAAACCAAAGAAGCCAAAGAGCATGAATAAACTTCAAACATTTTTTAGGTCCAATACACATATTTCATTTGTTCAACCTCTTTTGCTTCCTTTTCATTGCATTTGTTGTCCATTAGCTATAGACCAAGTCTTCACCTGCTACACATGTACTTCACCTGCAAGTAAGAAAAGCCTGAATTTGCATCAGAAAAAGTTATTTTTGGATCAAGTTTTAGTTCAGTATACACATTGTTGAAATGGTAGAGGTATCGCTGCACACAAGACATGAAGTGACTGAATTCTGTGTTAGAATCTGAATATCAATCATTAAAAGAACTACAAAAGCACAACAAAGTTATTTCACTTTTCCATTTTATGAGTGACTGAAGAACTAGTTAGCATTTAGCCTTTGAAAGACTGAAGATTGAGCAAAGAAAAATGAAAAGTATTTTCATCAGAGTATTTGAAACAGTTTTGTTTTATTCAGGTTTGGAGTTTTTCTATATTTGAATCTTTTAGATTTTGTGCCTGGTGAGCATGTTGAACAAAGCGCACTAATACTAAAAAGAAGCAAGGTATTTGGGTACTTCTCAGAAATGGAAAAAATACATTTAAAGAATTTTAGCATTAATATGTGCAACAGCCACGACTGAATTTAAGAGACAAATGACTAATTCTGAGGAAATATGTAAATATTCCTAACATTAACAGTCTGATATAATATTGTGGTTATATTTAGGGTAGTGAGCATATATATCAATGCATAGCTAAAAATGTATTAGCTTTCATGGTTCAAACAATTTGGTTTAAAATTATTTTGGAAGGTTTAAGCCATCCTGCATTTAGGAATATGTTAGCTAAATTGACCTGTGCAGTGCTAATGTTAGTCCGCAGCTCCTGTAACTGAACCACATTGTATAACACGATTTTGAAGATGGAGTATTTATCGACTTCAGTGTGTTCTGATTGTTAAGATTCTATTCAAAGCAATATCCTTCAGGAGCTTTATTCCCAGTTGAGTCACAGTTTTAAAACAAACATCCTCCCAAACAGCTGTGTGAATTTGACCTATCTTTTCATTATGCACGAGTTCATAAAGTACAGTAACGGGCACGCTGCTATATTTAGTGATTAATGTGCAAGTGTTTGAGCAGCAAATGGTTGAAGTTAACACAGAGCTAGACACACAGGAACACAGCTTCCAATGTGATCATGTAAGACTTAGAACTAGCTAACTGAAAAAGTAGGTTTTTGTACAAAATGGTTGTGAAGGAAAGTTTGAAACTGGATGTGACTATAAAATCACAAAATTAACTAGGTTGAAAAAGACCTTTATGATCAAGTCCAGCCGGGACTGCTGTTCCCAGCAGTACCCAGGGCTGCTAAGTCCACTGCTAATAACTGGTATTTTCTATCTCTGAGTCTGCAGAGAGTCTGAAACAATGGCTTCAAGCAAAGAAGCCAGCATGGCACTTGCTAAATGTAAACTACTTCCAAAACTTGTTTTTGATGTGTAGGGAAGGAAAAAAGAGGAAGAAAGAGGCCAATAAAACCAAATGTCCTCTGCTGATGTGTCAAACCTGGAAAAGCCAGTCCAGCTTCAGTGCCACAGATGCTACGTGAGGGTTCAGGCAGTACATCCTCCATCTGCTCTAGTCCTCTTCTGCAGCATACCCACCTTTGTTTCTTACTGGTTTCACTTTGACATGGGCTAAGTGACTCACAATATTACTTATTTCACCAGGAGCAGAAGGGTGTTCAACTTGCACATGTTCTGTGGCAGGCATGTGTGGCTGGCAAGGCTAGTGCGTAATCAGGAGTGAAATTTTGAATCAAGGGTGTGGAAATGGAGAAGAAAAGAGAAGTGTTAACTGCATTTTGAACAATTTCTCTGTCCCACTTCAAGGTGTGGAGTCTGAGCCCATGCCATCTGTTACCTGCTGGATGCTAATTCTGCACAGGATAATTTTCTGTAGCTTTTCCTGTGGCTGTGTTTTCATGGGAGGATTACTGAGCTACAGCAGCTCTTAATTCTAGTTCAAATGTTAGTGCCAGACAGCCCATGGAAAGGAAAAATCTCATTATTTTTCGTTAGTATTATACATTTGGCAGGAGCTGTAGGAAATGAGTTGTAAAAGGCTGGTAAAAGGGTGCATCATCATCCTGACATGCAGTTCACACATTGCTTATGTTAAAATGCCATTACTTCTCAAAAGGGTTTTACTAGGCAGACAGATTTTGGAGGCTTTCTGAGTGGCTGACACGCAGTCTTACTGACACCTGAAGCTTTCAGCTTCCAGATACTTCCAAAGCCAGACTTCCCTTAACCCCTGGGTTATCTGGTGGAGTGTTACTCTCAAGATTGAAGTGTTTGCAAGACAAAAGGTAGGTAACCCAAGGAAGTAAAAGGACAGAAGAAGCAGAAGGATTTGGATACTTGTCAGAAATGTAGGGATCTTGGAAGATTCAGTATTTCTTTATCTACTCTTTTTTTTTTTAAAGTGTTAAAACATTAAAAATGCCACAGATGTATTCCAATGCAGGGCCAAAGGAAGGTTAAATTAATCTTCAAACTCACCACAGGGACAGCTAGTTCTCATTTATGAGCTGTGAAAGTGCCAGGTTTTATTCATTCCTAAGACCTTGCAAACAGGTGAGGACCTGGTGTTGTTTGTTTTTTTAATTAATTAATTAATTTGTTTATTTATTTTGTAAGATTAATGTTTATCAACTCGTTTCCTCTAACGACTCATTGAGACATCAAGAAGGTAATAGCATCTCATTTGGTCTGAAAATCAGAATGTAAATATTCTATTGCCACTCCACTGTAAGAAAGAGGCATTGTACATCTATTTTTTGGAGTTGCCCAGCTGTTTTATTGTGCAAAAGCATAATAACTGTGATTTTCTGTCATTTTCCGGCATTTTTGTGTTCTTTTGAACACTGGCATCCAGGCAGTTTGAGCTCTGATATTTCTACTGCAAGTGCAAACCCAGAAATCTTGACTGGTCAGTGACCTGGTGAAAAACCAAGATGAGTACAGAACATACACAGCTTAGAGACTCAAGGTACAGGGTGCTACAAAATAGCAACAAAGCAGGTGTATGATCACTGTGGAAAGACTCTCATCTGTGAACTTTGTAGACTGCTGGATGCAACAAATATTGAAGCACCTGTCAAGCTGGGATGCAGGTGGGATAATAAATGCCAGGTTGGACAGGGCCTTAGGTAATACTGTCTAGTAGGAGGTGTACCTGCCCATAGCAGGGAGGGTTGAAACTGGATGATCTCAAGGCACTTTGCAACCCAAACCATTCTATGATTTTATGAAATAAGCAGGAGATGAGAAGAGGCTTGGCTATGATGAACTAGCCCTTGGCTTTTCTGCACGTACACGAGAGCTAGCAAAGCAGAGATATGGCTGAGGAATTGTTTAGTCTCTATCTGCAGAGGAAGTTTACAGAGACTGGAAATGGGAGGTGTAAATTGTCACATCTTTGACGCACTCACTAGCAGTACCACTCCTATCAGACAAGAAATCTCTCATCAGTGCTCTACTTGGCTTCGTGTTGTAGATTATGTGTGGAGTACCCCATGGCAGGCTATGAAGTTTGAAAAGCAGATGTGGCTGAGCAAATGGCAAGGTCTATACTGCAGTCCTGATAACTGTGCAAGAGTGGTGTTTTTGGTTTAATGCGTGTTAGACAAGCTCTGTGATTTTTTGGATGTGCATTGCCCACAGCAGCAATCACTTAACGCATCATTAGGTTTTGCAATGATTGGCTAGTACAGGCTTCTTTACAAGAGGAGAAGTGATTTTCCTGGCATAACATTTTATAGAAGTACGCTATTAGTCATATGCCATTGCTGGTATATTTGACTTGTTTGTTGTCTAATGTTTGATGTGAATACTATTTAAGATTTATTTTGTAGTTTCCACTATGCCGATGTAAAACATATAGTTTATTGCCATCAGGTTGGAAAAAAATGACCTCTTAATGCAAAAAGGGTGTCAAGATTTGAGACTTCCCAGTGATAAATGACAGAGGTACCAAATACACCTTGTTCCTTTGTACCACTTCTTTGACTATGAGGTACGTTTTACACAACATTGTGATTTCCATTCTTGCCCCTAGAATACCCTTGGATGTGAGGAGTACTCTCCCAACAATGTTATTGTGCTGAGAAAAAATTTTAATTTTTAGACAGTTATAAAAAAAATAAAAATACGAGTGCAGGCATAATACTTTAGTTGCATAATGTGATACCAGGCATCTTAATAAGACCATCATTCACTCAAAATCCCAATAATTTGCAGTATACCTTATCTAAATGGAGGTCAGAGAAGACACTGGTAAGGTCAGCAATTAGTGCTGATACTGAAAGCCAGCACTCAGCAGATGGGACAGTAATTACAAAGTATATGAAATTTGAAATATTTCACGAGAGGCTGCTACAATCTTGGGCTCTTTTTTGCTTTCTATGAATTCTCACCCACTTGTACTCGCTAATGATTTCTGATTTGAAGAGATCCAGAAATTAAAGGAAGAGCTGTCTTCAAAGCATTAGCTCTCCAGTCTTTTGAGTTCCTACAATTGATAACAAAGTCACTGTTTTCAAGCCTTCCAAAATCTGATCAGAGCTTTAAGATGACATTGCACCACATATGTTGCATTCAGTTATGCCCATTTAAAACAATTATAATAGAAATTCTGCCTTGCTGAGAAAACTCTGGACAGCTGGAGTCTTCCCTTTAACTGGCATAAAACTAGCACGCATCGCATCTTTCTTGTTAGCAATTCTGCATAACATTTCCCCTGCCAGTGTAATTTAAAGCACCTGGTTGCCTGAAGTAAGGTCAGAAAGGCTGAAAAGAAGAACAATTATGCTGTGTGGTTTTAAATAATAAGAATATATTAGCCAAGTTTATTTTTTTACTGCAAGAATAATTACAGAACTAACTTGGAGATTTGCTGTATTCCTAAATAACGATTGTCTAAATTATTCCCATCATTGGAAAGATGCTTACAAACGCTGTAAACATCAAGGACAATTTTAGGTTAGAGAGATAAGAAAAAAATGTTAATTTAAAACTTAGCTCATCAATAATACAAAACAGTTCTGGGGAATGTAATCTATATTGGAGATGCTTTATCTAGAGCTGTGTGGCTGTATGGGTTTGATTGCTCTTCTGTGCCACAAGGTGCCACTGCTTCACCAGTATCAGCTTTTAAAATCCATGCTATAGGAAAATACAGAAAAATTCCTTAAGAACTTGGAAGCATACAAAGACAATTATCTAGTTTTTAGCTGCTTGCAGAATGTAGAAAATGGCATCCTGTCAAAGACTAAATCCGAAAGATCTCCTTGACACCTATTAATATACCAGCAAGCTTTCAAAGCCTTCAGGCTACCTTGGTTTTCCCTTCCTTGTGTAAAGGCATACTGTGTGGCCATTCGATCCCCTTACCTTGATATGTGGTAAGGAATTGCATTTTATTTCCTTTTAAATAGTTTGGAGGACGGCACATGCCATTTTGACAAGCCCAGGTTTCTGTCCGCCTCCTCAGGCAAAGGTCAGGAGGGCTGTCCTGCTGCTTGCTTGACACCAGGACCTGTGTAGTTGTACTGGTGTTATTAATGCAGCACTTTGTATGACACTGAGCCTGTTACACAGACATCAGGTAGGGTGCTGTAAAGAAGAAATTCTACTATTGAGAACAGACAGGAAACAAATGGGCTTGAGCATCTGTACTACAGCATTTTTTTTGCAACTGCATCAGCAAAATATGCCCTCAAGTATATTTATCCATTCAGGAGATTTTCCAGACAGTCACCTGGTTGGCAAAACATGACTAAGTTTCTCTTTGAAATCCTGAGGGGGTTATCCATCGCTTTTGCAGGGCTTCTCTGGTGCAGTGCAGGGAGTTGGCTGCTCAGCTGGGATTTTGCCTCTGTTGTGAATGGGAATGCAAAGGGAGCTGCTCAGCCACTGCACTATTTGCTCTGCTCTCGGGGCAGCCAGAAATACTACTTCAAAACGAGTGCATAGTGCAAAAACCATCAGAAAAGTTAGGGGATAACAGAGAGAGGGGAAAAGGAGGGAGCAACGTGTTGGCTCAGATGAGCTAAGGAGAGACATGACATTTACTTATAAGGCTGGAAGTGCTGGGAAAAGGGATTTAACAAAAGAGTTGTTAGGAAATGTTGGAGGTATTGCTTGGGATTTTTTGCCTGGGTACTTACTACTTTGGAGAGAACATCCGAGTTTCCTGACATGAGGTGTTGGCATAGGAAACTGATGTGTTAATAGAAAACTGTTGATATATTACACAGGCCTTCACTCTTGGGACAAAAGATGATGAGCTGTGAGTTAAGGCCAGATACAGCTATCTTATAGATATATATCTTTATAGATTATAAAACTAGCAACCTATAGCTGAAATAAAATAATATAAAGTGAAAAAAATGAAATAAAACAAAATAATAAAACAGAAAATCTAGGCATTAAATCATGTCACTGTCACCTGAAAATGGATACTAAATACAGTGAATAGATACTCAGTTTTGTAATCTGTCTTGTAAAATCTCAGTGGACCTTCCAAAACTTCAAAACCATCGGAAATGTTTCTTCATTCTGGGATAAAGATTACTGACAAAATGGCATGTGAAAAGCTTGCTGGAAACTGCTGTCTAAATCATTACCTTTTCTGTGCATAAATAGTGACACTCTGTGAAGAACGTTCAAATATAGAAAAGAGGGAATTTATCCATGGGAGTTTGCTGGATTATAGAAAGACATTAAGCTATGTACTCAGTATTAGTCAGATTGCTGTAGGGAGAGAAAAACATGGTTCTGTTGCCTCAAATTTTGTGAATTTTAACACTGATTAGTTAAAGATTTTTCTTTTGAGCAGCCAGAGAGCTAAGCTCTTACTGAGGATCCTTTCTGTAATTCAGAATTGATATTAAAAAGGTCAGTATTAAAGAAGAACACAGGTTTTTCTCTCTGGGGCTCCTGCTTTTCTTTTCTTACCAGTGAATGAATGTACCAAACATATTTTTGTCTGTGCTTTCAGACACAAAACAAACCACGCTTCTTCAAGCAGTCTTTCACCAGGAGCTTCTGCAGCTGTGTAACAGTCTGTGTAACAGCACCTGTTGGCAGCAGTGGTGAGCAGTGTGAGCCCTTGTGTCTCACTTGGTCCTGCACAGGTGCACATCTTGTGCAGGTTTCATCCTGCTTTTTCCCTACTTTCATTAGGTTTCACTAGCCAACAAATGCATGTTTTTAAGTATTTAAACTGAAAAACAGTCTTCACAAGAATGGTGTTTACAGTAGTGACAGTTCAATATCATACTGGCAGAGCATGACTCGTGTCTCGGGGATGGAAGGCAGCATAGGATCTTTATGAGCTGCATAAAATCTTCTCCCTAGGCTGCCGAGGGTGCCTATCCCCTTTGCAAATGAGTTCCTAAATGTCAGGATTGCTTTTCAGCCCAAACCATCAGCCATGGCTGTCTATTTTGTCATGAGATAGATAGCTTGCTTTGTGTATAAACTGCACCTCAAGCCAAATGGAAAATAATAAACAGCAATAACATTTCTGATGGAGACTTCCTTCCACAGAAGGGCTCAAAATGTCATGTAATAGCTACAAAGATAATGTCTCATCCATTATAAAAAAAAAAAAAAAACACCAAAGGAGGAACTTTTACCCTGCACTTTATTTGTTCAGCCTAGGCAGAGGTGAAACTTCTGTCTCCTCATGTACTAGCGTGGATGCAGCAGCAGTGGCTCCAGCTGAAGACCCACACAGTAACACCCTTTCTGGTGACACCATCTGCTGCTGGCTGGAGGTCTCAGCACAGCCCTTCTTCCACTGCAGCCCTGGGAAAACAGCCCAAATGCCTGAGCACTGTTTCAGTCTCACTGGAAACATTTCTCTGGCATTCAGAGCAGCAAGGCAAAGAAACACTCATATTCCTTTCAGGGCTTGACAAGCTTCATTTCATAAAGGCCTTTTGCATTTGCCAGATTTACACTATCTGCTCAGGAGCTGTTTATGCAGGCGCAGCTCGGTTCCTGAATACCTTCCAGGCAGTGTGTTATCATGTACTCAGTTTGTGTAGCCTGCTTTTTACACAGTTGGTATTCAGTACATTCACTGAGTACAGTCAAGCTGTCACGCATCAAAGAAAGGGACAGAAAAGCAAAGTAGTATATGTCTTTTCAGAGTCCTTCCAGGCTAAACAGGCTGCCCACAGTAGCGCACAACAATGCTCAATGCTCAGTCTGAATTTGAAATACATATCCATGTGCAATTACCACTGACCATGGCAAGGGCTGGCATTGCGTCACAGTGATATGATGACAGAAATACTGGGGCAATATTTGCCCAGAATTGGTACCCCTTCATCCTGTCATGCAAAACATTAGAAGAGTGTGGGCACTGAATGCAGAAACAGGTGGGATACAAATGACCTTCAACAGAGGGGAGAGAAGTCAGTAATAGAGGGGACTGCCCCAATAAGTAAATTTTTGTACTCAGTGCTTGCTTTTTCATCTCCAACTAGGCTGTACTGATTAACTGGACAGGTGAGTCAAGCGCATGATTTTAATCTGTGGAAAAGATAAGGAGAAAATAAAGCAACCCCTTAGAATAACTCTGTATAAAGCTGCTACTGAAGACCACTTAAAAAGCTGGTCTCAAGTGACCAAATTATTCTCCATTCTTTCCCACTGTCGTTATGTTAGCTGACATACAGATGCTCATCCACAAACTTCTCAGCAATGTTCAAAGGCACTTAGCTCCTATTTTTGCCTTTGAAACTCTCCCCCTAATACATTTCTATCAGTCCTTCATTCTCAGCATTTATCACATACCCAGTTATCCCTATCTTCTCCAGCTTTTCTGCTGATAAATGTTAGCTCTATATTTCAAAAAATTAATAACCACAGGGACATATTTCAACTTAACAGAAGTTCAGGACTGTCTTGGTTTCCCACAGCAACCATCAGGAATCCTTATAGAAAATGGGTCAGATGAAAACGTTAGATGGCTAAATAGTAGGTGAAGTATCATAGTCTTATTTCTGGTAGATTGCTGCACATTTGTTAAGATTGGATGTGTTTTACACACCAATTACTCTAAATTATTATAATAATAAAAAAAATCGTGCTATAGGAACACTTAACCCGTTTTGGAGAGAGCAAAATTAATGGGTCAAAAGAAAGCGGCACGTACTTTCAGTTCTACATGGCATTTAGTGATGAGTTTTCTAGAAAATTATACACAAATATAAGCCTGTTTTTTCCTGATTGGGGCATTGTCATAAAGGTTATAAAATTGACAGTTAAAACAATCTATGGTGAAGGTAACAACAAAATATTCATCTAGGAACAACAGGAATTGAATTTCACGCTACCTTTCTTTAAACTGTCTTTTGTTAGTAACATGTGAATACCTGACAATTTTCTATTGCCTTTCTTGCTGCTATGTTATTTCACCATAGAATCATTTGGGAGCATCTATGGTACTCTGGAGAACAACTGTGTAGAAGAATACAGAGGGCAGATAAGACTTTTTAAGATCCTTACGGTCTATCTAGTGTATATAAATATATAAAGGGGGAGTGTCACGAGGATGGAGCCAGGCTCTTCTCAGTGGCAAACAATGAAAGGACAAGGGGTAATGGGTACAAATTGGAGCACAAGAGGTTCCACTTAAACCTGAGAAGAAACTTCTTCTCAGTGAGGGTGACGGAACACTGGAACAGGCTGCCCAGGGAGGTTGTGGAATCTCCTTGTTTGGAGACATTCAAAACCCTCCTGGACACGTTCCTGTGTAACCTTATCTAGGTGTTCCTGCTCCGGCAGGGGGATTGGACTAGATGATCTTTTGAGGTCCCTTCCAATCTCTAACATACTGTGATACTGTGATCACCAAAGACAATCTGTTCTCTGCAAAGGACATGCTAAATATCTTAGTGAATGATGCTAACTTTTGAGAAAGTGTGAAACAGAACAAACAGGATTTAAATAAATTGGGTACTTGGATAGAAAATAAAGTAGGACTAAATTTGGAAATTTGGTTAATAAATCAAGAGAAAATCCCAATTTTTCAATCGAGTAGATGAAGCTTGAGAAAATATAAAGGTTTAACATTGCCACTGCATTTTGAGTAGGAACTGATCACAATCTATTGAATTCAATGAGGAGAGTAAATGTTCCTCTTGATAAGCTGGCAAACTGAATTTCAGAACATAGGTGTTATCCTTATAAGCTCAGGAAAACAAAACTCTTCTCTCTGAATAGTATATTGCTTTGGTTTTCATCAAAACCCTTCTGATGGGAGAACACAACTAAATGTCCTCTGTAGAGTTCGTTTCTGATATGTTTAGCTTCTGCAATCACTGAACTGAACAGTCTGGTGCATTATCAAAGAATGTTTAATAGTTTGGGTTTTTTTTTTTTGTCTTTTTTGTGGGTTTTTTTTGGGTGGGGGGAGGGGTTTTTTGTTTGCTTTTTAATGTGTTTGCTTGTCTTGGTTTTGCTTGTCTGTGGGTGGTTTTTTTTTTTTTTTTTTTTTTTTTTTTTAATGGCTGGAAGGCATAATAATCCAAATCTTTCATTTTCAGTTACAAGCATTATGAAATAAAGCCAAAGATGACCTCTTTCTTGTGCTGCTTCTGTTCAAAATTATTGCAGGATAAATTTGGCATTGGAATTTTATATTTGTTTATTTTGGTTTTGCTAAATGCTTCCTCCATCTTTTCTACACTTTTCTGTCCTCTGATGACAAACTCTAATTACTGTCTAAAGAGCTTTTCTTCTTCCCCTTTATCCAGATCCTGGCTTAAAACCTACTTCCTGCCAAGGTGGGAAAACTTAAAAGCAGTCTGGACTGAGTGGTCCTCTTTTATGGCACTGATTAACTTGTCCCACAGGTCACATCCTCCTCCACCACCAGGACCTTCTCAGCCACCGTCCCAGCTCCATAGCAATACTGCTATAGGTGTGAGTGCAGGTGGGTGAAACCTCTAGCTTCTCAGAGACTCTCATCCAAACTCTCACATCCTACATCACAAATGGGAATCTTTGTTCTGATCCATGTCCTACAGGCACATGAACTCGCATTGTCTTTGCGTAATTTAATATGAAGAGCATGGTATAGTGCTTTTACAAATAAACAGAAAAGAAATTATGTATTAGATACCAGCTGTTGAGCTTATTGTCAGCTATTTTTGGAGAAAACTGTGATTAGAACTATGTATCAAGGGAACTTGCAAAATAGAATTTGCTTTATTCTGCATTATAACGTAAATATCTATGTCCTATGACTCCAACCACAGTATTTTATATCAAAATAGCTGATGATGCAAGCCAGATTTTACTACTGCTGAGACCTTGCTCTCTGATCTTTCTTCCGTTCATTTGAGAAAAGAAATACAAGTTCTTTCCAAATGTCTCCCCAAAAGCTTTTAAGAGATAAACATCCCCCCCTTTATTCTAATGTAAACTTCAACCCATAAAGGTTTGATACAAGAGTGTAAATCTTCCCCCTCCTGACGTTATTTGCCACGTTTCTTCTTATCCTTTGGATGACTGCAATAACTTTTATATTCTGCTGTCATGAGTGTAATGTTAAGTGCTTCATTAATGATGATTTGTGCCATTGAAAAGTTTAAAATGGGCTGGTCCTGGCAAGGGCCTGATATTATTTATTTTTGTTCTTTGTATTAAACTCTGCAAAGAACATTTTAAGAGCAGTTCTGCTTCTACTTGGGGATGCTATAAGCAGTATTTCACATGCCATTGCCTCAGAGACATCATTAATCAGGAGAACAATAATAATGGCTGCATATATTGCTAATAAATATTTGCATTTATTTGTAATAAAAGGTATGCATTTCATTGTGTGAAAGAAAGGAGATAAGAGATGCTTCTCTGCGTTTGGAAATGATGATGATTCCAGAGATTTGCTGCTTGAGGGGTTAAGAAATAATAATTGGAACTCAAGGACCCAGGCCCTACAGAGCATGGTATAGCAGTGCAGCAAAAAAGAAATATGTCTGGAAGCTAGGGTTTGCCCTTGGGGACAGGCTGGGGCCCCCTGGGGGACCTTGCTTCAAAAGAAAACTAGGGATCACACTTTACTTTGGAGGTGGGGAGGGACACCAAAGAGCAAGGCATCGGAGGGAATGCCTTGACACTCTAATATCCTGATGAATTTGGCTTCTGGCTTGGGACCTGGTCCTGGATTTGGGTGTGTCGAGCTACACAGTGGTGAGACACAGGAACAGGTTGGCCAAGGAAGTTGTGAATGCTCCATACCTGGCAGTGTTCAAGCCAGGCGCGACAGAGCCTTGGGTGACATGGTTTAGTGTGAAGTGTCCCTGCCCATGGCAGGGGGTTGGAACGAGATGATCTTATGATCAGATGATGTATGAAAACTGAAAGACTTTTAAAATATTTGGCTATCTATCTGAACAGTAACTTTTTCTCCCCACAGTATATTATAAGAGGAAACAGAAGCTCATTTGCTAAGCAAAATTTTTTATACTGAGACCAGCACAGGGTGGTATAAAATGCATGTATTTTTTGTTGCTTAACTACAATTTTTGCAAAATGTTGTAAAATCGTGAAATTTTCTGGAAATAAATCTGGATAAAATATTTTTATTGTCTATTTTATATATAAATAGACATTTTACTACAGCGTAAATTTCATGTGACGTCATTTAAACACCAGGCACAGGGAATGTGAAACAGTAGGTAATTTCATTTGTGTGCTTTAGTTCATTCTGGCTGTATTTCTCTATGCAGACTGGGGCTTAAGTATGTACATTAGGAAACTGTGGAGAATAACTTTTGAAGATTTGAGGCTCTTGTCTGTGAACTCGAAGATGGCTGCTGAAAGCCAAGAATGCAAACAAGCTTCTTTTCACAGTCAGAAAGAAAAAAAGCAGGTTAAAAGTGCAGTGCCCCCAAAATCAATTTTACGAGCAGTATTAAATAACTTTGCAGGAAAGGGAAAGAAAGGTCGAACATAGTATTAAGAGGCTTTGAATTAAATACCCTACAGAAATTAAATTGTTGATAAAAACTCTCGCAGTCCCTTCACAATTAGTGTTTCTTGGAACTTCGAAGAGACCAGATTGCCTGTGCAATGTAAAATGTCACTGGAAAAATATTTATTTAATCAGCATGGATTAAAATAAATGACTCTTTGCTTGTCTCAACTCAGTTGCAATAATTTTCAAGCACACATCTGCAGCAGTCAAACACCAGCCTACGTGGGCCTGTGGTTCTTAGTTCAGTCATTCGTTGGTTCCCCTGTACTGGAAAATCCAGCTATCTGTTTTATAGAGTGAAGTCCTACAGAAATTACAGTTCCCACAGAACAGAAATAACGCAAAGCTAGATTAAGGGGTCCTCACCAATTTCAGTGGCCAGACTGCTGTTTCTTCCAGCATGACTGGAAAAAACCCACACAAATGGACTAACCACAGAGGAATTATTTACTACAGATTGTGTTTAGTTTTACACTTGTTCAACAGGCATAATTTAATCTAGTGCTAGAGAAACAGAACAAACAAGCTGGTACTTGCTGCAGAGGGAGGAAGCGACCTCGGCAGGAGAGGAGTCTGGAGGAGGCAAGAAGGAGGGAAGTCCAGCTGGAAGAGCATACCAGTGCTGATGCTCATGAAAGAGATAGATAGAAACTGGGATCTCTCACAGCTACCACACATATTCTGACAAGAAATAGATTAACTTCTCACTCTCTTTGCAGGACGCAGCAACCTTGACATGGTGCTAGTCTGCGGAATGGTATGAAAAGCAATAAAAAAAAAAAAAGAATGTGTTCACTCTAATTGTCAGGGAAATAAATTAACAAAAATGCAGCAAAGAAATTTTTGTGAACTAAAGTTTTTCAGCGTACCTTAAGAGTTATCAAGGCAGTGCTATTCCCAACAAATCCAATTAATCTGAAGTTTTGATGTTTATATCCAGGATTATGATGACCTCACATCAGCAACAATTTGCCAGCAGTGCTAATAGTGGCAGAACCAATACTCAGAAAGTCCCAAAACATTTAAAGCAACACAGATGTAACATGTCTATTCCCAGTTATCAGTATGAGACATTAACAAGCTCAAAGATCACTTTAAAGATTTTTATAAAGCCTATATACGTCCCTTTGACTTTTGACTAATGAAACTACCTTGTGTATTCGTTTTAGCCCCCATTTTCTCCACTTAGCAGTAGCAGTTAGAGAGTCTCATTTCCATTACAGATGCTGCTGGTACGTAAAAGGAGAGTGCCTGTGGAGAAAGCTCTGGATTAGATGTGCTCCCTATGGAGTGCTCAAAAACTATTTTGGATAAAACATGCTATTTGAGGTATTTTTCCTTTGTAAGAAATCTTATGCAAAACTGTGCTGCAGTTTGGTCACAGTGTATGAAGTGTGCAGTGCCCAACACTTGGGGTACTAAGAAAAGCTACAGAAGTGCTGGGCAAAGGCCTAGGCACCGGATGTGGCTTTCACTCAGGAAACTGTACAATCACAGATTATCACTTTGAAAACTGGCTAAAATAAATACCCAGTTTGTGTAAGGTATCTGAGGATAAAAATACACGGGGAAAACAGGATGCATGTCCCGAAGGAGGGAAACATTTCAGGAGGAGTTGATGCCTCATCACCTTAGTCATCAGAGACTCAACTATAAGAAATTAAGACTTTGGAAACCAATTTTTATTAGATCCAGCCCTCAGGGCACTAGAATCTGAATACAACTTCTGAGGTTATGTGTCAAATGATATTTTGAGATTAAAGAGATCTCTCCCTGTTTCTCACTCTCGCTCCCTGCACCACAGGTAAATACTCTGAAAATGAAAGAAAATGTTTAATCTCAAATGCAATCTTGCTTACTTTAGGAAGAACACTGAAAAATATTTCTTTAGAGTCACCCAAAATCTATTTTGTTTTCAATATTTATTTATTTAACATGATTTAAAGGATTTTATTTTCAGAGTTTCAACCAGAAACTGGAGTCCAACCTGCTTTGTCATGGCTATCGCAGAACAGCATGAGTGATAAAACTAGTCTTTTGTCTGTAGTATCAGTAAACAAATACACAGAATGCTTATGGTATATATGACAGGTGGTCAGCATCAACATCAGGATATCAACTTCCATTGGTTTGCATTACTTGCTAAGGTAGACATAGCTTAAAAGCACTAGCACTCAAGGGAACTAGTGCTCAAGGGAACATCTAACCTAGGGGCCCAAATTGCATTTCCCAATTCCCAGCTCTGGATGCCCACCCTGGTCCTATTTGTTCTGTGTGCCACAGTGTGTGAGACCTCAGTGTGAAATGTCATGGGGATATCTGGTCCCATGGCCAGAGACTGAAGCGTGGTATACCTCAACTACTGAGTGGCTTGGAAAAACTGAGGAATCAAGATGTTTGTCTGTACTATGCTAATAGAGACCACGTGTCCAGAAGAGTAGCCACAGCTGATGAGAAATAATGCTGCTATGCTGAGCTGGAGACACAGAGGATGAGTTATTTGGGGTCAGAAGTTTTGTCTTTATGTAATAAAGAAATTTATCCTGAGAGTCCAACATGTCATTCTGCATGGTTTCTGTTTGACAAATGTAAAGCTCTGTGCCTGCTGCTTTTCAGAAGTCACAGCTGCCTTAGATGAGTAGAATATCTTTGCTGGAGATACATTAAACATTCACATAAAATCTGCTTTAAATTCAAATTGAACAGATAATGTGTGTGAAGCCAAAGGTTACTAGTAATGCGTGCACCAATGTTGTACCTTCTACAAGACAATTGTTAAGGAAGAACACAACACGGAATACAGGAAAGGCCCCAGTTTATTCATTTTTTTATTAATTATTAAAAAACAAAATAAATCTTCCTTCTCATTCAAAGGCCTTTGTTTCTAATGAAAAGAAACCACCTTAAAAAAGCACATAGTAGTATATGAGCGTACTAGACAGACAGCTTTGTTAAATGTTTTTACCCTTCAGAGATTTCTCAGGATTTTTAGACTGTATGTCTGAGCAACATAGCACATACTGAAAGCAATTTCATTCTGGACACAGGAAAAGAGGTAGGAAAACATATCATTTATATAGACATACATGTATACTCATATGCGCTGCCAAATAGTCTAAAGCATCTGACTTTTGCCATGCTGGTGTGCATACAGCTACAGAAGCATCAGTATCTATATCATTTTTCCCATCTGTATTTCTTTCTATGAATGATAAATAATTAGTGGTGTAGCTATAAAGCTTATGTATTTCTAGCCAATGACACCTTCAAGGTCCCTCTGCCGCCTGCTGCTTGACCTTCGTTTAAAAGCACACAGAATGGAAACCTTGAAACCAAGATCAGGAGGATTCATTCTGTCAGAAAAAAAGATGCAGCACAATGGAGAAAAATACACATTTAATTTTAATCTCTTTTTTTTTAAACAGCTTGACTGTTATCAGTTCTTAAAAATAAATCCTGAGGTGCAGACTGTCCTTCACAGAAGTAGCATGCATTTTAATACTCCAATTAAATGTGGATTGGATAACATTGTAAATACAATAACTATAGCAATGTCTACATTATTTCTCCCTTTAGACATGGTAGCAGGAGAACACCTGCTGAAGTAACATAACGAAGGGCTATGGCCTTAAGATGAGCCTTCTGAATGAAATATTCCTGACTTCATAAAAACACAATGAGAAACATTTTATTTCATAATATTTGGATGGAGAGGTGATGAGGCTGCAGTTTAGACAGATGATAGTGAGGTGATTAAATATACTGCTTAAAGATACTGCTTTTGTCTTAAATTACTTTTCAATGTTATATTCTGCCTCAAGCCAGCTAGTCATATGTGGCACTTAAAAGGCTTCTTGTTTTCTGAAAGGGAATGAGAACAATATCGTGGCAAAGTGGGGAACAGAATTTGAGATCATGTCACATAACACAACACCAGCGTGGGTCCATATGAAATAGACAAAACCATGCCTGGTGATCCAGATACACTTCTCCATGGAAAATGATCACTGAATACAAGTCTGCTTCAGATCTTCCAATTAGGATGGCTGCTTGCCTTTATTGGAAAGAAAATATAACCCTTTGCTGATACAGATTGCCAATATCACAAAGCTGAAAGTGGTGCTTAAATAACAAAAGGAGGGAGATCACTTGCACAAAGCTGAATGTGTTGCTTAAGCTGCTCTTGACCAAAGAAGGAACATCTTAATACTGCTAGAGCACAGGAACAAAGAATATAGGACAATGTTAATGAGGCTATCCTGGAAAGCAGCAATACTTACAAGAATGAACTTAGAGTAATGGTGAAAAGCACTAGCGTTATATTTCGGGGTACATACTAAAAGAGTAAAAAAAAAGATACTCATAATAAATAGCATTTTTAGGAACAATACTGGAAGACAGTGTACATACCCAAAGTCCGTTCTTCATGGGAGTATGTGGAGGTGGTTTGTAAAGACAGGAAGGTCTTGAAGACCTTTCTAATTATTTGGGTAATTTAACAAATCATAATGCGAGCATCTGATTTTTGGAGGCACAAGAAAATTAAGTGCATTCCGCAAACAGCTGAAGACTCAATATGGCAATAATTATTGATGCTACTTTGACAAAGCAAAAGATGGCTAACAAATTGAAAAATTAGGTGGAACTGATAGCTATAACAATTTAATCTTTCTTTCTGTCATGCCACAAGTAATTTCTGCAACAGAAAGGACTTTTCCTTCCTTTTACGTGGGTAAGCATTGTAGCATCTGGTAACGCATGATTCAGCCTTTCTCAACCCATGGAAATATAAACACAACCTTTCAGAAATTTTACATATGCAGATGTTAAAGAATTTCTGAACATGTTCCTGTCTGTGAATTGCACAGAAGAAGCAGAGGAGCTTCCAGAGGTTTCTTCATTGCACATTAAAATGTCACACCATTCTCTTTTCTGTAAGGGACTTCTTTATAGACCTCAAATTACCAGTGTAGTCTTCTTCCAAAACCTTTCTCATTTCCTCCATTTATTCAATTCAATGCTAGTCTGATGACAGCCTTTAGCCCTATAGTTCAGTACAATACTTGCAAATGCAAGAATTGCCTGGTGTTTCATTCTTCCTTCTGATGTTTACAGGCATCATGATGTCATGGCTGGTCTCCTAGTTCAGCACAGAAAAACTCTACTTTTATTAGGGAAAAAGTATTTGCCTTTTATCAGGAGAACAGAAACTTTAATTCTTCATATTGTTAGGGATCACTGTCTTCAGGTATAACCAAAGTGTCTTTGTCATACTTTAGTAAGCCATTTTTAATCTTTGTTTCTAATCTTGCATACACATATACAGCATACATTTGCACCCATACCGGGATATTTCTGAAGCTCAGAAAGTTTGATTGTAAAGCTAAGTAAAATTTAGGAAAGAGTGTGCTTAATTTATTCTAGGAATATGGTTATATATAGTTGAATTGGAGGCTTGTCTTTTTGTTAGTATACAAAGCCTTTTTTTTTCTTTCTGTTTTCTTTTTAAATTGAACATTTCTGTGGGAAAAAGTGCAGATAATAGTGAAGGCTTTAAGCACAAAATGCTGATAACTACAAGAAAATGAGAAGAGAAGCAAGACAGATAAGGCAATAAAGACACTGGAAAAAAGGCAGAAAAAAATCCTGGAAATCTGCACACAGGCCTGGGAGCATGTTATTGAATCTGTATTTAATGTCATTTTATCCATTGCACTTAAATACAATGGTGAACACAGGCAGAGATAGGAGAGTGTTTCTATGAATTGATATGCTTACTGTTTCTCTCTTCTATTTGTTTTCATTGTTAACCACTTTAAATTTTAGTTAAAAACATTTTTTCTATAAAAATATAAATGCCCTATAGCATGTTTTTGAAGGCAAAATAAGCTCCTAACCTGAGAGATGAGTAAGAGGAGCCTCAGGTCTTTTCATCAAAGGATCCTAAGAAATGGTGCGTTGCAGACTTCAGGTAAGATAGTGCAGCTAAAGGGAAAGTCAAGTGATCACAGGAAGAAGAGAATAAAGATCAACATTTTTAATAAACTAGATTTCTAAATTATTGTGTGCGATTCACAGCTCACAGTTTTGGGAAAATGTTAGAGACCTTGTTATGCAAGAACAAAAAAGTCTTGGGAAATTCATTGCTGTTTAAAAATCCTCTGACCATTTTTCCTACATTAAGTTGTTGGATCAAAGCATGGGAACCAGCCTCCTCACCAGTGGTTATTGGCATGTTGGTTAGGATACGTCATTACTTCTACTTCTACTGAAGCACTATAAATTAGCTACTACATGATGTATTTCATCCTTTAAAACAATGAAATTGGGTATAATTATTTCTTCTTTGGCAAAACCTTTGTTTTATATTTTGGGTTTAGAGTTCTTCTTTAAGCTTCTTAATCGTAAGTAGAAATTTCCACTTTGGAAGCTGCTTACGTTGTTTTTGAAGAACTATTCATGAGCAGGGCAGGTGTCAACTTCTTGTCTTTTGAAGTGGTGTATCGCAGGGAGTCTGTTTAGGGCTTGAATTAACCCGCAGCTCTTGTAGGCAAGCACAAAGCACAACTCTATAAATAAAGACAATTCTAAAAATAAAGATAAAGAGACCAACCATTTATACACTCAAAAATGTATAGTGATCACTGAGAAATAATAAATGGACTTCAGAATACTCAAATACATAGGAGACACTGTCTTAATTATGTTCCTGTATCAATGTAGACCTTAGAAGAACATTCTCAAAAAGCCTGATGCAGAAGGAAAAACCCAATGCCTCTGATTTTCTAAGTAACAGCTGACAGTTTCATTTTACTGACATCTTCTAGATTATAATTTGGTATAGGTTGTTTTTTCTTTTTTTAAATTACTGTCTATAAAAAGTTCTACATTATGGTGAAACAAGATGAGACTTTATCTTTGGCTTTCTTCCAGATATTAAGACAGAGGTTGAGTTTTTTGTAATATGCATGATTTATCATTGATTTGATGTATTAAAACTACTGTTTAAACATTAATTAATATTAACTTAGCTTCCAAAGTAATGCAGTTTATGTAATACTTGATCATATGGAACAGGGCATGAGGTTCATGCTTATCAGCTGAGTTAAAGCCATTCAGTGAGTTAGTTAGACTTCAAGCATTTAGAAATTTTTAAAGAAATTAACTACTCAAATCTCTACTTCCCAGTCAATATGTGTATAGGGACCTCACCCCACCTCTTTACTGATAGTGCAACTGTGTTGACATTGTAGCAGCAGCTGCGTTAGAAACTGCATGGAGGCTGGCTGAAAGCTGCTGAGAGGGTTTATTGCTAGGAAGAGTCCCCTTCCCTCCTTCTCTCTGCCTGGCTCATGCTGACATCTCTGCTGGTCCCTGCCAGACAGCTTTTGAGACTCCAACATGTGAGTTGTACTGTGGAGCCCTTACACTGCTGAAGAGCTTTACTGGTTGCATCCCCTGTAAGCCTTACAACTCTGTAAGACATGCCTCTGGACATCCCTGGCCAGTTCAGGGTCCAAAGCTGCTGTGAATAACAGCCTGAGGCAGAGTCAGCATTACAGAGCTTCCAACAGAGCTTCCAAGACCTCCGGCAGCTGTCTCAATGCGTACCTCCAGCCAGGTAATAAAATCACCTGAGATCTGAGAATCCACAGTTAACACATTTGTTCTATATACAATCATCATAAGTCACTTTGGGCAGCCTATTTTCAGGAGATGACTGCCTTGCTTCTCAGACTGAAATCTCTGTTCCTTCAGCCTTGTGACTCATAATGCACCTTTAGTCATATTTTAACCTTCAGCACTGTACATTCTGTCACATCTTGTTGCTTAGTACATGCTCTTGAGCACAGCAACATCACATCACCAGATAAACCTCAGGGATTTTGATATGAAAAGCAAGTTCACTTGCCTGGTTTTTAATGAGAGCTCCCCTTAATTTGAATGCTTAGTACGAATGTTCCCCTTTAATGTGAATGTCGCATGCACGCCCTTGACGTACTTGCTAGATAATGGTAACAATAATGTCTGTATATACAAAATGGTATTTTTTTCCATATTAAAAAACATGCTGTTTGACTGGATTTCATCTCATTAGATCTAACAATTCTTTTTTCAAAGTCAATTGAGTTATAAAGCACAATAGATTCAGGAATGTTTCAGGAATGACTTTAATCTCTTTAACATTCAGAGACACCATATCTTCTATGCATTTTATGTGGAATCTATACATAAAGATAGATTATGGTGAAATAATGGTAGCTGTGGGAAGGTAAAGGAGCCCTGAAAAGTAGCTGGCATTTCAGATGTGTCAATAGCTTATTCTATGGCTTTACAAACCATATAGCTTTACAAAGCCATGTTCTATGGCAATCAAAAGTCCTATGCTATTTCAAAAAAGAGAAAATATGGAGAATTATATGGAATTGCTATTCCTCACCAGTAAATAATCACATAAATAAAAAGATAATGATAATTTACTTTATATGATTTTTAAAAGCATTTTTTTTACCCCAATTTGTCTTCACAGAATCACAGAATCCCAAGGGTTGGAAGGGACCTCAAGAGATCATCTGGTCCAACCCCCCTGCAAGAACAGGGTAACCTAGAGTACATCACACAGGAACTTGTCCAGGTGGGCCTTGAATATCTCCAATGTGGGAGACTCCACAACCACCCTGGGCAACCTGTTCCAGTGCTCTGTCACTCTCACAGTAAAGAAGTTCTTCCTGATGTTAACGTGGAACCTTCTATGCTACAGTTTACACCCATTGCCCCTTGTCTTATCACTGGATATCACTGAAAAAAGCCTAGCTCCATCATCCTGACACCCACCCGTTACATATTTGTAAACACTGATGAGGCCACCCCTCAGTCTCCTCTTCTCCAAGCTGAAGAGACCCAGCTCCCTCAGCTTCTCCTCATAAGGGAGGTGTTCCACTCCCTTAATCATCTTTGTGGCTCTGCGCTGGACTCTTTCAAGCAGTTCCCTGTCCTTCTTGAACTGAGGGGCCCAGAACTGGATGCAATATTCCAGATGCAGCCTAACCAAGGCAGACTAGAGGGGGAGGAGAACCTCTCTTGACCTACTAACCACACCCCTTCTAATGCACCCCAGGATGCCATTTGCCTTCTTGGCTACAAGGGCACATTGCTGGCTCATGTTCATCCTCCTATCCCCTAGGGCCCCCAGGTCCCTTTCCCCTTCACTACTTTCCAGCAGGTCAGTCCCCAACCTGTACTGGTACATGGGGTTGTTCTTCCCCAGATGCAAGACTCTACACTTGCCCTTGTTGAATTTCATCAAATTTCTCCCCGCCCAACTCTCCAGCCTGTCCAGGTCTCGCTGAATGGCAGCACAGCCTTCTGGTGTGTCAGCCATTCCTCCCAGTTTAGTGTCATCAGTGAACTTGCTGAGAGTACACTCGGTTCCCTCATCCAGGTCGTTGATGAAAATATTAAACAGCACTGGTCCCAGCACCGACCCCTGAGGCACTCCACTAGTCACAGACCTCCAGCTAGATTCTGCACCATTGACCACAACTCTCTGCCTTCTTCCTTCCAACCAGTTCTTGATCCACCTCACTACCTGATCATCAAGCCCACACTTCCTTAGCTTATCTATGAGAATGCTGTGGGAGACAGTATCAAATGCCTTACTGAAATCAAGAAAAACCACATCTACTGCTCTACCATCATCCCTCCACCTAGTCACTTCCTCATAGAAGGCTATAAGGTTGGTCAAACATGACTTCCCCCTCATAAAACCATGTTGGCTGTTCTTAATAACACCCTTATCCTTGATATGCCTAGAAATGGAGTCAAGAATAAGTTGTTCCATCACCTTTCTAGGGACGGAGGTAAGGCTGACCGGTCTATAATTACCCGGGTCCTTCTTCTTGCCCTTCTTATAGACTGGCATGACATTTGCCATCCTCCAATCCTCAGGCACCTCTCCCGTTTCCCACGACTTACCAAAGATGATGGAGAGTGGCCTAGCAATGACCTCCGCCAGCTCGCTCAGCACCCGTGGGTGCATTCCATCCGGACCCATCGATTTATAGATGTCCAGATTGCATAGCTGATCCCTAATCCAATCCTCATCTACCAAAGCAAACTCCTCCTTTGCCCTGACTCCTTCTGGGGCAATAGGAATCTGGGGGCCCCGGGGAGAGTCTGCAGGAGTAAAGACAGAGGCAAAGAAGGCATTCAGCACCTTTGCCTTCTTTATATCCTCTGTCTCCAGGGCACTCACCTCGTTCAACAGTGGGCCATATTGCGTCTTGTGTTAGTTTTATTAGCTATGTATTTGAAGAAGCCCTTTCTATTGTCCTTAACCCGACTAGCAAGATTAAGTTCCAAGGAGGCCTTAGCTGTCCTAATTGCCTCCTTACGTCCTCTAACAACTGTTCTATATTCCTCCCAAGTGGCCAGCCCCTTTTTCGATAATCCATAGATTCTCCTTTTCCACTTGAGTTTGCCCAGCAGCTCCTTGTTTAACCACTCTGGTCTCCTAGCTCCCTCACTTGATTTCCTGACCATTGGGACGCTCAGATCCTGAGCTTGGAAGAAGCGGTCCTTGAATGCTGACCAACTGTCTTGAGCCCCTTTACCGCCTAGTACCCTTTTCCATGAGACTTCTCTTAGCAGTTGATTGAACAGGCCAAAGTTGGCCCTTAGGAAATCTAGAACTGTGGCCTTGCTAGGTATTCTATTCCTCCCACACAGGATCCTAAACCACCATCTCATGGTCACTGCAGCCAAGGCTGCCATTGATCACCACCCCTACAACCAAACCCTCCTTGCTGGTGAGTACTAAATCTAGCAGTGTTCCTCTCCTAGTTGGTTTGTCCACCTTTTGCATTAAGAAGTTATCATCAGTGCACTGGAGGAACCTCCTAGACTGTGAATGATTGGCTGTGTGAGTCTTCCAGCAAATATCGGGGTAGTTAAAATCCCCCATGAGGACTAAGGCATGTAGTCTCGAGGCTACTTCCAGTTGGCTGTAGAAAGCCTCATCAACTCCTTCATCCTGATCAGGAGATCTATAATAGACCCCCACAACTGTATCACCCATACCAGTCTGTCCCTTAATTCGTACCCACAGACATTCCGCTTGCTCCTGATCTGGCCCCGGACAGAACTCAATACAATCTAGTTGCTCTCTCACATAAAGAGCAGCTCCACCACCTCGCTTTGCTGACCTATCTTTCCTAAAAAGGACATAGCCATCCATGACCACATTCCAGTCATCTGAGCTGTCCCACCATGTCTCTGTAATTGCCACTAGATCATAGCCTTTAGACTGCACACAGACTTCTAACTCCTCCTGTTTATTCCCCATGCTGTGTGCATTGGTGTACAGGCATTTCAGGGAGCGAGCAGAGCATGCTGATGGCTTCCTCGGGAGGCAGGAAGCCTTCTGGTCTTCATTAATACTAGAACAATAGTCCTCCCTAGTCCGCCATCCTTTAAGCCCTAGCATGTTTCTCATGGGCTTGTCCCTAACAGGCCCAGATAAATCCCCTCCCCCCTTCATATCTAGTTTAAAGACCTGTCAATAAGCCCTGCTAACTCCTGCCCCAAAACTCTTTTCCCTCTCTGGGACTGGTGTATCCCACCTGCCACCAGCAAACCAGGTGTCTCATACAGCAGCCCGTGGTTGAAAAACCCAAACCCCTGCCTTTGGCACCAGTCATGTAGCCATACATTCGCCTTTTGGTTGGTTTCACCCTTTGAAAGGAACCTACTAGTTTTCAGAAGGCTATAAAATCCCAGGACTACTATTCAGACGCTGTCATGTACAGGAAATAAAGACCTTATCACTTCATTACTTGTCAACATTTCCTTTTTCTTTCCCTGTTCTCTGGCATGTGAGGAACTGTGATTTTCATAACCTGCAGGCCAGGATGTCCCTCTGGCCAGGATGCACAGATGATCCATTCACAGGTTTTTCTTGGAGATCTTGTTTTCCCATGTATCTTGATCTATCTTTTAATTTGTGACCAACCCAGTGCTGTCATGGAGCTTTTGGCTCCCACTAGCTTTTCCTTGCCAGTGGCTGCTGCTCACTGTCCTTGGCAAGTCCTGCCCATCACTGCTCATTCCCCTTCCTGCACAGCTTTGCAATAGATGCCTCTAAATCCTTCTGACCTCCCATTTGACTCTCATGTGGCCACCGAGCTGGTTTTTCATGCCAACCAACTTAGGCATGTAACATGGCATACTTTTCTCAGGCTCCTCTGAGAGCAACTGCCGCATCACCTACAGAGATTAGGGAGCTGTGCCTTCAGTGCAGCCAGATACAGTAGATGCCTAAAACTAATTAGAAAGAACAGTTGTCTTTATTCCTTTCTGAATTATTATATAACATTATTTTAACTTCTTTCAAGACATGATCATTGCTCTTATTGCTATTATGGGTGCAGATTTATTGATCATAATAACTGTATAATTGTAACAATAATAACATATAACAATAACAACAGTATTATTTCATCAATTTAAGTTAAAGGCTTGATTTTCCGAATATGGTAACATTTACTTTTCTGCCACAGAAGTATGGACTCTTTTCGATATAGGCCAACTCTAGTTAAACCTCTCGATCCATTTTAGAAACCCAGCTATAGATTCATGCTAATCTTACCACTGAGGTGTTAAGTTTTACTCATATGCTAGTGAGAGACAATGAAAGACTGAGTGGAATACTAGCAAACACGGACTTTTCTCTGCAACTGCAGCCAAGGAAAAGCATTAAATTCTCTAGCCTTTGCTTCATTTGTATGTAGCACTTGTTATGACCTTATTTTCTCACCGCAAAAAACAGGAATGGGAGCTTATCCAAACCTCTATAGAAGTCTACTGTGGTGTGGAATGCAGAGATCACACTGCTGCTCCTTGAGTTACCAGGCTGACATAACTCCCTCAGCTGCATTTTGTTTCCATGGGTTCTCCTGCAAGTTCAAATGAGGGAATCTGGGGGAAGATGGTGATGGATACAAAGAGTTAATTTCCTGCTAACTCAGACAATTGTGTCTTAGCTTGAACCACAGCCATTAAAGTGAAAACCAGAGGCTGGCAAACACTTCCCTTTTAGCATTAGTACAATTACATATGCCTAAAGTGAGTTACTATAACCTTCTTAGTAGCCCTTCAATTAATCAGAAGATTTGCAAATAGCTTTCTTAGCTTTAAACTGCTTGCTTTTATCCTTCTCCTGCAGCTTTGATGGATTGCCGAGACAGAATAAGCAAGTAAGAAGACAAATACTGTCATAGGTGGGAAAGTAACAAGTTTGTAGTACAGAAAATGCATGTCCTCTAGTGCTCCAGTCTAAATATTAATTTAGGAACTCTTAATTATTGGAAAGAGTAAAAGGATGTCACCTTTCATCCAGCCTACTGGACTTTCTCAGCACTACTTGCTTGTGGTGCTCTGGTGTGCACCATGGACAGTGTCAGTGTGTGGACTGGATTTCCTTCAGCTGAAACCAAAACCAAAGGAGTCATCCAGGAGCACACCCACTGATGGGCACTAATGGGCTCAGTTAGTCTGAAGAAAGCAATGCTCTGCCCTCAGAGTGTGAATGCCAAGTCTAGATCTGTAATGGTTTGATTCTATGGATCAGTTCCTATTGCTGTATTTGACTTGTTATGTGGCTGTAAGCAGACATAGCAGTTTTGAATCGTTCAAAGCTCAGACAGAGCAAGCAGTTCTTATTTATGCTGCAATAGAGCTGTCATGCTGCTTAGGTGTGTTTGTACATAGCATGAATATGTAGAGACACCTCAGACTGGAGCTGCTTCTATCAAAGACAGACTTTTGTAAGACAAAAATGATCCTAATCCAAAGAGGAAAGTCAGCATTCCTACATGGGGAAAACAAATCTACTTTTCTTTCCACATATGGAAACCAGCAGCATTATTATCAGTGAGACAGCAGGATCTGTGCTGTTTTCTAGGTGTGTCCAGAGACTGCATATACCAACCAATGAAAAGTTCACACCGTTATGTGAAATCTGAAGCAGGAGGTGGGATCAAATTCTAACAAACAGAAAGTCAGAGAGAGGATCTAGAGCTCAGAACTATATCAAGTGCAGAGGAACTAAGTATGCCACTGAAAGTGGAATTCAAATGGTTTATGAGGGTAAGACATCTAGGTGGTAAACCAGAACATTGTGAGACTGAGGCACACAGGAGCATCAAGAAGAATTCAGAGCGGAACTGACAGATATTGACAGAGATGATCAGGGTTGATGCAATTGTCTAAACAGAAGTACCCTTAACATTGTTAGGGAGAAGGAATGGTGTCAAAAGCTCACACTCATTTCTCTGACTGGTAACGACAAGAGTAGCACCTACCTCCTTATCAATCTTGGGATACTACTGTGTGAAATTATGGGCTGATTCTGGGCTGACTTCTAGTTTTTTTTAACTTGGGTCAAAATAATGGAAAAAAATATAGAGGAGAATGTACAAAATATCAGCTTCCTCTGAATATGGTTAATGGGGCAAAAATTTTCTTTACATGCTTCCTGAGAAAGTAGTAACAAGATCAGCCTGTGTGTCTAGAGCCATCAGGGAAGCATGTCCAGCCCCTCTTTAGATACACAACATGTTGATCAACAAGCTCAACACTTTTCTGAAGTCCAGAGGGAATGACACAACCTGTAATGAACTCAGAAACATAGAATTATAGAATCATTTGCTTTGGAAGGTACCTTAAAGATCATCTAGTTCCAACCCCCTGCCGTGGGCAAGTTGCTCAAAGCCCCGTGCAACCTGACCTTGAGCACTTCCAGGGTTGAGGCAGCCATAACTTCTCTGGGCAACCTGTTCAGTATCTCACTACCCTTATAGTAAAGAATTTCTTCTTAATATCTAATTCAAATCCCCTCTCTGTCAATTTAAAGCCATTCCCCCTTGTCCTGTCACTACATGCTCTTGTAAAAAGTCCCTCTCTGGATTTCTTGTAGACCCTTTTATCTACTGGAAGCTATTCTGAGGTCTACATGGAGCCTTCTCTTCTCTAGGCTGAACATGCCCAGCTATTTCATCCTGTCTCCATAGGAGAGGTGCTCCAGCCCTTTGATCATTTTTGTGACCTCCTGTGCACTTGCAGCAACATGCCTTCCCCAGCTGGAAAAACGAGGGTAGAAATGAAGAGCCCTGTATCCTCTGCTAGTATTAAACAAAGCCTGATAAGAAATATGGTTGAACTGGATAATAAATAATACTCTCTGTAATCTTTAAAAATATCTACTACAATGTCATAAACTACTGTAACTCTATTAAGGAAATATTTTGTAAAAAAAAAAGCTTAATTTAATTCTAGGTTTTGTTGGTTTTTTTTTTTTTGTTGTTGTTTTGTTTTGTGGTTTGCTTTTTTTTTTTTTTCAAAAGGTGGAACTATTTTGATACTATTTAATACACTTCAGTGAAAAATTTTTCTTTCTCAGTGGAAATTCCAGGGGATTAAAAGCTATCCAAACATTAATCTTTCATATCATGCATCATTAGCAGAACAAAAAGCTCTCATATTCTACATGGTTTTGGAGCACAGCTGTAGAATACCCAGAGCACACCTTCCAGCAGCAGAAGTTAAGTAAGCGGTTCAGACAGATTTCAGCTCTATTATTCAAAAGGTTGCTTACTAGAACAGAAATTTAATCCTTTCTTTTCCAGACACCAGCAAATCAGGTAAGCAGACAACACTCACTTTAAACCCATACTTGCATTGTTTGCTGGGGTTCTTGATCTTCAGCAGAGGATTATTGCACATGGAGTTTCAGATGGTGGTGCCAGTGAAGTAGTTTCGATTTTGAGCAGCTGTATTTATCAAAAAAAGCTATTAAAGTCTTTTGTGATATTTGGGGGATGGGGATTAAGAAACTCCCCTCAAGAGCCTTTTTTTCGGTAAATCCAAGCGCTGTGATTTGAAATGTACTCAGCATAGAAAATTCCAAGTATCCACTGGACATAAAAAGATATGTTTAAAGATATGAAGGGCATTCAGGTCTTGTTTATGAGGATGAGGAAAAATATGTGAAGGAAAATGCTTACAATGTAACTGTTTTTTTTATAGGTCAGAATAACCTCCTGAGCCTTAAATATCAATGTAGCCTTAATTGCTTTGCATATCAGTGTAGCCTTGCATGTCAGTATGATGGAAGAGAGCAAAAGAAGAGGGAACTAGCTGATTCCCTCCTTTCTTTCTGTAGAACTGGCTCACTATAAAATCCTAAAATAAACTAAGATGCAAAGGACCTCTGGAGGCCACCTGGTCCAGACCCCTGCTTAAATCAGGCTAAGGCTGATGTCTGCTGGATCAAGTTGCTCAAGCCCTGTCCAGTCCAGTTGTGAGTACCATCTCAGGATGTCCCTGAGCACCCACCTAACAGCAGCACCAGAGAAGGGACAACCACTCAGCCTCTCTTAGACATAGTCCCAGCTGTGTCTAAAGGGGGAAATGTATATCCCCTTTCTTCAAGGGTCAGAGGAGAAGCTTAAGTCCAATTCTCCATCACTTACAGAATAGTACAGAATATTTCCACTGCCTCTACTGGCCATGTGAAAGGGAGATTTGGAACTCCTTATCCTCTTTCCATCCAATACAGTGAGGACTCTGTCCTGACACCTGTACACACATTCTTGCTAGATTAGGTAGCACAGTTGGAAATGGCAAAAAATATGAACTCCAATGCAGTCAGGTCAGCAGGACTTCCAAGTGAGTTGCTCTTACACAGCCAAAACTGCATTTTAAAAGTATAGTTTCCTTTCCTCAAAGGCTTTACTGTGCAGGCTGTTCTAGTAGAAACAATCCTCAGGCCCACCAGTACAACTGCAACTGTTTTCTGGCAGTGGAAGCAGCTCCTAAGATAGCTTCCCTAAGATAAATAAGACAATTTATTCTAGGAAAAGAATGCCTACACTAAAATTACACTTGTGTGACTGTACAGATGGAGCAGTAAGTTTCCTCAAGACTGATTCTTCACTGTATTTTCAGGACTTGTTGCCTGAACTCAGATCCCTACATCTGTTTTCTGGCACATAGATAAGTGGCCTGATTTCCAGGAGTGCTCAGGGCTCAGCACATTCCCCAGGAAACAGTTTATTTTTTAGTTACTACTGCCATTTTAGGAAATACTGCAAGGCAGAGATCTGGGTTGCAGGGCTTCCTCCAACTATTTACATAAGGTCATTTTTTTCTTGCTTATCTTGCAAAAAAACAGAACAAATGTTACTAATTCCATTAACATTCATTGCCTTAATTAAAGAAAACCAAAATCGCAACCAAACAAACCGTGCTTAAACAGCATTTCACATTATGACTCTTCTGTAGCATCTGGGAAATGTTACATTCAAATGACATTCCTGTTCCATGTGATATATGATTCCTCCAGGGAAAGAAAGTTGAGACCAGATAATATATTCTTCCTTTCTAGCTGTTATAAACATTATTTAGTACTGCATACAATTTTCTTTTTCAAGTATTTATAAATGTCTTCAATGAACTTTAACCCATGAATGCTATAAAATGAAAGAAAAAATCATTATGGTTGAGTAATGGAGAGAAAATTAACAGCCACAGATGAGTAAAAATGTGGTCTATGATTTGTTGGTTATTAGCTAACCAGTAGACATGAGAACACAAACACGCTTGGGAAGCATGGCCCAGGAGTGTGGGAAGTGCTGCCTTCTGTCTTCTTTTCTACTACCACTCAGATCAGGGAAACTGCGGTGGGAAGGGAGCTATTTGGGAAGTTCAGACTGTTTTCCCAGAGTGATGCCAGGGCTGCTCTGACATTGCTGGGATAACAGGTTTGTTATTTGTTTGATAATGTGACAGAGCTAATACCCGTTGTCTTTCATTTAACATTTTTGGCATTGCAACAGCCTAGTCCTAATAAAATGTGAAACAATGCATTGTAGATTGTTACTGTGCAGAGATTTTTGGAATGGTACATCCATATATTTTTATATAATTTTACTTGCTGCTATTTGAGCACAATGAAGATGTCTGTCTGCCTGCTCTACTTAGCATTTGTTGTGGGTGTTTTTTTTTTAAGTAATTTCTGACCTTGTTCATGTTGTTTTGTTTAGTGTCCTTGAATTTAGCTTAATCTTAAATAAAAGCACAAGAAAATGCTACGCTTTCAAAGACAGAGCTGAAAAGCCATTGACAACAATTATTGTAATGTTTTTATTCCACTTTACTGAACTCTCCTACTTGTTAGGAGCTCTGATTCAAGCAAGCTAACAAGGTTATCAGATTATATATCTATTGTCTTGTTATGACTTCCTTGGCTGGGTTCCTGCAGTAAACAATGCTGACGTGATGCTTCGTTCAAGTAGCAGAACTGGAGGGAGCCGGAGAGAGGGAGCAGTGCGGGGAGGAGGTTCGTGGGGCTGTCAAGGCCTCCGCAGCAGTGGCACAGTGGGGAGCGCCACCTCTGGTCAATATTAACCAGGCTCTTGCTACATGTGCTCTAGGAAGTCACTGTGGGGCTGTGACAGCCGAGGAGCCTGTTCTGGGAATCTGTAAAACAGGATAAAAGGGACACAAGCAAGTGGGACATTGCAGACATTGTTTATCCAAGCTGACACATGTCAAAAGCCTTTAAAGAGGGTAATTAAAACCATTTAAAGGCATTAAACCCGTGCATTAAATTAAAAATAGATTTCCACTAGCCTCATCATATGCCAGAGTACCCAAGGTACAAGAGTAACTGCTTAAATTGCTCATAAAAGGGCGACATCATTCCATGCTACCTATTTTGCTCTTCTGTGTAAATGCATTCATATTTCCTCTAAGCTCTGCCATAAATTTGCTGTCTCCCTGCTGGCATAATTATGCAATAAATATGCAACTGTTGCTATTTATATAATAGAGGATGCCAGGGCAGTGGCTGCACAGCTGGAGAACCTGTATTATCGTCATGCCAGTTGGCTAGTAATTCTGGTCCCTTTTTGGACTGTCATACTTTGAGAAACAGAAAGAAAATGAGTTGGTAATATGGAAGTAACAGGAGTAGCCCATGGGACTACAGCAGGATTTACAGAAAATTCAGTACTTAATTTTTCCTGGATGGTGTACACAGAAGTACATAAAACATTATGGAAATCCTTGATACTCTTTCCCCTTCTCCTTCCTGCTCCCAGCAGCTTTCAAGCAGCTAGTATTACTGTTCATATTCTCACCAATAATTAGAGGTTAGGTGAAGACTCCAGTGGATCCCTTTGCAGGTACCAAATAGGGACAGGAGATCCTGAAAAATTTTAGAGGTTTTATTTAAAAATGCTAATGCTAAATGCTAAAATCTGGGGTATTTCTTTGAGCTTTTCATGACTGAAATTCACTGTGTTTATCTACACTGGCAATTAAGTTGTGGCAACATCCTACTTCTTGTCAAGATTGTTCAAAAGTTGTGCTCAAACATGATCACAAATTTAACACCCCAAATTACTGCTGCCCGTGGGAAAAAAAGCACATATAAGACCAACAGCACCATGACTTAAACTGTGTGTGAAATGATTACATTCAGCAGAATTTTAGCAAGTACAAGGACAGTGTCATGACCCAGGGCCTTGTCCCGAAAAGTGTGTGCCTCTGGCCATGTCCCCATCGGTGTCCCCTCCACTTGTTTCCCCTATTTCTCCCCTCCCTGCAGCTGCCCCAGAGTAGCTTACCTGGCACAACGGGTTTTGGAGATGGCTGGAACCATTACAGGGGAGCTCAGAGCATCCTCTTACCTGGGCACACTCAGCTGACCTCGGTGTCTCATGGTCAGCCTTAGCATTTTAGCTCCTCTTTCCACTTATATATTTGCCGATTTCCTGTAAGTTACCAGCATGCTTCTTTACTGGCCTGGTTTCCTAAATGATCTCTATTCCTTTTGTAAATGCTTATCCCTGGGAATGCTGTCTCACTTTAAGCTTTTGACTGCTGAAGTCTTATATCCGCTGTGTACACTGTTCCTCACTCTTTTAATTAAATTGTGTCTCAGACCCCACTAAGTCTTTCACATCACTGTAGCTCTTTGCTTCATTAAAAACCCAAACAACCCCACAACCAAAAAACCTGCTGTTTTATTTTAGTTGAGTGTTTTCAGGGGGAGCATAACTTTGGAGAGGCAGGGAGCATGGAACTCCCGGAGCTACATGCTGCGCTATGGCTACCATGTGGCCAACATGCCTCAGAGCAATGGCCAGAGCACCCAAACTCAAAACCATCAGAGATCTAACAAAATAAATCACTCAAGTGCCTTCAAAACTAAGGACGTATAGGTGTACTCTGCACCCTTTCCACTTCTCTTTTATAGAATCATAGCACCACAGAATGGGTAGTGTTGGAAAGGACCTTAAGATCTAGTTCCAACCCCCCTGCCATGGGCAGATATACCTCCCATTAGACCAGGTTGCTCAAGGGTCTGTTGAACCTGGCCTTGAATACTGCCATGGATGGAGCATGGTAACATTGGAGTGTTATCACTCTTGTGTGGCAACAGTGCAGGCTGAAGGAGGAGAGAAGCTAAGGGAAAGGATGGTTGGTTCCTGTTATCCTTCCACCCTCAGGGAGCCCTCCTGGGTCAGTACCTGGCCATCCTTCCCATCTCCCCCTGACAATACCTGTCTCATGCCCATCGCATTCTCTTCCCCAGGCTTAGGAAAGAGTCAGCAGTGTTGAAATAGTCTTTGTCATGCCCAGCCTTGCTCCTTGTTAGGACAAGAGCGTTCTCCAGTTAGTACTAAAAAAAACCAACCTACTGTAAAATGCTAATGAGGGCACTTTTTCTTGAGTAGAAAGGTTCTCACACTGTGTGCACACCGAGCACAAGAATAGCTTTATAATTTTATAAAAATCCTCTGGCTCCTGATAAAGCCTTACTGGGTCACGGCTGTTTCAGTCCATTGCAGCAAGGTATTTAAGTCTCAGGCTGTTTGATGTTACTTGCTTCCTAACACTTCAAAATCTATTTTACTTTCAGGTCAAATAAAAACAGGGCACTTACTGTTCATTACAGCTAAGTATGTGTTACTATCATTCAAAGAGAGTCAAATGTGATTCTTTCAAAGGGAAATGTCAGATGATCCAGAAGTTTTTGTGTATATATTTTTCTTTTAAATGCTGTTTTTCATCTGACCTTCACCTGTGGCAATTCTCTTTGTGACAGTGAAGTTTCAGTGAATAGAGTTTGAAACAACTCACATGGGGACTTCACCAGAATGTCTTATCCCTATAGGAACAGATAACTGAGTCTAGTCTGTGGTTCAGGCAATGGTGATCTACACAAAGGGCACCAATGATTCAGCAGAGCTTTTGAGTCTCCAGATCCTTTGAAGATTTTATTTTCAAAACACAGCAAAACTGTGGTGTGAGAAACATTCCAGTTAGAGAGACCTGGTAGGTAATTCATGACTGCCTAGTACAGAGACATCTTAGTCATTTGGATTTCACACCCTGACATCCCTCCTGAAGAACTTCACCTCTAGAATTTCAAATCAAACACTGCAGCATCCCCTATCATCCCCCAATGAGACACCCTCCAAAACCCCCCAACAAAATGGAAAAAAGAGGAGAAAGAGAGAAAAGACCATGATTCACATGGGAATGATTGGTTAGTAGTAGAACCTCAAAAAGGATCTGGGGACTACGGTGGGTTACAAATTAAATGTGAGTCAGCAATGTCCTGTTGTGAAAAAGGCATACTACAAATTAGGATGCAGGAACAAGGCTATTGATTTTAACATAGAATCATAGAATAGTTAGGGTTGGAAAGGACCTTAAGATCATCAAGTTCTAACCCCCTTGCCACGCGCAGGGACACCTCACACTAAACCATATCACCTAAGGCCTTGTCCAACCTAGTCGTGAACACTGCCAGGGATGGAGCATTCACAACCTCCTGGGGCAACCTATTCCAGTGCCTCACTGTCCTAACAGGAAAGAATTTCTTCCTTATATCCAATCTAAACTTCCCCTGTTTAAGTTTTAACCCATTACCCCTTGTCCTGTCACTACAGTCCCTAATGAAGAGGCCATCCCCAGCATCCTTATAGCCCCCCCTTCAGATACTAGAAGGCTGCTATGAGGTCTCCACACAGCCTTCTCTTCTCCAGGCTGAACAGCCCCAACTTTCTCAGCCTATACAGGAGGTGCTCCAGTCCCCTGATCATCCTTGTGGCCCTCCCCTGGACTTGTTCCAACAGTTCCATGTCCTTTTCGTGTTGAGGACACCAGAACTGCACACAATACTCCAAGTGAGGTCTCACAAGAGCAGAGTAAAGGGGCAGGATCACCTCCTTCGACCTGCTGGTCCCTTTGATGCAGCCCAGGATACCGCTGGCTTTCTGGGCTGCAAGTGCACACTGAAGCCGGCTCATGTTAAGCTTCTCATTGGCCAGCACCCCCAAGTCCTGCTTCGCAAGGCTGCTCTGAAACTCTTCTTTGCCCAGTCTGTAGCTGTGCCTGGGATTGCGCCGACCCAGGTGTAGGACCTTGCACTTGGCTTGTTTAGACTTCATATGTCTGGCATCAGCCCACCTCACAGTTGTGTTAAGGTCCCTCTGGATGGCATTCCTTCCCTCCAGCGTATCAACCGAACCACACATCTTGGTGTCATCGGCAAACTTGCTGAGGGTGCACTCAATCCCACTGTCCATGTCAGTGACGAAGATGTTAAACAAGACTGGTCCCAACACCGATCCCTGAGGGACACCACTCGTTACTGGTCTCCAGCTGGAAGTTGAGCCACTGACCAGAACTATTTGTGCGTGGCCATTCAGCCAGTTCTTTGTCCACCGAGTGGTCCATTCATCAAATTGATGTCTCTCCAGTTTAGAGACAAGGATGTTGTGTGGGACAGTGTCGAATGCTTTGCACAAATCCAGGTAGATGACATCAACTGCTCTACACCTATCCGTCAGTTCCATAGCCCCATCACAGAAGGTCACCAAATTGGTCAGGCAGGATTTCCCCTTAGTGAAGCCATGCTGGCTGTCACCAAGCACCTTGTTGTTTTTCATGTGATTTAGCATGCCTTCCAGGAGAATCTGCTCCAAGATTTTGCCAGGCACAGACGTGAGACTGACTGGTCTGTAATTCCCCAGGTCATCCATTTTCCCCTTTTTGAAAATGGGGGTTATATTTCCCTTTTTCCAGTCATTTTGAGCTTCACCTGACTGCCATGATTTCTCAAATATGATGGCCAGTGGCTTAGCAACTTCATTCGCCATCTCCTTCAGCACCTGCGGATGGATTTCATCAGGACCCATGGACTTGTGCACGTTCAGATTTTTAAGATGGTCTTGAACCAGATCTTCTTCTACAGTGGGCCCAAGGTCTTCATTCTCACAGTCCCTGCGGCTGCTTTCCAAGATTTGGGTGGTGTGGTCAGAGCCTTTGCCAGTGAAGACGGAGACAAAGAAGTCATTAAGAACCTCAGCCTTCTCTAAATCCAGGGTAGCCAGTTCTCCTGATAGCTTCCAGAGAGGGCCCATGTTGTCCCTATTCTGTCTTTTTTTCACAATGTACCTATAAATCCTTTCCTGTTACCTTTCAAATCCCTAGCCAATTTTAATTCCAGCTGGGCCTTAGCTTTCCTAACCTGGTCCCTAGCTTCCCTGGCAAAATCCTCGTACTCTTCCCAGGCCGTCTGTCCTTGCTTCCACTTTATAAGACTCTTTTTTCATTTGAATTTTCCTCAGCAGCTCCTTATCCATCCAAGGAGGTCTCCTGGCCCTCCTGCTGCACTTCCTTCTAGTTGGGATGCAACACTCCTGAGCTTGTAGCAGGTGATCCTTGAATATCAACCAACAGTCTTGGCCCCCCCTGCCCTCTAGGGCTATATCCCATGGAACCTTACTAAGCAGGTTCCTGAAGAAGCCAAAGTCTGCTCTTTTGAAGTCCAGGACAGTGAGCTTGCTGCACGCTCTTCTCACTGTCCTGAGGATCTCAAATTTGACCATCTCATGATCGCATCCAAGGCTGCCCTGGAGCTTCATGTTTCCAACATTCCCTGTTGGTGAGCATGAGGTCAAGCATGGCACCTCTCCTTGTCAGCTCCTCTATAACTTGCAGAAGGAGGTTGTCTTCCACACAATCAAGGAACCTCCTGGATTGCTTGTGCCGGGCAGTACCGTCATTCCAACAGATGTCAGGGTGGTTGAAGTCCCCCATGAGAACAAGGGCCTGTGAGCATGAGCTTGTTCCTATCTACCTGTAGAGTGCTTCATTCACAGATTCCTCTTGATCAGGCGGTCTGTAACAGATCCCCACAGTAATGTCTCCCATCACTGTTTTCCCTTTAACCCAGACCCATAAACTCTCTGTTGACTGCTCACCTGTCCCCAGACAGAGTTCCATACTCTCCAGCCTACCCCCTACATAAAGGGCAACTTCCCCTCCCCGCCTGCCAGTCCTGTGTTTTCTAAAAAGTCTGTAACCTTCCATTCCAGCACTCCAGTCATAGGAGCCATCCCACCATGTTTCTGTGATGCCTATTATATCATACCCTCATAGATGTGCACACATCTCTAATTCCTCTTGCTTGTTCCCCATGCTACGGGCATTTGTACAGAGGCATCTGAGTGGAGCTACAAATGAAGCCAGCCCCTTGGCTGGAGCAGCCGGAATATCTCTACATTGCTCCGAGCATTTATTATAGGTGCTGGCAACTGACTGGGTGTGTTGGGATGGAATGATGTCCCCCTCCCCCAACACATCTAGTTTAAAGCCTCCTTGACCAGTCTGGCAAGCCTCCTACCAAAATGACCATCTCCACCAGCCCCCACTAGACCTGGCCTACAAACTTGGGTCCCCTGTTCAAGACACCCAAACCCCTGACTGTGACACCACCCTTTTAACCATTTATTAACCTGGCCAATCCTCCTAGCTTTTTTTAGGTCCTCCCCTGTATCCTGGAGAATTGATGAAAAGACAGTCTGAGCTCCAGAGCCCCTAACCACCTCTCCCAGGGCTCTGTAGTCCTTCTTTATGTTCTTTATGTTTATGTAAATAGTCTTTCCTCTTTGCTCCACATACTCGGCACTTGGCTGTGTCTGGCTCTGGGCACTGTGCTAAAAGTATAGAGAGTGGGTGTGGAAGAATAACAGGATGATCACAGGGTTTCTTACACTGCTGGTAAAGAAAAAACACAGTAAGTGGGTGTATTATTCTCCATTCTGGAAATGACAAATAGTCACAAGCTTAAATTATCAGAAAAAAGGTGAAAGACAAGATGAAGAACTGTGCAGCAGTAAAGCAATGTTACTTGGGAAATAGAGGGAATTCTCTCCATGTAGTTTTGTAAGGACTGGCTAGATACACTTCTGGTAGGAGTAACATGTATGACTTCGGTTTCCTCAGGCAGAAGAAGGAAAAGATGGTCTCCAACAGTCCTTTCCAACCCACAGTGCCCAGTGATGATACGAAAAACACTGGACTGGAGTTCCCTTAAATAGCTTATTTAAGATGAGGTTTTGCTTTGTAGATTAGGTTGAGTAAAGACCAGTAATATCCATTCAATCCTTCTGTTTGAAACTAGTATCTAAATGAAAATGAAATGGTCCAGGCAGCTGGGGATTAAGATGCTTTTCCAGTTTTGAGGCTGCTTTCATACGGTACAAATGAGCAGAGAATCTACCTTCAAACCCTGATGATGCATCGATCTTAATGACACTTCACCCTTCTATCTGTTCTCTAGATATTTAGCTGAGAGGTATGAGGAGAGAGAAAATAACCTTTTGACACTAGATATTTTTCTTTGATGTTTGATTATGTATGCTTGAGTTTCTTAGCCTTTTCTGTCCTGGAAGCATGTTGGTGTGCATCCTGTTTTGCAGGAGTTAATATATGCCTGTGAAATGTCTATCTACTCCCCTGCCTCCCTTTCTTCCCTTCCTTCTGTTATAGAATCAGGAATACACAGCATGAGTCTATAATTTATTTAATATTATTACATATGTTTCACAACATGGTGGGCTTATCATAGCTAAACTACCCATCATCAGGATTCAGCAATAATAAAGTGTATCTTTTACTTGAAAAAGGTTTTAATTTGAATCACAAATTGTTTCCTGTTTGGTTTATCAGCAGTGTGCTGTACTGTGAGGGGTCCAGGAATGAATGACTTTCCAATTCAAGCTCTACAGCACTACCTGCTTACTGATGTATAATGCACCCTGTAGGCATTTCAAGACTGCAGTAGACAATTCCACAGCATGCAATATTATTAAGATGAGCTGATGCTTTATTTGAAGTTCATGTCTATCAGCCATAAGGCTGTGCCTGGCACATGGCTCTGAATTGAAAAACATTTTTTAAATAGTTGTTTTAAAAGTTTTTGAAGGATGACTACCTACTGAGTCACTTGCAGTTGAGCACAGATGACATGCTGTGACCTCATCAGTGAAGTCGAGCTAGTTGAAGATGACCCTGCTCATTGCAAGAGGGTTGGTCTAAATGACTTTTGAAGGTCCCTTTCAACCCAGACTATCTGTGATTCTGTGATTCTATGATGCTATTATTGTAAAGTAACTTCTCCATATACACACTCTAGAGCCCATCATAATCTCAACTGAAATAACCAAGCCTTTAGGAGCCATCACATGCAGGGTTTATGCACTGACTAGGAATAAGCTAACAAAAGAAGGTCAGATCTGAGCTCCTGACATATCTTAATTCAAAACTCAAGAAAAAGGGAAGATAACCATTGTTCATAACACTGGAATTTGGTACATTTTTAAAATTCTCCAACATATTTTCCTAACAAACTGAAGCTTTTGTGAGTTTGCCATCAGTCTGTTAGTTCCCCTTAAACATTTTTTAAATGCTGGACAATTTCAACAACAGTGATAGATACTTAATGGCCTCAGAGATGTTGTGTTTCTGCCTCTGGCCCACATATTTTGTGCGCCAGGCTATTATTTCTGATTGGTCTCATGCAGGATTTTCTTCCTAGGCCAATAAATGAAAGAGTAGAGCAGAGATTCCATTAGAAATGACATTTCTTGTAACAATTCTTCCCAGAATGAGACAGAAAAAGAAAAAAAAAAAAAAAGGCCCACATGTATGCTGTTCTGTAAGACTTTCAGCATATTTTTTCAGATTTCAGACCTTTATACACAGCACAAACAAACACATACAGATTTTAGTCGTTTTCAGTGTTCAGTGAAACCTAAAATATAAGACTTACTTATTAGTGTTCCTAGCTTTAGATCAGAGCAGCTGTTGGGATTAGATACCAATAAGTATATTAATTAAACGATATAAAAAATCCTGCAGAACTCTGGGCAAATAAGTCTTTCTTGGAAGATCTCCCCTTCCAATTCCTGTCTTGTCTACTAAAATTGTAAGTTTTTCAAGAGAGACTGTCTCAAAATACATTTTTAGACACCTTTAGCATCTCGAGCTTGATCCTCCAGGCATGAAAATAATAAAACCAGACCCCAATATTAATATTTTGTCCAGGCTATTACGTTGGGAAAAATAAGACAAATCACTTATACAGGTAGGTTTAATGTTCTGATAAGGTGGTAGATTCACAGCTCTATCTTGTGTGCAGCTGACTCTTGGATAACATTTTCTCTTTTGATCATAAATAGATCTCTGTAAAATGAACAAAACAGATATCTTAATTTAAAACTCAGGGAAAAAGAGACCTTATTTCATCCATTTATTCTCCCATATTATTGCAATTAAAGTTTTTAGGAAAGTCTATTATTTCTAGGCAGTCCATATTGTTTTTCTTAATGATATTAAAAAAGAAAAAAGTAGCAATAAGAAAATAAAGAAGAAAATAATTTTATGAGGATTATATCTGAGAAATCTAAGTGCTTTAATTAGTATCTTTAAACCCTTTAAATCATCACCTATAAGAGAGGCATGCCTTTTGTGGGAATTATTAATTATGGAGACATGACACGTGTAGGATTGACCAAATCTTCTTGTTGTGGTTTGTTGGTTTTTTTTTTGTTTTTACTAATTACTTGCTCTTAGCCTGCAAACTCTTTGGGATGAGAACTGTTTTGGAGAGCAGTGTTTGCAGAGCCTAGCAATACTCAATCCAAATAATCATAATTTAGCCTAATCTATGCAGTTATAAATGAAGGTCATATTTGGGTCATCCTGTCCCAGAAACATTTTTCTTACCACTGCTGATCTGAAGCATTTTTGGCACTTCATTATTACTTTTCTTTTTTCTCTTTTTGTAAGGAGTTATTTGCCTGGGAAAGATTTCTTGAGGGGATTTGGCAGCAGGCTTGACTGTGGGTGTTCGGAATGACTTCTTTTTCCTATCAGGGAGATAAAGGAATGGGACAGTATGATTTCGTGTTATGTCAGTTTAGTGGGATGAGGGACTGGAAGTGCAATATTCAGATGACCTCGCATTGCAAGTTAGGAAATAGCATTTTGCTCTTTCATTCTCTGAAATGACTAAAAATTAAATAGGTCTTCTAACTTTATGTAAGGTATTAAGATAACTTTGGCAGTTATAACGAATTAAATTATAGTACCCATGCATAACTTCTGACTTTAGCCTTTTTTGTTAGGAATTTCACATGCTGGTCCACAATTCAGACTGAGTCTGAAGCATAACTGAAGGCTGCTTTTCTTCAGCCCTTTTGCCCTCCCTGAGAAATCTTTAACATGCTTCAGTGTAAAGACTTTTAGTTCTGGATCTGCAGGTTTTTCCTGGAAATGTCTGAACTGCTTCCCTGACTTCAATGTACATACAACAACAACAAAGTGCTCAAGTACCCAAGGAAAGAGCACATTCTTATATTTGCCTGTCTGCAGCATTATTTCTCTTTCCTTGCAGCACACAAGGTCAAGGGTCGGAGGAGCTGTGTACATTTTAGAAGGTGTTGAAAGTGCCCATGATGTCACTGTGCAAGTGGGATGAATCTTTCTGAGATAACATGCTGTGGGTTGTGCCGCACTGTTATACTCTCACAGACGTGTGTTCTCCTCTTTACGATAGACGCTGTAATAGCCTATACTGTCCTTTGTCACTCTGATTACCATGTAGGCCAGTAGATGCAGGTGGGAGGCAAAGTGTACAGTTAGATAATAACAAAATGTTCTGTTTTTTAGTGTCTCTAGTCTTTCTCTGGTGATGGTAATATGTTGATGAATTAAACTAGGTTTTTGGGGAGGTCTGCTTTTTTACTTTGTCCTGTTTAGTGTAGCTCCTCTCACCTAACAGCAGGCTAACAGCAGCTTCACAGCATCTTAGTACTGGAAGCAAATTGGCACTGATATTAGATTTTATTTTATTTTTTTTTTAATTTAGTGACCTTAAAATTCCTTCAGAATAACATTTGCTTTGATTTAAACTGTGATTAAAAAGTAAAAGGTTAATGCGTTATCAGCTCATTCTAGCACTTATGCCAAGCTTTTCAGTTTTAATTATATCCTGCTTCTTACAAGATTAACCAGGAATGAACAAAGTACCAAAGCTGAATAGATAATAGTGGTAATCAGCTAACTTTTTTGTTTGTTCTACTTCACAATTTTATTCATGCTAAGAGAGGATGAAAAATCATATACATATAAATGTTTAAGGCACTAGGCTAGCCTGTGATTCTGAGACTCATTCAGTTGCTTGCTCTGAAACACACTTTGTGTATGACCTTAAGCTCTTGTAAAATGAAGATAATAGCACTCTGTAGCTCACAGAATGCTGTGAGAATGAATACATTAAATATTCTGAGGTGCTTCAAATGGATGGGGATTAGATGGGTAATGAAGGTAAACTGGCAGATTAATTTTTACGTTATTTTCTCAGGCAGAAACTAACTCTTCAAAAGCACTGAGGTAATTATCTAATAAATCAGTAAACCTCAGTTTCGCATTTTCAAGTTCATGTAAAGAAATTGGAAGCACAAATTCCATAAAAAGACAAAAGTTTTAAGTTTTCAAACCTATTGAAAAATATTCCTTTTTATTTACCTTGTCCCTGTAAAATATGAAAGATGGCTTTATTGCAACTTAAAAATAATTTTCAAGGTTTAAGAAGAGCTTTGTACAGTTTCAGTTTTCTCAAGATTTTCTGTAACACCACAGGTAATTTAAAATGTATTTGGACTTTTGTCCTCATAAAATAAATGTGTGCATATTACGAGGTAAACCCTGGGTTGGATGAATATGCAAAATGAAATATAGAAGTCAGTTTATTTCTTCCTTCAAGTACTAAACATCAGTTTGGAGTACCACAGGAGACTAACAAACAGCAGATTGCATAAAAATGAGAGCTTAATGCAGAAGCATAAAACAAGTGACACAATATACTGAAGAATCATGATTTGTTTTAGACACAATTTAATTTCAAGTTCTCTTAGTACTTGATTAAGTGCAGCTTTAGCGTATTTGTCAGGGGGATAAAATAATAAGCTTGTTTTCATGGTATCTAGGTGAACAAGGTCAAACTAAAGCATGGAGTAAGATAATACCAACCCTAGAGTAAATATGAGAACACTTCAGAGGCTAGTTAAAGTTGTTATGACTTTTCCAAAATGTGTCTTTCATATGAGAAGTTTGAATGATATTTCACTGTGTCTTGAAGGATATGCGTCATCCACAATAAACCCCACAAATTGTACATGATAAGAACAAGAAGTTGTAGTACTAATAATCACTATTTATTGTTTAAGCAACCAAACCTAGCTTCTCTTCCTTGAAGGAAGTGTTGCTTGTTTCAAAGCCTTCAAATACTTCACTAAGAAATGCTGTTGTTGATACTATTGCAGGATGTGCCTCCTGTTACTAACTAGCAAAATAAGAAAGGAGATGGAATTTCCTAGATTTTTCGATTGAATACTGCTGCCTATTAAGGTGGCAGCTGGAGAATAGGAGCTGCAAAGCATGGCAATACATAGCTCTCTCTTCTATTACCAAGGTTACTCTGATAACGCCATGAAGTGCTTCAGATGAAGGTCCAGTGCTTATTCTGTAACATGGCTAATATTAGCATGTAATATGTCATAGTGAGAAGACTGACTTTTTGGATCATGACAATTAGTTTATCTGCAAATTATTAAGATGAATAGTTACTGTAGTTACTGTCTGAGCTATGGCAATGGCAGATGTTGTGCTTTGTATGTTGGAGCCTTTTGACAATACAAGTAATTTGCCTCAAGTATTTTCTATTTTCTCTTTGTTACCTTATGTTTTCACAAAATGCCCTCTTGACCTTCAAAACAGGAAGGCTTGGTTGGCCCCCTCTGTTCTCTTCATTCTGTTGTATAACTGGCTCCTATATCTTTTGTGCTCTTTTCCCAAAATGAATAATTAATCTTTTTCATCTTGTTTTAAATGGCCAGACATGACCCCCTTCATTTCTGTTCATCATCCTACAGTCTCTTTTCTCCCTTCTGCACCAATTTATAATGTCATTCAATTCACTGACCAATTTTATCTAAATTTGTCGGGGAACAAAGGTCTCAAAGACAATTAGTTTCCTATAAATATCTTTAAAACAAGTGGTTAAAAAAAGGCAGCAATGTGATCCCACTTTAGAACAGATCAGAGAATTCACACCTGACAGGGCTTGAGACTGCTCCTGGGAAAAGTCTCATTCAGAGAAGCTCAGAAGCCTGCCTGCAGATACCAGGACCTCATGGAAGTGCTTGTTTTTAACGAGGGACATAATTGAGGAGGAATGAATTGCTGCCAGCATGTACTAGAAAAATACTTGTGTTTTTCCCTCTTTACCTTAAATACCTTTTGAGTTTTACCTTTTAGCTGTCTGTTGTGCAGTAAGGGGCCAAACCTGCCTATCATCCAGTTCCTTGTGAATGCCTTTAAGAGGACAACCCAGCTGTACCAGCCCCATATGACCAACTTCCTTGTCTCTAGCAGAAATTGAGGCTACAGCAGCTCTGAGGGGCACTGGATACATCTGCAAGCCAAGCACGGTAATGGTGACAGCTGTGAGGAATTCACAGCCACACAGGCACCCTTCGTTGTTGTGCCCGCTACTGAATTCCCTCTATGTTAACGACAGCATCAGGAACCCGCTGACAATCATATAAAACCTCACTGCTGCTATACGTACAGTGTCAGGAAGCAGAGGCACTGTGTTATGAAATGAGTATATGTTTATTCTATGAAATGGGTGCTACATCATAAGCACATATTTAATTTAGATCAAACCAGATCCCATTTTTCATTTTTGCACTCAATATATTGTATTTTGTTAATTCTGTAATAATAATCATTTTATTCTTTGTGCACAGAAAGTAAAAAGTGTCCAAATGGAGATTTTGATATTGCTCAACAACAGCTAAACTAGAAATAACAGAGGAGGACAAAAAGAATAACAATAATGATCGCTGTGTTGCTTATATGAGGAATATCTTGCACTTCTCTTTTATTCTTTTTGTCTTTCATTTGTTATTCTTATTATTATGAAATTTCAGTTTAGGCAGTATATTTGATTATTCTTGGTACTGGTACATGTTTCTTTGTTTAACCTGTGAAAACAGAACAACTTCGGTTTCATGGGCTTGTCCAAATAATCCTTACTGATGTGAGCAGACTCAGTGAAGAGAATTTTTCTAAAAACAGCTGATTATTCAGGTACTTTTTGCTTTGTATAAAATAAATTATCTTGTTTCCTTACTCTTTTTTTTTTTTTTTTAATACAAAATCTGATTTAACTGCACATGTTTTTGACAAGTAAGTGGATGCTTATTGGGAGAGGCTAATTCCCACAATACAAGCTGATCATAATAAAGATGCCATTTTCATGTAAATGGAAAAAAGTTGTCAATTTCTATTTGAAACACACAAAATGCTTTTACCTTTCCAGTCACTAATACTCATAAGGTGATGTTATCAGTTACTAAGGTAACTTGGATCAAGAAATATATTTAATTATCTTTCAAGGCCCAAAGGTTTTAGGATAGTTAGAAGACAATTTTATATTAACCTAAAACTTCTTCTGTGTACGACAGAAAATAATCTGAATTATGTTTTGAATGTTTACTTTAATTATACATAAAAATACAGCTTTTATTCTAATGACATCAACTGTGATGAGGATTTGTAGTGTGTAGGGTATATTTAAGTCTATTTCACCCATTTTTAGATATTTATCATTGATTTTTCTTTAACATTAAATGACTTTTAAAACCACACAATTCTGGTGTGCGTTCAATTCCTATCACGCAAAATTTGACAGATGGCCCCTCCTCAAATGCCAGGGGAGATTTAGAACTGGGATGGCAGTCCCTGCAAATGTGTAGGGTAGAGCTGGACCTCAGCCACAGGACCAGTTTACCCTTTGTGCAGATGATCTGCTACTTTCAAGGTCTCTGCTGTGTTCCCAAAAGAGTCAGTCTTACCAGCCTGCTAAAGTAGACAAGACTAGCCCTGCTAGGAAAAATGAAACAGGTGTGACTTCTTAAGCAGTAGAATTGAAACAACTTTCAAGATAATTTTTCATTTTGACAATGCCAATAAATGTCTTACCTTGCTCACAGAATTGCTTCTGGAGCAGCATTCCCTTGAAGAACCATTAGAATGACTACACCCATCAGAGTACCATGTAAATCTTTCCAACAGAAAGTAACATTCATAGGATTAAATATAATTATCATGTCAAGAGCTTTATAGGTTCAATAAATCAAAGTCCTTTTCTCTGGAAAATAACATTAGGGCCATATACGCAATTGAAGCAATATTTTCACAACTGGAGAAATTTGAATGTAGGGCTTTTTGCCTGTAACTCAAACAATTTAAGTGATTTTTCTTTATCTCCACAAAATTTAGAAGAAAAGTCATATACAAAAACCACCGAAGATCAATAGATTCCTTGAGACCTGTTTCCATAACTTGTCTTCTTTTAATGTAATTTTGTAGAGACAAATGCCGTGCTACTAAAATGTTGTAGCTCTCCTGTAGCCAGCAGTTCTGCACTTTACTCCTTTTGAGGAGTGTAAGATTCCGAGTACCCTTCAAACATAGGTAGTAGCTATCTATATGGAGTCCAAGAGACGTGCAGTCCTACAGCTTTCCTATGAACAGGAAAACCATTTGTCTGAAGCCAGTGCTAAATGAATCAGACAAATTCAGACCTATTAGGAAGTGTTTATGTTCTAAAAAGGGGACATGTGCTTTTTAAAAAAATGCATAAATTCAGCATAATTTATGTTATAATGTTTTAATTATTTCTATTCCAGAAATTTTGCTTCAAAAATAAAAACGTTTTAAAAGTTGTTGTAACAGAAAGGCTGTCCTTTTCCAGAGACTAGTGGGCAATGCTCATCTAGTTGTTGGGTCAACTTTTCATCTGGCAAGTTAGGAATTTTTTCATTAGTCATAAATCTAGGGAAGTAGAGCAGGGAAGAACAGTGGCATGGTGATGTGGTTCAGATTGTCAGTAATGGAGCAACAATGTGAGTGGATTCTCTGGCAGAAACTCCAGTAAGACTTCAGCTGGCCTATCGAATGGACTGGGACTGCCCCCAGAAGAAGGTCCAAGACTACCAGAAGCAACATTGCTCTGCAAATAACATCTGTAAGACCCTTTAATCAGGAAGCAGAAGTTTGTTCAACTCACCAGACAATCCACACAAGGAACATGGTGAAATACCTAGAAATGAGAAGTCTTGATTCTAAAAAGACTCTGCCTTTAAGAATCTGTAGATATTAGAAAAAAATTTAGTTTTATGAGAGGAGGACAAGTCTGGGATGCTCCATGGCCCAATGCTCAGATGTTGTGCCTAGAAATGCCTAGGTACAACAAAAACCACTGTTGGCGTTGGATGAGTTTACTTAACTGGGTATGTGATTTTTCCTTCTGAAGTTCAGAATTAGACACTTGTGGGAGCATTATGGGACAATGTATGTTGTGAAGCACACTCAGCTGGCTGAATACCTGTGTTGCACAGTGTAAATATGTATCCCTTACTCGATGCTCATATGAACTGTATTTCTAAAGGATAAAAAGAAACACGGGTGATTCACAGAGCCACACAAAGATTCCTTCCTCTCAGGGCTTCCTATGAACACAGTGACGGAGGACTGCCTCCTGGAACACTTTATGGGCGATGAATCACAGTCCTCAATTATCTGTGAAATGCTGACATCAGTCAGACCTCCACCACTCACCATGCATGGTCCCACTTGTGTCATGGATGGTTCCTGAAGTGGAAGGGTAAATAGAGATTTGGTATTACCCACTCTGTGTCTGGCACTTGAACTGCCTTAATACTGCTACCTACAGTGGATTGCACAGTGTATGCCCCCACTCAGGCACTGAGCTCAGACCCCTTTTCCTTAGGGGATGGAAATGTTTTTCACCGTGAAGAAGACCAACAGCTTGAGTGTTCATGCCCATGATCCTGCTACCAAAGGCCTGCAGGAGGGTGTGGTAGCTCTTTGCTCTCCAGGAGCTGCCAGTGTAAACCAAACAGCTCTGCTGTCCTACAGGTAGTGAATATGATCTCCTTCCTGCCTATCCTTGGAACCATTTGAGGGGATGAGCATGCTACTCTGTATGAAACAAAAAACTTGTGCCTGGAGTCTACTCTTCTAGCAATGCCCTCATGAACTAAAAACCACCATGTTTTCTTTGGAGAACCTGACTCCAGAAATTATGTCCGCAATTATATCTATGTTTTGATTTCTAATCCCCATATTATCATTAAATTCAGAATTGATTGAAATTCAGCTGTGGTTGCAACCAAAGGGATACTACCTTTTTTTTTTTTTTTCTTCTGTCTACCTAAATCCTGTTTCACACATGTTGCCAAAGGGAGATTAAGAGTCCTCAGTATAGTGAACACAGAGAGAAAATCTATGACACATGATGTGTAAGAACTTACTTTAGGAGTCTAAAATGGTTTAGTTTATCTTCTGTGAACATACGAAGCTATTATTTAATAGTTATAGTACTTGGCAAGATAGTCCTATATTTTCTCTCATTAGCTGTTTTTCAATCAATGGCTTCATGATGGATGTTGCGCCTGAAGAATTAACTATTAGATTTTTCAGTTTCAGTACAAAAGTCAGGGAAGAGAAAAAGATACTCTTGTATCTATATTAAAATACTTTTACAGCTGTTTACATGAGAAAATTTACTGTTTATAGCATTCCTCAATCTGGATGAGTTTAAACAAAAAATAAAGAACATGTGTATGTATTTCAAATATGTGCTAAGTAAATTGATTTCATTAAAGATTTTTAGAGTCTGGAAATTGAATATTTATGAGGTTTCTTTACACATGGAATACTCTGCTGCCTAGGTATTAGAGCACAGACCTTCCTGATAGTGTTTGTCTCCAGCTTCAAGCATCCGTCTGCTCTGGATAACAAAACCGGAAAGAGGGTTTATACCCCCATTTTGTGCTCATCCTTCTCCCTGTCAGGACTCAAACAATATGGAAGAAAAGAAAGAATAAGCAGATCCTCATTTTGCAGTGTTTGACTTTGACTTCTACAAATAGGGGAAGCTGACATTTAAAGTAAGGAACACTGGAAAGTCTTAAAAATATGAAAAGGTAAGCTAGCAGCATTCCTTCTTTTTCTTTTTGTCTTTTACCAGAAAGCGCTAGCAAAGTGCTTCTTAGTTGGCAATATTGTTCATCAATCGTTATTGGATGTCTGATCAGGTGGTGAAGATACCCTTCAGACTGCAAGAAGGATTACAGTGACAATGACTGCTTTTGGGACACAAAGTAAAATTAACTCCTAGGTTATCCCCGTCAAGGACCATTAAGTTTTGGACTATGAGGGACACTGTGAACAAGTCATATTTTAACCTCCTGTGAGCACAAAAGCAGACAGGTTCTTCTCCTCCCCCCCCCAACAAATCTGACCTTCACTGAAATTTATGTGAAAATGAAAAAATAAAAGAAAGCTGTAGCCCTGCCAAACTCTGATGATGTGACTCATTTTAATTACTGGTGTTTGGAAATTAAATGGCCTAGTTTCACTCAGTAGCTTGTATCAGGAAGAATGATTTAAGCAAGCTCCAGAGTTGTAGAACCTTTTACAGCAGGTGTGAAACAAGGCATTCATTTTTCTTTTAACAGTGTCCTTGTAGGCATAATAACAATTAGGAACCTAGGTCTTCACATCAGAATCTCCAGTGTGCTCTGATATTACCTCCTTGGGCCACTTCATCACTTCTAATTCTCTCAATAAGTTTCTCAAATACCAGTTTCGGTAAAATGACATTGAATAACATTAGACACGCATGATTCCCCTAAAAGCGAAACATGTAAGAGACAGACAGCTGGAACACATGCACTGTTAATGTAAGCTTCTTAATTAACTGAACTTTTTTACTTTTGAATGCTTTCCCCTTATCAGCTTTGTTAAGCCGTCATATCCATACACCAAAATTGTAATTCTTCATTCTATGTATAGAAGAGCTGAGAAAACAAAAGCTGTCTTAAGAGAGCAGTGGTGGGTTTCCTTGTTACTGCTTTTTCTACTTAATTTTCCTCAAACAGATGAAAAAAGAGTGAGCAAAGATGAGAGGAACATACAGTAGCAATAGTAACACTAGCGATTAATTCTTATAGAACTCACAATATTTTTACAACTAATCTAGCTGTATTCTAACAGTGATTTTTCACACATTTAGCCTGTCTTTAAAAGCATGAATCATCTTCAAATGTTATATCAGTTTGCAATAGTATCTCAAAGAGAGATGATATACTCTCTTGAAGAGAATTCTTCAGTACTGTTCAGCGTTTCTGCTTTTTATTTATTTATTTATTTATTTTAGATATATAAATTCACACTTTCAGGAATAGATAAGCGAGGCACAGCTTTCAGCTTTAAGGTGGGGAGGGAACCTTAAAATATTAATTAATTTGTGATTCTTAAGTTTTTTTAGGATCCTGGAATTATTTTAAATATTTTAAATATGTTTAGTCTATAATTTACACTGATATTTCCAAATGTGATGATAATGATTTCTACTGTTTTTTTTACAAAAGAAGTTGCACCAGTTCAGACTGTTAAACCCCTCTTGTCAGTTTTTGAAACTGTATCTGTACATCATCCAAAACCAGTAGGGGATAACCAAGCCATTTCTAACTGTTTTTTTGTAAACTATGCTTAAAAATGACAGAAGTGAATTAGCTACTTTTTATTTGTATTTGTACTTATTTCACATCAGACTGAAGGACAAGATCAAAGGACTGAAGTACATTTTTAGAATGTTCACTACAATAACTTCTTATAAAGAAACAAACAGCATATCAGATTTATAAACACAAACCATGAATAAATCCTGAGAATCTCTAGATATGAGACAGAAATGATTATGTATGTCTGATATGTGTTGTTATTTCATTTTGGGAATCTGCTATTGTGAAAAGAACTGTATGTATAACAACAAGCAAGATATCTTTTGATATGGCTCATCTCAGTTGTGCATTATAGATGCAGGTTTTGCAAAATAAAATAATTTTCTCATTTTCTTTATTTTCCTGTGTCCTCATTGCATGAGAACAGGAAAAAGCTAAAAGATGGGAAGATTTCAAAATGAAACTTGCAAAAAGAAGTGATGACATAATTTCTGGAAGACATCATTATAGTGTATTTGTGTTCTTAAATTTTGAACAGCAATTAGGAATTATTTATTATAGGAAAGATTTCATAGAAAACCAAACATATTTTACTGACAATACAGAATAATCTCATTATAAAGAAAGACCTTTTGCTCCTCAGTTCCATACAGACTAAAACTTCTTTAAATGGTCTTCAATACTCTCGAGCTATTTCAAGTTAAATTCTAAGGAAGAGTTTATGAGGGTCATACTGGCTCAAATGGAAGTGGTAGAACAGTATACATTGCATATGACTCCAGCAAACTGCAGAATCCTGAAGCATCTACCTTTAAGATAATTTTTGTCCATGTATTTTAAAAATACTTCAAGCAATAGTGCCTGGCTGAGATATGTCCTCTTCCCTGGAGTTTCATCATAGTTGCTTTTGAGGAACTGGAGTTGCACTTTTGAACAACAACAGCTAAAATTAGAATTGAAAATAGAAATAGCAGGCTAACTATTAATCAGAAAGGTATTAACATAAACCTACTGCTCTTTTGGATAGGCAGTTTTTCTACCATTATTGTTTCTTAGGGAGATCTTCCTCATAACACACCTATTTGAAGGCTGATATTATGGGGCATTTAAAATGCTACTGCTACAGTTCCAGTAGTTATGCTAGAGGAAGCTTTGGAAGTGAAGTATACTGTCTCAGATCTCAGTTACAAAGCTGCCCAGTAATTCAAGGCAGTCCAGATTTATTGTTTAATAATTAGTTAACCAGAGCAATGAATAGCTGAAAAACAAATCACACATGAAATACATGCAATACGTGCAGATTAAGGTAAGGTGTCAATGGATGTACTCTGAAATGAGTAAAGTACATTGTATACTTTAAAAGGGGGATCAATATTAAATGATCAGCAAATGCATAAAACAATATATTTAGTTAAACAGTTCCTATCCACTAATATCAGAAAGTATATTGGAAGTGAAGATTGTAATAGGAAAAGGTGGGAAAGAGATGGATATTGCAGCAGTCTTTGCAGCTACTTTAGTTCTGAATTTAAATTATCTTTAAAATATTCCATATTTTCAGTGAAACAAAAGCTAGGAAATCGAGCATTCAAAATATGTTGCAACAGTCTCTAAGAGAGAAAAAATCTCTACTTCTCTGTAGAATAGTTATTTGCACTGTTATGACCATATTCACATTTCCATTCCTGCATTTTTGGAGGGCTGGCGTTTTTTTGGTGTACATTATGAATTCTGGGGAAGGCTAGCAGATAAACACAGAGGAACACACCAACAAAATATTGTGAGCCTGTTATATAGCAAATCTGGTTGGGCTGATGGCTCTTGACTCTCAATGAGTACCTGGTCTGCTCCCCATCACTACTGGGCTTTGGAAAAAATACAGAAGAGGTCATTACTTCATAATCTCTTAGGATGGACGTTGATTAAGTAGGAGATTAATTTCCATTATACAAAGGGTAGCTGAGTCATTGTTCTGACGACTCTACTTTGAAAACTACATGCTTCATTGGTATATATTATACTTGTATTCTTTGGCAGAAAGAATTTGATACTCAATTTTGAGCTGAGTATATATGTTGGAAAGAGTACTGCTCTGAGTCTGATGATTTTGTTCAGCTAGAGATTCGTTAATGTCAGGGGTCTTGTGATACACACACCTTTCCTCTAAAGCTCTATCTCTCCTCTTGCATAACTACATAATTCACAAAACCACAGTAACACGAGTATCAGTGGTGACATACAAATTAAGGTATCTTATTAAAAATCTTGCCACCATGGAACTTAACACCTGGAATGTTAAAAGACTGGTAAATTTAGGTTTTCCACATTTTCTGCTGACTTGCGAAAAGTAAGTAATTCAGTTCTTGTAATTCAAATTGTATTGGGAAGAAAAAAGGAAGAGGACTGGCCTGTGTTTATTGACATAATGGTATGATGAGATATAGCTTGTCAATGTTAGGTGCATACTTATATGGCCATTCTGATGACATGCACATGAAAAGAATGATTTTTCACATGAGGTAATCACCTTGAATTATTCAAAGTGCAGCTTCTTCTTTCTGTATCTATCATGCATCGCTGCTGGGTCAAATTAGGTTGGTGGTAGATGGTGGTGACATATTTCAGTCCAAAGTGGGCTTTTAAACATGAATTATAAACCCTTTAATATAAAATAGGAGTTTATTATGGGACCTTCAACTACAGAAGCACTAATAAACATAATACTGAGCTCAAGAATGGGAAATCTGCTGTAGTCCTCCACTAAAGAAGGAACATTACATGAATTAGAATGCCTCATGTAACAAAGAAAAAGAGATCTATTATTACCATAAACTCTCTCTGCTCCCATAATCTTCACTCCCAAATCTGTATCAACTGCCATAGTGATATCTATGGAAGGAATATGATAGTTGTACACATGGTTGTCTCAGGAATTCTGAAATAAATACAACCTGCGTTAAAGCTACATTATGTAGTAAGATACCAGCTTTTAATTAATGGTCAAAAAAGATACAAGCAACAGAAATCAATGAAAGGTTAACATCAAGTATGAGTTTGGGAAAATTCTGCCTGTGCTATAGTTTTATGGAAGGATAAAATTGACTGGCCTTGCCACTCAAGCTACAAGGACCCTGATCAGACAAGCTGAGAGTATGTAATAGGAGAAGTGCTCTTAGGATCAGGCTGAATCACAGCGCTTTGGAAAAAGCACTTCTAACAATCAAGAACTCTATACAGCAGGATTATTAGAAGAGGAGCATCTTTTCTTTGGCAACTGCGAAATATTGAACGTCAAACCTACCTTAATCCTCATTCATGGATTCCAAAAAATGGATTCCGCTCATGCTTGACCCATCAAAACACAGCTCTGAATTTTTCTCATACCTTGCATAATTCTTGTATTCATATCTATAGTTCTATGTGTTCTGTCACATTTATTACTCAAAAAGAGAGAAACAATATTTTTCTGCATTTCTGAATAAACAGAAACACAGCTGAAGCTTACTGCCCATTGTATTTAAGACAAATGTAGATCTTTATTGCCATCTGCAACTATCAGCTCAGGCTAGCTGAAATACCTGTCTAAAACTTGGGTAATCTTTCTTTGAAAAATAGCACAGGCAAAGCATGAAATATTTATTTGTAAACATTCCTACATCTTTTTTCCTCTTTTCTTCTAAACTGTCTTTTAAAATGAAGCATGAGGGGAGGGGATAGTAAATCTTACCATCTGGAAAAAAAATACATAATATAAAAAAATTTTTGTTATTTTTAAAAAGATCCCACCAACCTCTTATTGATTCTTCTTCAATCACCACATTACATGGAGCATGTAGTGCAGCTGTCCTTCTCCTTCACGTATCTTAAGCATCCTTCAGAATGTTTTTTAGTTCTCATTATACTTTCACTGGCCACAAAACACCAGGATTCACTTCACTGAGCCATATAAAACTATACAGCTTTCTTTGTGTGTAGTTTTCTGGTTTTCTGCAGTTGACAGCTATGAGTCTCAACTTTTTAAGTACAACTTGTTTCTTTGTACTTTTCTAGCAGAGAAGGGGAAGGTTTACAGGGAGAGGATGTATTCTCCTGGAACAGCTGGAACAAGTATATGAATTTTCAAAAATACAATTTTCAAATGCAATATAATTGCAGAATATTTCTTAGACCATTACAGCTGCAACGTTAGAACTGCAAAACTGCAAACATGGAAGTAAAAAAATATGCATAAAGAACAAAGAATCTGAACAAAGTATCTTATTTCTGAAGGACATATTTTAAATTTATGATATACTGGTTGACAGGAAAGTGTACCTAAAAGCTTATTTTTTTTCCAGACATACCGATTGCTTTCAGTGAGATACTTTCCTTTAGTATTTATACTATGCCTTGCTTTTATCCATCATGGCTGTAACAATATACTACTTTTTGAATATATCCTTCACCTTGACTGAACTTCATTTAGTGGTTCTTCTTGTTTTCTATATTCTGTATCTCTTACTATGTCATTGACTTTGTAATGTACTATTGCTATTTCATCTTGCTAAAGCACCTACTTATTTTTTTTTTTTACTTTTCTTTTAAGCCACTCAACACTTGTATAAATATATATATATATAGGCTGAAGTATAAAGGCTGAAGCTTGAATTTTGGTACAGTTTGATACAGTGTCCTTTTATCAGACAACCATTACTAGCTATATGCATATGCAGCTATATTATTGCTATAATAATCCCTATTTGTCCACAGATACACTAAAATCTCTGCAGGTCACTGCAGAAGGCTGAATATCCAAGAGTGATTTTGAACATTTGAATATTTTGAAATGTTTAAAAGCTCTGTTCATTTCATTAAACTTTTTGAAATGTTTAAAAGTTCCGTTCAGCCCCCTCACTCACCTTGTACCCTGAAAAAGAGAGGCTGGGGACAGGATGTTCTTTTGGACCTATTTTACCTCCTAAAATATCTTAAAAATTAGATTAAAAAAAAAAAAAGGCCTCAATCCTATTATTCTGCTTATGTTAGAATGCTTTATTGAGGGTCTTAGAAACAAACAAGGAAGAAAAGACAGATGCATGTTCTCTTCTATCTGCCATTTCATGTCACAGTGAAATAACTGTGAAAAGCAGTAACTTCTCTGCGGAGAGCATGATCACTGAAATCTCAGCCAGGGCAAAACTTCCATACTGTCCAGAAATTTAATCTGTCTATAGAGTTTTAATAAGATGGGCACCAAGTCCCTAGAGCTGCTACTGCAACACCTCTGTTTATAGCAGCAGCAAACTGAGTTTATGCAAAACCTACTGGGGATGCCACGCTGAGAGAGGTGGTGCTCCAGATGTCCTGTCAAAAGACACTTTAGCCTAAAACTCTTGAGAACAGGTTCTGTGAATCATCTCTACCAGACAAAATGATCTTTTTCCCTGTTTTTAAAAAGAGTTTAAGTGTGTGTTGGGCAATAAAAACATTTATTAAATTGCTGCACTGGAAACTTTAAAATCTCTTCTTGATGAGACACATGAAGCAATTGATCCTATTTAGGTTATTTTGTATCAGCTAAAGTTTGTTTAGCTTTCTTTCAAGAATTGTCTGTTTTTCTTCTACCATTTCTCAGTAATTTTTCAATCACATCAGAATGTCACAAAGCCAGTTACATATAAGGGTTACAGATGTAAGACAGCTGTTTAACCTGTCATCCTTCGAAGGCATATCACCACCACCTGTGAAAGCATATTGTGTAGACCATATATGGCTGCAATACTGTTCAAATTTTATCATTCTAGGCCATGGCCTTGACTAGACCATTCATAATGAAATGTGATGGAGGAGATGGAGAACTCTGTCATCCTTGTATCCTATGTTACACATTGTCATCTTGTCAAGTCAAATCTAATATAAATGAATTGCATTAATCAGAAAATGTGCATTTCTATTTGACAAGCTAAAGGAGCATAACATCTTCAATTAGACTAGCTACCCAAAATTAACTACTGACACAAGCAAGTATACATGGTCAATTTGCCTGCCTGAAACTGAAAATCAAGTAAGACATATTAAATAATAGATAGCCCCAGAGTGAGTGCAAGACTGTAACTCATCAGATAGGCCATGTTGACGTCACATGAATCCAGAATTTAATTCAGCTATATATTCAGTTTGGGGTCATCTGCTGGTGTATGATTTATAGTACATATTTTAACCTTAAATGCCTCAGAGTCTGTTCATCAATAATTCCGTTCTTTGTTAGAAGCTGAGGTCCATCTTGCAGGTGTATTCTTAAATCTTGTGCTGCTCTGGGATCCCGACTGTGAAAAAGTGACAATGGGCTGGATAAGCCTTTTATTTTTGTCAGTTGAGTGTACAGTAGAACATATTTTCCACAAGTTTATTAGGGTGAAATAAATGGAGGAAAGACAAATAGGGAGAATACACTGCATATACACAGGAGCAAGGGCATAAGAGTCTTGAGTGTAGAAGGTAAAGAAGAATGGTTTCTAGATGGTTTCACCTTGAAGCTAAGGCTAGAAATTGCTGAGAAACTCACAAGGTGGGGTGCTAGCTTATGATCGGTGATTGCCCTGTGGCTGCCAAGTATTCTTTGTATCCCTGTCCTTACAGAACTGTGTGTGTTCCCTTCTCAAATGGAAAACACAAGACCAGTCCTTGGCACGTGTCTGCTCCACAGGTAGAAGTGTTTAGACTATCATTAGCCAATTACTGACTTAGAGACATGTAAATCTGCTTCTCAAGGCTAAGGTAACTCTTGCTATCAGTGTGGTGTAAAGTAATTAAGCACACACTAGATTCTTAGCAAAGATTATTGCATATTTCTAACCTTCTTCAGAAGGGACTAGAACTAAATTCAGAGGGTGGATTGATTGCTTGCCTTCTGGATCTTCATAAACTTTTTCAGAAACTAAAACAAAATATACAAGGATAAAAATCTATAACATTTCCAGATTAAAAAAAAAAAAACAAACAAAAAACCTCCAAAACTATTTCCTTCCATAAAGACCAGAACTATAATAATTATAGAAATAGTAATTAAAGAAATAAATATAAATCACAACCTAAATAATAGTCTAGCACTCACAACATCAGCTTCCTTTAGGCTTGTGCAGCCATTATTGTGTCTGACCACACAGAAAGCTCTGTACCATAGCTAAATCAATATCTGTCCTCTCCCTTTTCCAGCTCTCTTTCCTGTCAGGCTTTTTCCTCTCCTTCACATATTCCTGGTGGCTCAATATTTTTCTCTCATTTCTTCTCTTTTTTTCTGAGAGTAAATGCCCTCAAGTTGCCATAATCACTTTGATCTAATAAAGGATGCTTCTATTTTCAGTAATAGCTCAATCTCCTTGATTAACCTAAACCTCAATTAGTTTGGCAGCTTCGTCACTTCTGGACAAATCCACTTCCAACAGAGAGGAGTAAGTGGAATTCAGACTTATAGATTTTGAGACCTGAGGGAACCACAATTACCATGTAGTTTGACTTTCTGCACAATCGTGTAAAACATCATCTACCACTTGCTGCACTAGGTTCTTCATCAAGCTTTAAATCTCTCGCTGTAATCATATGTTAGAGAGTGAAGGGTTTTCTCTCCAGTTAGCATTTCAAATATGCCGACATCCCTTCTCACTGCACTAATAGCTACTCATCTTCACTTTAAAAGCAAACTTGATAAATATCAGAACTTGTCCTGTGACTTTTCCAGAATGGTCCTGCTACTACATTAGAGAAAAAGAATTGCCACCCACAGAAACTGAATACTTTGTTATAAGCTGGGCAGGAAAAAAAACCACATTATTTATCTTATTGTAATTGGATAAAGAGAAACGAGAACAGATGTATCAAGAGACCTAAGTTCAGTATGTGATGAGGCAGCACATGCGTATTGTACAGATGAACATCCACTTTCAAATGTCTGGCTACATCTACCATATGACAGAAATGCAAGAATTTTGATCACCTAACAGCACAGAGGGCATAAGAAAGTAACTTCACATGCTAGAAATAACTCATTAAGCCACATCTTTCCAATACAGTGTTAAAGGGTCACTTGGAGAACAGAGCCTCAGACCAGTTGTATGACAGATGAATTCTTACTGAAGGCTGAAGACCAATTTGAAGAACTGTTTCAGGACTCAGGCAAGTGAATGACTTACTGGAGCCTACCATGAAATTTTCCAGATGGAGTTCATCATTTGGTTATCCTAGGACAGCAGTCTACTATGTGATGACTGATGGCAAGGGTGCCTCTCTCTGCACTGGTTCTCTTGGGAGGGAGTATTCTGTTACAGAGTCCACTGTTATATTACATTATACCATAAAAAACATCAGTTCTGGCCCAAACTCTGGGACATTGTCCAGAATCTTAATTGCCTGTGTTATTAGAAACTTAAAGGACTTCTATAGGTTTTGTATTAATTTCTAACCATTTCTAACCATTAATTTTCTTAACCATGCCAAGTGCAAGGTCCTACACCTGGGTCGGAGCAATCCCAGGCACAGCTATGGGTTGGGCGGAGAAGAGATTCAGAGCAGCCCTGCGGAGAAGGACCTGGGGGTGCTGGTCGATGAGAAAATGAACATGAGCCAGCTTCAGTGTGTGCTTACAGCCCAGAAAGCCAACTGTATCCTAGGCTGCAACAAAAAGAGCATGACCAGCAGGTCGAAGGAGGTGATCTTGCCCCTTTATTCTGCTCTCGTGAGACCTCACCTGGAGCATTGTGCACAGTTCTGGTGTCCTCAACATCCAAAGGACATAAAACTGTTGGAACAAGTCCAGAGGAGGGCCACAAGGATGATCAGGGGACTGGAGCACCTCCCATGTGGAGATAGGCTGAGAAAGGTGGGGCTGTTCAGCCTGGAGAAGAGAAGGCTGCATGGAGACCTCATAGCACCCTTCCAGTATCTGAAGGGGGCCTCTAGGGATGCTGGAGATTAACTTTTCATTAGGGACTGTAGTGGCAGGACAAGGGGTAATAGGCTAAAACTTAAACAGGGAAAGTTTAGATTGGATATAAGGAAGAAATTCTTTCCTGTTAGGGTGGTGAGGCACTGGAATAGGTTGCCCAGGGAGGTTGTGAATGCTCCATCCCTGGCAGTGTTCAAGACCAGGTTGGACGAAGCCCTGGGTGGCATGGTTTAGTGTGAGGTGTCCCTGCCCATGGCAGGGGGTTGGAACTAGATGATCGTAAGATCCTTTCCAACCCTAACTATTCTATATTCTATAAGTAGCAGAACTTTGTCATGTCTGTTTTCTGACTGACAATGTAATAGTTAGCCATAAACATTTGCAACTCCGTGCTGTTTTCATCAGTCAAATGGTTGTATCTAATTACACCCATGAACTGTTCTGAAAAGGGGATAATATATATGTAAAGCAAATCAGATGCTTTAGAAGTTTTTTTGCACTCTTCACACACTCATATTCCATTAAAAGAAAACAGACACAATTGTAATGTAGATTCCTAGTTTTGACTTTCATATTTCTTAGACTGATAGCACAATTAAAACTATATTAAGCAAAGGAACAGTTAACATTAATCAAAGACAAATGATGCCTGGGACTCAGTTGTTTGTTATTATACATAGAAAGAAGAGGATACTGTCTATACAATAATTCACACTATTATTAGCATGTATCCTTAAAACATTCATTCATCACAATCTTCACAAACTTCACTTACATCAACAAAAAGAATTCTTCATGCCAAAGGCAAAATAATATCATCACAATACTGACAAAGGTGGTGTTATAAAGGTATTATTGGGGTTTTTTGGCAAGTTGATTTCTGTCAAAGTCAAAGATATTCATAAGCTAGCAAATGATGAGAAAATCATAAAAGCTCTTAAAGATTTCCAGATTTTTCATCATTCTTGGATTTATCCATTTCTAATACTTCAAAGAGGTGCCAGTATTACAAAGGAATGATTATGTAAAGTTAATTCCAAATATCTAAAGTAAACATTGAAAAATAAAAAACATCAGAAAATACTATTTTGAGGATATAACTTAGTGGTGTCATTTCGCATACTTGCTAGAGCTTCTGTAAAGTCTGGGCAAGGGGTCTGTAGAGTATCACACTGAACACTAAAAACTACCCTAGATTTTCAGCCTCTTAAGTGATAAAATCTCAGCTGTACATAGTGTGGAAGATCTGCTACTTTGGCTCAAATCAACAGGAATGCAAGGCACAAGTACCTTGCCAAATAAAGCCTCCAAGTCTATGCCTTGTTTGCTTATAAGCAGAAATGGGCGGGCCTGCCTTACTCCAGTTAGCTCCCTGTGTTTTATCTCATGTTTTAGAAACCTCTTTCTCCTGGAGTTTGTGTGGAAAGATTGCTCTTCTGTGGACTGGCTAGGTTTCAGAACACTAGGCTTATGTTGTAATAAAAACTGAATTTTCCACCATATTAAGACAGCTGTTAACATTCAACTTGGTCTTCACAAGTATGGGTTTTTACAACCTTGAGAATAAACAGACCAGACTGGAAACAATTAGAAGTCAAACATACATTCTTTTAAAATTGGTAATGACTGAACTGCTCAGAAAGAAACAAAAAGAAAACACTTCAGCTACCTTTATTCCAATTATGGTTTTGAGAAAAAAAACCCCAACATTATATTCACTTGACTGAAATTTATAGGCTCATTCTAGAAGAAGAGAAAGTTTGAAGAATTTGAACTAGTTCTTCCATGACCAGTTTACTCAATTTTGAGTACATGGTATTGTGCCAGCATCTGGTCTGAATGAGAGACAATATAGATATAAAAAGTATTATTTGAAGATGTTTGAATGAGTCAAGAAAATCTCAAGTTTATAGACTACTTCTATCACAATAAATGAAACATCTTTAAATGTGTTGAAACACTGTACGTTCCTTCTTCCATTTTCTTCTGCAGATTCATCCCCTCTGGATCTCAGGAGAAAAAAAAAGAAAAAGGATTTGAATAGGGGAATTCAATATCTTTTTTCTTGAGAAATTTCTCGTAAGAGAGAGGAGATAATCCTTAATCAGACATGGTCTCTGGTTTTAATCACAAAGTTCAAAAGATGACCCTGAATATTTTCAAAGACAAAAAACCAGTAAGACGTTAAAAAATAATACTTAATTTCTTTCTTCCAATTAGGTGCTGACTGTGCTGTACACTTGACAGCTGTTTTGGATATCAGTACCTAGAGAGGGAAACACCTAGGGAAAGCACTGGGCAGCCCTCAGCAGTTTTTCCTGTTCCCTGACTTGCAATTCTGTTCATCTTCTCTTTTACTCCAATGCAATTAAGCAACTTATGTTTCAATTCCTTTAATTCACAGAGATTTTCATTATAGGTGTATATATCTGACAATATTCAGTTCTCACACAAACTCTGAAATCCAATGTCAATGACCTCATGGATTAAATAAAATAAAACAAAGACTGGCAAACCAAAACCCAGATCAGCAACAGTCACCAATACTGAAAATAAACTATCACACAAACAAAGGAATTGCAAACCTCTGAGCTGGAGATCATAAATAACTTCAGAGCTCATACTGAAAATAAATTTTATAAAACAGAGTGGGCATTTCAAAAAAAGGAATATGCAGTTTTCACCTGTGTAAGGCAGCTGTGACTTTAATGATGTGACTGCTGGTTTTATCTTCATTATTGTTGAATCTCTGATTACATGAAACCCATAAAATCAGGAAATACTCCGGTGCCTTGTTCTGCTCCACAAATTTCTCTCCTCTACATTACCCACTTTTCAGACAGCTAAAAGTTTAAACCTCCTTGGCCTCAGTTTCTCGAGTGTACAGTTCTAGCTCTGACCAGTTCCTTGATGACTTCAGCTTCGCATTCAGCCTTTGCAATTTGGCAATAAATTTTGATATGCATTTTTTCAGGAAACTTTTGTACCAAGGCTTACAACAGGGCAAGTGTTGGAGGGCCAAAGCTAAAAGCAGGCAAATCTGTTCAAAGTCACAGGAAACCTGGAACAGTATATACCGATGAAAGATTATGAAGTGAGTTTCTCCCAGTGGACACATCTCAGCCACTGATAATACAGACAAGACACTGGGCTGGTTTGCTGAATAAACATCACATGGAAGTCATAGAAAACTCTGATATGGATAAAGAAAACATATTTATTGAGTTCTCCTTGCTCAGGGGTTTTCCACAGTAGGTTTGAAAGGAAATTGATTCCTTTAATGAGGTTTCCATTCATTTACAATGTTGTTATTAAGGGCAAATTAATGTTTCATTTTCTCAGTGTATGTACTTCTGCTATAGCTATAGCTCACAATAGCTGTCAGCTCCACCTAGACTATAATCTTGAGTTCATAGGAGAACAAATAATGGAGGAAAGATGTAGGTAGCAGGTATAAACTAATTTTTACAACTGCTCGTCTGTCTCAGGCTCTGCAACTTCTCTCACCTTTTCACCCCCAGGGATCCTGTATATTCTTTAACCTGTTTTCTCTTGCTACTTTTCAGAACAGATGGCTGCTCAATAAAATGGTTCTCCATGGGATGCCAGTCCTTTTGGCTGCCCTGCTGGTTGCTCAAACTCTGTTTTCACTCAGCTTTAAAATTTCTAATAACATTTTTTTGATTGTTCACAGGATCTCAGCTACAGGAAGAGAAGCCAAATAATGCTAATTTGTATTTTCTCTGCTTTGAGGGAATCCTTACAAAATGTAGAACTGCTGAAGGTCAACTTCTACTTTCTTTGATAAAATTACCAAGTCATTGATCTTTCCTAATGGCAAGGGTATTACTAAAAATCATAGGAGACATTTCTACATGAAGAATATTATTTACCTGCAGATCTATGGAAATCCTATTGGCAGCTGCTCTCTGCGTTCTCTCCAATGTCTGTGAGTGCCTATACAAATACTTTTCAAGTTGATAGAATTTATTCAGTCTTTCAAAAGCAAAGGAATGAAGTTACACCACCTGGTAAAACGTATCCTTTCTTCTGACCATAACATGTGATTTATCTTAGAAAATAATAGTATGCACGTAGTCTTATCTCTTCTTTCTCAGCCTTCTCATCATACTATCCTTAGCAAACTATGCTCATCAGCTGCTGAGGAATCTGGCACAGAAGCGTCTTAATCTGAGAGAAGACTGAATGGGAAAGGAAATGACAAAACTTTAATGGTCATGTTAAGACTGCATTGATGTGTGAAGAAAACATGCTGTTATGACACTGGTATTTTTACTGCTTTTTCAGTTTGAAGTTTGAAGCTTCAAAATACAATTTTTTATATATTGATTTTTAGAATTTTTTAGAATTTTTTAATGCTTGGTAAAGACTTCAGAACTACTGATAGGAATGGTTGTCTCAAATGTATGTACATATAGAGTCTTTGTGAAGTACTTAAAATGCTGTTCTGTTATGTCTACCCGATGCCATAATCCTGTATGAAAATTCAAAATAAAGGTTTTTCAAGAACTAGATTTATGTTTCACAGAGTTAGTATTCTGAAATAAATAAGCATACAAACCTTGAAAATACAAACTAGTCATTTTGGTTTTAGCAATAAAACTATCACACAGCTATGCCAAACAGTCACCAGGTTAACAAGCATTTAGTTCAATTAATTCATGAGAATGAAAAGAATTCTGATTCATCTCTGCTGTCCTTCAGAAGCACTCCAGGCTGTGACCAAAAGACTCTTAACACTGGTTCCTCTTAAAAAGGAATATTATTGTTTGTTTTACTAAGATGTAGCACAGAAAGCAGACAAGGCTGTGTTTTCCTGGATGCATACTGAAATGACTAGCCCTTTCCATATTAAAGTTGTAGTGATCAGTTTTTACAGTGGATGATCCAAACCAGCTTGGAGGCACACGTTTTTAAGCAATGCAGGACTTGGACATTAAAAATCAGCTCTGTAAGCTTATACGGTAACATGCTTTAAAGTAGAATAAATTTGTCTGTAATTCAGGGACAGAAGTGTGAAATACTTGATAGTCCATTATCAACTCTCAGTCCACCTGCACTGTAGGCTGCTTCCATAAGTTAAAAAATAACAATTAGGCAAGAACCCTAAATTTGCTCACCAGTCATTGTGGTTCCCCATCTCAGGAATTTCAAACTGTTTGTCCAATGTCGACCAAAGTTGACCCAAGTCACAAAACCACTACATTCCTATCATATGTGAAGTAAGTAAGTGGGAGCAGTGGGAAGGAACTCTATTAATGGTTCTGTGGGGAAAAAAAACAACAAAACAACCAACCAACGCCCCCCCCCAACAAAACCTAGCCAAACGAAACAAGCAAAAAATAAACAAAAAAACCCAACCCACAAACAACAACAGCAACAACACAAAAAAACCAACAAAAAACAACACGCACACGCACACACACAAAAAAACCAAACCAAACCAAACCAAACCAAAAGAAAACCAAACACCACAAAACCCCAACCCCCCCAAAATCTCGTTTTTCTCTCTTTAGACAAACCAATCTGTATTGGTACCTACTTACTCCTGAGATCCAAAACCAGATCTTGTTTTATTTTTAGCTCATATTGAGAATGCTGTGTAGGGTGTATGCACAAACAGGAAGTATTTAAACACTTATTCTGGGGACTTTTGTTTTTCTGAAAGGTTTAGAAACACCTCTCTGGTAGTACTGAATATGCTTTTGCAGTATCTGGATGTCCTCCAAGAAAAAGGCAGCCTTTGAAGAAGTCAGAATCTCACTTTGCAAGAAACATTCATTATGCTGCTGAATACTTTTTTTCTTAATGCATTAATTTAGAAACTCTCAAGAACAGCAATTTCAGGACTATAGCTGCAGTATTAGAGAAGCTAAGAGGTAGCACTATATTTTCATCCTCATAAGTGTAAGATGAATGGAATAACACTTTGGGAATCCAAAGACCCCTGGAACACATTTGCACTGCACAGCACCTATACAAAGATCAAGAGTATATGGATTTCAAACCTGCCTTCACTATGGAATTCTTTGAATTCTGAACTACAACTAAAACATTTCTTGCCTTCAACACAGATATCACAATTTTTTGTGACATTTCACTGTTCCCTTTAAAGGCTTTTGAAAGGGAACAGAATTAGTTTTGTTCACATAAAAATTCATTAGAAATATCACTGGAAATCCATCAGCACTTGGACAAATGGTTTGAAGGAATCAGAAACTCAAATGGCTAGCTGTAAAGGATTCTTCAAAAGCCTTGTGAGCCATTAAGTGCTATAACAAAGGCAATTTTCTTACCAACAGTAAATTCTAAGAATAACTTTATCAACTTACAGCATTTACTGAAAATGTTATTCTTCCATTTCCTTGTATTGCCTGCTCAATGATTACATTTCCTGGATAATTCAAGAAAGCTAAGTAACTCTGTATTTTTTACACCATGAAGAGTTTTTCAATATAATACGTACGTTCATCTTGCAATAAAGTATAACAGCTAAGAGAAATAATTGTACTTAAACAGAAATTGGATGCAATACTAGCTTCCATCAGAGATCTCTACAGCATCAATGAGAAATATAAGAAGATGAACAGGACAGCTGAGAATGCATGAGCACATATACAGTGTTGGATATCAGAAGTTTCAAAGAAGTAACAATGTGGGTAGTGTAAGGGTGACCTTTCAAATTAAACTCTGCTAAAGCGATTAATGGTAAAGTTTTTAATGGCTCAAGTTTAACTAAATTACTTCAATGTGCTGTAATACCAATTTACTTTGTTGTGATATAGTTCACATAAGGAACCTTTGTAACAAAGACCATTAGTGTCTGTTAATCAGTCATTGGAGGAATGATGTAATTTAGGGGAAGAATCTATTTAGAAAAATACTAAGTGGCATGAAAATTTGCACTTTAGACATTTAAGGCCATCCTGAATTTCAAATGCAGCTAGAGTTGCTACTGCTCTCCTCTCCAGAGCTGAAAATAAATTTGCATGCTCCAAAAAAATAAGGGAAGTATGATGAAATTTAGGAAAAAATAAAACTAATTTTAAGCTTAAATTAAAACTAATTTTAAGAATTCCAAACTACAGTTGGAATTCTTCAAACTATCTGGGCTAATTTTATTCTCATCATTGTAAGGAATGCTGGGGATAACAGTTGAAAGGGATCACTCAGGCAGTGAGCTCTGTCCATTCCTGTTGCAGAGGATATTGTTATACAGCCCCTTATGTATCAGGTAATGGATGCAGAATTAAGCCAATGCCAACGTCAGGAAAGTCATTCCTAATGCAGATTGTGTATGAAGCCTGAGGGAGGGAGAAAATGATGCATATTATAGAAATGTATGGCAGCTGAAAAAGATTAATTCTCAGTTCAAGGGAAATAATTTTACCCACAGATGCCTGTTTTGTTGATGATAGTCCAAGTTATAATACCATTATGTTTTTCATTAACATCAAGTAAGAGTGCATTTACCATTAACTAGCTACTATGTTTAGATAAGTCTGCCTAGCAGTAAAGAGCACTGCAAAGTTATTTTAATGTAACAGACATCTCCAGTATTACAGGACAAGGGAACTGAGACATGAGTTGATGACCTGATGAAATCAATTACCAGATCTAAATGAAGGAAGGTCTATAGACGTAAATTTACCTTTAAAAGACCCTTTCAAGAAAGGGGTACTGAAAAGACTCCACATCATGTCCTTTCAGGAAAGAAGGATTTTAAACATTTTCAGGACTTCCTGCATTAAACACCGAGCTCTTATTACCCTCTGTTAAGATTCAAGTGCATCACCCAAGCAAAAGCAAGTCAACCCTTTTTCACCTGGCTTCTAAGAGAGATCTTATGTACCTCTGAACTTAAGCAGCAGGCAAACCTCAAAGCAGAGTTGAACAAAGATGGAAACAGCAACATCTGGTTTAACAAGAAGTGGGTTCTGGGGAACATGATGGATGTTTAGCTGAGGACCAAGTTACTTGCTACAGAGAATCATACGAAGGGACATTTTCTGTATCCTCCAACAACACATATCTCTGGATTTCATGACAGTAGCAAGTGAAACCTGATCCTTCATAGGGAAGCCAGCCAACTTCCCTTGCACTTCTCGTTCCCACTAGTATATCAACTGTACCACTCAGCTTGGTGTCACCTGGATACTTGCTAAGGGTGTATTCAACCCCACTATGTCATTAAAGAAGTTGCTAAAGAGTATTGTTCCCAGTATAGAACTTTGAGGGATATCACTTGTTGCTGGTCTCCACTTCAGCACTGACCTGTTGACTGTAACTCTCTGGATGCAGCCACCCAGCTAACTCCTTATCCACTTAATAGTCCATCCATCCAATCCATCTCTCCTCAAACTACAGGTAAGAATGTTTTTGCGGACCAATGGCCATTTAATCAGTATTGCTCCATTCACGTAGTGAATGAAAATCATAGAAAAAATAATTAACTTAATTTCTGAAAAGGAACACTATCAAAAAGTATCATCGTTATATTGATCATTCCATATCTTCAAAAATTACTGCACTTACTGCAGAATCATCCGAAGAGATGTGTTGTATTTCACACTGCAGTCGGTGATACTGTGACAGTCTTAGTGATGTCAGCTTTGCTCTCCTAGAGAACTGGTCCATGTTTGTCTGTGTCAGGATGCTCTTGGGTGAAGTGCAAGTGCTCTGTGACTGAGCTACAAGCATTTCAGATTTGTGACGTGTGGCTTGTCAGGTCACCACACAGACTGACTCTGTGTCTGCAAGTGTTAATACTTTTGTCCCAGACTTCAATTCAAAATCTTGCTCAACACCAACCAAGTTATTTTTGCACATATTGAAGAAATATATAAGAAACTATGCAAGATGACTGATGTCACTGAGAAAAGCTGCATGCAGAGGAAGCAGCAGAGCCCTCCTATGACTGTCTCTTTCGTTCAACTACTTTATGCTTTCCAAAACCAAACCAGAAAATATTGGAGAAGCAAAGACACTGATGGCTTCTGACTGTATCTGTGCTTTTTCTGTTTAGTCTGTTCCTGAACCCTGTCATGGTCACAAAAAATGCTCCTTTTCTAGCAAGTTATCTCCTGCTGCTGATTTGTCTTTCTTATAGGAATCCAGTTTAATCCCTTTTTCTCCCTGGGTTCTATATATAATAGAGTTCCAAGAGCATTCTCTACACTGATCAATTTTTGTTGTTAAAATTTAGCCTTAACATTCTTTCCTCAGAAGAATTTTCTTGTTCATCTGTCTCACACTGGGATCTGCTACACCAGCTCTGTGGCAACAGCTGTGTGAGGGATGGATAGGCAACATAGAAAGTAGGAGTAGAATCATGCTTTATCTACATTAGCAAGTACGGCAGCACAGTAAAGTGGGAAACAATGCATAGAATAAAACAGCTAGTGCTGAGGATTTGACACTGATAGTACATGCATTTCAGGGGTTTTACTTTGGGCTAGCTCCAGTCTGGTCTGTAGAGCCAGTCCCATTAACAGTTGGAGATCATTAGGTACATTTCTGGGAAGAACCTTTCAGTTTAGTTTCACCCAGAAGAATCTAGTTTGCACAATCCAAAACCACCCTGCAATGCAAACAGTCAGTGGGGATACTGAGGGGATACATTTTGAAAATGTCCTTCCAAGCTGAATTAAAATACTGACTAGACTGCTGTATCAAGTTCCTTCCTTAAAATTCTTTTCTTCTTTATTACCCCCGTCTTTTTATCATTCAGAACAAGGTGGGAAGCAAGCTTTCTAAGGTAAATAAATGCAGTATCTTCTGTCTTAATGACACTAATCATAGTGGAAGAAACAGCTGAGATACTATCATTTTTCTTCTCTTTATTTTCTGCTTAATATTTGCAGAAGCACATAGTACTGCACTGTGGAAAAGAACAAGTTTTAAAAACAGACACACACCACAAAAGACTAGAAGAAAACAGCTAAATCATTGTCAAAGAATGTGTATACAGGAAAGCAAAAGATATTTGAAATAACATCTTTAAATTTCACATTTATTATGCCTGTATACTATTTTGAATATTTCTGAACTGTTAGGGTTCAGAATGAATGGCTTTTTCATTCATGTCAGAGAACTAGCTATTTCTTAAGAAATGTGATCAATAAATTCAAGTAAACTTGCAAAGCTATCTAAGTTAAAAAGAAAGGACGATAGTGAACCCATAACTGTCACCAAAATTAAGTTAGGATGGAACAGAAGAGCATGAGTTATTAAATGAAACTAGATTTTTTAAAGAAGGAAAGCAAGCCAAAGATAGTCAATATGCATACCTGTTTGCCATCCTTGGCAAGGCAAATGAATTAAAATTGGATTTTTAGCTGACACACGCAGCAAGAAGAAGGTAGAGAAGTGAGAACGTGACTTGACACATAACTCAGAAGTTCCAGAAACTAAGTACATCATTTCAGATAGGGATAAAGGTGATTTTTAAAGTAACAGTTTGTAGACATGTAGGAAAACATGTTCACTTTAAAACCAGACTGACCTGTAGCCTAAAAGAGGGGACTCAAAACTGGCCCCTGAAAGGGGTTTGCTTTACTTACTTTTAATTTTAATCTCACTTGCAACCAAGCACTGATGAACCCAGCAAGGAGAAGGTCACAAGAAAATCCCAGAACACACTACAATTAAAGTGCCGTTTCTGACCTCATGTCACTGCAAAAATTTCTGAACAAAGTAATAAATTAAAAAATAAGTTGATTACTTTGTACCCCTATAAATATAATTGGCTTTATTATAATGCTACAATTTACCTTTTATATTGATAATGCCATTTATATGAAAATGGCTTTGTGGGGAGAAAAAAAAATCAAAACTAAACCAAAACAGCCCGCACTCTGACCAAATCTACTAATTAGTCATTAAAGAGATAAGCTTAATAATGCCCAGTAAGAGTCTGTTGCAGGAGAATGAAAAGACACAAGCATTTTCTACAAGGAAAAATAAACCTTTTGGTATATCTGGTTGCAACCATGTCAGCTGCCTCCTGCCAACCTGCTTAGAGGTTATTGGCCCCAGAAGCCTGGGGGCTGAGCTACTATCCAAGCTCTTCTTTCATGATTTTAGCCAAGCTGAGCTGAAGCAGTAAGGATCAAACTTTTGTATTTAATGGGGAAAATAACACATCATGAGGCTGTACTGCAGTAAACTGCCTTGTTGTGGGAATCAAATTTGCAACCTCCTGCCTCTTACTCTTCCATCTAAATAAAATACGGACATCCAACCTAAGACCTCCTTTGGATTATGTAGAAGATGCATCAGAAAAGATACATTGTTGAATGTATGCATGACATCTAAACTCATATGAAGACAATATATTGCTTGACAGTTGAGGAAATTCGATACTTCCCTTAAGATGTTTCTGCCCATTACCTTTTTAAAAAAAAAAAAAAATCCATTACAAAAATTCCATAATTTCTAAGTAAAAATTTTGAATGTAAAGATTACGTGGCATCATGGTTTAAACATGTAACAGACAATTCAGATTTCAGAAATGCAAAAAACCTCATGAAAGCTTTACATGCGTGCTTACAGCTGTGTAAGTGCTTACAGCACTTTTTTGTGTGCATACAAATAGGTTGAGACAACCATACCCATGACAGGCTGTGATAAGAAAGTAAAGGGATTCAAAACACGGACATAGGAAAAAATGCAAAATAAGTTTTACAATGCATCAGTGCACATGCACAACTCAAATGGATGAAAACTATAAATTGGCAACAAGTTTTCATCAGACGAGGACAGCTTGTCCTTCTGTGCTATTGAAAGCACTCAGTCATGTAAGGCTAAGAATACTCTTATAGGTTCAATCTGTTGGCTGAAAAGCTTTCTCCCTCGATGGGCCCAAATTAAGATTTTCCTGGCCTTGAAAAAAATAAGCAATTAACTAAAACATTTTACTCATCTACAGACAAATTAAGGTTGGCCAGGCACATTATTTTAATATCTTTCTGAAGCAAACATAACAAAGGTAGTTTAACTCATGAAAAAAAAAAATGAAATATTGAATGTTAAGAAACTGGGTGTGTAATTCCAAGGTCTAAGCCTTCACATAATGAATATTTCTTGCCTGTGTAAAATTTCATAGTTAAAAACAAAAGATCCTATAACTCCATTTGGCCCAGATAAATTTGTTTTTGTATGCATCAATTTGCTCTGTAGGTTCCCTAAAGAATCCAAGATTTCACATTCCTAATGTTTCATCATGGTTATTTTTGAAATGGAGAGAACAAAACTAATCACAACCAAGAAAAAATTTAGAAAACATGACTCCTTACCTACAAAATGGGCTGTTTACTAATTTAATCAAATAATAATTTCCTTCAGCAGTTTTTAAACATTTTCCCTAGTGTAGACCTTGATCCATATGTTCCTATATTTTGATGAAAAATGCAGTCAAACTCTTCAGAAATGCTAAAGCACAAGAGAGTGAAGTGTTATGTACAAATATACCCCAAATAGCTCTAAGTGAACAACCTTATACAGTGAAATTGGTAATAGTTTTGATAGTCTGCCTTTCCAATCTGCTTCTTGGCTGAGCCATACCAGTACAATTATATTGCTCTGTATAGTGCTATCAAAGATAATCAAGACAGTGCCCAGATTACCTTTGCCTGTGTTAAATTGTGCTATGTAGACTATTTCACATTGAGAACCTTAACTCTACTATGGGAAGCAGTTGGAACCCCAGATTCAAATTTTGTCCAGTTCCGGTGAGCTTCCAAAGTAAATTCTGAAGCCAAGGTGGATTCAGGCAGAGTCCATCTTGATTTCCAGTTAAATATTATTCACTCCACTGTTTCCATTGTTTTTTAATTTGCTCAAAGCCTGGTATTGCCTGCTAATCTTTGTTTCTTCCATTTTTTCTTTTTTTTTTTTTTTTTACTTAGATCTATACCATTTTTATGAAACTGATATTTTTCACACGGTCACAGCACAGTTTGCTGTGCAAATACTGCCGTCTTTTAATATGTTTTTGTGAGAGTCAAAAGGTGTGAATTATGGTACTGATAGCAAGAATTTAGGGTATGCCTAGAGCTATTAAAGCGGTTGTAGATCTTGTATTCTCTGACAGGTATGCAATTCTGAAAGCACTATTAGGAGCTAAAGACACTATTGGATTAAGGTTAGTGCCCAGCTCTGCAGCTGTGATTAAATGCCTATAGAATTGAGCTGTTGAGTGCACTTATTTTTAATGTCATCTTTCCTTATAGCAGACTTTCACCTTGAACTGTGCTTCCTCCAGAAAGTCTTCTGAATCATTTTCTCATTATAAGCACACAGTCTAACGGGAAAATACCCACAAATTCCATTTAGTCATAGTACACAAATATTAAATAGTAGAAATTCTTAACTATTTAAAATATTTCAGTCCAATCTCTTCCTATGTCCTACTGCCGGCTCATGATCAATACAAACCATGGACATCACAGTGACCCATGACATCTTTTGCTTAACTGCTGATGAAAGAGGAATGTGGCATACAGATAGGACAAGAAAAATACATTAACTTAACCCCCCCCCCCCAAAAAAAAAAAAAACCACCCACCAAACAATGAAGAAAGGGATCTGGTGATGTTATTCACTATCAGATACATGTGGAGCCATCTTAAGTGTCTAGGCACATTATTTTTTTACCTTTGTCTACCACAAGATAGGAACTCCTCTTAGATTTGCTTAAAAAGAAAGGTTCATGAAAACCAAACATTTGTAAAGATCAGTAACTGAATTTTCTGTAATTGGTGTGTGTTTTACTTTAGAGGTTACTAGTACACAGTTTGTAATCAGTTCCACTAGAAACCCACTATGAAACCTGTGAATTCCACACTTCAGACAAAGTACCAGCTGCAAAAAAAACTTTCTATTTCTTAGTCTGAAACATTTGACAGAAAAGACTGTAAACATTCATAAATAACATCAAAGTGGAAAATATATTGAAAAAACTGCCCTTCCTTCCTTCCTTCCTGCCTTCTTTCCTCCCTTCCTCCCTCCCTCCCTCCCTCATTTCTGACCCATACCGAAAGATCAGCATGTTCTTAGTCTTAGTAGTAAGAGATATTTCTTCAGCACTGGAGGCAATCCTTAACCAAGCACGAAGTATAACACTTTGTCCTTCATGTCTGCAGTGTACTCTACAAAGACATACTTCCGTATTTTGAAGTCTGCTCATGAACTGTTATTACAAGAATTTGATAATGGTTGCCCTTTGATGTTCTTTTAAATATAGTGCAAATCCTTATCTTCTATGGGATTATTTTGGTGATTAGAAGCTAGTAACACAGCCTGAAAATAAATAAACTTTTGATATACCATCTAATTCTACAATGTGGTAATATTTAGGTAAAATTCATTTTTGTAAATGGTCTTTGTATGGAATACCTTTTTAAGATGGTGTGGTACCAGCTGAAGCCCACATCAGTATGACCATTTACATTTTACATACCATCACAACTTTCTTATTGCTGACAATAACATCTCTCATCATCTTGCAGTTCCAAATATTATTTGTAATTACTTACATAAGCCACCACTGTCTTCTACACATTTCAGAAGCTCAGTGTGAATTACTGTCAAAGCCCGATACTTTCTGATCAGGGTTTTTTAGCCATTCCACATGGAAGACATAATGTTTAATGTTAAATTTACTTATTTAAAGATTATGTTATATGAGATTTCCGATTTAGCAGAACGGTACAAAATATATTGCATTTCACAATACAAATGTAAATTACACTTAGCAAAATGCATATATAGCAATTGCAATACATAGTTCAGCACCTATGTGATTCCTATTACTGGTCTCTATAATATGCTCAGCATCATGACACTAGTATTCCCAGTCACCAGGAAAGTATACATTAACTGAAGCCAGCTCAAGCCCATTACTCTCTTAAAAATTCTTTTGTTAGTTCAGGCTTTGTACTTGCTGTTGGCCTCAGCCAGTCATTCACTTCCCTCCATGCTGGTCTTGCTAATTCAGGGAGACGTTTACAGTTTTTTAATGAACTCAACTGTTGACAGCTGTTTACCTAAAGCAGAGATCACCCTCTGGTCCCCTTGGTGCTAAGTCAGCTTCTTTGCAACAGCTGTGGTCAGTCACAATCTGCATTATTCCCTGAGATTCATGAGCACACATCTCCTTGCCCATCTCCTCTGAGCCTTCTTCCATTGATGGTTGGGGTTTATTTGTCAGTCACAATTAGTCTTGATTGTAGACTTAAAAAGAAAAATCAACAAGGAGAGTAAATTGCAATACAATTGAAAAAAATGGAACAGAAACTGCTAGAGTTGGTGGATAGAGAAAAAAAGAAAAAAAAATAATTTATAAAGCTGGAATTTAGCCATACTCCGAGACGGTCTAGAGGAGCAATCTATTCTAGTAGGTAGAATACCTCCTTACTAGGCACACTATTCATAACCTGTGTCACCACTTAGTACTGCAGCTAGTGAAGCTATCAAGTATCTATATTAACTTAACTGAGTAACTGTCTCACTGTCCTGAAAGACATTATTTTCAAAATATGCCTGTGTGGTAGGAAGATATTAGTCCCTTTTAACAGACAGGAAATTGAAGTCTGAGACAGACTGTTTTATCCAAGGTCAGCCACAGTATCTGCTGTCCAAGCTGGGAAATGAACAGAGAATTCCACTGTCCTACGCCAGTACTCTGCCAACATCCCATCTAATTCCATCATTATGTTTATATTGCATATGCCCTTAATTTAAACTTTATATTGGCTTAAAATATGGCGCTGCTTGCAAGCCTCTTTTCAAGCTTGTATGGACCTAACACAGTAGAAGCTTTTAGTAATTGCAAGTTATTTTAATTACAGCTCACAACAGTATGATATTCTTTTTTCTTCAAACATAAGTAAGTCTTTACACAATAACTTTTTCAGATAATTAAGAAGCAGATCAATACCAAGGATTAAGTAGTACAGCAACACAAGGTTAATCAAAGTTAATATTTAATTCATAAGGAGAATAATCTGGTTTTCTTGTGTTCCAGATAATACTTTTAAATGAACAGTGTTTCCCTTTATTTCTTTTCAATTCATAGCAATTCTAACATGAGCTCTGTAATGTCACATCTTCCATTGATGTTAAAACACATAATACCACAGGCATCTGATTCCTACACTGCAGTAGAATGTTTTAGATCTAAATTGTGAAATTCATAGTGCTAAATTCATATAATTAAGCCAGCTATATGGACCTTTACGATGAAGGTAACTGTTATAACTCTTTCTGTTTTTACTTCTATAATTTTTATTTTCTATGTGTGAAGAAAAACTTTAGAAATGAAAACAGAGAAAAACTATTTAAGCTGGTGATTATCTGGTATTGTTAGAAAGGCACAACAGACAAGCTTTATTTATTATTATATTTTTGTGATTTATTTTTAATTTCTTCAATGCACTGCCAGCACTTTTGTTAAACTGACTTTTCTTTTTCTCTCTGAGGAGCATTATATTTTTATTGTACTTGGTATCTCTTCAGATTTCCTTATTATGAAATAATTTCAAAAGAGTGTTTCTAGTGAAAAGAACACTTGCCTTGTCACTGTTCCTTGCTTTCTGAATAATGTACTAAATAAGTTTCTAAAGGTCATAGATGGAACATTTAATAAATAAACTTTAGATAAAATCTCCTTACTTAGGTGTACAAAGTTGTAAACACTGTTTTTCGTTTACTATAGAGTCAAAGCATAGACAGTCAGATGGAAACAGAGCTGCTCTGCTCATGTTTCTGAGCTGACCGTAGCATTTTAACTCTCAGAAAAAGAAATTAAAAAACCTCTAAATATAATCACTAAGTCAAGGACATCATGGAAACCGAACAATTAAAGAAGTACATACAAGATACCTTTTATCACTGCTGCATTACAAGGAAAATGGCAAATCACAATATTACCTATCTCTGCTGTTCCTATATGTTATGATGATGTAGCCAATGAAAGTCATAGGCATGTAGGAACTGTTATGCATAAAATTCAAGCACGGCTCCATTAATGCTAACGGAGCTCAGAGTAGCCTGGGACACTAGTAACAGATGCTATAGACTCCTCTGGACAGCAGCTTACACTTTTACAATTCTGTGAATTGCCACAAATTTATAACATATTACAAATTATCAGTATATTTATAAAATTCTTTGAGTGATTGCTTTTCCATAAAGCAAACATATAAGTCTACCGTATGCTTTAAATCTCTGAACCTTTGGTCTTTTACCTTCACGGCATATTACAATATAATTGAATATGACAGTATGTGTCTGTGTGGTACACTTGAAACCTTAAACTGACAACTATGTACCATAAACTGCAGTCCAAAAATATCATTGTCAATGTGCTGAAACATTATCTTGTTAAGGTAATTTAGAGCTATAATGTGGTTCCCTTCACCTTCTCTGTCTTTATGCTCTTTGGTGCAGTTCTCAAAAACTTTTGTACTTCCATTGTCCATTGGTCATCACAAAAATGGATATACAAAAAGGTGAATTTCAAGTAAGCAGAAATCAGAAATTCACTCAAAGAACTGTGTCATAAGAAGAACTGATGTGGTGCAATAGACATTAATGTCATTCAACAAGAATCTGTGCAAGCTAATAAGTAAAAATATAGTGATTCTGCACACAGTTCATGTAGTATGGATGGAGATAAAATTGAAGAAGTGGCTCTAACATGTAATAAGAGCTCACTTGCTTATTTTGTTGCTTACATTCTGGTTCCCGAGCTGGTGGATAAATTTGATTTTAATGCCATTTTACAGCAGATGCAGTTTAAACTGTCTTATATTACTTTCCAAAGCCAAAAGACACTGTAGTCTTAGAAGTCCAGGATTTGGGATATTGATCATTTTTAATGATCTACTCTGAAACAGTCTTTGTGAGTATATGGAGGGTTTATGTACTGAGAAACATGAAAATCTACTGTTTCCTTAATTTTGCTGTTGATTTGCTTGGAACAGTAGGTAAACCACACCTACCTATTTTTTTTTCTGTAATTTGTTATAAACAGTAATGACAAGGACAGACTTTATCTGTGCCTAATGTACAACAAGGAAATAAGGAATTAATTAGCAAAATGAGGCTCTGACTTACAGTAGAAAAAAAAACAAACACAAAGAACAACCAAACCCAAACAACAACAAATAGAAACCCAACCAACCAACCAGACAAAAACCCAAACCAACAGCAAAAACCCAACAAAACCCAAACAAAACCTGACAGAAAAGCAGAGGTGGTAGAATTCCACGGTATGTTGGTTTGAGTAAGAAGAGACAGAGTGTATTTCATCTCTACTGGCTATGCTGTATATTATTTATCCTAAATATTACCAGCCTTATTACTAAGACTGCAAGTTTCCCATTGTATTTTAAGAGGCATATTATCTTGTACTGAGAATGAAGGTGAAGAGTCATCTACAGCTGTCTATATGCTAGCACCATGTAGTTCGGTACTGTTGTTTTTACACTTTCTTAGAATTTGCCCTCTCTTTGCTGATGTTATGAGAAAAGGCTCATAGGCTTGTAGGAAAAGTAAGAGAAAGCAAGCCAGCACAGTTTCATAATGTGCTGATGATAAGAATGTCTGAACTATTACAATCTATTTGAAAATGTCCTTGGAGCTTTAACTTAAGCTTCTCTGGGGAAAATAAAAGACCTAATAGATCATTCTTCTAATAGTAACGATAATAAATAGAACTGATGTCAGTCAGCTGTTATATGTCAGGAAAAATTGCCTCCTGTTTATTTTAAAATGGCACAGTCAAACTACATCTGCACTGTCTCATCTCACACATTTTCTGGGGAAAAGGCTTCTACTTCTTGTTATTTAGTTAAGGCATAATACTAATTAAAAAGGAAGTCATCAGTGGAAAATGGGCATTATAAACCTTGCTGAAATAACATGTAGATATTCAGTCTCTCTACCTATGACAACACCATTATTTGAGACAGCAGGTAATACACAGTGTAGTCCCACTTCAACAGTCATGCATGATGTAGCCTGCATTTCTCTTTATCCAGTAATGACAGGAACATATTACTGCATACTAACTGAAAAATGACTCAGACATTTTTGTTTACTGATGAATTTTTTTTGAAGGAGTAAAAAAACTTTATGTGTCCTGTGGTAAGACAAATGGTTTTGAGTTAGGTTGAGTTAGGCCTGGCTGGAGACAGCCTGATGGCACAGAAATATAATGGGGAGGGGGGAAGAAGAAAGCAAAATTGATTATGTCTATAGAATATCTATTAGTGGTCTTGGAATTTTTCATACACAGCATATTGTAGTGTTTCTATAAGTCTGAATTCTAAGCAACAGAATGGCCCAGTCTTGTACTGAATATGCAAGCTATGCAGAATAATTCTTCTGCATTCTTTCAGTTAAGGTTCTTTTGCTCCAAGATTCCCATCTGTTCCCAGTGAATGAGGCCAGGGCATAAAGAGTCCAGTAAGACAGGCATATTTTCTTTTTTTCATTGGTGAAAATGGCTGATAGCAGAAGTGCAGACAAGAAATTAGGAATAAATGAAGCCAAATATAAAAATCTGTTTGAATACTTTGCTTTTAATTTAGGTATTGCAGGTCTAAATTTCAAGGCTATGATAAAGAGGTGAACTGAGAGAGAGAGGTTTAATTTAATTTAATTAAGAGCCACAAAGGCATATTCTCCTGTATTCAAAGATTACAAATACTATGCTCAGACCATATTACTTGAATTCATGGAAAATAATCATGTTCCTAAAGTTAAGCACTGACAGAACTTTCCACAGGTTTAGGCCTTAAGTTATACAGTTAACAACTGTGATAAAAGGCAGGATGTGAAAAGGAAAACTAGGGATTATCTTAACCCCAGAAAGGTAAGATGCAATTTATATGAAAAGCAATCAAGCTTCTACTCTCCCTGATCACTGTCAGGTTTTAGGACTTGGCTCACCTACGATTTCTTTGTACTGTACAGACTCTAAATAAATGAATCAAAACCTCACCATCCTCCTGGAGGATTAAACAGAAACAAATTCAAACATATAAAAATAATTAGCCATAGAAGGAACTATAAGTTATTGAAAGCAATGAATGAATGGATAGATGGGTGGATGCATGGATGGATGGATGGATGGACGGATAGATGGATGGATGATGGATGGTTCTCAGTCAAAACAAAATGAGCTAAAGGGTAAATCAAGGTGTTCATGACCTTTCAGAACAGCTTTCTGATACAACTATTTGTCTGAATAACACTGCAAATCATTACTTGTTTTTCAGTCACTCTTTGTTATCCTGATAGTTTTTTTCTTCACTTCTTAAAATAACCTATTTTCTGTGGGTTTTGGTTGTTTTGTTTTGTTTTGGGTTTCGGGTGTTTTCCCTCTGTTTTGTTTATTTGGTATAGGTTTATTGTGATGTGGGTGGGTTTTCTTGTGTTTGCTTGTTTGTTTTGTGCTTATTTTTCTTTTTCCTTTCCTCAGTTTATTTCCAAATCGGTGGATTTAATTCAGTGTTCTTCTTTTTTAACCAAAAGATTTAGAGTATCTCCAGACTGGTAAATTGAACACTGAGCTAAAGGTTCAAACCATTTACCTATTCATTTTCAAAAATACTACTCCTTTAACCACTGGGAACTGTACCTGTATTCTTGTGACACATTTGTATGATCTAAACAAAAATGACAATCAAAGATGACAAAGAAGGTTCTATGAAAATTTCTAAATCTGATAATGAATCAAATAAATCTGTATTGCTCTGTGATCTTTGCTCTAATTGATTAGTGTTTTAAGAATGCAATCAACTTTTCAGAAGTCATCAAATTGTGAACATTTCAATTCATTAATCCTGTCATGATCTGTTTCAGAAACACCTGCATTGTGTCAGAATGGATAAAGTACATCCATATGGTGATTATGTATGAATACATATTTCTAAGGCAATAATACATATATGAATATATATATCTAAAGAGATTAATATCATCCCTGGCATATAAATAGGAAATTTATAGAAATTGCTTCTTTTCTCTTGGCATAAGTGAACAAAAAAGCTGGTTTGCTTTTAACTACATTTTCTCCATTACCCTGAGTTAAGAATGATTCTCAGCACTGCAAAAAAGGCTAAGTGCATAAGACCATATGACCATAGAGGTAATAAAGCTACTTAAAGTTAAGCATAACTATCTCAGTTTACTGAGAAGAGTCGACAAAATATTTCAGTCAGAATCAGTCATTTAAGGGTGAATTTAATGGAAATAAAAAATCACATCCATTTTTCTATTTGTTAAAAAAAAAATAAAACAAAATCACATATCTCTTTCTTACATACAATTCAGCACCAAATAAATCTTCTGATATATATATATATCCTGATATTATATACTGGGAAACTGCAGACGTACTGCAACTATACTAATTTTGCTCTGCCTATCTATTCTACCCCTCTTCTTTCCAATCGCTTTGGCATGGCTCTTGGTCTGCAATAAAGAAGCTAAATAAATGTAAAGTTGCTAAAGCACAGAGCAATGTTTTCCCTATACATAACTCTAAGTTTCATTATTTTTATATTTGTTTTCATCAGTCCACTATGGGACTGTTAGGCTGTGTTGTTTCACTGACCAAAATCTCTGGGCTCAACAGAGTTAGGTGCTCTAATAGTAGATAAGTGATGTGCAAGAAGGTCATCATGTAGGTACAGCTTTAAATTGGGAAAATAATGTCTCTTCTTCTTCATTAACCCACTAGGTAACACTGAATTAGAACACTGTAGTTTTCACTCTTTTCTAGCAGTCACAGCTAGGATGATAGCATGCAAATTGTGCATATTAAGTAGGAGACTCACAATGTTGGTTTTTTTGTTTCCAGATAGCGTCATGGAGGATATTAAGCATATGCTTAATTTCAGCATGATGTCAGGTTTCTGCATTGGAAAATTGGAGTTTTAGTGTCTTTTCCACTTGATCTTCTTGTTTATTTTCATTTAACTTGAGCAATTCAACATGAAGAACTAAAATGCCACTCCGATGGATTTAGATCATTATGAAAGGTTTTAGAGAGCTAACACCTGCATGAAAACACCATAGAAGGAAATAAAGTAGATTAAAGAAAGTGGAAGGGTAAGTTTTGCAGAATTTAAACTGTACTAGAGTATTTACTGTGTGGAAAGGGCTTTGGCACATCATCAGCAGTGGGCAAATAAGCTAATATTCCAAATGTTGGTACTAGACATGCTGACTACTCCATTGGTATTAACTTACACTATTTCTCTGAAAGTGGCACTGTGATCCAGAATAATAACCATCACGATTCAGACCTTTGTGAATCCTGCTTATACTTGTTAATGCTTCATTGACGAGGAAAGTGGCTGACCTCTGTTTCAGCCGATGATGAGAGAACCAAGTTTCCAATTTGCTTTTGCATGTTCAGCAAAATGAACATACTGTATTGAATATTACCTGTGATATTTTAAAATTAAGGTGTATGCTAGGTCTGGTGTGGAATGGGGAATAAAGCAGGGAAGCCTTAAATATGTGGGATGAATCTTAGCCTCCTTGCATCTAGGGGAAAATTTGCTGATGGCTAAAACAAAGACATAATTCCACTGGTAGATGTGCTTCCCAATTCTGGTTTTGATTTGATAGATAACTTCTAGCTAAATAATTTTACCACTCTGTTACCTATCTTCTCTGGCTTTGGACCTCTTCAGTCAGTTATGATAGTCACTGTGCCAAACTGCTGGCAGTCTCTTACTATTAGACACAGAGCTCCTAAGCACAATGACACCCTTATCTCAGTCTTTACTTATCATCATCCTACATAAATGACAATATAAAAGCAGACTGTATCAGGAAATCCCTGAGCACACTGGGGCCAGTTGCAGAATTGCTGAGGATGATGAGTACTTGCACATGAATCCTTACTGAAGAGAATTTTTTGATAGCCACAGATAACAGCAAACAGCTAATACAGAACACTGCAGTACTCTCAGCTGTGTGGCACTGAAAACAGTGTATTGATACAGAGTACCTATAAACCAAATAAGGTGAGAGAATTTAGAATAGGCTCTCTCACTTCATTCTTTCCCTTGCATTCATAGCACAGATTACAGATGATACGTCTGTTTCTGTGTCACAAAGCCTACTGCATGTTAACACTTACCCAGAGCAGGGCAATCTAGGGTGACAAGCTACTTGAAATGTGTCCTTTAACTTTCCTTAATTGTCAAACTTCAAAAGTTATCTTAAATTTAATTTTGTTGCATTTAAGGTCCAGCTTTACAATGATATAATTTATTTGCAGCATTACCGGTGACATTGTTCTGCCTGTCAATGGAAACATGAAAGAGTATCATCATAATGAATATCCATGGACTCACATAAATCATTCAAAATACTTCAGATATGCACAGAGATTTTCCATTGACCCTGTAATGACTTTAATAAAACTGTTTCAACATGAGCTGTGTCAGCAACAGAGACATGAAATGAAGGTGTTTAAGCAACATCACCTCAGCTTTTAAATGCCTTGCAAAATCATTGTGAATTTTCTTTCAGTAGTATATAATCCTTCACAGATTACAGTCTCACAGTACAGCATAAACACCATATGCCAGAAACACATGGGATTTCCTTTTTATGTTGCTTCATAACATCAAGGAGTTGTAGTTATTACTTGGAACAAATCAAAGTTATTAGGAGTATGTTTTCTACTCATCAAAAGGAAGATGTGAAACCACTGTAGCATAGGAATGAAGATAACTCACAGCCTGGAGGACTTGAATGGTGACTGTCATTTCCATCACATCATTGCTACTCCTTCTAGATTTAAATAAAATTACACTTGTTTAACTTTGTGGGATGGATAAAGCCTTAGAGGACATACTTTGAACAGTCCAAGGCATTGCAATTTTGTATGAGAGCTACCACTTGTGTAATTCGTGATCAGAGAAGAATGCCATGAATCAGGGTGGTGTTCAACATGTAACACAGCAGGGAATCAAATTCTTCATATCCTTGGTAAGCAAGACCTTGAAAAAAACCCCAAACATTCACAAAGTTTCAGTTATAGCAAGGTAATTTTTCTCTCTCTTCTTTTCACATTTTTAATTATAGTCTAACTTGCTTCCAAACAAACTGCTCTTTGCTTACCAGGAAAGACTGGCAAAGATTCAGTCTGGTTATGACATAGAAACTTTCATAAGAACTAAACTGATTTGGACATGGAAGGGAAGATGGCTGTAGAGAGGAAAAGGAAGTCTCCAGGGAACCTCTGGGATCTGTGTGTGTAAAGGACTGACTTTTCTCAAGTTTGGCAAAAAAAAGCACACAGGTCTGCTTTAGGAGAAGTAAAAAGAAGCTACAAAATATGAGATTAAGTTTTCTATGCTTTATGTGGGAACTGCTATTGTAAGGACAGAACATGTCTAATTAAAAGTAAGAAGTCATATGTAAACATGACTGTTTTACTCAAAACTATCCCTCATGTCATTCCTAAAAGTTTTAGGTACTAAGGTCTCTTTCTCAGACCATGCCCCTGAAATTCTGAGATTAAAAATCTAAGATAATGATGTGATTTACTGTCTTATAGGTGTATGGAGAAAACTTGACCTTGAAAAGAGGGAAAGATTTAAAATTCGTATGTTTCTGGATACAAAAAAAAGAGATAATTAAGTGGCAACAATGACAGTTTTGGGAATGGGAGGGGCAGTTCTATTTCTGACGTGGATACTCTGCACAGTACATACTGGTAAGCGAAATAAAAGAGGAAAGAGTGAAAGAAGGGATTCTCAATCTTCCTTTTCTAAGGCAATGTTTTCAAACCCAAAACCTTGAAAGACATGCCTTGAGATTACAGCAAAATTAGTGAAATAGAGAAATAGTCACATTCTTGTGAAGTTTCACTAGAGAGCACTACATGAAGTATAGTTTCCAAAGGTTGGAAGGAGAAAAACATATTTCCTTGTCTAAATCCAACTTCCTATCATGTTTCCAAACCCAAATTAACCAGCACCTTAACAGCAGGTTACCAAAATGAAGAATATATTTAACCTATCTTTCCTATTTCTATGGACCAAATATCTTCTGTCTGTCCATAAAGGTCTCTGTCCTCAAAAGTTCTCTGTCCTCTTGCAACCTCTAGTATATTTCCAGTTCTTTTTCCTTTTCCTTTCTCTATTCCTTATAATTTCAAAATTTTCCACTTCCAGTTTTCTGAGCTAAAGTTTTCCTCAACAGGCCCACTTACTGCCCTTCATTTTCTATGGTCACATGTACATCTTATGGCTACTCTATACCATTCACTGACAGTGCCTTTCGCCCTCCTTTGTAGAGACATATTCTTTTGCTCATTCATATATTTCTCCTCCATCGTGGATGCCTCACACCCAGCAACATGTTTGACTCTATTTTGTTACTCTGAACTAAGGCTGCTAGTAGGGATATTGGTGACTAACTTTTTTTTTTTTTTTGCTCATTAGCTGTTCTGTTCCATGCTTTGAATGCTCCTGAATGTCCAGAAAAAAACCAAAAAAAACCCTCAGCAGATAATTCAGTAAACAAATTTCCTCCTCTTTTAATTTAGTATTCAGTGTTTCTACATTCTCCTTGTCAATGAAAAAGCCACAAAACCTATTCACCAAATGTAAAAGAGTGCAAATAATATTAAAGATTATTAAATCATAAGAACATTTTAATTTTTATTTCCTTTCCCTGAACCAAAATGAAATGATAAAAGTATATATGCATCAATGCTCTTTTTCATCATTGCTTCTAAGCAAATACAAAAAAGATCACAGATCACATGCATCATCCAAAAGATAATAAAATATAAATGGCATGCTTTCATGGAAACACAGTAATTTCTAGTCCTAAATGATGTTCCTTTATTGCTTGATTAGTATTCACTGCAGAACAATCTAAACATTGTTAAATTGATTGTCTATTACACCCTTATTGAACAATTAACTCTGAAATAGCACACAATCCTTGATTTGTGTGGGGGGTTATCAGAGAAATTTATGTTATTGATTTCAGTGCTACTATCCAAGTAGTTAAAGGTTTCAGAAAGTGAACCTAAAAAATGCAACCCTAAGCACTCAAGTCTGTAGAGATGTGAAGCATCAGAAAATTCAAATGCTCTCAATTTTTTTTTTCTTTTTCATAAAACTGTGTGCATTTTTCTAACACAGTGCATTACATGAAACTTTTCAATTATGAGGACCCGAAATAAATTTTATTCCACTATTCTCTAGCAAATTACTTGCTACCTTATTGTAAACACTGTTTAGTTTTTTCTAAAAAAGGTATTATTATTGACAGGGATAACTCCTTTGTTCTTAAATTAGTAAGGTAGGGTGTATCAGGACCCTAGAAGTTATAAACTGACTCTGGAAAGTAGCAACAGTGTTAATTTTATACAATAAGATAATCAGCTAGTGGAATGGTGGGATTTTATCTCTTGGACTGAGTTTCAAAACTGAGATTGAATGGTTTCCGCAGAGGCATAGAGATGAGCAGAAGTTGCCCTTTGGGCAGCAAAAGCTCAGTGTTTAACAATGCCTTTAGGAAGTCCAACAAGGGGAGCTGCTGATTCCAACCAGCCTTAAATTCTCTGAATCTCAGACCAGCCAAGGACGTTGTCTGGCTGCAGCTGAGAGATTAAGGTGCTAGCACTTCTCACTGTACTTTTGGCTATCAATGGCTGCAGGAACACTAGATGTACCAATATAGCTGACAAGTCACTCACTCCCTAATACAGCTCTGTTGAATTTATCTAGGTTAGCAAAATCCTTTCTTTAAGGAGGGTAAGCTAACCTGATTATTTTGGCAAAATTGAAGATGCAGTCTACCTCATCTGCCAGCAGAACAGAATGCCGAATGATACTCCTGTTAGATACAAAATGTGTATAGTTACAGAAAACTGGTGGATTGTGATTGAAGCAAAGAATGTAGCCAAAGAACTGCAGAAGTTATTTGAAGATCATAAATATTTGAGATATTAGATTTTTTTGGGTGCACCTATAAATCATTTATGCATCTTTCAAACTCATGTATGAAGAACAGTACAAAGGAAATACATTCTCTAATACCTAACATGAACTCAATTTAATGAGAAGTGATATCACCAGAAGTACAATATTTTTAAATATCCAACTTGTATAAATATGTATGAATTAAAACTGATGGAAAGATGTGCATATTTTAAAAGCCGTCACATTTTTTTTTCAGATAAAATGCTAACTGATGCTAACTTACAAGACTGTATATAATTTTTTCATTAGTAGCATATCCTGTGATATTACTCCTTGTGAACTTGTCAGTCTCAGAAAATCAGCTGTAATAGCAAATGTATTTATACAGAAATTTCATCCTAAAAAGTGGTGTATTGGATACATAGGATCCTATTGCCACTGAAACTAGGATACATAGGATCCTATTGCCACTAGAAAACGTTTTATTCATGCTACAACTTGAACAGTCTATTACAGCTTAAGTTGCCAGCTTTTTGCCATTACTCATCTGTTATTCTCTATCAGCAATGTATTCTTCAAGATAAATAAACTTAATAAGCTCATTAATTGGAAGTTATTTCTACATTACTATTTTATAACAGAATTCCCTTATCTAAGTGTCATTAGAAAGATCACAGATCAATTTGAGATGATCTTTGAATGATTATTTTTAAACCAGAGCTTTCTACAAGCCCTCTCTCCTACCCCTAAGTTTTCTGCTCTCACGCTTTAGGGTTTTACCTCCCTGATGGAACAATTCCACATGGTTACTGAGTGGAATAATGGCTAGAAGCAGTGGTCCTGCTCTTTCCCCTTTCTGCTCTTACTCTTGGAAATGAGGTGAGGCCACCCCTTTCCACTTTCTCTGGCACTCGTCTAATCTCTAGGCGAACGAGTTCAGTTTAGTAAACTGGCAGATGTGTTATTCTTTCCTGATTCACCCAGGCCATGTTTTGTCATATCATGAGTGACACAACTTGGCAGTTGGGCAGAAACTTCAAAAGCATCACTGGAGAAAATAAAGCAAGGAGAGCACACTTCAAGGTATCTCATTTCTCTGCTACCTTTCTTGTAACGACTGTTAATAAAATGCTTTAGTGAAAGGGTTTGGCTCATCAAAGAGTCAGGTGAGTGCCAGAGCTGGCACAAGGAAAGCAGCGGCAGCAAACGTGTCTGTGGGAGACACCTCTTTCAGTACCAGTGAAATACTAGATTGGTTTAGCCAGTCTTGTGGGACAGCACCCTTAAGTATGCCACACTGGCAGATGTGTGGGAGCTGTATTAACTCACTTCAGACAAAAAATAAATTACTTACATCTAAACACTGAAATGGCCAACCCCCAGCAGCATAGCTAACTGTATAGTTTTACATTGCTGTGACCCATGGTTCTTTACAGAGCTCAGAGATCAATTAATCTTTTTTAAAGCTGAGTGTTTTTCACTGGAAAATGTTTACAATGTTGCTTCTCTTCCCCTAATTTTGCCTCCCCTGAAACCTAGCTGCATTAGCTAAGGTGTATTAGCACATGGGTATGAGAAAAAAAGGTGATTTACTATGGGATGGGTGAAGGCCTCCTTAAATTGGCCATCTGCAAGTAGAAAAATGACAGTCCAATAACAGTAAATGTAAAGTCAGGATTCCTACTTGTGTAACAAAAATATCATGATGCAAAGCACTGATCTGACAAAAAAACCCAACTCCAACACCCCCCCCCCCCCCCCCCAAAAGATCCAAACCCAAACCCAACCAACTAACCAAGAAACCCAAACCAAAAGAAAACCCATTTTGCAGGTTCAGGTTTGTTAGAAGGCTGATTTTGCATTGCTATAGTTTATACCAGATTAGACATCACATACTTTCACACAGCTGGCAGAAAGGTCTAAATCTGGTGTAAACTGTTTTTTATATACTCTGGCTAACTCCACACAAATATCACCATAAGCTCATTGTTATCGAGAAAAACACATATGGCTAGGTGAGCAGGTGATGGAATACAGTAATACAGCCAAATTGCAGCCGTGGGGCAGTTGCAAAAGCTCTGTAAATTCAGGCACCTCTTGACTGGGTACCCATCAGCTGTCTTTGGCTCAGACAGCATCAACAGGCTCTCAGTATGCTCCTCCTAAGGAAGGAGACCCATCAAGGAAGGAGGCAGCAGTGCCATCAGGAATGTGTAGTACAGCTTATAGAACATCGCTCATGGTGATACTTTTCTCTTAATCCCCAATTACTTTCAAGTAAACACATCAGTAAAACAGGTAAGCTATGACCAGTGGTCAATCTAACAAGTGGACAGTTACAACAGGAAAAGCATGAAAAACAGCAATATACTTAAATCACAAAACCTTGTTTTAATCGAGTATTTCTCTTTTACAAATGACATTTTGCTAACCATAACCTTATAACAATATTCCACATTCAACTCTTTTTTTTTTTTTTAAACTTAATTTGTGCTAATCACCAAATTGAGTCTCAGTTTTACATCTGATCTTCAGATCAAATTTTATTTTTCAGCACTTATACTGGAAGAGGTAGCAGGTATGTAGAGGATATCAGGATCCAGTTCCCCACTGGAAGAAAAGGTCTCTCTCATGCTACTGGTGCACTTAAAGCACTGACGACATAAAAACAAATGCTTGTTTGGTCTTGTTCTGAAACTGAAGTCTTGCCCTCTAGCCAAGAACCAAATGTGCTACCAGATGAATACAGAGACACTGACGAGCAACACGAAAGCATAAGGCTGCGAAGACTGCACTGTATCACCTTCATATCTAAGGCTTTTGTCTCAGTTAGAAAAAAATAAAAAGAAAAAAGCCATAAACAAGCAATCCTTTGTCTGGAAGCACGTCACTATTTGTGACTGTACCTCAAGGAGCTTACTATTACATGAGTATCAGATCTTTCAGCAGAAACCAGACACATCCACTTTTTGCTATGAGTTTTCAGTGCATTTTCCATCAAAACGCAATTAATTGTCTGTGAGGGATTTTGTTTTCTTTTTGGGTTTGAATAGAAAGCTTTATTGCCTTTAATTTAGCTTGAATGGTATGGACAGGCAGAAGTTAGACTTGAAAATAAATATTGTTCAGATTGTTAAATGTCAATGTGAAAAACACTAATAAATATTTCTGGGACATTCTTAATATTTTAGCTGGGGAAGAGATGATCTACCCTGAATAAAATATCCTATACATTAGGATACATTAGAGTTAGAAAGAGATAAAAGAGTACTTACATGCACTTATGAGAGAAGGTAATTACAGTGATGTAATTTCTGGCACTGCATAGTAAATTAAGCTTCAGTTCCAATATGGGATACCCATTTTGACATAGTTATCAAAGACTTCTTGTACAAGCTGGTTTAGAAAATGAACTGTGTCAGCAAAATCATAAGAGTTGAACTGCATCTACATTTGAGGCTTGGTTGAAAGAAATGCTTTGAAAAATTAAACACCTGCAACCAATATTGCTAACAGAATAAATTCTATTGCAGACATGGCATAAAAGTTGTAGGGCCTAAAAGTTCATGGCCCTCTGTAAGCAGCATCCCGTAAGAAGCAGAACATTCCCACAGCTAGAGTGCAAAGTTGAAATTGCAAAAGCAGTGATCTGAGTCTGAAGTCTACCATGCTGTCTCATAGATAACCTTCCAAGATCCCAAAAACCAGTCAGATTCCACAGTCAGTCTAGTAATATGTACCTCATGGGAGAAGTGCTACTGAAGCCAACTAAAGCTTAGGGATGATCATTTTCTGAAACTTGGCAAGATTTATCTCTGAAGTTAGCAGATCCTGTCTCCCCTCAAAAAAAACCAAACCCAACCAAACCACCTCTAAACTCAGAATAAGGAAAAGGACTAAAAAGAAACCCTGTAAAATCCTAACACGTTAAGAAAACACTACTAACAGGAAAAATCTAGAATGTCAAGGATATGTTTTAGACAAATAAATTAGTGTTTTCCCATTACCATTACTATTCAAATGAAAAGATTGGTAATGCTTTATACTATTTCTTTTGAAATTCTAAGCTTTTTTTTTTTCTTCTTTTTTTTTTTTTCAATTATACCTTAAAAGGATCTTGGGTGAAATGGCGTTATTTCCAGCTCCAAGGACAAAACTGACCTGTCTGCAAACTACAGACATTACTTCAGTGATAAAATGTAACAGTTCGCTACTACTGCAAAGCCAATAAAGGGCTTTATCGCATTTAGGTCTGTGGAGAAAAATGCATTTCATGGGTATAATAATCTAGATTTTGGACAACCTGCATTTGAAAAACAAGGTTTACTTGGGGCAGATAACACACAAGTGCATTATGTAGGTTTATATAAAAGTGCTTGTTGTGCTATTTGTAAAGAATATATGTTTGAAGTGCAATCATGAAGAAATGCTTAGACAGAAATGACTATATGACTCTACCTATGTAAGCTGACAGGGTACAGCTGACTCACATGGAAAATAAATTGTTCAGATCCAGTTTATTTTGTTTCTGAAACATCCAAAGAACTCAATGGTATTTGTTTAAAAACACATGCATACTTTTATTCAAAGAAAATGCAGCTTTCCAGGGGTAGTTCAACTATTCCTTGGTAGAAGATACTGATGGAGCAGGTACAGAAGGTTGCCTGCAACTGGCTACTTTTTCTAAATCTGGGCCAAGGTTCTTCCAAATCACATGAAACACGTTTCTGTTTTAGCTCATATGCAGCAGCCAGAAGTAACTCTTTACTTTCTGTAGTGATTAAGTACTCTTCTCTGCTGCACCCAGTTGTACTTAGCTCAACTGAGAAACTAAAGGTGCTTCTTTTTTTTTTTCCTTTTTTCCCCATTTAAGAGGAAATCACTGTTCCCCTATCCCTCCTGTGTAAACATCAAGGCCTGACAGGTTATTTCCTTGCTTAAGAGTGCATATGCTACTTGAAGAAAATTCATCTCAGAAAAGTGGGTATCTAAGTCTAGGAGGAAAAGATTCACATTAGGCCAAGTGGAGCCTGAGAGGAAAATGGGCATGTTTTAAACTGATGGATGGAATAACATATGATCAAACAGATGGGCCTCTCACTGTAAAGCAGCAGAAGGGGACTGTTCATAGTGGATGGTTTCACAGGGAATACACATGGATGCTGTGGGAGTGTCAGCCCAAGGGCACCCTGATGGAGGGAGATTGCACCCAACCTCACAGAGCCACCATAATTTTTTTTTTGAGAACAGAAGGCAGCATGGAGACCTCATAGCAGCCTTCCAGTATCTGAATAGGGCCCTATAAGGATGCTGGGTAGGGACTCTTCATTAGGGACTGTAGTGACAGGACAAGGGGTAACAGGTTAAAACTTAAACAGGGGAAGTTTAGATTGGATATAAGGAAGAAGCTCTTTACTGTATGGGTGGTGAGGCACTGGAATGGGCTGCCCAGGGAAGTTGTGAATACTTCATCCCTGGCGGTGTTCAAGGCCAGGCTGGACAGAGCCTTAGGTGAGATGGTTTCGTGTGAGGTGTCAGTGCCTATGGCAGGGTGTTGGAACTGGAGGATCCTAAGGTCCTTTCCAATCCTAACTATTCTATGATTCTATGATTTTAATCTGAGCAAGAACATCTGTTCCTACTTCCCCACACAGTAGCACTAAGGTGTTATTTAGGCACATGTGGCATCACTCCTTAGGACAGGTGTACCAAAAGCCCTTGGTATCATTAGTGGCATCTCTTTTTTTTTTCCCTCCTGCTTGGATTTTATTATTCAGACCAATTCTGCCCTCACCCCAGGACACCTCTCCTTCCTCCTGCCCCAGCCATCTTGGCTAGACTTTGGGAGCGCAGCGGGGCCAGTCGCGATTTTGCGACGAGAACCCGCGGGGGTCTCGGGGTCGGCGGCAACTTGCTCAGACGCCGACCTGAGCTGCCTTCATCGTGCTACCCAGCCCTGCTCCAAGGCACCCGGCATAATCTAAACAGGGCCGGGGGTGCCGGGCGGGGCGGCCGGCTCGCCGGCTCCCTCTAGATATCGCTGTCTTGGCAAAGGAGGAGGAGGAGGGTTTTCTTTCATTCTATTCCCCTCTCTCTTTTCCAGCCAGTAAAGCATCTGCCCCTCTGAACCTCCGGTATACGCCTGCGGCTGCACACACACACGCGCGCGCACACACACACACACACACACACACACACACACACACATACACGCACACACCCGGCCGCTATAAATAAGTTACGAGCCGGGCAGAGGACGAGCAGTGCTATCCCGGCAGGCCGAGGCAGCGGGGACGACCCCGCTGAGCCTCCCGGGCACCTCAGCTCCGCTCAGTCCTGCCGGCTCCGTACCCTCCGGTGCTATGGCGTGCGTGGAACGCTGCTGCCGCTGCTGCGCGGACAGCCGGCGGCACAGCAGCATCCTCTACAGCATCCTCAGAAGCGAGGAGCGGGCTGCACCGCTTCCGGGGCCGGAGCCGAGGCAGAGGCGAGGGCAGGGGCAGGCGTCCCGCAGCTGCCCGTGCGGGTCGCGGCGGCGGGTGGCCCTAAGGAGCCCGCAGGTAGCTTGCAAGGCGGCCTCAGCAGTGCTGGTGAAGACGCTGCGCTTCGTCCAGAACGTCCCCTGCTTCCAGGAGCTGCCCCTGGAGGAGCAGCTCCTGCTGGTCCGCAGCTGCTGGGCTCCCCTGCTGCTCCTGGGGCTGGCGCAGGACCGGGTGCACTTGGAGACGGTGGAGAGCGCGGAGCCCAGCATGCTGCACAGGATCCTCACCACCCGGCGGCAGGGCGAGCAGCCCCCGCCGCGGGGACCGGCACCGGGCCGGCCGCACCAGGGTCCGCACCTGCCCTCGACCGGCGAGATTCAGGCTATCAAGGGGTTCCTGGCCAAGTGCTGGAGCCTGGATATCAGCACCAAAGAGTACGCTTACCTCAAGGGGACGGTGCTTTTCAACCCGGGTGAGTGACCAGCCGCGGTGGTGGGGCGGCGGGGGGGGGTCTCTCTCCCTCAGGGAACCGTGGGGGTAGCGGGGAGCGGAATGGTGGAGAGAACCCGTCTGTGTCCCTATTGTAGCGGGGGGGACGACCCGGGGCTCTTCCTCAGCGGAAAAGAGGTGGCGAGGGAGGGGTTCGCGGAGCAAGGTTTCACCCCCTGTCCTATGTCAGGGGCCCGGCTGGCGGGCAGGGAGCCGTTCACGGCCGCGCCGCCTGCCGTTACAGGGTGGACGGGGTCCGGCTGCTGCTGGATGGGGGTGTCCCAGGGGCTGGTGCCTTCCACCTGCGAACTAAACAAACCCGCGGCAGTCGCCTAGGGGTTAGGAGCCAGCAGCGCTTCCCGGTTTGTTTCGGAGCCGGGCGCATGGCGGGGTCTCCTTAGGGGGCGGTGGCTGGAGCTGGTCACCGGCCCCCAGGGTCGAGCGGGCTCCCCCGCAGAAAGCAAGAGAAGTCCCAGGGCCTCCAGGAACAAAGTGCTGTTTCTGCTTTGTGTGTAGTATTTACGATGTGGGGTTCCTCCCCTAACCCCCCACCTCTCTTTGTGGAGACTTCCGTAAATGGAGTTCTAACAAGTGATTGATTGCCATGTCGTGCCTTACCTAAAAGATAGCTGACGGGCTGGATGTGGCACTCCCCAAGTATGCACTACCGTGTAAGGGTGGGACGGGGCTCTTCCCTGCACTTCCACTGTGAAATTGTTAGGCTGGAAGGGGAGGTTCTGCACTCCCTGTCCTTCAGTACCTACTGCGATTCACCAAGAAACTGTCATACGTTGGAGTTAATGCTTCTTGCCACTTGTAACCTCGAGATATTCAGAAGCAGTTGTCAGAAGATGCTTACATGTGAATAATGCACTTTGTTGAAGTTAACAAGTTAATGAGTTATTTTTATTGTCTTCCCCACTGTTTATAGATTGCATTTGCCACTATAAAGGTGTTTTGGAGAGCATTCTTCAATTAAAGTTTTTGTTTTATCAGTTAATTTATTCAACACTTAAGAGAATGTTTGCAAACATATTTCAAGTTTGTGCAGTGAAGAACAGTATTGAGTGTCTGGAACACCTACATAAGATTCTGAACTGCCCTATGAAATTTGACATGTTGATTCTGCATACAAGAAGTCCTTTAGCAACATTTGCTTCAGTCCTTGAGTGATAAATTCAATCTGTAAGCTGTTATCAGTTTTCCAGTAAAAATAATATCATTTTACAAACAAAACTTATGTAAATGAAATAATTTATCCTTCTTTTCAGATCTACCTGGACTGCAGTGTACACAGTATATTGAAGGACTGCAGAGGGAAGCACAACAAGCTCTAAATGAACATGTCAGACTCATTCACAGAGGTGATGAAGCCAGATTTGCCAAGCTGAATGTTGTTCTATCTTTGCTGAGATCTATTAATGCTAATGTGATTGCTGAATTATTCTTTAGGCCCATCATTGGGGCAGTGAACATGGATGACATGCTTTTGGAAATGCTCTGTGCAAAATTATAAGGACCTGTAAAATAATGAAAATAAGTCCATTGCGAAGAAAGCCCTGGAGCAGAATAGGGTAAAGTACTGTAAATAAACTAACTTATTGTTTTTACATAGACAGTATTTTTGTATTCCATAATAAAATATTCTTCAAGTTCTGAAATTAATTTTTATTGAACACAGTGGTTTTGGAATAAGAGTGCAGTCATCAAAACAAGCTTTAAAGTTGTGGAGAATATTCATATCCAAAGTTGACTGGCTTTTCTTGTACCTGAATAAAGGTCATAGTTACTATATTGTACTTTCAAGTTGAGTAATCCCTGCTTTTTAAAAGTAAGCAGCAGTTTAGATTTACATTTTAAATGTAGTTGACATACAGAAAGGGGCAATGAACAAGCCATTTACTTTGCATATTTCAGTAACATTAGAAGAGCCACCGTTCTACTCCTAGCTCAAATACTAGCTCTATCAAAGGCTTTCTGCAGTCAGTGAACTGCTTCTATTGACTTCAACAGAGTTGAAGTATTTGAATAATATTAAAGAAACTATTCCCCTAAGGTTTTCTTCCATATGGGGAAGATGTGTTGGGAATATTTTGAGGCTTAAAGTAGCTTGGTCAACTCTGATACTCACAGGAAAACATTCCATTCAACATGTGTTGGGCTTGAGGAGAACAAAGTAGCTCTATTCCCCAAAAGAATAAAAAAAAAAAAAGAAAAACATCTCTACAAATATCTGAACAGCAAATGCTGAATAGGGTCAGGGGAGCAACTGGTGTGGACTCCACACTTTGCTTTTCACCTTGGTAATTCCTAGCTGGGATTTCCATAGCCAGGTTCTTCAGACTACTTTTTCCAATGGAAATACAAAATTACTGCTGAGACATGGTATACCACTGGCACATCTGTCAGAATTTGTTCAGCTAGCATGAATATGTTTAAGCATCAAGCTCCTACATTTATTTTCTTTTGTCTTGGGCTTGATACTTTCTCCTAAGCAGTTGTGTTATTGTTGAAAAAACTCTTTTAAGCTTAAAATGGGGAAAATCAGTTATTTAAGGGGTACTTTTTTCATGGTTTACTTTCTCTGATGCATTTGTCTCTCATTTTCCCTGGGGAATATTGTTAAAGAAAGGAGAAAGAAGTGTGAAAGTGTTCCCAAAGAAACAGGTATTGGTAATTCTATGTATCGTTTACATATACAGTTACCACTATCAGTAAGAGTGTTTTTTAAAACACTATAAAGTTGAAGCAATTACTATCCTTAATAAGAGATGTGGCGAGAACTGAGGAACAAGTTTGAAGATCTTTTGATGCCATCTTGAGCAGAGGATAACCACAGGTCCTACATTCAGCTAGGGGACTGGGGAGACTCTTGCTATCTTGTGCCTACCCAGATATAAGTTACAGAAAATGGTAGCCAAAAATTTCTAGGGAACAAGTCCATCCATAAGTACTATCACTGAGGTCTATACTGCTGTGTCAATACGTACCTCATCATGGACTGGCATACTGTCACAGAGCAAACAAAACAAAGTAAGAAATGCATCTTCCATCTTAAAAAGCAATGGTGTAGCCTAAATGCACACTCTTCTGGCGCTCATATAACTCGGTAAGGTTGTGTGCTCTGAGGAGCTCCCCAAAAATTTGAAAGAACACAAAGCATCTAAGTTTTCAATACCAGTCCAAGCTTCAGACCCACTCAGATCATAATAGAGCAATATTAGTCTTTATGTTATGTTGATGCTTTCATATGCGTGTACAAAACATATAGCAAATATAAACATACACATGCATATATAAACATATATATACAGAGAATATCTACTGTGTATGTATAAATGTTCTGTGAGTTTTCAATAGCTTCTGAGCTTATCTAAGATCTCTGTAACATAAATATGGGTATGTGTTTCCCTCCTTCACTGTAAACAGCATATGATCTTACAACAGTTATCTTTCAAGGATGCTTGACAAAGAAATCTCTTTTCACAAAAGCATGATGATAAAACATTTAAATGATGGTTAGTGGCATATGATGAATCTTGGTAAGGACTAAAACAACTTCATCACTACTGAGAATTTGTTAATACACACACTACTGTTCAGACTTTTCTGTTGGGTGGCAGAAGAGGCTTGTTGGCAGCCCTCCTAACAATTAGCTGTAATAGCCGAACCATGGTCACAGGCAAGGATTTTCAGCTGAACAGTCACCTTGAGGCTGTTTGGATCTATTGTGCCACTAAAATACAAACACTTTCATCACTCAGGTGGACCTACTCACATCTCCAGGTTTGTTATCTCAACAAATTCTGTATTCTGCTCAATTTTCTGAAGTTGTAATGAAAAATATTGCTTCCTTGCACAATAAATCCACCTTGAACTCACTATAACCCATTTCTCTTGGACTAGCAATACTGTTAGTCATGTTGCTGTTGTCTATTCAAATGGAAGCATCTGGAAACAGTAAGTAGGAAAACTGAAAGGAGAAACTAATTTATCAAGGCTTTCTGCAGAGAACTGGCAAAAAGAAGTATCTCTTCAGTCAGATGAGCAAGAATGACAAAACAAGGAATTAAAAAAAGACTCGTAGGAGGAGGCAAGCTGAAGATGAGAAGAACCAAGCAGGAATGGGAGAGAAGAGACTGGTATGGTTCTAGAACAGTGGGGAAAGGTCTGATTTTAGTGTGGGGACAATGTGCCAAGAGCTGACTGGAAGCAGCTGGAAAGAGATTGTAACTCACAAGACAGGTCAGAGCTTGAGCAAAAGGTTCCCTGTGGGAGGACTCTGTGTCAAGTCCAGGAAACATTGCAGAGCAGGGAAGAACCTATCCCAGAAGCTGACACAGAGGAGAACACAGGCTTCCTCACCAACCTGTTGAGACTGGTTCTGTTCTCTCCTCCACTTGTGCCACTGCTGAAGAAGGGGCAACAAGTGACAGCTATGCACGCGTGAAGAGCAAGTTGCTCAGTCTTTGTGAGCACATGTTGCTCACAGAATTTAGCAGATATGAATGTTGCCCTAGACTTTGGACCCTTGGTGCTCTACAGCACAGTTTTTCTACTCGATAGAAGTACTGGGCTGATTCTTTAATGTTCCGACTCTGTCCTGTGTAGGGTGGGTGGACTCTGAACCAGAGAGCCTACATGGCTATGGCCACTGAGTGACACAAGAGGTGATCTCTCTGGATGTTCCTGGCACCGTGGTTCATGCTGAAAGCCTCAGGCAGGCAGGGGAGAAGGCTAGGCACACAGGAGTAGGCTGTAACCATGGTAACATAACCTTTAGTAGGAGGAGTGGGGGAGCTTCAGGTGCCCAAAGGGATAGTGGACAAGACCTCTGTCAGCTATCTGGGACTCCTGCGAAGGTAAAAACCTGCCTCCTCTATCTTCTGGTGAACAGTTCTTCGCTGTGCTATGATATCTGTGCATAATTTCTTGTCATGCTCTTAAAGGTACCACGTATTAACATGACTTCTGAGGATTTTTAAGCATTATTCCGTTCACTTTCTGTCCCTGGCATTATGGGAATGAATTAGCTTATGAGCACAGGAGTTTTTTCAGCCCCTGGGATGTTAGAGATGTTTTAACTAAAAGCAGCCTCCCAAGCAATTTAATCCTGCAATCCCCACAGTGTCTGGCTCAGATAGAAGAAGTGCTGTGGAAAAAGCTGTTCCCACCCATCTCAGTGTAGATGCCCATTGCTTGTGGTCAGTACTGTGGCACAATCAGTCAGGTCACTGGCTTCTAATCACAAGACACCATTTGGCAGAGGTTACTGCTGCATGATATTCTTTTCTCTGAGGAGATCTGATTACAGATAATTTAGAAACCAACCTGCATTTTTACTTAATATGGTTATGAATGTTTATTTTAGATAAGGAAAAGCATGACATTTATTCCTAATCTTACTTCTCCAAGATTTATATATAACATTTGTTTTGGTAGTCTTTCAAACTAAAGTTTGCAGCATTTTGCTGTTGTGAGTAGGTGATGAATACTGCCTAATAAGCAGTAATGTTGCTCTCAAAGGTTTGGTTCTGCAACTGAAATTTTCTTGTTTGGAATTGGCCTCATATACTGGCTTGAATCTATTATATTGTCAGTCATTTTCATCTCTTTACAATGGCAGAACTTATTCCTCTAGTAAACCTTCTACACATTGCAATATATGGCAACAAATAAAATAAAATAAAATTTCAAAAAGCCAGTTGGTGATCTGTTTTTCTTTCATTGAAAGAAAGTTCACAATAGTGTAAGCAAATATTGTATCAATTCATTTTGAAATTTTGAGGTGCAGCTTGAGATCTGCAACCCCATATTGTGTTAACAGACTGTATTTATTTTAAATTAGGGAAGTCTACTATTTTAAACCTGAAATGCACACAAGTAAGTTTCAATAGCTGCAACAACTACAGACTGGCAGAGGAACTTCAACAAAAATGTCAAATCAACAAGTACTGTGAGGGCACAGGGATATAACTTGTTAGCTGACACTGTACGCAAATCACAAATCCTTCACATCATTGATATAAACCAGTAGTCATTTCACTGCTTATGTCAGTAATGAAATTGGCTCAGCTTCTTTTATATATACACACTGTGCCTAGGCAAATAACCACACAAGTGTTTATATAAGCGCACATGATCTACAGACTCCTTTTCTTCTGTGTGTACTTATGCTATTTACTTATAGAAGGAAAATTACACTAGTTTCAGGTTCAGAAAAAATAACTTGTCCTTTCATTTTATATAACCACTCATTGTTTAAAATTTCACCTTGCTTAAACTGAGCTGTCTGAAAAATTGACATCTGGTCTAGTCAGGGCATCTAGCCTTTGCCTGGATGATGAAGCACAAAGACCTCCAGGTGGCACTTGATCCCAACATACTGATTTTAGGGTGGAGTCACTGATTCATACTTTGCAGAATAAGGCTAGATTCAGGTTATACATTGAGCTGTCACTATAGTTCAGCAAAGTGAAACTTGGAGCCTTTGGAGTCACCCTTACTTCTGGCAAAGCACTAGCCGCCTTCTCGCAGCTGAGACTGTAGATTCTCACACGTACAAAGTGTCCATACACACATACACATACATAATGAAATACAACAGGATGATTCATATCTTTTTTTTTTTTTTCTAGTGGGGCTGTGTTAAGAGAAATAATAAAAAAGTTAGTAAAAACTGCAAGAGCAAAAGAGATATTTAGAAAGTAAACTTTTATACATGTAACAATGCTCATGCTAGGTGCTAGCAAGTCTGCAGCTCCTAGTTTTAAGTACACAATCAATATCTGCCATCTTTAAGAATTAGCTAAAGAAAGTGAATACGTTTCTCAAAGAGAGAGAGAATAAAGTTTATTTTGTCTCAGTTGATGAACCAGGGGGCTGGTTCGGTTGATTTCAGGGGTCTGGAGCACCTCTGGTATGAAAATAGGTTGGGAAAGTTGGGGCTGTTTAACCTGGAGAAGAGAAGGCTGCATGGAGACCTCATAGCAGCCTTTCAATATCTGAAGGGGGCATACAAAGACACTGGAGAAGGACTTTCCATCAGGAACAAGGGGTAATGGGTTTAAACTTAAACAGAGAAAGTTCAGGTTAGATATAAGGAGGAAGTTCTTTACTGTGAGAATGGTGAGGCACTGGAACGGGTTGCCCAGACAAATGGTAAATGCTTCATCCCTGGCAGTGTTCAAGACTGGGTTGGACACAGCCTTGAGTGACATGGTCTAGTGTGAGGAGTTCCTGCCTGTGGCAGGGGGGTTGGAATTGGATGATCTTAAGGTCCTTTCCAACCCTAACTATTCTATGATTCTATGATTCTATGAATCTTTTTTTTATTTTTGAAACTGAAATGAGCAGTTGATACTGAGTGACCAAATGACCAAGATGATTAGTACTGGAATGTGGATGCTGCCTTTTATTTTTTTTTAAATACATAAAATTTAATATTCCCATCATATTTTTACCAGGTCTGGAAAGCATGGGTACAGATATGACTCTGTGTTCAAAATGCTGCAATTTAGCAGGCAACACTCATCAAGTGTAAGGTGAGAGGACTTCCTTGCAAGGACTCTGGTGTCCTAATGATCTACAGCTGGAGGTGATCTGTAGGGAAGAGTTCTGGGAAGCTGAGAAGCAGTGTTGCATTTCTAATGTCTGGAAAGATTATGTAGAAATCCTGTCCCTCAATCAATTGGCTCAAGCAAAATCCTGCTGCATGTGGGATCTGAGCTGGGAACATCAGCTGTTCTCAAACAAGGTCAAATAACTAGGAAGCATTTATGATCTGTAATGTTGAAGTTATTCCAGACAAGCTAAACTGAGCAGAAATCATGTGATGTAAAGAATGATGGCTGAGTGGACTCTGATAAAGAATCTCAAAGCTCAAGAAGTTATCACTTCTGAATGCAATTGCAACAGCTTATTTCTATCACTTCTGCGATATTGGGGTTGCAAACAGAAACCTCTCACTGACATTTGCTATGGATAAATTATTACAGCCCAGTTAACATGCATTAACTCTTTAAATTAAGGTAAGTGGATCATCCAGCTGACCTTTAAAACACTTAATGGGAATCAGTTGAAACTAGTTATTCTCTCTAGAAATTCTGCTCAGAAACAGTTCAGATGTTAAGAGTCCAGCTCAATTAGAACTTTGCCCTCCTGTGCTGAAATGTACACCTCAGTTGCAGCCCAGCTCTGTTCTAGGGTGAAGCCACAGTGTGTGTGCCAGCAGTTGCCTCTCCTAGTTCGCTTCCTCCCTCACAGTACATTGGATTTTTCAGAAAGACATCAGAAATGTGGGCTGAAAGTAAGTTGTGACTCCTTCCAGTTAGGCTATTTGAGCTGGACAGCCGGGAAACTAGACCTTTGAGACATACTGCAACCTGCATTGCAAAAAGGACAGATGACTGCTTTTCTCAGTATTGATTGATACCTGTTTCTGTTATCTGTATCTTTCACTTTTTGTCACTTCCTTACATGTTGGGACAAGCATATGAAAGTATCTTCTACTTTATTTATGGGACAGATCTGGAGCCTTTATGAGTGTGAAGCGGTTACTGATAACACAAAGCAGGCACTGCTTACTTAGTTTTGTTTGGCTCCCAAAGAATCCAGCATGCTTGGGCTTGCTATGGTCTCAACATTTCCTTAATATAAACCATAGAATGATAATTCAACAAAGAAATCCTTTTTGCATCAATTTTATTACAGAACAGTAAAGGTGACAAGAGAAATAATATGAGCAGAAGGAGTAAAACTGTAACAGGTTATAAATTATAGAGGAGGTATGTTCTGTTCTAAATAATCATATGACTGGGTGGGATTTCAGGTGATCATCTAATCCATTCTCCTATGCTGACAAGACAAGTTATATACCATGTCATACCTGACAAGAGGTTGTCTGACCTGTCTTTAATAATTTCAGTGATGGGGTCTCTAAGACTTCCTTATTCACTCTATTTCTGTGTCAATACCCTTAAAATTCAAAAGTTGTCCAGACATTTAAACTTACCTTTCTCTGTTGTAACATAATCCACCATTTTCTTAGTTTATTAACCAACTACACAGATAAAATTGTGGCAGAAGACCGTTGTCTTTTTAAAGGCTATTAATCTTAAATTTTGTGGAAAGCTAATTTCCAGGATTCTTTCAACCACTCCTATTTCCTAGACCTCTTACCTCCTCTGGACACCCAATTGACCAACATCTTTCCTGAACTGGAACTCCCAGATTTTCTGTCAGAACAGGTGAAAAAAGAAAAGCGCCGAACCAATGAAAAAAAAACCAAACTTGTGAATTCTAGCCCTCTACAATCCGTTTACACTATTTTGTTGCATTTTTTTTTTAAACAGCACAGTGAATCCTTTCTAGAAATATTGTATACATATTTCTTTTGTACCAGTCTGGGACTTTCTGATAGTCAAAAACCATAGTTAAAACATATTTACAGCTGCAGTTCTAAACATTCTGCATAAATTACATTTTGTTAAATCAGAACACTTTCGACTTGATGGTTGTATTTTTTTAACATTAAATGCAGATATATTTAAAATATATCTTCTTTTTTTTTTTTTTTTTCACCTTTTTCAAGGTGGTCTTGACACTTGTGAAATTTAAAAACTAGGCTGGTCAAAACATTTAGAAATACCCTCGAAGAACTGTTCTGAAACTGTCAGTGTGGGTGGGTAAACTCAGTGGATGGGTAATTTTCTGTTCCTAATTGTCTAGAGACTGTGAAATGCAGTGCATTGCATCAGTTCATTACAATATCATCGTGTGCCATTGTCTCAATGACCATTATTATGTTTTCCTGAGAGAAACAGGTTCCACTTAACAGTGTATTTTAATTTACTTCTTTACATCGTCTTAAACAATAGAAGGGAATGAAAAGCGAAAAAGGAATCAAGTGCTTATGTAACACAGCAGTTCTCCTGAAATTAGTATGCAGAGAATATGAAAAGCAAACAGCTAATCTTGTTTGCAACATGCCGAAGGCAGGATGATTTACATCAAAAGTTAAACTCTATCATTACTGCAGACCTTTTACTTCACAAATAACACAGGATTTTATACATCAGAAATTTTGCTAGAGAAAATGAAAAAGAAATAAAAAGAAAGCAGAAAGATTAAAGGAGCGTATGATGGCTGCTATAGAGCCTGGCAAAATCTGCAGCACAGCAGATCTCTCTGTTTCTGCTGTGCCATACTCTGTCAAATGCAGCTCCCAAATGTGGTAAAGAAAATGTTATCATTTCTAATCTTGGAAACAGTTAATGGTGCCATCTCAGTTTCATCAAAAGACTGTAATAAAAGGCATCCAGAACATTTTCCCTCGTGAGAGCTCAGTGAAACACAGATGTTACTGCTCCATATTTTCCCAGAGACCCTCACAAGCTCCTTTCACAGAGAGTCTTGGCTTCCCATAACCCTGTCACTGCTTCTAACAGCAGCCTGACATTTCCGTCAACATTTTGCTCTGCAGAATTGCTGACATTGTGCAACACTGTGCTTTTCTGCACATTAAATTGGTTAAAACTAAGGCAGTCCTAGCATCGCATTGCTATTGCTGGGGAAGAAAGCAGACACTCTACATATGTATCCTAAGAAATTAAAACAAAAAACCCAACTGAAATATGTTTCAGAACTTCTTTACAGAAATATAAAAGAAAGCACAGCCTGAAAATATCACACTAATCAATATTCAATAGTCTGTGAAAGAGCAATTGGGATCCATGCTGACATTATCAAAAGCTTTCTTTCTTGCTTATGTGCTTTTCAATAACAGGATTATTTTCTCTCTCTCTTGAGACTGGAATAGCCAATTAATGTTTTTAAGCATCTTTGGATTTTTCCAGTGATCTGCACAGTGAATTTTAATCACCTATATCTAACAATGCTGCTTCATGAAAGTCAGCATTTTTAGCTATTGTGTTCTTTGATATTCTTCAGTTTTCCTTGAAATCTGATTTTTTAGTCTCTATTTGTGTATTTTTTTCTCAAAGTTTTCTTAGTTTAAATAGTTTTCTTACTCAAAAGATTTTGCATATGAATGATTTCTCTTGAACAACACTTTCCAATTCTATCATGTGTACATGCAATCACACAAATTTTGTATATTTAAGGAAGCCCTCATTAATGTGCCTAGCTATTCATTTAGAAGAGCAATCTCTGCTTACACATGGGGTTTTGAAAGTTAGGCATACAAAGCAATCTTTAAACCTTGAAGAGCCTCCTTCCATTAGTAACTCAGCTCTGTCTGACCTTTCATCATCTAACACTTAAATGGCAGGATGTATTAAGATATATTGTATTTGAGTAGAGAGTGGAGAATTTAAGATCTGCACATTCTGGCTGCCAGCACTGATTGAAGATCTCATGCTTATCATGGTGACCAGAGGATTCTTGAGCAGACATTACTTCCGACAAGTGAAATAAATCTGCCTTGTCAAAGGAAAGAACTTCATTCAGGAAGCTAAGCACCAGACCTGCTCAGAGTTGTTAAAAAATGATGTTTGCTGTGTTAGAGGAATTGGGAATTGGAAATACCCATATATAACGATGAAGTATTCATTCTGGATCTGAAAGCTCAAGGGAGACAAGGCTGCTGATACTCTGTGTTCCCATACCTATACCTACAGACAGACGGCTGGCCACTCAGGTCACAGATGAACATGCAGGGCATTCACAAAACACAAGCATCACCAAGAACCTCATAATGCTCCCCTCTATGGCTGAGCAGGCAGAGGAGCATTACTGAGAGTAATGTGTATGTATGTGTATGTATGCAGAAGGTAATCCACCCAGCAGCTAGGCTCTCTCTGTCTTCCCAGCTGATGGCACATAGACATATGAGCTACTAAGGCTGCAGCCCCACTCCAGTTGCTGGCATCCTAGATCCCTAGACAGACAAACACAGACATCTACTGGAAAGCAGCTGAAGGTGGACTTTAATAAGTAGACAAGCAGACTGTTATGATCAGTTGCAAATCAAGGCCAGAGAACTGCACTGACCACCCTTTGCTTATGCGCAAATGGACCTTTTTATTCCCTTATGCCTCCATTTCTTCCTGCCCAAATTGCCTAAATCCCTCCCTTTTTCTCACCTTTAATTCCTCCCTTAAACATTCCATGGTAAATCCTGTGCAATCCTAAAATGTTCTTCCCCTGCACCCACATGTTCCACTCCTAGACAGCAACCACCCCAAGTCCAAAAGGTGATCCATAGAGCTTCTCCCAGTGACCCATTGTGACTGGGGCTGAGGGTCTGCTGGGGCAGCCCTGTGGGGAGCCCAGAGAGGGTGCACTTCTCTTTGAGTCTTCAGTTTTGGTGTCCCCCCCACAACCTGCTGTTATGCCCCTTTGCTCCTCTGGGCTTTGATGTGCTGATGGATCCTGGGATGAATGAGTTTTTATCTGGGCTCCCTGTTCTGTCTCTCTGAGCCTTTTTGTGGATGTGCAGATGAGCTTTTATGAAATAACCTAATAGATTCAGTTTATCTTTTAATTAGTGACCAAACATTCAGCAAGACTAAAAAAATAGCTCACTGCAAGAGAATAAAAGAGACCATCTTGTTAGAAAAGGGCGAAGTTTTTAAGATAAAATAATCATATAAAATAGTAGAAATGATTATATTTGAGAAGTTTATAAATCAGTAGTGTGGTTTTGTATATTAGGAAAAGTAACTTTGCAGCTTCGTTTGCAGTTTTGTATCATGGTTACTCTTTAACAAATGTTACAATGGTTGTCTTGGTAGCAAGAGCTAACACCCATATATGGTGAAGGGTATATGGGTGAATTTAGAGAAGTATATTGTGAAACTCTACCCAAGCAGAACCTAGGCATACCAGGGGCAGTCAAGGGAAGATAAGAGAATGCTGGCGTCTACATAATGGTTGGGACATTTCCAAAGAATGGAAAGGTGAAAAGGGCAAGCCGAGGAAGACTTCCTACTTCATCCAAGGAAGACTCCTTACTTCATCAGGACGACCACCAGAGGGGGCTGGCAAGTGCAGAAGAGGCTGATGTCGTTATAGACTGATGTGGTAATCCTTGATGCATATGTATTAGTCAGTGATGTAATCTGTATTGAATATGTATTAATTATGAAATTTTTAGTGTATAAATTGCAAATGCGATGTGACGAGGCCGAAGCCAGATTTGGGCGCGTGCCCCTGGTTTCCCAGCGCTGCAGTAAAGCACCTCATATAGCCATTCTGGTGGTTATGTGTCACTTCTTATGCTAACATTTTGGCGACCCAGGTGGGACCTCGTGGGCATTGCTCAGGTGGATCGCGTTTCGGTCCTGCTCCAGCCGGCACCGAGAGATTCTCGGGGAGCCATTGACCGCGACCGACCTCCACTGCTCACGACGGACCTCTGATACGGTAAGGAAGATGCTTTTTCTTTTCTCTGATTCGGTCACAGTGCCGATTTTCTAAGGTATGGTTTGGTAATTACGGTACCAAATTTTGGTAAAGTGTAAGTGTATAGACTTCTGATAAGCTTGGCGGTAGGCGAAGCCTGCTTGGTTTGATGAAACTTTGGCATCTGAAAAGTCTACCAGAGAGATGAAGTGAAAGCTGCATCTGGCCTTGCGAAGTTGACTTGGTAAAGCCTGCCTGTTAGACGCGGCGAAAGCTGCGCTTGCTTGGGGCTAGGGAGCTCCTGGGGTAAAAGCGTAGGTGCCGTCCGTTAGTAATGAAAGCTCTGCAGGTTCAGCAAACGTGGTATTTGTATTGGTATTTGTGCTGCGGGATCAGCATCTGTCTGGCTAAATATTGAAACTTAGTGGTGAGTGTGTGGTGTGTGTGGAGTAGAGAGAAAAAAAAAAAAAAGAGAAAAAAGGAAAAAAAGGGAAATAAAAATAATAAAATGCTGTTGGTTCCCAAGTCGTCTCCATTAGGCTGAATTTTAAGCCGTTGAAAGGAGGGTGGTGGATTTGTGCAGAGTATGCTGAAAAGCAAATTAATTGATTATTGTAATGTATGGTGGACACAGTATGAACTGAGGGATCAGGAGAAATGTCCTGAAAATGGGACTTTACAGTATAATACTATACTGCAGTTGATGATATATTATAAAAGGAAAAAAAGTGGGATGAGGTATTATATAGAGATCTGTTGTTTAAGAAATAATGATGAGTGGCAAAAATCCTGTGGAATAATGGTTGTAAAGGTAAATGCTAATGAACAGCGTAAGGAAGGTGTTACCGAGAAAAACGCATGAAGTGCCTTGCTTTAGACAATATCTTACAACACCAGAGGGATATTGAAAGTCTGGATTTGGCAGTTGCTCCGTCAGCCCCACCGGCATTAAATGAAGAAGGGGGGGGGGGGGGAGAAGATGACAGTGATAGTGATCTCGAGAGTCTGGGTAGCTGCGAGTGTAAAAGAGATCAGAAAGCAAGCCTCCCCATTACCCCAGTCTCGGATAGAACTCGCCAGAGGGGAAATCAAAAAGAAAAGTGCAGGCTCAGACGTCCAGAGGAGTGCTTATGCCTTTAAGACAGGGAGTTGGAACGGAAGGACCAGTGTACGTTAAAGTACCCTTCCCACCTGGAGATTTAGTTACCTGGAAACAATCAGCAGCAGAATTTGTTGGCAGTAATCCAGGGGAGAGAACAGGGTCTCTCTAACCCTAGAGGAAGAGGATTTTGTAATTCAAAAGTGGGAATGAATGTAGAAAGGTTAGGATATAATCAATGTGCATACTGCAAACAGGAAGGACACTGGAAAAATGAATGTCCATTTAGGGGAGGACAATTTATGTCTCCAGGGAATTCTTTTATGGGATCTGATGCAGCTAAGGTGATGGTGCTAGGAGAGTTTGATAACCAAAGCTGACTAGACAGTGGGAGAAGTGGAGAGCCCCTTGTGAAAATCCAATTGGGAGAGAAAGAAGTGAAACTTTTAATAGACACAGGGGCTACCTATTCAGTTTTAAATAATTTACACGGAAGGTTAGGGGAAAGAGCTACAACAATTGTGGGAGCCACAGGGAAGGAGGAAATACGGCCATTCTTGCAGCCCCTAGATCTGCAATTTAGAGGGAAGGAATTAACACACAAATTTCTATATGTACCTGAATGCCCCATTCCCCTTTTAGGACGGGACTTATTGGCCAAATTGGATGCAGTGATTATTTTTGAAGATGGTGAATATAGATTAATACAGGATCTGAGGGTAATAGATGAGAAATCAAATACAGTTCATTTGCATTCGGTGTGAAACTATAACCCCGTTGGAACAGTTGTTGTGGATCAAATATTATTGTCATAATAGCTGATGAGAAATATACCTCTGACCTGCCAGAGAGGGCAAGACCAGAGGGAATCAGTGCTGCAGCTGGAAGGGTCTGCCAAGGGCTGCAACCCCATTGGGCTGTGACCGCTGAGCACTATGATCCTGACCGGACCTCTTTTGGCGACGGTTCTGCTTCGGCCCATATAGGCAAATGTCGCAGCTGATAAAAGCGACGACTGTAATGAATGCATTACCACAACTAGGCGAGGAAGAGTAACCTCTCAAATACTAGTCTATCACACCATGTATGAATGTAAAGGAACAATAATTGGCAATTGTGTACACAACCAAACTCAATACAGACTTTGCAAAGAAAGAAAAATAAAACGGTTTTAATCTGAAAGAACTTTGAAATGTGAAATTTGCTTGAAAAATAATCCAGTAGTAAAAAGACAAGTTGAGATGGGAAGAATTAGGATAGGAGTGGAATCAGGAGATTATTGGCAGGTTGATTGTGTGGAACTACCAAAAGTACAAGGGTACAAATATCTACTAGTAGGGGTTGACACTTTTTCTGGATGGGTGGAGGCCCTTCCCTGTCGCACCAATTAGGCAAAGGAAACAGTGAAATGTTGCTTAGAGAAACCATTCCACGATTTGGAGTCCCTTTAGGGATATCGTCAGATAGGGGTCCACACTTTATTGCAACCATAATATAAGAAGTTAGTAAACTATTAGGGATATCATGGAATTTACATCCCCCCCCCGGAGGCCCCAATCTAGTGGACAGGTAGAAAAGATGAATCAAACGATAAAGAGACAAATCAGTAAAATATGTCAGGAGGCCAAAATAAAATGGCCACAAGCATTACCTATAGCTCTGTTATGAATCAGAGTAAAACCTAGAAGTGGAATGTCAGTAAGCCCCTATGAGATCCTCTATGGAAAGCCATATGAGGCACCGGAACCCAATCCTAATACCCATATGAAAGATGTGATGCCTCTTGGTAAAACCTTAGCTCGACTGCGGAGCACTCTGGTGCGGAACAGATCACTAGCCTTGGAAAATCCAGTACATGACATCCAACCAGGAGATCAAGTATACATCCGAAACTGGAATGAAGACCTGTTAAAAGAACGGTGGGACGGACCGTATCAAGTACTGTTAACCACGTTCGCGGCAGTAAAGGTAGAAGGGGTGGATTTTTAGATACATTGTATAGAAGTAAAGAAGATTCCAAAGGTTTGGGAAACACAGATAGATACGAGGTCCTACAAGACAAAACCTGAAATGTGGATAAGATGTTTGGGTTGATTTATAAAACTTTGATTGTCATTTGGGCATTAACACAGCTGACAGTTGTTCCTATTCTAGGAATTCCTCAGAAAATAAATGTTTTGATACGACTTATAGGACAAGATGCCATTCTGACCTGCAAGTTCACAGACACCATTCTGGTAGAATCAATGCCAATAAGAGTAATTTGGGAAAAGGTAAATAATCCTCCCCAGCATCCAGACCTTATCTTTGACAGTAAGAAACATAAAGCTCAACTGGAGGGTAAATGGAAGCTGAAAGGTGAAGTTAAAAATAGACTCAATGGGCAGAACCAAAATGTAAGGGAAGTGGAATTAAAATTGTCAGACTTAACCTAGGCATACCAGAGGCAGTCAGGGGAAGATAAGAGTGCTGGTGTCCACATAATGGTTGTGACATGTCCAAAGAACGGAAAGGTGAAAAGGACAAGCTGAGGAAGACTTCCTACTTCATCCAAGGAAGATTCCTTACTTCATCAGGACGACCACCAGAGGGGGCTGCACAAGCGCAGAAGAGGCTGATGTCGTTATAGACTGATGTGGTAATCCTTGATGCATATGTATTAGTCAATGATGTAATCTGTATTGAATATGTATTAATTATGAAATTTTTAGTGTATACATTGCGAACGCGATGTGACGAGGCCAAAGCCAGATTTGGGCGCGTGCCCCTGGTTTCCCAGCGCTGCAATAAAGCACCTCATGTAACCATTCTGGTGGTTATGTGTCAGCTCTTATGCTAACAATCTTAACGGCCTCCCTTATGAGACAAAGTTGATATCCCATGTGCCTTTGTTTCAGTGATATGCAATAGCTATGGCACTTCCATTACAGATGTAATTTGCATGTTAGGCTGCTTTATGTCCTGTCTTTCAAAATGCACTCCCATCACTACAGATATTTTTTTTTAATTTCTTTGAAAGAGTGCAGCATGACAACATCTCTTGAATAAATTTTGGTTGCTCATAGATAATTTCATCACCCAAACTACATCAGTCATCATAGTGTCTACATTTGTTAGTTTTGGGGGTGAGTCACTGAGGAGATGCGATGATGGTGTGTCAACGCATGCAAAGGCAACTTTTGATTCCTAAGCACTTCATAAAAGTAATGCTCCTCCATGTAACTGTCATTTTCACCTCCTCCATTATATTTTGTCTAATTTATTTTACCTGCAAACAATCTGAAGCAGAAAAATTCAATGATCCACTGCGTTATTTCAAAGCAATGCCAGTAGGTTAGCAAATTCAGGCTATGATGAGGCAGTTAGTATATATTCATGCAACTCCACTGATTTTTCTACAGGCAGGAGAAGTAACTTGAGCAGAAGTTGGCCACAGCATGACCGACATTTTATACAACCATGGTGTCATATCACCCAGCCTCTATCCCCAGCTATATTTCGACACAGATTCTGAGCACCAAACTTCTTTCCAGCTTCAATGCACAGCTGTGTTGTGAGAGAACTCTGTAAAAACCTCCTTCACGTTTGAAGAGCTTAACGGAGTTTCCTAAATTGCAAATGTGTTAGAAATGGATCTGAGGAGACACCTATCCTGGATTGCAAAGTACTGTTAAAACCAATGGTTAAGACATGCTGTGAAGCACCTGGAAAATGGGCTTTTCTACTTCGCCTCAGAGCAGCCCATATTAATTATTCTTCAATGTTGTGTGTAGTTGGTGAAATGTTTCATAGAGCAGTAAGCTGTAAATAGTGTTATATTTACCTATAATACATGCTGAAAGTATTCTCAGCTTCAGTGTAGCTTGAACTTGCAATTGGGGTTCTCTAGCACAACTGAAGTCATAGTTCAAAGAATAAAGCTTAACTTGAACTGCAAGACTCAGGATAATTTGGAGTTTATAGAGATTATACTGACACAGTAACCATCCTAAAGTTAAGAGTTTATCAGCAGATATATATAAAGTGATCTTTTGCAGTTGGTCATGACTAGTACCCAGGACAAAAACCTACTTTCTTCTAATGTAGATAGCTTCAACTAATTCTCTGCAAAATGAAGTTACAGCAGTTTTATATTGACAGCAGTTCTAATTTGCTCCTTTTGAAAATGAAATGGGAAAAAGCAGACAGAATATAAGGAATTGCCTGAGCTAGAAGTTAGACATGGTATCAAGGCTAGCACTGGAGGACATATACTAGGATTTTCAATTGATAAGGAACTTGATCTTCTCTCTTATCTTCAAAGGAAACACCTCTAGCAAGCTAGCGCTTGCTGCCACGGTAAAAGTCACTGATATAAGGAGAAGACCTGAGGGAAGCATACAGCCTAGTGAGTTACCAACACCTACACATTGCAGCATTTAGATTTTTTTGGAAGCTTCTTACCCAGATACTATCTAGCCCCATCTGTGCTCAGTTTGAGAGCTCTGTTGTAGCCAGAGCTCAAAGCTGCAGGCCAAATTGGAGATGCATGAACTGATCAAAATTTTCTCTAATCCTACCTCAAGAATAAGTGACTGAAATCAATTCCATCAACTCTATACATTTGCAGCAGTGCCCTTGGCTCATTCAAGCTGATTTTGGCCCATTGCCATAATGGTTTCAGAAATATACTGCACTATAAATGCATGAGCTCTTCACAGTAGCGCATTACAATCAAAATTCCTACACATCTACACCTGCTATTATTTAAATTGCTCACTGCAACTCTATTGAACATGGAATTTTATTACAATGGATGTTTAGCAAGAAAATCAAATAGAAGAGGACAAAGGGATAAAATCTTTTTTTTTTTATTTGTACAATATTAAATCATTCTCTTCTACTCTAGTGACTAAGAAGGCTAAATGCAATTTTGCAATGCTGACCTTAATGGGTGAAGTAAATGTCACTACTTAAAAATCATGATCAAGCCTCCCAGCAAATTCAGCATATCTAGGATTTCATCCCTAGTGACTGAAAAGAATTCAAAATAAGTTTTAATGTATTTTCTTACTCATAACTTAGAGCATGGTGTAAATCATACCCTGCCTCTAGACAGGGAGAATAGATTCAAAAATATGATGTGTTTTTCAGGGCTGCACATAGTAAAATGTCTCTAGAGAGCCCATTCAGCAATGAGCTCCACAAAGCCTTCTGCATCTGTAGGCAGCAGAGGCCTGTGGCTCAACTGATACTTTTGGTTTTTCCTAACATATGGGCCCTCATGGCTACTTTTCTTAAGATGGAGCTTCTCAGTCAGAACAGCTAAATCCTCTGAGAAATGTGCAGTTCTAACAATATTAAAGTTTCAAGAATTGTGTTCATTTGACAGTAATTTTATTTGAAAAGGAATCCATGATTTTGTTTGATAGTCAAACGTCCTTCTTAATATTACTGAAAAAGAGATTAATTTTTGTTTTCCAATTGTTTGTCTAGTTTTGTCTTTATATTTTAACATTGTTGAGTACCAATATGAAGTAGCGAGAAGTTGGTTTGATTGACAGACAGCCTTCTTCCCCTCACCCCTCAATGAGTTTTTTACATATTGTGTAAAAAAGAAAATAAAAGCTGTTTCATTCCATTCAAAACAAATACAATTTTAAAATTCTCAGTGAAACTGAATTTCCATGTTTTGTATAGCTTTATCATTAGACTTTCCTTTCACTAATGGTAGCTGAAATGTTTGGACACGTTTGGAAAGCATTTCCCATTAAATATGCTTTTCTGGCTAATGATTCTCCAGTCAGTCAATACACTACTTTACCTTGGCCTCTCTCAGGCATTCCTGTCTGGGAAGAGACTCCTCAAAGTCCCACAAGAAGAGAAATTATTTAGTTTAAAACCTGTGATGATAAGATTTCCAAAAGCATATTAATAAATAATAATAAAAGTATACAGTCTATTCATAGTCTGTCTGACTGTACTGTTTGCCGTTGAATTACCAGTTGATTTATAAAAATAAAATTGTTAGTGAAATCTAAATTCTCTAAATATCTAATTTTAGTGCTGCCTTTACACTGACTTGCAGAAAATTGCATGGCTGTGTAATAACATCCTGTATGCATCTTCCTTCTCTACATGCATCTTCCTCTTTTAGGAATCCATCCATGTTCTTATATACATAAAATAGGAACATATAATTCCCTTGATATCTTTGTCACTATTACATTTCCATGTCATTTCATTGCTGACTATTATTGAAGACTCAAGGGCCAGAATCATCATAGAATCATAGAATGGTTAGGTTTGGAAAGGACCTTAAGATCATCTAATTCCAACCCTACTGCCGTGGGTAGGGACACCACATACTAGACCATGTCACCCAAGACCATGTCCAACCTGGCCTTGAACACTGCCAGGGATGGAGCATTTACCACTTCTTTGGGCAACCTGTTCCAGTGCCTCACCGCTGTCACAGTAAAGAACTTCTTTCTTATATCTAACCTGAACTTCCCTTCTTTAAGTTTAAATCCTCTTACCCTTGTCCCTGATAGAAAGACCCTAATGAAGAGTCCCTCTACAGCATCCTGGTAGGCCCCCTTCAGATATTGGAAGGCTGCTATGAGGTGTCCATGCAGCCTTCCTTTTTCTAGGCTTAGCCTGTCTTCATCACTTTGTGCTTGTATTATAATTCTTAGGCTGAAAGGACTAAAGCTCAAAATCTTGTATATTTAGAAAAACCTTTTATTCATATGTGGATATCAAATACAAACAGCAGAATATATCAGACTCTTTTTTGCTTACTAAATATAAACTCTTCTATGTCATATAAAAACTGCTTTCCCTCAGCACTTTCCAGCTCTTCTCTAGGCAACCTGTATGGTTTTGGTTTTTACCACTTAAATTTCAGGCACTTGTGTCTCAATAATATTCAAGTAACCAATTTAAGAAGTGGAATACTTCTCAGGTTTAGTATAAGTCCTTATCCAGAATCTGAAGTTGTGCTGGAGTTATACTGAGGGGAAAAAAAAAAAAGTTGTTTTTTTGTGTTTGCATTGGGTAAAATCTTCATTATATTAATTTCTCCCCAGTCCCAGTCCTGTCTCCCATTTGTAATGAACTAGTGGTTGGATCAAATACTTGACATCTAAACTGTTTAAACTCTGACATGAAAAAAGTGATATTATTGCTTGAACAAATATACTTTGTAACTTGGCCATGTAAAAGAGCTATAACTGAGATCCATGAATTGCTAAACATCATTTGAATTATGCATGTAAACTTTGTGGAACAGCTTATCAATTTATCATCTCCTTTTTGTCATTTGATGCATATTAATTTTATGCTCTACTGCTTCAGCTGCTATTTCATTAGAATGTTTACTACTGTTTAAGGTATATTACTTCAGAACAGAAATAAAATAGTTGTTATATGCATATATTATTTTCTCCTTCAGCATTGTTACCTGTGTAAAATTTATTTCCTTCAAAATTAAGTACAAGAAGATAATGACTACAGTGTTGTAACTTTTGTGGTCATGCAGTTATGTTTCTTTCTCTTCTTCCAAGTTTTTTTAAATTTAGTTTAAAAATCAGCAATGGAAAAAATGCAGGACCTCCTTCTTAGGTTACACTCTGGATATATTTTTTTAGAGTCTGAAGGTAATGGGAAAGTTGGGAACCAACACAACTCACTTGAGCCAGACAACACATAGATGACAAAAAAGTTTCTTTCACTCAGAGCTCATGGATATTTTAGGCCTAAAGGAGAATTAAATAAGAAAAGTGGAATTGACATATATATAGACATACCGTACTCCACTAAAGTCTGCCCAAATCCATCTTCAGCCTAGTTTAGAATATCTTCAGTTTTCAAAGTGATATTGCAAGAAACAAGTAATTTTGCTTTGCACCTAAAAATGTCTTATTTCTGTTATGATAGTGCAGTACTATTTTCAAATGAAGACTTTATCTAAGTGTCATTGTGCCTTCATAGAGCATAACAGTGGTCAACATTAGCAGCATCGTTCGAATTGGGACTGTACTTTTGATGTAAATTTTCCAGTCGCTCCCACTTACCCTGTCTTGGCTATGACTGTGAAAAGGTTTTCAAGAGCAGGAGCTGGATTAATCTTCCATTAAGATGAAACTAAGTTGGCAGGTGAGCTCCAGCTGCTTTCAGGCATCTGGTTCATGGAACTAGGCTAGAGTTAGTTCAAAGAAAAATATCTGTAAGGCCTATAGTGTGAATAATAGGTCTTCAGCTCAGTGTTTCACTCTGTTTCACAGGTCTGCCTGTGCTGCTCTACTTCTAGTGTAGGCTTGGTCTTTGAGCCTGCTGTGTCTTAGTTTTTACCACAAGCAGTTTTTTGCTGCAGTCCTGGAGACTTTGTTCTCTTGTGACACACTCTTGTCAGCCATCCCTAACAATAAGCCTAGAGAGCTGGTGGAGAAAACCAAACAAAACCAAACCTGGTGATATTTGGATAGGTTAATCTTTTACTAAATCTGTTTGGAAAACCAATATTTTACATACTTGTTGATCATAGGGACTATTTCGCGTTCTCATGTTTTATTTTGCTGCTACACCAAAGAAAAGGAGAATGAAAGATGCTTTTAATCTTTGTGATGCTCAGTTTGTGAGAAAGAGAAGGTACACTTTGCCCCTCTTTTTTACTATTGCCTTCTCAGACTGCATGCACTGAACAGTCCTTGCAATTGCTACCTTGAATAATCATCATGACATTATGATCCATCTGGCCTTATAAACAGGCTGGGTCAAACCACTTGAAAATTTGCTCCTTTAGTGTGCTTATGATCTCTGTTTTGTGATCTCAGACTGACGGATGGAAGCTGACGCTTCCAACTAACAAACCCACACATCCACAGGGAAATGCAGCTACAAAGTCTGCATAATTAGATGACAACTACATTTGCATGAGTGCCATAAGAAATTAAAAAAGGTTAAGTATCCACCATAGAAAAAATAAACAAACAAGGTAAGGTAAGATGTCTTGGGGAAAAGAAGGAAAGGAACGCAGCTTATGGTAATTGAGCACCTCTAGTTCTGGAGGTTACAGGGCAGGTGTGGATGTGGATCAGGTGAGTGGTCACCTGCAGGTCACTCCACATTGGCCAGAGTGGCTGGGTCACAGTGGTTCAGTCCCCACGAGGTCCACTGAAGGTCACACAGGCTCCCAGACAAGTGGAAAGTGACTCTCATGTGGCACACTGAGGATAAAGGTCTTAAGAGAAGTAAAAAAAATAAAATAAAATAAAAATCCTTTTGAAAATTATTGTTTGGATTTTGATGCACAAAACTAACAGTTCCTTATATTGCATATTCTTCTTTTAGAATATTAGTCATATTCCTGCAAGTGAAAGAAGATGTGCTGCTGCCATCAAAAGATACAGAAGAAATGATGAGGATCTTGTAAAACACAGTCACTACCTTTGGGAAATCTGTGGTATTTTACTGTCAGGGTTTAAACCAATAAGCACATGCCTTCTCCTTAAGCAGTGCAATTTGTCACAAGGGAGTTTAACTTTTTATTTTGCTTTTTCGTGCACTATTTCATGACTGCTGTTTCCCTTCTCAGTAGAGCACTATATTTCATGGCTGTGTGCCTTTTCCTTTCCAGTTGACATGTTAGGAAATATGCACTGTAGTCTGTTTCAGCAAAATACGCAGAAAACTCAGAGTATTTTTGTAAATATACTACTTTCTATTTTTGAAATAAAAGTTTTATTTCTAATTTGTAACGGAACAGGGTGCCTGAGTTTTCTGTTGTGAGAAAAACCTTCTTGAAATGTTCCTTTTTATTCCAGTAAAGTAAATGCAAATGGAATCCACAAAAGGCATGAAAAGTTTTCAGCTACATACCTGAATTAAGAATACTTCCATCTTAATTCTGTATCCTATGGCAAATTGACCAAATGGTCAAACCTGATATGGAATAGTTCTATTGTTGCTGCTTCTAATACAGGGCAATACTTAAGATACAGTTCATTAGATGAGTGTCTTATGGAGTATTATTTTTTTAAGTGCATGTAAAACATAGGTCTGAAATTTTAATCGGTTATCTCAAGATAAGCATTTATACTTGAACACATATGTTTACTTTCATAAATGCAAATATGCAATGCATTTATATAAATACAGCTGTATTAAAATAAATTGATATAAAGTTATGTGCTTGCATAGATTTGCATTTCTATAATACACTTGTAGTTACATTTTATTCCAGACTCAGTTTGGACTGAAATAGCATATAAAAAGTAACTGTCAGGAACAGTAAAACAGCTGAGATTTTCATTTTGGTCCTTACATCCCTGACCACATGCTGCTGCACTGTGCTGAGAAGGTCTGGCCCCTCACAGGAGTATAGCTGCAGCATATCTCATTTGTCTCTTTCCATTGCTGAGGGTATGCCAGGTCCTGTCTGCTCACTCTCTTTAAGGTCTGAAACCTCTGTCGTAGTTGCAATGTAAAATTGGCTTTGCTTTCTTACTGAAGCATCATACGCATTTTAGCCTTGTGAGACAGTGAGGCAGGATCATGTCACTAAATACCTACTCTGCAAACAAAACTAGAGCAAAACTTATCCCCTGCTTTGGGAAATTGAAGCAATGGACTTTATACACCCACCTCTGAAATCCTGATTAATTTCTTCCTCTGAGTAAAAGAGCTACCTTACACAGCCAGCTGAGTCCCACAAAAATGTAGAAATGAGCTGACTGTATACATATGTTTACTGTTTAGTTTTACCTGCAGGGTAGAATAACATGGCTTTATAACACATACATATAACACATAGTTCTGGTAAAGATCTGTCAAATAGCACCTCCCTGAAGACCAGCCACTGAGGAGCATGGGGGCTGAGGAGCAAGTACCCTGAAGAGGGTACTTCAGTGTGGGGGTATGGGAAGGGATTAGAGGAGCTGGTTAGAGGATGGCTTTGAAATGTCTGTCTAAATTGTCTGAGGACTTATTCTTGTTTGACATCCATTTATTATCATTACCAAAGCCTTCCTACTTCTGAGACACTGTGCTCTCAAGTCACAGAGCTAAATGTCATTGTCTTGCCCTCTTGCCAAACTTCAGACACTAATATATCGCTAAGCCACATTTAAGACAGTAATTTTCTTGTAAGCTATCTGTAGCCTACTGAGAAAGTACAATAGTCTTTGCTGCACTTGTAGTAAATAAAATAAAAATGCATTAAGAAGGTGGCAGGGGAGAGAACAGATCACTGCTTTTGGGAAGCACAATTAAACAGATTTTCTACTCTCCTGCTTCAGTGTGGCAGATGTGAAATGTAAAACTGGTAAAAAGCAGGTTTTATACCTTAGGCAGTGCTTTGAAACCTGAGCAGGTGGAAGAGTCAATAGGACACAGCTAAAATAAAGGCACAAGGTGTAAGAAGTGGAAAGATTGCAGTAGCAACTTTTGGCTGTACTTAAGAACCCTGCAAGTACAATTTTGAGATAAACAAACATATCCTGAAACATGAAATCTGCAGGGCACTGACAAGAAACACTCATTGACATATGGAAATGAGAATTTTGCAGACACATGGGAACAACAGTGGTGGTAAATGGGTTTATTAAATGAATTGTTTATACATCACCTCATCTCCCATTAACCTTCCTCTATGTTTTTAGATGGCTTGCTACAGCAATAAATTAGAGCTCTGTATGCTCAGAATGATAGAAAATATCTCTTTGACTTCCCAGTCTTAAGACTTAAGGATAATATTTGGTATATGCAATAGCATTCAGATGTTATTATTTGTCAAACATAAGTAAAATATTTGACTCCTCACAGGTAACTCTCTAGATTTTATGCTTATTATAGACTTTAATCTGTTTTGCAGGGTAGGCAGCATAATTTTTGCTTTTTATTAGCTTTCTAAATCCTCAATTTATTTTTTTCCATTTGATTAATTTTTCTCATAATTTTTTCAGAGTTCTCTAAGAAACAGTTACTGCAAGTTATTACAAGCTATTTATTGTCTTCCTTATCCTTCTACTAGAATAGATGAATACTTTTATTACTTTACTTCCTGTTTATATTAGTAAGCTCTTCTTCCCCTGAGATATTACTTCCATACCTACTTTCTAAGTCTATATTTTTCCTTTTTAAAAATCCCAGAATTTGCACATACCAGGAATATTTTCAGAATGCAGTAAGCAAGCAGTCTAGAACAGTGAGGGAAAACATCAAAATGTGACAGAAACTGAAAAATAGTTCATTTAGAAAGAAAGAGAAGCAACCTAACCTACAGCAACTGCAACAAGGCAATCACCTTGCTGCGTGTTGTATTTAAGAAACACCAATGAGAAAAGCACAGTGGAAAAATCCCTGTCAGAATACAAAGCTATGACAAAACATTCAGTGATACCTACAGGGAAAGCTCTCTGGGGCAGAGAGAGTCTAAGTTTGATAAACCGAAATATTTGAGATGATTATGTCACTTTGCTTCTAGGTGCTAGTATGAATGTGTGGTAATAAAATCTAGATTATTTAAAACTTTTTCGTACTTAAAATTTAGTAGCATTGTAAGTCTTTTGCTTTAGTATATTAAAATTTCATTCTAATACAGAACATATCAAAGTCCTTACCTACCTCCCAATATGATTAAATATAGCATAAAAATGCCTACTTAAATAGTGTATCTGCTCAAATACATGATGAAATTGGGTTTGTTTTCCAGTTTCTGCAAGAATCTTAAAAGACTATTTAAAAGAAGTAGCAAGACAATTTACTCCATTCTAATTAATTAAAATTTTGTGATTTTAAACATTATATCTATGCATATAAATACACATAAAATTTACTATGATTAAATAACTTGAAAACCTGATTTCATCAATTGTACCCATGATCCTTGGGATCTACACAGATGAGTCCAGAAATTTGGTACCATATTTGAAGAAATATTATGGTAACTAAGGAAACCAAATAAAACTGAATCCTGTAATAGCAAGCATATATTTTCCTGCAGTAACATCAGAACTGTAAAGAAAATTAACATTTCTCCTGTCATATGAACTTCAAAGCTTCTTCCTTAATATTTTGTTATTGGTTAATTGTGACTGTATTGCTTTTATAGACTGAAGTGCACAAAAAAAATTCCATTGCCTGTTATTCCCTGTATTTAATGAATTCCCATCTACTGGAAGCCATAGATTTTGAGTTTTATAAGTCCACTATACTTTGGTAAATTGTTGTAAAATATCTAATCTTCTGCAGAAAAGCACAAACAGCCTGCACTATATATATATATATATAATTATCATAACAAGACTTCTGTTTGCCAGCTGACCTATGACGCAGGCTTACAAGATTCATCGGTAAATCTTTAAATACAGTAAATAAATAAATAAATTAAAAAATTAACAATGTAAATTCATTGTAGATTGAAAAAAAAAAGTAAATTATAACCTACTAAGTTATCCAGAAAGACTGCTGTGTAGAAATATGTAATTTAACAATAAATGATGTAATAATAAGGATATGCAATAATAAGGGGAAGTGCTGTCTCTGTGACCCTGTACCTTTTTAATTTTATCTTCAGTCAATTCCTTATGAACATCTTAGTTCATTCAAAACCTCTTGGTGGCTACCAAGCATTCACACTACTTTCTGATTCAGGGTGTCCCACCTTCTAGCCTGTGACCCACAATCAGCTTATGAAACTGCAGCTTCTAACCCATATACTGTTTCATCTTTCAAGGGATGTATATACCTGCACAGGGTATAATTGCCCATTGATCAGGTGGAGCCTAAATACTTTATGAGCAGCCTCCTTTGCTGAGCTCTGTTAGTAGAGGGTTGGGTTACATGAGACATCACTCCATACATATGAGAAGAAAAGATGGTAAAGATAGTCATCATGTGTTTCTGAATGTGTTCCTAAAAATATTCATACTAGTTGTAGTTCCTAGTAGTTCATACTAGGTGCTGTTCCTAAAAATGTCACCTAGTTCCTGCTAGCTGTAGCTAATTACTGATGAATAACATCAACTTGTATAACCCAGAATGCACAGTATGCCTTGTAAGGTACAAATATTTGTTTATTCAGTCTCTCATATCTTTATGTTTCCAGTTCAAGGAGGGCTAAATCCTGATGCTGTTGAAGCCAAACAGCTGTTCTACTTTTGCTCCACCAGGTCCAGTTGTTAGGCTCCCTGTTTCCCTTAAGAGTGCTACTGCATTCCTGCCTGGAACCAAAGCATAGATTTTTCAGCTTAACTTTGAGATAAAGTTTCAGAAAGAACATGCATTCACCCACACCCACACTGCAAACACCCTCCCCAGACTAGTGTATATTAAGCATGAGGGTGGTGTCATTTATTTCTGGATAATGAACAACATTTTAAAGAGGTAGATTTTCTGCTGTAAAAATGGAATTATAATACTGACAGGGGAATCAAGTAAAAAATTGATGACTAGTCAGGAACATATTTGGGTTTGGTGAGAATATATTCAACTACCATTTATTTCAAGATTTAAACTATCAAATGTTTAAATATGTTACCAACTGACTCAACAGCATTAAAGGTGAATAGACACTATATGTCCAGAATACATTATACCCTTACAGTGGGAGCTCAGGAGGAATGATGCTGATAAACACGCACAGATTAAGAAGAGTGCCAGAAAGACTAAATAGAAAGGTTTATGACAAAGTAAAAGTGAATTTGTCTAAATAGTTTGTTGATAAAAGTCCACAGTGGATCTGTCAGCGTAAAAGATTATGTAAAATTAATGGATTTCAGGTTCTGTTTCTTGTTCTGACAAAGCATCTGACTAAATTGCAGCACCAAGCAAGTATTTCAGGGCAGAAATCAGGCCTCAGAACAGCTTAAATTGTCCTGCAACACTTGGTGTGATTCTTCTCACTCTTCCCCCACACTTTCACTCATTCCCAGGGAGTTTCAGAGAAGGCTGTGCAAGGTTTATTCAGCTGACTATAGGGAGCTCCCGTACACTTGGGTTTCCATTCAATCCAAGCATCCCTGAATGACACCTTGTGCTGCAAAGGCTCAAAAGCAGCAGAATCAGCTTCTGAATTTTCTTATTTTTAGACAGACGTTTTGGTGCTGGAGCAGGTCCAGAGAAGGGCAACAAAGTTGGTCAAGGGTCTAGAGCAGAAGTGCTGTGAGAAACAGCTGAGAGAGCTGGGGTTGTTTAGTCTGAGAAGGCTCATGGGAGACCTTATTGCTCTCTACAACCACCTGAAAGAAGGTTGTAATTGAGGTTGGGGTCAGTCTTTTCCGCCAAGCAGTAAGAGATGGGACAAGAGGTAATGGCCTCAAGCTGCACGAGGGGAGGTTTAGATTGGATATTAGGGAAAATTTCTTCCCTGAAAGGGGCCTCAAGCCCTGAAACAGGCTTCCCAGGGAAGTGTTTGAGTCACCTTGCCTGGAGGTATTTAAAAAGAATGTCGATGTTGCAGTTGGGGAGGTGGTTTAGTGGTGGATTTGGCAGTGTTAGGTTAACGATTGGACTTGATGATCTTTTCCAACCTAAATGATTCTGTGATTCTATTCTGTGATTTTTCAGTGGTTATGATAATGAGGAAGCGAAATAGGGTGGCATCTTACAAACAGTGCAAAGTTATAAAATATTTCTACCCTGGAAGAAGAAGTTTAGTATAACCCTTGTCCCTAAGTGGCAATCAGTCCTGCTGATGTCAAACTGAGGGCAGTAAAATTTGAATCCTTTTGATGTTGAGAACTGAGATTAACACTGGAACTCACCTTTGATTATATCTGAGAAGAGAGAAAGTCACATGAAAACTCCAGAGGGAATGTGATAGCCTTTAAACGAACACATTTCTAAAGCTATTAGGTCTCTCATTCCTTTGAAGGCAGAAAAAAGAACAGCTTCAGACTGGTACCATGCAAATCTCATGCAGCTTATCTGATGTTCACTAACCACTGCGGGGCTGCTGCTATTCTAAAGGCCAAAGGAAAATGTGATAGCAAGAAGCAAAAGAAGGTGGAAAACACTGGTTGCAGGCGGCACATCTATGTCTGTTCAGAATATGGAAGAATCCTGAATTGAATGAGATTAAAATATTATGTCAGTGACATTAGATAACGGTCTGTGTTGAAACACACAGAAACAGAAAAATCACACAAAAATAGAAAAAAATGTTTGTCCATGGTGGCTCCTCCACAAAAGGGCCAGCTTTAGCTGATCCCCAGAAAAGTTCCCAACCCTCGGAGACCTTTCTAGATATAGCTGGCCACTTATTCTGTTGTAGGCTGCCTCCCTGCAACAGAATGAGTGTGTATTTTCGCCAGTATAAAAGCCCAAGCCTCATGTGATGCAGTGAAGCAGAACCTCATACTACTCAGGTCAGCGGTGCTCCTACGAGGATGTCCGCTAAGGTTGAGTTTCCCACATTACGCTGCAATGATCTGTCTTGGAGCTGGTTTCCTGATTGTCATTACATGGTATTTGGGGTTGGTAAGATATCCCCTCTTCAGAAATATCCTTTACTGAATCTGTTAGTATCTCTATATTTTCTTATATTAATAAGCTAGTTGTGAGTTCTCTATTTGTGTCTCGTTTCTCTCACCCAGAATCCTCGAACTCCAGAACAAATATGAAGTCAGTTTTATGACTAGTTGTGCTGATGTATTTTGTGCGTAACAATGAGAACTTGCTTTTAGTCATAAAAAAGAAAAAAATAATAATCAAAAGGCATAGATTCTACCCAAAAAGTTTTGATGATAAGAGGTGCCTACGTCTATGTCTTCTATAAAGCAAATTACAGACTCCTCAGAACTTCAAAGAGCTGGGGTAAATGAAGGAAGACATCTATGTGGGTTCCCCAAAAGAGAGGTAATAGGCGTATTGATGCACTCACTTTTATTACTGCTGTGTGATATAAATTCAGAGTGACAAAATTTCTTTACTTAGTTTCTGGCATCTCATGCTGTGGCAACCTTCTGCATGCCTATCTTTTGGGTTTTTTTTGGGAAATATGTGCAAGAGAAACTGTTTCTTTCTGCACATGTTACAGTGGAGAAAGTTCCATGCATATCCTGTCATTTTGCTTAACATTAATTGTGGTTTACTAGACCTTTATTGGACTTTTTTATTTCATTGTCTTCAATATTTTAGCATAGTATTAGGATCAGTTCTTGCCACATGCTTTTGTGTTTCTACAAATACAGGTGTGATGGATGCAACAAGTCAGCAGAAAGTCGACTGTACTTGGTTATCATGGCCCTATCAGCAGCAAATGCAGATGTCTAGACAACAGATACAAGAAGCAGTACACAGGAAGTCACACAGGAGTTCAGAAATTTAGAGATTCCCTTGGAAAAAGAAATTGCATGCAGGCTACTCAGTTTAACAGCATTTACAGTCCAGCTGCTCCCACCTGTGCAGTGATATAACTCTTCTGAGCACATACAATCCCAGTTCCACACTAATCTCTGGCAGTAAGTTGCACACACCAGTTGTGCTTTTTGTTTATTTAAATATTCTTCATAACCGTTGCTTTGGTGCCTACTGGGGACATTATTTTTTCCCGGTAAGAAGTTATAGATGCGTGTTCCTAACTTAGTGTCTCCTCAACACTGAATATATTTTTTTTTTAATTTGTGTTATGGAAATAATTATTTTCGTTTCAACGTTGAAAACTCTTGGTCTCAGAGCACTGCGCAGCCCTTCAGAGATTCCAATTAAAAAATGCAAAATAAAACACTCTCTTCAGAGAAACCCTCGGATTATCGGGCATGCTAGAAAGAGCCCATAGCCAGGAGAAATAATGGAAAATAACAAATTTATTCCGCTCATCCCCAACAGATAATTCAGATACATTCAGACTGCTGAGAGACCGTGTTTCAGTTGTACATGGCTGCGCCTGGAGGAGCTGACTATAGTAACTAGCCCTGTTCAGGGGTACAGGAACACAGCCTGTAGATGGCACTGCTCCCTCACTATTTCTCTTTCCAAGTGAGCCGTGACTCAGTTTGTACTGAAGGTACTATTTTTTTTTCTCCTAGGGACATGTTTACTTTATGCATCCTGAGCCACAGTCGGAAAAATGAGCTCTCCTTCAATGTGATATTAGAAATGAAAATCCCGTTAAACCTTAAAAGATCAGTATGAGCCATGTTTTACTTCCCTTTTGCATCTGACTGCTCATACAGCTTTTAAAACTACTCTTCATGGTCTTCTGTCCAATTTGGTATGGAATTCTTTAGTTAAAAAGAAAAAAAAAAAAAGAAGAAGAAAAAGAGAAGGGCCTTGCAGGAGCTCATGTAAGGTACTTACAGACCTTGCAGTAACATAGAAACTTGAGTGTTTCTTTAAGAAAGATTAAAATAATCTTTCAATCAATGAGCAAACAGATGAATTAATGAAGGAATACATTTACACACACACACAAAAGAAGAAAAATAAACAAATGTGTCCTACTTCAAGCAGCAGTTTATGTTTGATCAGGCTTTCACTGGAGATACAAAGCTAGCAAGTAAATTGGACAAGCAAGGGTTTTGTTCTCTGTTTTCTGCAGTATGGTACCTCAGTAAACAATGGTGGGTAAAATTTGACCCCAGACTGTGACAAGGGAAGCTGCATACTGTAGTAATTTGGTGGTTGCACTCTCTCCTTTTATTTATCATAAGCAAAGAGAGCAGTAACGCTTACAGCTAACATTTCTTAATGTTTTCAAGACTGAACTTAGATAAAGAAGTGGTTTGCTTAAGTTACAGCATCTCCAGGTGTTTCTTTGAAAAGTCCCATTGTCTCTTGTTTACACAGTAGATTTCAATTTTCACTGAGGACTAATCTTGAGGATATAAAGGTGGACATTACTCCTGCTTGATTATTTACAGTGCTCTGACCAGCTTATAAAGCCTTTCAAAACCTGTGCTCTTACATGCTTAGCAAAACTCTTTAGAGACTTGCTGTAAAAATCTGGCAGCATTCAGTGTGCATTAGCCTGATGTAGAGTTGAGTGTATGCACCAGATCAGGATCTACAGGTCATAGTCACATTTAAGGACTCTAAGGCAGTGATAGCTCATTTTATACAGAGACATAACTGGACAAGTTATGTGCTCTTATTGGTCCCCATATATGCAGTAGTCAGTACTGAGGCTGCAGTCACTTTACCATGCTGCTTACTATGGGGAGTTTGCCACATCCAGGCAAATTTACCACTATTTCTACTCCTTCCAGTACCCAGAAGAAGAATGGGAACCCCAAATTCTTGACTCTTCACAGTTCTTTCATATCTAATAAATTGCAAACTGCTGACAAATTGGGAGGCATATCTCCTGTTGAAGACAGAAACTGTAATGGTTATTTTGCCCAGACCTTAGCTAGTCACAACTATAATTAAAGTTAGCTAGAAGAGTAAAGCTGCAAACAGATTGAATTTAAGATATTCCTAAGGAGTGGTTGAATATTTCCACCTTTTGCTTTTTCTTCTCATACTCCTGTTACTCATGTTCTGCTCTCTGCTTGAGATCCTTTTTGCTTGTTTGCTTAATGATGTCTGCCATTTCCCCTCTCCCTGCTCCCCACCACGAACAAACAAGCTTGCCATTTTCTCTAATGTTCCTATTTGAATTATCTCTGCATAAATTCACCAGTCTGATAGAAGTGTTATTTTGCTATCTACCCGAACTTGAGTCCTTCTGATTTAAACTAAAATATGCTAAAATGAGTCTTAAATTGTGATTATTTTCTCTGTTGTCTCTACAGAATTCACTGTTCTAAATGTGTTACATTGGGAAGAGAAAAATGTATTATCCAGTGCTTGAGGCACTCTTGGAAAAAGACAGTGCCCCATTAGTATAATAGGGAAATACTAATCCAAACAAAAATGTCTGTTACACATATGAAAACATTCTCTAGGCTTTCTCCTTTGGAAAGCTGTCCTGGTCTCACCCGCCCCACCTTGTATCCCTCTGGCTCATTCTAATCTGACTCATCTGAGGTTTCATTGACCTTCCTTACTGTTATCTAGTGACTTTCTCTTTTCATGTTTATATATGGCAGGTGAAAGGGGTTTTTTGTACCTCTGACAGGCTTTTTTATAGCCACTCCTATGGTTTTAAACAGCAGTTACCTTTGGCTAAATGGCTTTTAAGGGGATTATTTAAAAACAAGAAATCAGAAAACCAATTTATATGATGTTCCAAATTAAGCTTTTTAAACAAGAAGAAAAATATTTAGCAGGCCTGGAAGTTAGGCACTTCAGATAATGAAAGCTGATTGACAATTACTGCTGTCTTTTAAAGGGAACAGTTTGACTGAAATATTGGAAACAACCGTTGTATCAGCTAATCTTATAAGGAAGAGAAAAGCTGAAGTTATGCACCAAAAAAGTAAGTGATAGTTGGCCTTTTAAGATGAGTAGGTTTTAATACCAAGCAAACGAAAATTGACAGAGGACTTGACTATGACATGAATAGATCTACCTACACTGTTTTGTCAATAGTGTATCTAGGGTTGGCTTTTTCAAGGTATGTTTTTTCAAGCATACAATAAAAAGACAGTAGAGCTGGTCAGCAGAGTAGGAGTAGGGGAAAAAGAGAATTTCAAAGTGGCCATGCCTCACTGAGTACTCTGCCTTGGTTGAGGTCCTTCAAAGACAAGCTGACTTCTGCTATGACTGTGAGAAAGTTTGGGAGATAGTATAGTAAATGTGGCTGTGAAGAAGTATAAGTCCTCTTAAAGTATCAGTTGTTCTTTGCATCTATCCTACCCCAACTCTGGCTGCAGCAGGTGCAGAAAACCTGGCTCTCCAGTATCCATTCAGATCTGACACTTTCAGAAAGAAGAAAGGTTTTCTTCCAGCCCCCCTCTAAGAGCAGCCTCTTAGCACTGCCTTGTCCTCTGGCTTCCGTCCCTGTGGCAAAGGAGCCCTGGCTTGGCTCTGCCACCTTGCAGAATAAAATCATCAGTTCAGCTTGAATCTAGATTTATATCTTTTCAACTACTGCGAACGCATTACTTCCTATATAGAAATAGATTATCACAACTAACAAATCACCGGCTGTCAAATAACATAATTAAAATTACTGGGAATTTTTTTGGCATTAATTTTTCTGTGTTAAAGTCCAGAGCTTTCTGTGGAATGGGCTTTGGTTCCTTCTCATGTCAGCCACCACTGTGATGATGTGAACACAACTGTCAAATGCTGCTATAATGCAGATAGCTGTAGAAAATTCTGTGAGGAAATTAATAATGCTTTATTTTTATCTCAGGTATTTAGTAATATACAGTAAAAAAAAGGACACTGTTTAACACTGAAGATAAATATATAATAGACATACATGCATACAAATGCATACACAGAACACATAAATAAATACATAAATACACCTGTAAAATAGCTGATTCAGTAAACGAATCATCCCTTGCTGATAGGGAATTTCAGTTCCTGTAGAAAAAAAATAGTGTGCAACAGACAAATAAAGATAACTTTATCTGCAACATCCACAATAAGCAGTAGGTAAATTAAAATTGTATATGGTACCCGATTCTTAGTCATGATCTTTTGGATTTTTAGTTTCTTAAGTTGAAATTTTCATTTTACAAAAAGAAACAATAAAGAAAAATAATCATCTGTCCCTTTCAGTCTGTGTCTTTGTTCCAGAGACGTAGGCCCTCTGAGCTGACAGAATTTTGGATGGAAGAGCTATCCCCTCTTCAGCAGAGCAACACTCAGCTAAGGGTAAGATGCTTTTTAGTGGGTTTCACAGTTATCAGCTGATAGCAGAAAAAACTGAAAGTTGAGTTCTGTTTCCTCTTCCAAGCTCTGGGCATATGTTCTGTTGGGTATGTGTTTCTCTGCCTGTTTTTCTATAGCATCATCACCTCTCCCCTGCCTTCTTCAAAATTTCCCTCCCCCAGTCCTGTATCCTGAGATGCCTCAGCCTCCTCTTCCAAGCAGTGCTCACCTTCCCTCTGCAGCCATGGGCTCCCCAGAGCCACACACCCTCTTGGACCCTACTTTGATCCAGCCTTTGATCCAGAAAGGACTGCTCCCTTTCTGCATGAGACCTTCTGCCCTTGGCTTTGCCACGGTACTTGTCAGGCAAGGGAAGATCTAGGGTGAGAAAGTGCAGGATTTTAAATCACTCACAAAGTTTGAGAGAGACAGACAAGAATGTAAGTTTTCAACATCTAATTTTATTGCCCAAAGTCTTTTTTACAATCCCTGCAGGAAAGATGTCCTCAGATCCTTATAGCCTTTTGCTGCAAGCTGTTTCCCTCCCTGCAGAGATGGTGCACTCACTGTCTCCTCATCTATGGTGGTTGAAAGGGGACAAAGTTATTTTCAGCTGAACAACCAAAGTAATTCTTCATATTTTCAAAAGCCTATGTTAGTCCAGATGTCAGCATATTTTCAGAAAGCTTATACAAATCACAAAAGCCACCCTGATACCGCCAGATATGAAACCACAGCATAACCACGGCATTTTGAATATATCTGTATCTTTAAGAACTGCTAAAGGAAGTATTTACCCTTGATGGAAATAGACCGAATTTAGACAGAATGTTGCAAGAACCTGAGAAAAGGCCTTATTCTAGACAGCACTGGACAAGTTTAATAGTAGAAGTTTCCACCTCCCCTATGTTTGCTTATTAAATGGTCATATATTGCTATCTTTACCTGCCTATCTTTTAACATTTTATTTGGATCTGGAAGACATATTTCTAAGCACAGCTGTAAAGCTACCGGTGTTGTCCTATATAAAGCGCAGATTTAAATTTAAAGAACTGGAAAAGCATGCACAAAACTAAGTTGTAGAAGGTCCCACAAATACAAAATGAAGGGTATCCTTTAATCTGTCCAATCTGTGTTTTCCATATCAAAAATATTATTCTATTTACAATTTGTGCTCTTATTCTAAAAGAAAGGCCCCCACTGATTAAGGAAAGAAAAGATAAGCCATTAAAACTGAGCTTACTATCCACAGCTAGATGTTAGGCACCCAGTCCCTTTAGGCTCCTTTTAAAGTTGTAACTTGCAAGCTTTTAACAGTAGTCACTCTTGTATTTATTTGTATTTACTTATTTGGTTTTATCGTCTGCTACTTCTTGCATTCACAGGAGCAGAGGAAGCTAAGATAAGCTTAGACTGACTTGTATTGCAAACTAAACAATAGACAACTTGTAAGTGCAAATGGTTATTTTCATGTATAAAAATATATAAAAATCTATATAAAAATCTGCCTAAAAACAGAAATGTGTATTTTCTCACAAGAATATGTCTATCTTCATAACGCTGTTGCAATTTTAGACATTCTGCTTGTAGTTATGTCCTCAATATCTTAGGTCTTTCAGTCTTCCATATTTCAAAATATCTGGCTTTCCCATCTTAAATTGCAGTATGAAAACCAACTGTACTAAAAAAAAAAAACAACTAAGAGGGCAATTTTGCAAAATTATTACAAATTGAATTACAAATTGAACAAGACTGTAAGATTTAAGCTACCTGATTTCTGTATTTATCTACCTGTTTTTCTGTATGCTCCACTAAGTAATATCTGAGCTCCAAGAAAAGCAAAGCATCCCTATTGTTTATTCAGTCAATTATATAATGTCCAATATTGTGATATTGTCCTTTGTAGTTGTATTTTTGTGTTATCTGCAAATTACTTTCTTTGCTGTGCTTTTAATAAATTCAGTACCAATAATGACAAATGCTGTTTCTCTGAGACAGGCTGAGCTGTGAAATCTGCGGAGCATGATTAATTAGTCAAGTGAAAGAAACTACCCAGCTGACAAAAGTAATCATTGGCCCAAATGACCATTGATGTCTCATTGCTTTTGGCCAGAGCGTTTGGCAACTGCATGAGGGAGAATGCTAAAGTAATCTACAACTAATGCATATATTAACATTCTGAAGGTAGACTATTTTCACTACAGGAACAGTGTGCTTTAAAAGAAGCTGGTTCAATTGCTATAAAGACTGATAGATTTCGTATTCTGGTAAAAGAGAAAAGAATTGTCACCTTAGTTTTTAATAATAATCCATTCCTGCACTAAAAAAAAAGCACCTAGACTTTTCAATATAGACAATGTATTTTCAGGCTCTGACACCATGTTAAGCCTATGTGATGGTAAATCCTAACATATGGCAGTCAACTATGAGAGTGACACCTTTTTAGTAATGATAAGCCAGTTTTGACTGAACTGAAATACCACATACTTATTGAAACAAGAAAATTGAAAGGCAGGAGCTTTCAAAATTTGCATAGTCAAGACAGTGATCATTAGGCTCCCTGGTTAATGAGAGAAAAAAGCATTTCTGGAGGGTGTTTTGATATATGTCTTAGACACACATTTGAGAATGGACTGAAAAGATTTTTGTCAGTGTTTCTTTTCATCTCCACTGCTGAGAGACTAGATAGCTCACCAGGACTAGCTTCCTGACTTTGTAAGAGTTGTTTGATGAGATAAATCGCCCTCAAGTAAATTGATGTAGTGATCTGTAGTATATAAGTGTGTCTATATACATACTATATATAGTTAGTGTATCGAATTAATATTGCACAAAGCCCTTTACAATGGGGTGATGAATCAGTTGGATCTCTTGTCACCATAATACAAAGAAACAAAACAAAATTATGTCATATGTTGGGGAGTTAATGTTTTGCCAGAATGTCTTAAGGAGTTTGTGAGAATAGTGCTGGGAAACTGATGGAGAATCCCAGTGGCTGCTACTGCCTATGCAGCTATGCTCATCCACAAAATTTTACTCAAAACTGCATGTGCCATTCAAGCTTGCTTTATTGGAGGAAGCATGGTGAGTAGCAAGGTTATCATTCCAGTGATCAAAAAGAACTAGTTTGTACACCTAAACCACTTTGGATTGAACACCACTTGGATGAAAAGATCCTGCTTGCCTACAGAACTGTATTTGACTATTTCAATTTCATCTTGACACATGTTCAGTGCTTGGCTATCACCTTCTCTCAGTATTAGTCATGTATTTCTTAATAATGTATTTTACTCAGTAATTTACTTCGCGTGCAGTCCAACTAACATCATATGACTGACTGTTCATGAACGTTCCTTGTCATGCTGAATGGCACACTTTTGTTATTCCCTGGTCTGCACATCCCCCCTTGATCCCTATCCTTTCTGTGGCTGAAAAAAGACATTACAGGTGTCCTTATAGGATTGGTACAAACTCCATATTTTGCTGTGGTCAGTGCCTTTGCTACTCTGTCACCCAGCTGTCAGCAGTTAACCATGTACATGACCTAAATTCTTTTCCACCCAATGTGTAAGCCTCATCTCCTTCCTGTCAGTTCTCTGTGAAATCACATTTGAAAAAGTAAAGTGCCATGGGCTGTTGTGAGTCTGTAGTGTTCACCCACCATATTAAACTAGAATCTTGGCTTTTATATTGCTACTGGCATTTGCCTTCTAGCCTGTATGGTGTAATGGAGCAACAGCCTAATCTGCAAGTATTGAAAGATGGGAAAATGGTGACTTTTGTGACAAGTGAGATAAAAAGTGCACCTGGACTGTAAGAAACCACCAGGTGGCTACTGTTAGTACTCCAGCAGTTTCTCCTGTATAAAACTGGTCCAGGAATGCATGTACCTAAATGCATATATAAAGATATATACAAAATTCAACAGGGTTAAGCTTGTATTTCTTAGGAATTGCTGACTCACAAAGTGAAGCTCAACCCCATCCTTCCCTGACACAGCTTAGAAACCTTTCTGCTAAAATAGAAAGTAGTCCAAACACCCTAATCAAGCCTCACTGAGGTGAATGGCAAACTCTGAGAGAAGACAGTCAGGCTGTATTTTTTACTTTAAAGACTGTAAGTTTGTATAAGGTACTGAAGGATTTTGTCTTTGCAATGCCTCCATTTGAGAATGCACTGCCACAATTATGTATTTCCTGTGTCATCATTTTTTATCTTCCGCTAGAATATACGTACAGTCTGAAGGCCAGGAGGTCCTGAAGATATGCTAGGAAATGGTGCCCATTAGCATGCAGCAAAGAACAACAGCCCTTTTACTCACTTCACTGAAGAATTTATAACAAGACTGACAATGTAAATGTTGTGTTAGAGGTTTGTTAATAAACACAACATACTGTTAAGCTGCAGAGTAGACCTGCAGGTATAAAAATCAGATAGTATGATGTGTGGATTTTTTAATCAATCATTACTTGAAAAATTTTGTCTTATTTTAATATCATTAAATAACATTTTGTTTAAGGGGGATTTTAAATAGGAAATTAGAGAAGTTAAAAATGCAGGGCACCAGCTATTGCTGTCGAGCATAAACATCTTTGTTTCTTTGGAAGCTGACCTTTTTTTTTTGGATAAATTGCACCTCTGATTTGCTACCAGGAACGACATAGTGACCTCCTTGGTATTTAGATAAAGTTTAAATGGAGGTGGTCTTCTCAAAACTGTAACATTTTTATCAATGCTTTTGAAACCTGTGGAGTAGCTGACAGATAAGCACTGTTAAGCTAACAAAGCTATTTTCTCCTAATTTATGCTGGTTTAGAACCAAAGCCCTTTTATGCTGCCCAGTTGGCTGTGCTCCTTTTTCCTTTTTAGAAATACCCGAAATTCTTAAAATATTGAGGGTCAGAGGAAGGCCAGTTTGTCACTTAGCTTGTGTTTCTGAATGCCTATTACTAATTCCTTCCCTAAACAAACTGAAGCACCCCAACCTACTGCTCAGATTACTAAGATTCTGCAAAACATTCGATGTTTTGTTGGTTAACCAGAGCAATACTTCAGACATTCTTCCTAATATACCTACTGGATACTTTCATCCACCCTGTGAAGCAAGTGAAAGAGCAAAAGGATAATTAGGATATAAAGAATTCCACTATGCCGGTGTTATTCCAGACAGCGATGTCTAATGAGTAAGAACACAAAGGCACTCAGCAGCTGTCAGTTGAATGCATGCCACAGTGCAGAGCAGTTCTATAAATGCTTCTGAAAGATTTATAGACTTCTGTTTCTATTCTGGTATTCTGTGAGCGTATTTTATTTGGAGGATAATGTAGGGGAGACAGAATAAGGGTAGAAGAAAATGAGATCCCAAATTAGATCGCAGATTAAGATGAGGAGTAGAACTGCTCATGAATTATCATGGGTTCATAATAGACCTACTGTATATGTGAAAATTGGATTGAATTATAACTTGCCTTAGCTAAGTACACATGCAGTAATTAATGCACGCTTGGAAGTGTTGTTCAGGGCTTTGTTACACTCAGGAAGCTGTTGGGCTGTTTTTCTGGAAGTCTGTATAACTGGGATACACACATGTTGTGATATGCACTCTCAAAAATGAGAACAAGTGTCTGTGCATGAAGCCATGGCTGCGGGATGATTAAGGCAGTGACTATGGCTGGAGCATATGGCTATGGAAGATATATTTGCTTCTTTTGAATTTTGTTGCTTCTCAATTCTGTCTGGCATTTCTCATCAAGTTTCCATGCTTAGCTTTGTCAGTCTTCTTTTCCCTAGTAAGGCTGCTGGGAGGAATTCAGCTCTGGAAGTTCCTCTTTAAAATTTGCTACATCAGAGCTCAACTAAATGACTTTCTTCTGTACCTCAACTTTTTCATGACTATCACTGAAACAATAGTTTAGGAAAGGTTACCAGGGGCTATCTAGTTTATCTTTCTGTATTAGGGCAGGATTTGCTCTCAGTGTTAAACCTGTGCATGTCTTATCTACTCTACTCTTCAGTATTCCTAATGGTGGTCCCCCAGTTACCCACTGGCAAATCTTTCCATTGTCTAATTGTCCTTGCTTTTAGCATTTTTATTCCATACATCTAACCTAACTTAATTTTCTTTCTTTGAGTTTCAGCCCATTACTCCTTATTATATTACTCTTAATCACTTACAGTAATTCCTTCCATATTTTATATTACTTCTCTTGAGTAGTTAGACATAGTTTCCAAATCTGCTGTTTGTCATTTTTCTTTCAGGTGTACAGGTTACATCCTTTCCTGTCACTTCATAGATCATGCCTGCTAAACTATTTATTGTTTTTTGCTGCCTTTCTTGCCATTTTGTCTAATGTATTTCTGTCTTTTTATAATGAGGAAGCCCACCATACACAGCTAAAATAAAGCCTGTTAAATAAAGGAAAACATGGGGTCTCATTTTGTAGCAGTCTCATTTTAAGGAAGAGTTTTGAAGGTTTAATAAGGTATTACATACCTAATTAGTCACTTTTAGAGTTACTGAATCACTGTATTCTGTATTAGCATAATTAACTTGTGTAAATTAATAAGTAGTCTGAATAATCGACCTTCTGAAAAGAAAATATATCTTTTAAAACAAAGGTTTTGTTTGGTGTCCTGGCAGAATCATTAAAAAACTAATTTAATCTGATGAAAATTGCTGGATTCGTAATAACTCTGAATTAGACAGAAAGTGTTGCAAAACCCAGAAATTTCTGAATGAAGAAGGCTGTAGATGACATTCAACAGGTAGAGAGCAAATACGCAGGTGACAATAAGCAGCTGATACAAGTAGAGATAACTGCACCTAAAGCAGTGAAGAAGCAGCCCTTATTTATGTCAAAAGTGCCTTTCATGCTGCTTCAATTTGAATGAATCATATGTCAGAGAAGTCTTTATTAAAAAATAAGTGTTATATAAAAGTAAAGCATTGATATATAATTTTGTATGACCTTACTTTGCCCTTGGCCATGCAAGTTCAGAAAGCCACTTAATATTTCAAAATAATTCAATATTATTCAAATAATTCAAAATTTCAAAATATTTCAAAATGTCTTTTGAAACCACAGCAGAAATCTAGCCAAAGTGTCTGAGCAGCAGCAGTTTAGGTGGGGCCCATAGTAGCAGAAAAATGCTCTGGAGACTGGGCACTTATCTCTAATGCTTCTCAAGCACTTGCAAATAATCATAGAATCATAGGATCCTAGAATAGTTTGGGTTAGAAGGGACCTTAAAGATCATCTAGTTCTACTCACCCTGCCATAGGCAGAGACAACTTCCACTAGACCAGGTTGCATAAAGCCCCTCCCAGCCTGGCTTGGTCAATTCCAGGGATGGGGGAGCTGCAACTTCTATGAGCAAAACCACAGTGATTGGTTTGATCAGGGAAGCTGAATCAGGAACCCTTTGGTGTTATTGTTGGACACTAACATCAGAACACTCTCTTTATTGAAGCATTTATAATCTAAATATAAAAAAAGGGACGATGCTCAGGAGGACAGTTGGAGAAACTGCTGGTTGCATCTACCTTGTGAACCCAGGTTCATAGAATCATAGAATCATAGAATAGTTAGGGTTGGAAAGGACCTCAAGATCATCAAGTTCCAACCCCCCTGCCATGGGCAGGGACACCTCGCTCTAAACCATATTACCCAAGGCCTTGTCCAACCTGGCCTTGAACACTGCCAGGGATGAAGCATTCACAACCTCCCTGGACAACCTATTCCAGTGCCTCACCACCCTAACAGGAAAGAATTTCCTCCTTATGTCCAATCTAAACTTCCCCTGTTTAAGTTTTAACCCATTACCCCTTGTTCTATCACTACAGTCCCTAATGAAGAGTCCATCCCCAGCATCCCTATAGGCCCCCTTTCAGATACTGGAAGTCTGCTATGAAGTCTCCACTCAGCCTTCTCTTCTTCAGGCTGAACAGACTCAACTTTCTCAGCAGATCTTCATATGGGAGGTGCTCCAGTCCCCTGATTATCCTCGTGGCCTTCCTCTGGACTTGTTCCAACAGTTCCATGTCCTTTTGATGTTGAGGACACCAGAACTGTACACAGTACTCCAGGTGAGGTCTCACAAGAGCAGAATAAAGGGGCAGGATCACCTCCTTCGACCTGCTGGTCATACTCCTTTTGATGCAGCCCAGGATACCGTTGGCTTTCTGGGCTGCAAGCACACACTGAAGCTGGCTCATGTTAAGTTTCTCATCGACCAGCACCCCCAGGTCCTTCTCCACAGGGCTGCTCTGAATCTCTTCTCCGCCCAGCCTGTAGCTGTGCCTGGGATTGCTCTGACCCAGGTGTAGGACCTTGCGCTTGGCTTGGTTAAACTTCATGAGGTTGGCATCAACCCACCTCACAAGTGTGTCAAGGTCCCTCTGGATGACATTCCTTCCCTCCAGCGTATCAACCGAACCACACAGCTTGGTGTCATTGGCAAACTTGCTGAGGGCGCACTCAATCCCACTGTCCATGTCAGTGATGAAGATGTTAAACAAGACCGGTCCCAACACCGACCCCTGAGGGACACCACTCGTAGCTGGTCTCCAGCTGGACATTGAGCCAATGACCACAACAATTTGTGTGCAGTCATCCAGCCAGTTCTTTATCCACTGAGTGGTCCCTCCATCGAAATGATGTCTCTCCAATTTAGAGACAAGAATGTCGTGTGGGACAGTGTCGAACGCTTTACACAAGTCCAGGTAGATGACATCAACTGCTTTACCGCTGTCAATCAGTTCTGTAGCCCCATCATAGAAGGCCACCAAACTGGTCAGGCAGGATTTCCCCTTGGTGAAGCCATGCTTCAAGCATGTTCTGGTGCATGCTGGATAACGTCTCTATGACATAACAGGCAGGAAAGACAGCTGGATGCACATCTCTTCCTTACAAACTTGGCTTCTTCTGCCAGAAAGGATCCATGGTATACTCACGTTATCTTGGTGCTCAAGCATAACAGAGCTCAGCCAGAGCAGGAGATGTGACCGGTTATCTAGAAGAGTTCAGAAATGCCACTGTGCATTGTAAATTGTGTAATTTGCAGTGAAGTTTGTAAAAGAGAGTTTAAGAATTGCTTTTTATTGTGTTCAAAGAACAAGAATGATAAGAATGAATCACAGCTTTACCCCAAACTGTTGCTTCTAGTGACAGACTCCAAAATGCTTCATTGCATGGCTTTGATGAAAAGAATGACTGCTTAAAGAAACTAAACCAGCAAGACATACTAAAGTCAGACTGAGTTTCATGAATCTGCATTTTTATAAAAATAGATTATGTTGTCATAAAAATCTTTGTGAGAAAAGTGGATTTTCTTTGGCGTATTGTTTTTATTTTATTTTTAAGACCCAATGCACATGGAGACTCTTGCATTCTCTTTCTTTCAGTAGAGTCATGCCTTAAACAGCATTGCTTAAATTGGCGTCTCTTATAGAGCAGTGCAATTACATGGTTAGTCTTGCAGCCCAAAGAATTTGTACATCCTTATTAAAAAATAAATTGTAGCTTTGTTGTCAGGACCATTTAATACTGCATTAATTACACAGCCCAACCCTTAGAAGGTGCCAACTATATGTGACAATATGTAATTTCTTAATAGAAATCTAGACTATAGTATTTACAAATGGATGCATGGCATTATAGCACACTAACCATTTTACTCCTGAAGAAGCAGTTCATTCACGAGATGTGTTTGGCTGCTCACTGGGGATGGCCTGAGCTGAAGCTTATGCTATGTGGATGAGGGGGACAGGATCAGAATGTGTGGGTGGGATACCAGGCTGAATTTTTCACAGATTGAGGTCCTTAGGAAAGCAGGGAGACCATTTAATCTAATTTAATGGCAGTGTACCATGCTGGCATCTTGCAGTTGTTTCAGAAAACAAAGTTGATAGAAACGAAAAACCAAGAAATGTTATTGTCCACTTGAAAGCAACTATAATTCAGACAGAACTCAGCAAATGGATTGCTGTTATTTAGGATCTGGGAAGAGCTGCTCGTAATGCAGTGCTGAGTTATACAGGCTGTTATTCCTTAATAGCAGATGCATTTCACACCTGACCAGATCCAGATTTACTTTCAAGAACAGATAATTCAATCTACAAACATCAGTCTGACTCTCCTTTCACATATGCCATTAGAGAAATACTGTATTTCACCATGCCCATTGGAAAACCTTCTGATTTGACTTATAAAATTTAGGTCACAGTAATGCCCTAAGAGTATACCATTTGCCTGATAGTCAAAATGAGCATTCTCAATTACTCTGAAATAAAAACGCTTAAAAAGAAGAACAAGAATTCGAATATTCAGCAGATAGCATAAGTGGAATTTTAATCCACACTAAAGTCAGGTTTCAGTAGGGCCCCCGAAACGTGAAATATGGTTACAACAAAATCACTATTTCAGCACAATGTTTAGAAAAAAAATATCTCTACATATGGTTCTATAATTAAGATAACATATATCATGACAATATTAACTCATATTAAGATAGTATATATATACAGCTTGGATGAGTCTGAAGGGAAAATCCTTACTGTAGTGGATTTGAGCATGGTGTATTTCACCATGAAATGTTGACAATAATTATCTTCCTCTCTGTTAAAAATATCTCATTTGGATAACTGCTTCATAAATTTAATACATGAGACAATTTTTAATAAAGTTCATAATTAATGAAAATAATTTTTATGAGAAAACTGTTTTGGATTAGCAAAATAAAAGAAGGAGGTCTTGTCAGATAATGTTCTCAAAAATTTATCTAATTATTACTATTAATTCCTTCTGTCATTGTGATCTGGCAGCATATTTAACAGTGCTACATTGTTTAATTTATATGGCATTGGCCCATGTGTATTTTAAACATATGTGGTATTATTTCCGAAATTTTGTGTTTGGTAATGATTTTAAAATTAACTTAAAATTAATTTGATCATGCTCCAATTTTCCCATAATTTGTCCTATTTGGAAATACCACCTCAACTTAACTGATATTTGGATATTTGTGAATTCAGGATGGTGCTGTCTTTTCAGTATTATCAGTAAAGCCACACTGGAATTGGTTTCTTCCATATTTTATGTGTATGTTTATCTATGCTGTAGTGAACTGCTGTAATTCTAATAAGTAACTGATTTTGAGTTTAAAATAAACCTTGCTGAAAGCCTTGGGTTGGTGAATGCCTTGGGTTGGTGAATGCCTTTTATATAAATAACAACTGTTTCAATTTAGGTTTTCATTATTTCTTGTGGAAAAGAACTAGTAATACACTGGAACTGTGATAATGCAAATTGAACAGATAGAATTGGATTAAAATTGCATAAAATTCTGTTTAATTATTTTTATTCTTTTTTTTTTCGAACATGCAAAGAGTTTAATTGTCTGTCCTTTAAACCAAAACAATGAAGAAGATTTTGTAGGCGATAATAATCATTAATTATATTTAATATGAAATAAGGCATTGCAAAGTAACTCAGTTTTTACTGAGGATAACTTTGTAGGAAAGTCCTCCATAGTGCTCTTCTTCAGGAATACAGATAAGGTGTAAAAGAAGCATTCTGTACTCTTGCAAGGTTTGTTGATATTTCCACAATAAATGCTTTTGTGTTCATCAGTCTCAGAATGATGTATTTCTTGTTTTCTTTTTCATGTTCCACATGAAAAGGGCTATAAACAAAATTGTATTTAGATAGTAAACTCTTTCAGAATGATTAAGTCATGATTGTGTTCCCATTTGTGCCTGTATAATGGCAAATTTATAAATCCGAATATTCCAGTGTGCATTATTCCCAGCTTACATTACAGAAGAAAAACTAATAAGATCATTTACAGTTTTTCTTTTTCATAATGCATTAAGTAGAAGCCTTAATGATCTATTCCATGCTAACATCTGGAAGACTCAGATAAAACGCTGTTGTGTTAGGTCCCCTACAAGCCTAAGTTTGGAAAAAGTCCAACTCCCAAGGAACTCTCACTCTCAGAAATGCTAAAGTAAGGAAAAATAATGATTCACTTTTTTTGGCTGCACACACAAATCACAGAAAGGTGATGTGACTTGCCCAGGTGATATACATGCAACCTCTGGCAGAGCTGGGATTTACACTTTCATCTCACTGCTCAGTGCCTTAATCAGAAAACCTTCATTCCTTTTGCAGCCTGAAAGTTACTCAGCTAGGCTGCAAAATGCTTCTGAATTTGAGGAATAGTATTGTCCAGCCTTCCTGAGCCTTGAGTTCCATGCAGTCTGTCTGCACGAGTTCCCAGTCTCAGAATCTCCCTAGCTGAATTGGGCAGAATTTAAATTTGAGGGTTGATTTGCAGGATTTGCAACACACATTATTAGAGACTGAGGGGCTTCATCACAACTGTGAGAATGTATTTACAGCTGAGATCTCTGAGATTTCTCAAACATGAAATTCGAAAAAGTGATTGAGTTTGTTTTAAAAGCATTATACTCGTATAGCTCTTACCCTGTGCTATTGGCAAGCTGTCTTCTTCTTTTGTAATTAATAAGTTTGTATTCTACAAAATATAGCAGCTGGGTTTAGTTCGTGTTATTACGCTATTTCCGCTGATTACCAGCCATCGCCATTCAATGAGGTTTAGTACCATATCAGGGTGAGGGGGCTGAATTTCTCTGTGGGTGACATGAGAACAGCAAGGTTTGAAAGGACAGATTTTTAAAACAGTGAGCAAAATGATTAACATGAGACTGAAGGGCAAAGTAATAAAACTTTAGAACCACTAACTAAGTCTGGAGGCCATGTAAGAACATTGTAGTAGAGGCACAGATGGTGTGCATACCGACGAGCATGAAAACATAAAGGAGAGAGCAAAACTGTATGGCTAAATGGAGAATTACATAATTTTACTGGGGCAACAGATGCATTATTTTCTAAAGCAAAAGTCCACTGTGGGCAGCAAAGAGAAATTCAGGTGGAAAACCACAGTAGATTCACTAGCAAAAGAAAATCAGGTAGTGAAGCTGTGGAGAGAACAAATTACAAGAGGTGGAAAATAATGAAATGGCAAGGGGAGATTTTGAGACACAGAAATGAGTTATGCACTCGGTAGACTTTGGGGAGCCTGCCTCCGGTATTTCAGAATCTCCATTGATGGTGTTGAATCTCAGGGTGTCCACACTCATCTTCTTGGGTTGGCTTGGCTGAATGTTAAGTATTGCAGACATCAACCCATGATCTCATCTCCCAGAGGCTAGTGAGTTTCTTGTCTTCTGCCTTTGGATTTGAACTGTGTATATTGGTCAAATTAATGATACACACAGCAATTACTCTAGAGGGAAAATTCTTTATCATTCTTTTATTTTCAGTCTAATGAAGAACTAACTACTCCATCCATGTTACAACAGTAAGAAAACTTTCTGCCCTCCTATTCTCCTATACTGATATCTTCTCTATTTCAAGGTGGTGGCTCTTCCTATCTACACAGATAAAGATGCAAATTTTCTGTTATTGCCTTGGAAAACCTGCCACTGAACCTGAATTTTCACTCAAAAGACCATGGATACCTGCAACATTTACCATCATAAACACTCCTAGGTGGTTAATAAAATTTTTATCAATGCTGCCAGAAAGTCCTGAGAGCCACATTATTATGGGGTACCCTTGAAAAGCTCAGATCTGGATAGGAATACTCCCCTGGGAGTGTCAGCTGGACATGCGGGAAGTAGAGCAATGGGGAAGGCCAAGCAATCACAGAGGTTGCTGATCTATCATTTCCTTTGCTTGCAACAGAACTTCTGAAGCACCTTAAAAACCTTTGCTCATTGCTTAAACTCTTAAATGGTTACTGTCTCCAGGGAGCACCATCAACAAATGCTAATTACAGCTCTTGAATTGCTATTACTTAATCTAGCCTATCAAATGCACTGCTTCACAGCAATAGAAAAAGATTTTCTGTAGAAACTGAGAAAGTATTCCCAGTCCTTCTGTACAACTCTTTAGATGCAGTGTGGCTTACTTCACAGTCTTTCTTTGATGCATCTCATTCTGGTCACCAGCTGTGCTCAGATCCTCCAAGCCGGTTCCTAAGTTTCCTTTATTTTTAAGTTTATTGCTGTTCCACCAAGATTTAATCAGTTCTTTTATCCCTTTCTTTGCTGTTCAGTGCCTACCCACGTGGAGCTCTTTCTGCATTTCCGATTTAGAAAACATTAAACATTAGCAGTATCACCCCTTCTGTTCTCAAGCTGACACAGTACTCCTTGACCCACGGGTATTTTCTGATCTTAGCTCTGCATCTGAACTCAGCAGGAAGAAGTGCCATGCATGATTCAAGAAGGATGCACGATTCAAGGAAAGATGAAATTAATTCTATTTCACATTCTTCTAATACGTTGATAGTAACTGACACATGTAGCTTCAAATTCTGCAGTAATTTAAAAGAGATTAATATTAGAAAACAATGGTGAAATACAATTCAGAGGGCTCTTCTGTGCCAGAAGTAAATCTCTGCCCTTAATTCAGTGTTTTTAACTTCTGCATCCTTTCCATGGTTTAGGCAGGAGGCATGAGACCCAATGCCATGACTCAAACAGTAGCATTTATTGAACTTTCTGCTACTGTGAAGCCATGTGCTAGTGTCTGAGGGCTAAATACACTCCAGTTCCTGTACTGAGGAAGTCCAGTTATATATAGTCTTCTATATTCCACCCATAGTGGAGATACAGCTCACTGGACCATGGCATTGCTACCTCTCTGGATGTTGTGGATGGCTTTCAATAAAACCAAGGCATGTTGCCAGAAGCCTACTATGAGATAGCAGTATGAGTTGAGCTTAAATAGCTGAGATACATACCAAAATAATAAACATAACTACATAACTTGCCTGGTCCTTCTGCATAACCTTTCTGAACCCACTAAACTATACTCATTGGGTGCCTTTTAACAAGCAACACATTTCTATTCATAAGAACTTAGTTCTAATAGGAAATACAGAAAACTTTCTTGGGAGAAAAAGCAGCAAGAGTGTATCTGAATGACTGCTAGGTGAATCACGCCTCTACCACAATACTGACAGCAGTCTCTTCATGTGTTGTAACAGGCTCTTTATCACAGGGTTTCTCTCCATTTATAAATCATCACATACAAGCCTATCTCAGACATCTATCATCCCAGTACCTAGCAATGCATTGAGGCAATCCTGCTGTCAGAGCTCACTTGGCTCTGCTGTTTCAGCATACAGCTTAGCATGAGATCATTCTCCCTACCGTTCTCTGACAGACTGTCCTTTCACTGGTGCAAGGCCATAAATGAAGGAAAAGGGCAGTGAGAAGGATGCTCAGAGTTACTGAAAATGGCTTCCTTGCTGCTCATTTTTGGCTTCCCAATGCATTTCAACTCTCTGATCAGTATATAGTATATGTTGACTCACAAAGTGGTTTTGAGAAATCCTGGGTTGAACTCACTCCTATATGCACTGACACATGGGAGTAGTACTTGGTGTGCTCTGTTACCATCCCTAGCCCAGCTGTGCTCCTCACAGGTCAAAGCTGCTGGGGAAGGTCTCTGCCCCACTGTTACCTACCCCAACCATGGTGCACCCTGACAGGAAACTCTTGGCTTGCAGGTAGGAATCCAGAATGGACACTGGAAGCTCTGTGCTGCTAACAGACCATGAGGCTCTGTTCACAGTGGATCAGAACACCCAGCATGTAGATGTGCTTTGTCTTCACTTGCCTGTCAGAATTGTTTCTTATGCTGACAAGATGATCCAAGCAGGCTAGTAATCATATATCCCAAACAAAAATAAGAGAAAGGCATCAAGGGCATGGATGTTGGTATTTATGACAAAGAAACAGCATTTTAGAGTGTATTTTGCTGCTTAGTTGACCCAGCTCATAACCTATTTTCCCTGATTTAGTTTCTTTCCCAAGAGCTCCTGAAAAAACATTTGCAGCTTGACAAACTTCTCTGCTGGCAGTGACATCTCATTCTCTGTCTTTAAATTTCCTGGGGGCCTTGTGATTGCTTTTGATTGTATGGCATGCCCAGACAGGTAGTCATAAAGAAGAAAGGGCTAAAGTGCCTTTGGAAAGACAAAATCTAGAAAGGAGCTACCTCTATCATTGGCAAAGCAATTACTCTAGGTCTTCCATACGTTGTGTCTCTGACTAGGTCCCAGCACAGAAGGAGGCTTTGTTGCAGATCACCTGGATTGCTTTGCTGCCTGCAGCTCATTTTCTATTGCTTTCTGCTCTGGTACACCTCACATGTAATCAGGGATGAATACCAGGGCGAGTGTAATTTGTATGGAAGCTCTAGACATGTTACAGGGTTCCTGTGTATAAAGTTCTCCATAGAAAATGATCTGTGGCTCTTTCAGTTGACAGTTGATTATCACTTGCCTCTAGCAGCCCCTAAGAGCTATCTCCTGTTTAGATTCTTGGAGAGTCAGGTCCCAGAGAGAGAGCCCAAGTTCAGTATTTCCTCAATTTGTGAAGTATTTGCTAAATACTTCACGTTGGATTTGCTCGCTGAAAAGAAACTGCATTCTGAAATGTTTATCTTCTAGAAGTAACTTTTAATTGCTTAGCTATTTCCCAAGTAGTTTTTGTTTCTATGAAAACAACTATTAGGTTTCCAGCAGTTTTAGGGTGTTTTATTGTGCAGTAATGGTTACTTGGCTTCCATAGATTGGCTAAGTTTGGTCCTTGTTAATACAGGTGCTTTTTAGCATACATAAAATTAAATTCAATGTAACCTCAGTAAGAGCTGTATCTTGCTGGAGTGTGTGTCTGTGTATTATGTCTTATCTTGCAGGATGCATAGTTTAGTATACAGATAACTTTATAGAGGTCTCATGTTCATGTTCTGTTTTTTTGGTTTTTTTTTTAAGGTAAATTATTGAGCCAAATAATAGTTAATTCTAAACACATACAGCAAAAACACTCAACCAAGGAGGGTTTTGTGACTAGAGCTGATGCAAGACTGTGAAACTTTGGGAAAAATTAGAAAGACTTCAAATGAAAAATATTCCTGGATCAGAAAAAAAGCACAAGGAAACATACTGAGCAAAAAATGAAGTTCCAAATTCCATATGAGAGCCCAAAAAGAGAAAATTTAAAATATTCAGCATTAGATACCTTTATCTTCCAAAGAACACAACTACTGTTTGCAGCTGGTTCATACCAGGTCTTCCTACATATATGCGTCTCCCCACATCTTCATTTCCTCCCTGGGCAAACTTGATGAAGTATAGTGAATGAATAGTTAATATTTTGAATATTTTGCTAAGTAAATTAATCACCTTTGCTTACGTAGAGTTGTGATAGCTAAATGTAAAGCTGTAGCTGTTGGAATTACTATGAGTAGCGGTGCCAGGTGATACATCTTGGAAAGCAGTTTGCTTAAATTTCATAGGTAACATTAATGAATTGCTTACTGAATGTTACAATTACCTAAATATTCTGCAGCTACAGAACCATGAGCCTGAGCTTCCTCAGTTCTCTTGTTCCTTTGAACAGTGTATCTCTTCTTAAAGTATTCTAAGATTTTGAAAAACCAGAATAAAATATTCAGTAGAAAAAAATCTTGACAAATATTGGTTTATGATAACAATATTAATAATTCCAAAACTGAAACATATCTTTTCATCTCTTCATAAAGAATTTATAGGTGGAAACAACCTTTTTCATTATGCAGTAGTTCTTAGTATTCCCAATGAAAATTCAGTTTGTGCTTTCATGTTTTTACAAGGTACGTGCTGTATATCCAAATATTTGAATACATCTCTTCATCTTTTATATGCATTGATATTATGCTTATATTTATTTTCAATCCTCACCTGGCACTCCTTTTTTATGTTAAACCTTGGGGAACTAGTAAAAAAGGTTAGCTTCTTCTATATGCTCAAGGGCATTACTGTTTACTTCATTAATGCAAGTCATAAAATCTGAAGATTTTTGCCAAAAACTGAATTTTTTAGTTAATTCAGAACTCTTCACAGAAGAGGAATTGCTCTACTTTGGACATTGTTGCAAAAATTCAAGCTCCATTTGCAAAAAGTTGATCATTGTTGTCTAAAATTTTTCATTATCCCTACTTTTAAATCTGTAGTTAGAAAAATCAAGCTCCTCCCACTTCACAAGCTGAAATATTATCTTCCATTTCCATGATTATCATGAAAAGCATCTTCAATTCACTTCAAAAAGTCAAAGTACAGCCACAGCAGGCTTGTTGAGCAACTCAAAAATCTTGGAGACCTATCTTGTAACAGGGAAAATGTAACTTATGCAAACATGTTTATTGACTCTTAGCTGCAGAGATAACCATCCTTTTTTATATTTTTCAAGCTGTAAGGAGACCTGGTGTATAGCTTTTAATTGAGCTGTGTATCTCCTAACAGCTGAAAGATTGTAACATCCCAGTACTAGATGAAGATGGAAACTGGTACTGTATCCTGGGTTACACACTTAACTATAATACAGACCACCATAATTTCTGCAGACACCTCCACCTGGGGGTGGAGACTGTACCCAGTGATGGAGCCAACATTGTTATTTGAAATGGCCTGTTGCATCCAAGTTTTGTCAGCACTCAACTCACCAGCTGCTGAGGCAGGAGTGGAGCAGCGTGGCTGGCTGAGTAGGTATAGTAGGAAGAAGCATCAGTTGGCAGCCTTGTCAAATACACTTAGGAGTATCCACTTTTGTCTCCTTTTGAAAGTGTGGGCCTGCTGAAGTAGGATTGTCTCTAGGAAATGATTTTGAGCAGGTTTATGCTTCCAAAGTGGGCCTTTCTAGCATAGGCAATTTTACTCAGCAGTGAAAGCTCCAGATAATGGTGGATATTTTGCCAAAGGATTCCAGATATGAACAGACATCAACGGTCAAAAGAATGCCTTGTGTAGATCTTATGATGATCTGAATAAGTGAATACAGCCAGGACTCTTTATTGCAAAGTGAAAAACTGTGCCACATACTGAAGGATCTCCAGGCTACGGAAACTGAGGGATACCTGCAGAAGAAACACAATCAAGGCCTTTTATCACCCACATTCCTATTTGTTTGTAAATGTGGAAAATAGTGAAATAGAGCTGAAGTGCAGGGCTCAACAGGAATTCCTCTGGTTCACTTTTGACAGTCTTGCAGGCTCATGTTGCTCAGGAAAGCCTGTTTACAGGTGCACAAGGGGGTCTATTCATAAAACAGAATGAATGAGTTTTGATACCAGTGACAACTGCCACACAGATTTTCTGATCTTATCAGGCAACATTTCTTTTACCCACTGTCAATCTGAAATTAAGTAAACCCATCTGTAAGGTCTCTTAGAGGGTCACAGTATCACAGTATCACAGTAGGTTAGAGATTGGAAGGGACCTCAAAAGATCATCTAGTCCAATCCCCCTGCCGGAGCAGGAACACCTAGATAAGGTTACACAGGAACGTGTCCAGGCGGGTTTTGAATGTCTCCAAAGAAGGAGATTCCACAACCTACCTGGGCAGCCTGTCACTGGGCTCTCAGAAGCATATTTGGAAGAGAAATGAGAGCAGTGCTGGACACAGTGGTGACTGAAAAGTCAGCTAGTGAATGGCAGGGATCCCATCACTGATGATTATGCCAGGGCAGTGCAATACAGGTCAGCACTGACTCAGTGCTGATGACAGCAATCTGACAATCAGGCAGGGCAGGCAAACCAGCACACCCATTATAGCATTTTTTCCTTAGAAGAGTTAATCTTACAACCTCCTCTGAGCTGAGAGTCTGAGTTTTTGTGAGACAAGCCACATAACCCCACGCTGCTGGCTCAAATGTCAGTAAGCACATAGCGATTCAGGCTGAGGGTTGTTGGCTGGGAATAGAATTGTAGAATCATAGAATAGTTACAGTTGGAAAGGACCCCAAGATTATCTAGTTTCAACTCCCCTGCCATGGGCAGGGATGCCTCGCACTAAATGTGCAGCAGGGGATCCTGCCTATAGCATTCCTGACCCAGGAGGAGGGAACAGCATCTGTCTGCAATGGATTGACTAAATCCAGAGCAGATAGAGGACTGTTGAACTGAAAGAAGTTACCCTAGTTCTCCTGGCAGTTCTGGTATAATGTTCCATACCAAGATACTAATTTTCAAGTTCCTGTTTAATTTTGCCCATATGCCTGTTGTGTTCTTTCTTCCTGAACTGCAGGAAACTAGGTAGATTGTCATCTAAAAGGTGTCACTAAAATCTGTCATATAGCTTTCTTTCCAAATTTCTGTAGCATATCTTCCACATTCTCACAGTTTAAATTTGAGAAATATAAAACCCCAAACATATCTCTTTCCCAGGAGTATGGAACCTGGGGAGGTAAGCTGATGCAAAAATATCTAAACATGAGCTGAAGCAACATCTAGGAGTGGAGTGTATTTCATAATCCAAATCAACTCAAATTTCTTGCATAGCATACAGAATTAATATGCTTATATCTACACTTTTGGATTTAGACTGAGGTCTTTCATCACCCTTCTCATGCAAGCAAAATGTGTTAGGGCCTAAAATATGCCAGAGTTTTGTGGTGAGTCCATGCAGATCTTTCCCATACAGACAGATATTTTACGTTCCAGTACATTTTCCTTTATGTTTGAACTAGAATTATTAGTTTTCTGAACAGAGGAATTTAAAAGAATTTGTAAGAAAAAGCAGTGAGAAATGTCTCTATCCATCGTGTGCTTGCTTGTAGTCATTTTTTCAGTCAGCTTATTATCTTGCTGAGTTTCAACAGGGCCTACATACACAAGATTCCCCTCATGCCTAGGGAAATTTGGCCTTGAGACTTAGGTTGTTTGCTTCTTGCAGAGAATTTTATTCTCCTGCCCCACTCTGTAGCTTTTAGAATTATTTCTCTCCCGAGCAAGTTCATCTACCCTACAGGGTATACCAGCTGCTGACTTTTTTATTTCTTAAATAGAACCTGGAGGAAACAATTCAGACTTTTTTCATCCCAATCAACGTTTTTTGAATAAAATTAATTAGATGGCAACTGCTGAGTTTATTTATGTTGCATAAATGTGTGTGACTTCCAAGTGACTTCTCTATTAAAACAAAAAATATTTCAATTTCATTTAAGTCTAAAACTATCAAAAGAAAAGTCCAGCAATTAAGATTTCAGTAAATTCTCACATTAGGATTTGTCTGTGTTGTACTCAAAAGTGATAATAAAAATAAACTGTCAAACATACAACCAGGATTCAAAGTAAGACCTAGTTTCTCAAAACAACTTACAAAGAGCTGTAGAAGAAAGAGCAAATGAAACAAAGCAAAACCTTCATTACAACACTACCAGTCTGAATACAGGCATAAAACCCAATCATCCTGCTTTTTAAATCTGTAGATTTTGGTGGAATGCCAAGATAATCAAGATAATTGCCAGCTCAGTTTTTTCTAACATTAAAAATAATTGTTCAGCAAGCTTCTTCATGGCAATCAGGAACACCTCACATCTGCATTAAGAAATGGACAATTTAGAATATTTAGCTTAAAGCCACAATGCAAGAAAAATGAGATCCTGTATTTCACTCATCAAAGCAACAGCACACCTGACTGCAAAGAAAATAGATCATCACATCGGACAAGACAGCTGGCCATCTTACTGTAACACTTGAATTGTAGATATGCTTCTCAGCTTCAGTATTACCAGGTAAAGGCCAAGAATGACTTCTCTTCCTTACTTAGTTTTGGAAATGAGAAAGCTCTGTCCAAATTTCTGAGGAGAAATATTTCTGATATTCCCTTTAGGGACTGCTTCAGGACATCATGTGCTTCTGGCTGCATGGAGGCGGAGGACATCTGATTCTACAGAAAGACAAAGCCTAAGCTCTCAAAATGAGAGCAACTCCTTCCACCTGGAAGGCACCATCCTGAATTGACATGAAATCTCTAACCTCTTCCCAGACAGAGGGGCATTCCTTGGTACTATCAGACAATGTTAGCCCTCCCTGAGTCATTGCCCTAGTCCTGTTTCTAGGATTGGAGAAGGATATCTGGGATTTTGTGTTCATCCGGATCCCCAGTCAGGGGGTAGGATGAGCTAAAGGACATATGAAAGGTCAACCTGAACAGAAAGGCTGTAGAGTCGCTTTGGTACTTTTTCATGCTGCCTAAAATAATAAATTATTTCTTTGGTTTGAGAGGAGTGTCACCTACTCACTCCATATCCTGACATGAAATAACTCCTGGATGTGGATGAAATGCCAAGAGTCCTGCATGGATGAGCAAGGACCTCCTGGACAAAGGACAAACTCAAAAAGGAAGCCTAGAGAGGATGGAAGCAAGAACAAATAGCCTGGGAAAAATACAAAGAAATTTTCTGAGCAGCCAGAGGTCAGGTTAGGAGAGCTAAAGCCCTGATAGAATTAAATCTAATCAGGGACACAAGGACATTAAGGGCAACAAGAAAAGCTTCTATAGGCTGATCAATCTCACCTTGATGCCCAGCAAGATCATGGAGTGGATCACCCTGGAAACTGTGTTCCGATACATGGAAAATGAGGTTGGTATTGGGACTGTCACTGTTTAACATCTTTGTCAGCAACATGGACAGTGGGATTGAGTATACCCTCAGCAAGTCTGCTGAAGACACCAAGCTGTGTGGTCCAATCAACATGCTGCAGGAAAGGGATGCCATCCAGAGGGACCTTGACACACTTGAGAGGTGGGCCAATGCCAACGTTATGAAGTTCAACAAGGCCAGGTGCAAGATCCTACACCTGGATCAGAGCAACCCCAGGCACAGCTACAGGTTGGACAGAGAATTTACAGCAGCCCTGAGGAGGAATGAGGATGTTGACTGACTAGAGAAGCTCAGCATGATCAGGCAGTGTGTGTTTGCAGCCCAGAAAGCCAACTGTATCCTGGGCTGCATCACCAGAAACATGACAAACAGGTAGAGGGAGGGGATTCTCCCCTCCACTCCACTCTTGTAAGACCCCTTCTATACTGCATTCAGCTCTGAGGCCCCCAATGAAAGAGGGTCATGAGCCTGTTGGAGTGAGTCCAGAGGTGGGCCACAAAGATGATCAGAGGGCTGGAGTACCACTGCTATGGAGACAGGCTGAGAAAGTTTGGTTTATTCAGCCTGGAGAAGAGAAGGCTCCAGGGAGACCTTACAACAGTCTTCCAGTTCAGGGAAAATTGGGAGAGACTTTTAACAAGGGCATGTAGTGATTGGACAAGGAGTAATGGCTTTAAACTGAAAGAGGATAGATTTAGATTACATATTAGGAAGAAGTTCTTTACTGTGAGGGTTATGAGACACTGGCACAGGTTGCCCAGAGAAGCTGTGGATTCCCCATCCCTGGAAGTGTTTGAAGCCAGGTTGGATGGGGCTTTAAGCAGCCTGGTCTAATGGAATGTGTACCTGCCCATTGCAGGGGGGTTGGAACTAGATGATCTTAAGGTCCCTTCCAACCCAAGTAATTCTATGATCAGGATTCAAATCAGCATTCCAGAGGGGTCAGTCCCAGCCTTATTTTTTTGCATGAGTGAGCCAGTCATCAACCATACTGGAGCTGCCTGAAGGCTTTTTTTGACAAATCTTCATCACACCTGTAACTTTTTAATGGAAAGTTTTAACTCTTAAACATTTCCACTTCTAAGGGACTCATAGGTAGCAGCATAGCTGGACAGGCAGTAGCTTGGTAATGGGGCAGAGACCTCCTGCAGTACCCCATCCCACTGTAGGTAGCCAGCAGAGTTGGGCAGGTGATGATGACAGCACAGGAGGGACAGGGGCAGGCAAGGGACTAGACAGTGTACAGGCCTGGCAGTGACACAGCCAGGATCAGGGAAAGACCTTTGCTGAGAGGCAGCTCCTGGGCAAACAGATTAAGGGCACATGAGAAGAGGCCACTGGTGAAGCTGGTCATGGTTGCCAAGTCTATTTAGTGTGCTCAGGGCCCTGACAGTAAACATGGTTCAGAAATTGACATTAAAGTCAACATGAGACTGAACATCCTTTTGTCTCCTACCAAAGGGTGATGGTGGTAGGCAGAGTGCAGAAGAAGGACTGAAACCTTTTGCCACACATGCAAATTAAAGCATGTTCAAAGCAAAACATGTGCATTAATAAAACATATCCTACTGAGATAATTCAGCATGTGAGATTATCTATACGAGAATGAAGTTAAAAGTCTTCTTTATTTCCGTATAAAATGAAATAGACTAAAATCCTTTAAGATCAGTATGTAAATCAAAACCTAAATAAAAACACACAATTGTTGACCATCTGCTTGCAGATAATGTCTTTGACTGCAATAAGCTATTTAATGATCTTTGCCCACATTAATAATGCCTATGAGTTACAGAATTCATGTGCCTTGCAATGCTTTGCTGTTATGTATCTTTTCCTAAATATGTTTATTGTTGGTGTTAGGCTCTGACACTGGAATTCCTCCAGAGCAGGGTGTAATTAAAACTGTCTGGGAGATTGGTTCTCAGACCAGAATGTTGAGCTTGGTCAGATTAATGCTGTTTCAAGCTTTGCCAATGCTGCTGACTGGTATTTCAGCAAAAGGCAACATTTAAAGTAATATAGAATCATAGAATCATAGAATAGTTAGGGTTGGAAAGGACCTTAAGATCATCAAGTTCCAACCCCCCTGCCATGGGCAGGGACACCTCACACTAAACCATATCACCCAAGGCTTCATCCAACCTGGTCTTGAACACCACCAGGGATGGAGCATTCACAACCTCCCTGGGCAACCTATTCCAGTGCCTCACCACCCTAACAGGAAAGAATTTCCTCCTTATATCCAATCTAAACATCCCCTGTTTAAGTTTTAACCCGTTACCTCTTGTCCTGCCACTACAGTCGCTAATGAAGAATCATGTTTTGCAGTACTGTCCATGTCTTATAAATTCTTACTTGAACCCAATTTGTTTTACTTTATTTATTGTCACAAAGTTTGATTATTCAGCTTATCATGTGTAGCTGCAAACATTGCTCGCAAGATTATCCACTTTTTAAACTCAGCTGTGTCACATGAAGACTTGAACTCTTCCAGCAGTGGATAGTGGAAAACCTGTCTGAAAAATAATAAATTATATTCACCCTAAATACACACATTTGTTATTAAATGTATGACATGGCTTACATCATTGCAAGAGAAACTGCAAAATGGATTTTGAGTTTTCATTTCAGGGAACAACATGAAAGAAGGTGATAGTACTGCTAACACATAGCAGTAATTGAAGTGAGCCCTAAGCTCAGGGACTTAACTGGCTGGGAAAGAGAGGAATGTCAACTCTGTGTACTAGGGTTTCTGAACTTACAGATAGTATGCAGGATGAAATTCTCCAGAATTATCTTGACTCTCCCCAGAGTACTCAGATTTGTATCTGTAGAAGTCAGATTAGTGGGTTTTAGGAAGGGGCTGGTTCAGTCACCACATTACTACCAAAAGGGAAATGAAACAAAAATGCAGGATCCAGCAAATCTCACTTCTGAAAGGGTTCTGGGGCTAACACCATCTCATGAACCCTACAGTCAAATTCTTCTGTTGTTAATTACTTGCTTGGCTTGCAGTACAGCTGAAAAAAATGTTCCAATTAATACTCTAAATGATGGGAAATATGCTTGTTTCTCAGGTTTCATTGCAAATGAAACCATTACAGTGGTTTTGTTGAGAGTCAGAAAAGGCTTTTGAGTGAAAATGGGTCTTTGCTGAGAAGAGAATTGGTATTTATAGCAGAAACACTAAAAAAATGCTAGTCTCTGCCATTCTGATGTGAGGCAGTAAAATTTGCCTGAGCTTTATTTTATATTCTCTGATCCTAAGGATGAACCTCAGGAGTTATAAACATAGGTGGAAAAATTAAACACGAGACTCTAAAAAGATAATTTATAACATTTCACCTTGCTTTATTCTTACTACTTGTAGCTAAATTAGTAAAAGAATTAACTCATTAAAGGATAGAGACAATGCCTTACAGAACTTGAAAAATCTCATTACTTGCATGCAAGATAGAGTGGGTCTAATTTGCATTTATGTAAATCCACTGATAGAAATGCAATTATACCAGCATAACATACTGCAAAGATGAATCAAACTTGATGTCTTTCTTTATAGCTGTGAGGAAAAAAGCTGGGTTTCTCGAAGACCCTTTAAGGTAAAACTTAGGGTTTTTAGTTGCTGGGTTATTTCAATGTTTCTGCCCCAGGAAAACAATTTAAAAATACCTTTTTATTTTATTTTTTAAGGTGGAGGGAGTTACTTTTAGCTTATGTGCATATTGGTCCCCTATGCTTTGTAACAGCTGGCTGGTCAGTAAAGTTCAGGTTTGGTTGGGCTACCCTGCACATTCTGCCCTTTGCAGCCACTGATATCAACTGGAGTCTTAGCAAGGACTCAGAGGACCTGGACTGCGTGATTTCCACCACTTGGTGTCGTGTCAATGTCCAGTCAGGGACTGAACAGTGCTGGGATTGATCTGCACGGCAAATGAGTGGGCTAACCACATATAAAGCGGGGATCACAACCACAGTTCCACCTATGTATTACCTCTGACTTAACTTGACCAAATATCACTTCTGAAGGGAAATAACCAGGATCTGAGTCTACCCTTCTGCTGCTGCAGCCCAGAAGTAGAGCTGCAGACTTCTGTGGTTATGAAATTGCCTGGGAGACAGGGCAGTGCAATGCCAGTGTGGGGATCTGAGCCAAGGCTCTTGGCTTCAGGCTGCATGCTGCAGAGCTTTTCCCTGTGCTGCCTCGTTTTCCCACAGCAGAACACAAAAGGAAAGCAGACAAGGTGCTGAAGGAGGGAGAAAGAAGTTTTACCTCATATGGGATTGGTGGGCTGGTACATCCAAAACTAGAGTTCCTGTTTGAAAGAATTACCTGCTAGGAGTAGGCAAAGATGGGCAGATGCTGTGTGATACCCCAAATATCCTTGATCCTCCACCCGGCACTCCCTCACTCCTTACAGTCCTGTTTGTCCTCCTGCTCAGAGGACCTTCCTTGCTGGGGTCCCTGAGCATCCTCCCTGAAGCAATTTGCATCCAGAAAGCACTATTCATTTCTGTGACTCTGCTTATCTGATAACTGCCTCTCCTGTCCTTCTCCACTCACAGGGTTTTCTAGTGGTTTTCTGGCCAAATTCAGTGGTTCACCCACATTACGTATCACCTCAAAAGGTAAGTCCTTCTGTCCTGGAGGAGATGATAAAAGTCAGAACACAGGTAAGTATGCAAAGCCTTCACAAATAAGACAAGAAAATAAGAGGTCTCCCTCACCATCATCGGTGATTATGTCAATGCATGGATGGGCAATCATCCATGCTTTTTTTTTTTTTTTTTGAAAGTTAGAGCCCATGTTTATATGCTTAATTTTTTTTTTTTTTTTGAGAATTGGTGCTTGTAAACAATAATCTAGGGAGATGCTTCTTTTTCCCTAAATTGTCATTGCAAGGAAACAAAACGCTGGAAACCCTGGTCCCTGTTTACTGGTTTGCATCTCACAGAGTTTTTTAAAAGAGAAGCTCTTCGAGACATTTCTCTATATTTTCTCCACACTGGAGTTATTATGAAGATGTTCTTAGTTGCAGCCAGCTCTCCAGGGATTTTTTGACATGGGGAAAGAATCAAAAGAGCTGTCACTCATTGAAATGACTCCTTAGAGTCAGCAAGGGAATAGTTACATGTAGCTATATTATTTTCTGCCTTTCATACCAGACTTGTAAACCATCATTTTGCAGAACTATGCTATCCCATAGAAGGTGATATTACTGCCAACACATGGCAGCAACTGAAGTAAGCCCTTTAGTCAGAAGTAAACATTTCAGTAAGCAAATTCGGCATACCGCATTCTAGCAATAAGGGCCAGGAAAAGGATGCATTGTCACCAAAAGAACTAACCTGAACTGACACTGATGTGCGTCTGTCTGCCTTTAAAAAATATATTATATTCATCTATATACAGATATAATTTGTGTATTTATATATAGAAAATATATAAACATAGATATATCAACATATATCAACAACCAAATATGTCAGCATTTATATATATATATATATATGTGCCTACATCACTGTATCAACAGAGATACAATAGTATAAGTGAGAATAGGATCTGCTTCTTGGCCGTGGTTATTTTATCCAAACAATTCTAATGTTTCATTGATTTTAAGACCAGAAAGAAAGGCTATTAAATAATCTCCTGTATAGCAACAGATCATTCAGAAGCTGCCTGTGAAGCTTGAAAAACATGATTACAAGAACTAAAAGGGTACTTGTATATTTCAATGTAGTCAGGTTTGTATTAATTTAGCTCAGGTACTAGAAACAATCTTACAAGATACTGAGCTTGCTTTGGGGTTTCCTCAAGTTGCGTGTTGCTGAAGATACCCTATTTTTAGAACTCATACTGGTGTGCTTATAACTAGCTCAGTTGTCTCTAGGTGGGAGTGGGCCATAGACTGGTTCCATCCTTTGATATGCTCAGTTTAATGTATTAACCCAAGAAAAATAAAACCTAATGGGCACCCTGTCCCAGTTGCCACAACACTACAACAGCATCCTTGAGGGTGCTGCAGAATCCAATAGGAAATTTCTTGCCAATGTTATTAATTCAGCCCTTTTTTTTTGGTAGGAAAAGTTAACAGAGATGTAAACTTGTACACGATTTCTACATAATGTCAGAGACATAATAATGTCTATAAACATAACTAGAAGAGTACTGTAGTCTGTTGAGAACTAAATGGGGATTAAATTAAGTAACAGTAGAGTCAACAATAGGAATGTATGAGTCACATTATCATAAACTGATTTTCTTACTACTTTGCCTTTCAGAGTAACCCTATACACAAAATGCCAGATTTAATCAAGTCACACTAGTTTAAAATTTCTATCAATTTTATATGGCCTCTTAAACTCATTTGCCACTCAAACACCCAACAAACACAATTATGAAATTTAGTAAGAGAATTTCATGTACTGCCTTATACACGTAAACACTCTGTCTCATTGTTTTGACTTGTAAAATAAGAAAATGTAATCCAGAAATCATGATGGGAGAATAAATGTAGTATCCTGCAATGCCATTTTTGCTGCAACTTTTCTATTACTGAGCTTTAAAGATCCCCTGGTTTTGATCTGTGACAGAATAACTGTTTTAAAAACAAAATTTCTTTCCCAATGAAATTATTGGCTTTAGGCAATTCTCCTCTGGCTACCATGCTTTCTGTCCATATGTAATAACATGTGATTAAGGTAACCTGGGAAATCAGTATTATCAGATACAGCTTACTGTATTTTTAGGTCTACTGTTTTTTTCCAGTTTCTTGTCTTGTCTCACTTCAGAACCATTGATATAATAGAAAATACAATCCCTTCTATTAAATCAACAAATATAAAGATGTTATAATATTCAGGCTACTGGGCAAAAGGTCCCTTCTCCAGGTGCGCAGAGAAGACATGAAATGCGCTAGGGACTCAGAACACACACATTGACACAGCTATCTCAGGCATGAATAGGGAAGGTGTTTTTAGGATAACTGCAATCAATGACAATTCCAGATACATATAAAAACCTGAAAGCAAGGAACATAAAATCATCTTATGGAGCTATGCTACAAAAGACTGGGCATAGGCTGATTAGTTTGATCATTTCACTCTGAACTTACACATGGGTGAAAATAACTTCCTGTTTATACAAAGTTAAAGCAAGTTAAAAGCTGACCAGAACATTTGTTAAAATACAACTGCTCTTTTCTAAATAGCTCTATTAAGTTGCTGTGGTCACAGAAACAACCTGGAAGCTTGATTTGAGGATCTCTTGCTTTCAAGGGGAAGTGGAGGGAAGATGGCAAATCAGCTGTTGCCCACTCCTTGCAGAATGAGTTGCTCAAGAGAAGGGTAGATAGCTCCCAATTTCCTGACTCAAAAGCGTACTGACCAGTTTCCTTTGCAAACAGTAATTTATGTGAAATTATTTAAAATTTGAAACTGCCTGTTTAGTCTCCATTTGAACCAGCAGTAAGTATGGGATATTAGCACATTAATAAACAGTTGACTAATATTGGCTCCAAAACTTAACACAAAATTAAGTTAAATATAGTAAAGAAGGAAAAAGACACATCTTCTCAAAGTAAATACAGTTTTCTAAGTATATCCAATATATGTGGCATTGTGTTATTCTTTTCCTGGTACAGTTTGTTGCAAATTCGAATCTTCTAGAAGCGGTGTGCAAGAATCATATAGAATTTCATTGAGTTATCAATGTTACTAAAGTATAGCTACTGATATACATAATTTCCTAGTGACAAAGGGTACATACTAATTTGTAAGACAATAGGAAAAAAATCATATGGCTGATCTATGACCATGATTCCAGTGTGGATTTGATCTGTCAACAATCCCTACAGCCCTGTCAACCTCTTAGAATCAAGCACTACTGAGACTTAAATATATAATTAAGCACATCCATTCCAGTAGTAGCTTTGATCTGAGTTCTATCTTACCAAATACTGTACAAACACAATTTCAAACAATTAATGGAAGAGGTAAAATGAACATATAATGATGAAGTGTGAACTGCATGGTAACATGGCGTGGTTTGAGGATTTCCCTTTCTATGTAGTCTGTCTTCCAGGTATGCTCCTCTTCCGCTAGCAGCGATTTCCAGGGCTTTGCCACTGGTCCAAGTATGAGTCATTTCCAAATTCAGCATCAGTTGTGGGTATCTATTCCATTTTATGTGCCTCTTTCCCTCCCTCACCCATTGTTTCGCTGATTTTCTCCCTTGCTAGTTTTTCCATTTCTTCTACTGCCACCTAATCTCAGCTCCTCCTCCCTCCTACAAATTTGCCTTTCTTATAAGTATGAAGCACGCATAGCTGATGAAAACAGAAAGTGGAGATGGAAAACACAAGTAACTATCATCTTTTATCAACTTCATCCTTTTAGAAAATCATCACACTTTGGAAGGCTTTAACATAATTTTCAAACTACCTTAGCACAACTGAGCTTCAGGATCTATTCTAGAAGCTCCAGAGCCAGAAAGGACCCAGAAAAATTAAAGGTCCAGATGGAGATCATGGCTTGGTCTTGAGCATACTGTGGATTGAAATGTGGAACTTCACAAGTTTTGGATCTTTTCTTTAGCTTGAAAGTTGAGAAGGACACCCACCAACATACTGTTCATATCCCAGAAAAGATCTGAACTTCATCACACCAGGAAGCTGCTTGGCTTCAAGAAACCTGGATTCCCCAGGTTTTCAGTTCACCTTAGGAGAATATGCTAGTCAAATACTGGGGAAAACCTGATTTCATATAACAATACAATACAAACCTCTTGTGTTTTCAAGTTAAGAGTCTGGCCACAAACATTGTCACTGCAGATGTCTGCAATGACAATTTTGGGGAGAGGCATACCTATGAAGTTGACCAGTGAGATTTGTTAGACGAATGAGAGATAGCACAGGCAGAAAGCTACAATACTCATGGTACTCTTTCACAGGAAGATCACATGTCTGGTACTGGAGCTTGTTGCTTCAAGGGAGGCTGAAATCTCATTTCTGCTCCTCCAGAAATCAACTATAGCAGACTCATGCTCAGCAGAGCAGCAGAGGGTTTCTCGGTAAACATGGCAGCTGAACCAAGCAATGAAGTGCTGTCGGTATGCTTTATTTGACAAGGCAAAGAAATCACAAAATCATAAGGAACTGAGCAATCTTGTAGTACAGTGCCAGAAGACAAGTGGGAACTAGCTTCAGATAACTTCCAGATAACTTTCTTTGCCCCCCAGTAAGAGGAGACTGTGGGAGGAAAGAGAAGTCTGACTCACAGCAGAAACAAAAAGTGATGCAAAAAGAACAACCTCCATATGCCATAATAAAGAGACTTCATGTGGCTTTAATTGGCTCATTGTAGAAGGATGTAAGGTAGATAAAGGAACCCAGTATGGAATTCTTAAATCAAATGGTATTAAAAAAAAGAAAGCAGGGAAGAAAAGTTGCTCATGATACAAGTTGTGCTATTAGTGTGTCATTTTAAGCAGAAGGGAAATAGAAGGCATCTGTCTATAAAGGGTGAGGAAGAAGAAGGATGAAATGGAATTAAAAAATTGAGACAAAACATTTGGACAAAATCGGCTGTACCAGCAGTGTCCATAAAAAGTGAGTGGGGAGATTATATTACTGACACCATCATTTTGCAAATGTGCCTGTTTCCTGAAAAGGACTTCTCTTTCTATATCCATATTTGCTTTCAGTTTTTCAAGCACCATAACGTTGCAGGTTAAAGAAATGTTAAAAAATGATGTGGTGTAGCACGATGTGTCAAATTGTGGATGTCAAGTGTAACATTATTCTGACATTTAAAGATAAATGACACTAATTTCATGCTGTATCTACCTAGCCTCTGCTGTTATACGATCTGCAATCTGTAGCAAATGAAAGGAGATGAGCACTTTAGGTACTGTAAGTATTGTAGCTGTAGTGCACTATCAGCATAAGTTATACTTTTCAGCTCTACTCTCACAGAAATGACCTGCTAGATATTTTGGCACAAACACACTTTGTGCTTCTTTATGTTCCTTTGAGTTGCCAAACCAAAGCAAAAAGGCAAATAGGATTTAGAGACCATGGCATAATACATTTAAACAAGTTCAGCAGCTTTAGAAAAAACAAAAAGCATAGTACAAGAAACACAGAGAGCTGCCTTTGAACTTACTCATATCTACTCTATGCAAATGGAGCACAAGGGTGTTACAGTAACCTCCTCTGTGCCTCTCATGAGCTCTGCTAGATAGTAGTTGGCATGACCCATGCCCTAGATGATGGGTACTTACTGCTTGAGTCCTTTCCTGGCTACACAAGGGTTTAGAGGGGTTGTGCTATTTTACTTCTTTGGCCTGCTGAGCTCATGCATGGGTGCGAAATGCCCAAGTTCCTTCTTCCAAGCAGGAAATGTCCCACTTGCAAGTAAAGAGGGGACTTCTAATACCTTTACTGTACAGTTTTGGTGATGTGCTCCACCCTCTACTCCTGAAGCCATAACCATCAGGGGGTGGCTGCATCCCACTTTGAATTTTGAGGGATGGATGGCAGCACAGTAGTCAGGGGCTGTTTGTAACAGTGATCTGAATATCTTGCTGATATGCAAGTATGACTGTAAGGCACTCTTACTCCTTAAATAGTGGACAGCCCAGGGCCTGTAGAGCATTCCTGCACAGGAGCAGGCTGCACACCAAGATCTCCCCTTGAAGGGACACCTCTTGAAGTTACTTGAGGTTGAGAGATTCTTTGCCCTAACAGATTCTGGGTAAGTGATTAATATCATGATAAACTTCCAAATTTTACCTAAGTGATATAAGGGATTGATTGTGCATATATAATCCTTTAGACATAAACTGATAGCGAAGTCTGGGATTAGGAGTGGATCCAGCTGCATCTAGATTCCTCTCTGTGAAGGGGTTTAGGACAGAAGGGGGTCCTTTCTGAACTTCATGACTCAACAGATTATCTCCCTGATAATTTTTGTCTGATCCTTTACACTTGAGTAAATACTCAAGTGTACTTTGCTATCGAATCTTGTTAAACAACTATCACATTTACCATTGAACTTTGTAATACCAAAAAAATGCAGTGTTGCTTCTCACAAGAAAAATGCATTATTCCATCCATGACAATAGTAGTCCCTGCTGTCTTGATTATCAATCAGAGTATCTAAAATTATAATACTGAAAAAATTATCTAAAAAGGGGAACATGTAAACTCTCAGTCTAGGATGAGGGAAAGCAGGGTGTTCTCTGCTGGAAACATAGCCCTGGTTGCACCAGATCAAGATTGATGATACACTGATAAGTCTCCCTATTGTACACTTTACTAGTTAAATTACAAAGCTGATGTGTTCCTGGAAGGAAACATAGAGTTTGCGAAAATTTGGGTGTGCCTTTAAAATAAACAATGCTAAGAATACAAATACCTCAGAGATGTGACTTGTGAAGGCCATCTCCCACCTTGCTGCATCTTTGACCCTGTCCCTGTGATGCATCCCATCTTGCAGAGGGACAATTTCTGCTTAGTTACTAAAAGAGTAAGCTACATGTGAGCCAAGTGTTTTTTTTATGAACATATGGTATCCATATAAGTGGTGCAGGGACTTGGTATAGTTTATACTAAGCCACATAGATCTGTAAGTACATGACAGCCTACCTAACACTTCATGTAGATCTCCATTTACCCTACAGGCTAACACTTCACATTTGCTCTGCACTGACTGGTGGGAGCTAGATCCTGAATAGGCAATTGCGGAGAAATGGTGAACTCGATGTTACCTGTACATAACTAAGCAAAAGGATGCAATGCAGACAGGAACAGTATCTCACAGTCCACAGTCAGAACTTGTGAGTTCTTTACAAATCTCAACACATTGCGTATCTATAGAGTTAAGGAAGGCAAAGTACCACTTACATTTTAGCTTCAATTTTATTTTCATGTTCCTCTGTCCACACTCCCTGGTCTCATTAGATAATATACCCAACTATAAGAAGGCCCAAAAGGGGAAAATTCACCCTCACATAAAACATATAAAAAGTTCACACAGCACATAAAGCTCATGTTTACATTCTATGTGCAGCAAAATAATTGAAAATCACCTCCGACTGTGAATTCAGTGTTGCAGTTAAAAATAGCACAGGGATTATTTTTCAGAATTAAAATATCAATTTGTTTTACTCTAATTTCTTAAACCTTTAGATCACTGTATTTTGACTACTGAATTTGAAAACATATAGAGATATATCTTAAAATTCATCTTTGTTTATTCAGATAAATTTTTTTTGCTGGCATAAATCTGAAATTTTTATTCATTCCTCACATAAGCAATTTAATTTAGCTTTTAACTGAACTGGTTATGCATACTTCATGACTCTCAAGAGAGAAGAAACTCTTCATACAGGAAAACATAATCTGTGGAGCTGCCTATAAATATGATTTTTTTCTGCTTTCTTTTTCTGCACTGTTGTATCCGTCAGAAAATTGAGACAAAGTTCGTTCTATCACTGGCAACTAGTATTTAGCAGGTTCCCAGCCATGGCTGAGAGTTTCTGGTAGTTTTACAGCTAATTACTAGATAGGCCTATCCCCTCTCAATTTTCTCCATTCATTTTAGTGCAGCAAAACTGCAAACTCTTCCTATTGCCTCTAATTCCTGAAGCAATAGGATTTAAACATAGATTGATTTATTTATACAGTTCAGTGCCAACAGTAAGGACCCAGCTTTACTGTAGCCCAAAGCATGGAAAGTAAGACAGCCCTATTTCCAGACCCCATTGAATGAATGGGAGCACAGCCTTATACCTACACATTACAGTGGTGTTAACACACATCTGCTTTACTTGAAGCCTGCCTAAACCTAGCTTGAAACTGACTACATATTTCTTTTGGGAAGAAGCTTGTTATACTTCAGTGGCTGTTACCCATGTTCATGGTTTATTCTTTCTCCTGTCAAACAGCATCACATTCTGCAGGGTCAGAGGAGCCTGCAGGAGGGTACCTCGCTGACTTCTTACCTGTCCCAGGCTCTAAGGCAGTATCTCGTGTCTCATTTACCTAAGAGAAAAAAAGAGGAAGAAGCATAACTGCTACTCTAGGAAAAATAAAAAATCCCACTCAGAAGAAAAAGAAAAAAGCATGCTTTGGTATGTCAACTTCTGAAAGAGCTTTCCTTTAAAATGTTAATTTCCTGGGGAAATGATAGGAATTTGTAGTGTCTTTTGAAAACGTGGCACACGGTTATCCTGTTTAACTGCCTGTGACATTCAGAACAGCAGTACGGAAAATGTGAGAACAAAATATAAAGTTTGATCCTGCCCTTTGGTACTGCAGTTGAGCATCACTTCCAGTTGTTTAAAATCAGCTTCTGACTATATATGCCCTCAAAATGTGGGAGGCTAAACAGGAAAAACTGCTTTGGCTGTGCTTATCTCAGCACAAAAGGTGATGACATTTTATTTAGGGATTGCTGCAAGTGATTTTACTTTATTTGTTATGTGAGAAATGTGATGTTCAGTTTTAATTTACACTGCCAACACAGAGCAATAATGCCACCGCAGCAAAAACGTAAGAACAGGCTTTGTAAAGAAAACCAGTCCAACCAGCCAAATAAACAGTGCCCACACAACACAGTATATCTGTCAAAACCACTGGCATTGTACTCGTTTTCTTCTCAGCATTTTTTCAGAGATGTTGCTTAAGATTTTTTTCTGTACACACTCCTCATCCCTGGCACCACTGAGTTTCACAGAGGTCTGTATTTTCAGAAAAATAGTTTAAAATTAACTCATAAGAAAAGTTGGGAGGAAAATCAGATTTATTCGAATGCCTGAAGATTCCTTCTGCGTCTGCCTATTCACTCCAAAACCTCTAGGAAATTACACTTTTCCTACATGTGAGTAAGAATCCATAATACCTGCTGTAATGGAAGAAATACAGTGAGAAGAGAGTGCAGCAAGCTCACTGCCCTAGACTTCAAGAGCAGACTTTGGCCTCTTCAGGAACCTGCTTAGTAAGGTTCCATGGGATATAGCCCTAGAGGGCAGGGGGGCTCAAGACTCTTGATTGGTCTTCAAGGATCACCTGCTACAAGCTCAAGAGTGTTGCATCCCAACTAGAAAGAAGTGTAGCAAGAGGGTCAGGAGACCTCTTTGGATGGATAAGGAGCTGCTGAGAAAAATTCAAATGAAAAAAAGACTCTTACAGAAAGTGGAAGTAAGGACAGGCAGCCTGGGAAAAGTACAGGGATGTTGTCTGGGAAGCTAGGGACCAGGTTAGGAAAGCTAAGGCCCAGTTAGAATTAAACTTGGCTAGGGATATTAAGGATAACAGGAAGGGATTCTACAGATACATAGAAAATAAACAACAGACTAGGGAGAACATAGGCCCCCTCAGAAAGCTCTCAGGTGAGCTAGCTACACAGTATCTGGAGAAGGCTGAGGTTCTGAATGACTTCTTTGCCTCGGTCTTCTCTAGCAAAGGCTCTGACTGCACCACCCACGTCTTGGAGGGCAGAAGCAGGGTCTGTGAGAATGAAGACCTTGGGCCCACTGTAGGAGAGGAATTGGTTCGAGACCATCTTAAAAATCTGAACGTGCACAAGTCCATGGGTCCTGATGAAATCCATCCGTGGGTCCTGATGGAGCTGGCAAATGAAGCTGCTAAGCCACTGGCCATCATACTGGAAAAATCATGGCAGTCAGGTGAAGTTCCTGATGACTGGAAAAAGGGAAATATAACCCCATTTTCAAGAAGGGGAAAATGGATGACCCAGGCAATTACAGACCAGTCAGTCTCACCTCTGTGCCTGGCAAAATCTTGGAGCCGATTCTCCTGGAAGGCATGCTAAGGCACATGAAAAACAACAAGGTGCTTGGTGACAGCCAGAATGGCTTCACTAAGGGGAAATCCTGCCTGACCAGTTTGGTGGCCTTCTATGATGGGGCTACAGAACTGATGGACAGGGGTAGAGCAGTTGATGTCTTGTACCTGGATTTGCGTAAAGCGTTTGACACTGTCCCACACGACATCCTTGCCTCTAAATTGGAAAAACATCAATTTGATGGATGGACCACTCGGTGGATAAAGAACTGGCTGGAGGGCAGCACACAAAGAGTTGTGGTCAATGGCTCAACTTTCAGCTGGAGATCAGTAACAAGTGGTGTCCCTCAGGGATCAGTGTTGGGACTGGTCTTGTTTAACATCTTTGTCACTGACATGGACAGTGGGATTGAGTGCGCCCTCAGCAAGTTTGCCAATGACACCAAGCTGTGTGGTTTGGTTGATACGCTGGAGGGAAGGAATGCCATCCAGAGGGATCTTGGCACACTTGTGAGGTGGGTTGATGCCAACCTCATGAAGTTTAACCATGCCAGGTGCAAGGTCCTACACCTGGGTCGGAGCAATCCCAGGCACAGCTACAGGCTGGGCAGAGAAGAGATTCAGAGCAGCCCTGTGGAGAAGGACTTGGGGGTGCTGGTCGATGAGAAAATGAACATAAGCTGGCAGTGTGCGCTTGCAGCCCAGAAAGCCAACCGTATCCTGGGCTGCATCAAAAGGAGCGTGACCAGCAGGTCGAACGAGGTGATCCTGCCCCTTTATTCTGCTCTCGTGAGACCTCACCTGGAGTATTGTGTACAGTTCTGGTGTCCTCAACGTCAAAAGGACATGGAACTGTTGGAATAAGTCCAGAGGAAGGCCATGAAGATGATCAGGGGACTGGAGCACCTCCCATATGAAGATAGGTTGAAAAAGTTGAGGCTGTTTAGCCTGAAGAAAAGGCTGCGTGGAGACCTCATAGCAGCCTTCCAGTATCTGAAGGGGGCCTATAGGGATGCTGGGGAGTGACTCCTCATTAGGGATTGTAGTGATATGACAAGGGGTAACGGATTAAAACTTAAACAGGGGAAGTTTAGATTGGATATAAGGAAGAAATTCTTTCCTGTTAGGGTGGTGAGGCACTGGAATGGGTTGCCCAGGAAAGCTGTGAATGCTCCATCCCTGGCAGTGTTCAAGGCCAAGTTGGACAAGGCCTTGGGTGACCTGGTTTAGTGTGAGGTGTCCCTGCCCATGGCAGGGGGGTTGGAACTTGATGATCTTAAGGTCCTTTCCAACCCTAACTGTTCTATGATTCTATGATTTTATGAAATATGTAGGGAGTGAGAAGAAAGGAGAAGAATAAAAGAACTGAGACAGGACAGATTCAGACAAATAACACTAGTAAAATACCTAAACAAAATATAGGGGAATAGGAAGAGAGAGCAGAACAAACAGTGTACTGAAACAAGTTAGGCAAAGGAGTTAAAAATCTGATAAGGGAAGAGAGATGACAGAAGCACAAAAGAAAAAAGAAAGAATTAAGTAAAAAAAATCCCAGAGGAGAAGCAGAAATCCAAGTGCCTGTTCCTTCATTTGTGACACAAAGCACTGTTTTCCCATTTACTTTGATGGGAATAAGATAAGACTTAATGAAAATAGAGAAATTGAAAGTTTTCTATTTCTGATTCTATTTTCTGATTTAATTTCTATGAAAGAAAAGCAAGAAAATTCTCCTAGAGAAAAAGAATAAGAATGAATTCAACCTTTTGAAACAGACTCTGAACCTGATACATTATTGTAAATAGTAAAACTCACAAAATTTGGAAAAAAAAAATTACACTGTATTTTAACAACGTACAGTAACTTCCCTGTCATAGAAGAAGGTCTCTGAAGAAGCATTGAAGTCAAAGGATCCCAGCTTGCAGTTCTGCCTCTTGTACTGTTTCTGCCCTTTGTCTCTTCCTTCCTCCTCTCTCTCCCTGATAAGGTGAACTGAAAACAGGTCTTACTCCATGCAGTTCACCTGGTAAGCTGACCAGCAAAGTATGTGGCATTTTTAGGCTCCTAAAGTATGCCCAGAGAGCAGATCATAGAATCATAAAATAGTTAAGGTTGGAAAGGACCTCAAGATCATCAAGTTCCAACCCCCCTGCCATGGGCAGGGACACCTCGCTCTAAACTGTATCACCCAAGGCCTTGTCCAACCTGGCCTTGAACACTGCCAGGGATGGAGCATTCACAACCTCCTTGGGCAACCTATTCCAGTGCCTCCCCCCCCTAACAGGAAAGAATTTCCTCCTTATATCCAAGCTTCCCCTGTTTAAAGTTTTAACACATTAGTCTTTGTCATATCACTACAGTCCCTAATGAAGAGTCACTCCCCATCATCCCTATAGGCCCCCTTCAGATACTGGAAGGCTGCTATGAGGTCTCCACACAGCCTTCTCTTCTCCAGGCTGAACAGCCCCAACTTTCTCAGCCTCTCTTTATACAGGAGGTGCTCCAGTCCCCTGATCATTCTTGTGGCCCTCCTCTGGACTTATTCCAACAGTTCCATGTCCTTTTGATGTTGAGGACACCAAAACTGTACACAATACTCCAGGTGAGGTCTCATGAGAGCAGAATAAAGGGGCAGGATCACCTCGTTCGACCTGCTGGTCACACTCCTTTTGATGTAGCCCAGGATACGGTTGGCTTTCTGGGCTGCAAGCGCACACTGCCGGCTCATGTTCATTTTCTCATTGACCAGCACCCCCAACTCCTTCTCTGCAGGGCTGCTCTGAATCTCTTCTCCGCCCAGCCTATAGCTGTGCCTGGGATTGCTCCGACCCAGGTGTAGGACCTTGCACTTGGCATGGTTAAACTTCATGAGAAATTCATCAAAAATACTTGCCAGTCAAAAGCTGCTTCTCTATAGAAAATCTGGGGAAGATTTCAGTGTCTGACACACCTCTGGGGCTGAAAACATTATTTTTATGATTATCTTGTTATACAACAGTGAGGCACATAAATGTGATGAGGGAAAGGCATTTTATTGCTGTCAAGAATAGCATGTGTCACTGTACAGTTGTTCCAAGTCTCAGTTCTCAGAAGGAAAAATGTATGGATAAGAGAGGGAAGAATTAAACGGATATAACCAGTTCAGTGGTGTTCAAAATGTTCCCCAGGACAACCCTCCCAATGACTCATGGATGTATTTGTATGTGTTTATTTGTTTATATTTTTATACTTTATATGCTCATATGTGTATGGTTTTGTACGTGTGTGAAACTTATGTTCTCCCTTTCCCATTGACTTTTCTTCTCCATAATCACAGTTTCCTCTTTTTTTCTTTTCTGTTACTAATTTCCTTCATAAAGGGCCAGAGCTAACTGAGTGATCTAGCTAACTGACCACACTGTGGAAAACATGAAAACAACAATTTGAGAAGTCCTGCAGGATTGCCTTGGGAGGGGAGGGAACCAATGAACATCATCTGAAAAGGCAGAAGAGCCCGAGTTGCAGGAGGCAGACAAAGATGAGTTTGGATCACATTCCATTGCTGCAAGCAATGAGTATGAGCTTGGTTTAATGACAACACTATTAAGTGAAGTGTTTCTGCTCCAGCAAAGAAGCAAAATGTGGGAACACATGTTTTGCTGGTAGGGACAGAGAGGAATGACTGGATTTCTCAGACACATAAGAAATAGCAGAAGGATTAATCGTAATACTGAAGGGAAAAGAAGTGAAGGAAGAATTTAAAAAAAATAAAAATCAACTTTTTGATGCTGATAAGTATAGGAGATGAGAGTTGACAGCGGTGACAAGCAAAGCAGAGGATTTATATGAAAAATGTGCAAGTTAACCTCCAGCAAAATGTGAAATATTAGCAAAATCTGGGAAAAGAGGTCTCTATTGTGTGATTCATCTTGCTAAGGATCATCTAAATGTTGTGGTAATTAACTTCTGAAGTCCTTAGCCTCAAAACATTTTAGACACCTACATTCCTGGGTTTTGTGTTATTCCCCAAGTAATCAACAAATCCGTAACTTGACTAATTTCGGTTTTACCTGTGTGGCTTCCTGAGAGAATCGATGAAGGGAAAACATCATACGCATAAGGCTCAACTTGAGAAAGTTCAGTGTCACAGTGAAAACAATCACTTTAAAATAACTCCCACTGTTTTCAGTACATTTTAATCTAATGTAGAGGCTGGCTAAAAGTCACTAAATTACTTCATTTTGCTGTGTTTCAAGTGCTCCTTGTTGGCTTCCAGCTGCCATTATTCCTGTATGAACTGCTGCCTCATGATAGGGGAGGAAAACAGTTACGTGGGAAAGTCTCAACATGTCATTCACCTTTCTTCAAGATGGATTTGTGAGAGGGACCTTGCATTAGGTTTGGACAACTAGGGTCTCACGTGATGAAAAGACCTTGGATGTGATCAGTGCTTTGGGGTCTGGTCCCTTTCGCAGTTTGGAGTGCTGAAGAGGTATGAAAGCAGTTTAAATATTATATTCCTGTGAGAAAATCTCCCTAGATCAGAAAGTATGGAAATAGCAGCTCTGTGAAATCACAAGTTTTAATGACTCCTTCTGCCTCAGTTTGCCATTTGAAAAAATGAATGCTAATTTACCTGCACTTTAGAGATGCTGTGGGAGGTGACCCACTTAAAGCTTGCAAACCAGTTTCCTTTATAATTTTTAAACAGTGTTATTTAGCTAGAATGAGAGCACTTGTGAACAATTGTAACCATGGGCTTGAATTCCTAATTGTAAGGCATCTTTTGTTTAATTAATTTATTTATTAAAGAGCATTTATATCACCTTCACTGGTTTCAAGTACCTTAGTGAAGGCTCCAAACCAAATATATGCTTCCATCTTATTGAAAGACCTTTCTTCTCTCATTGTTATCTTACAATCTATGCAATAATAATAGTAGGAGTAGTAGTTATAACAATAACAGTGGCAATAATAATCACCATAAAAAGAGTTAAGCACTCCAGTTTTGGTGCCTAAGATTCTTGCCATTGATTTCAATGTATACTAGGTATAAGATCAAGTCATCTAAAATTAACCTCCTTGACTGGATCTTTATATAAAACTGTAGAACTGTGGATGTCACTGTTGGAGCAGGAATTCACAAAACACAACTTTCAAAGTCTAATAAACTCCAAAGATACAGAAAGCCAGGGAGTCAACTGAGATACTGGGTTTGTGGCACACTGTAGTTTTTCTCAAGACATTTCCCAATAACTCAGTGTTCCATAGGTGATAATTACTAATTTCTCTTTTTGTCCCACAGGAGCTGATGACCTTATCATCTCTTCCTTTTCTAACATGCCCTTTTTCCTGACTGGTGCCATCCATATTTTTCTTTCAGATTGTCTAATTGAGTAACATAATTATATTATACTCAGACCAGTTACTTCCAGTCTAGAACTGCTCTGAAATTGCTACTTCCATTTCATACCTAAAAGCCATCTATTATTTTCCTCTTTTTTTTTCCCATACAAACTTAGCTTATGGTAGTTCAAAACCAGTTATCACCTTTCTTGAAAATCTTGACTCAATGAACTTATTATTACCCTGACTATATAAAAGAAGAGTTAAAAAAAGAAGATATACATGTCCATATTTTAGACTGTATTCTGAGTTTTTTGAAATGTTTTCTATTTTCCCAGTTCCAGTTTGAGCAGTGTTTTTCTAGAGAAAAATGGGAAGGCCACTTTACACTGATTTAAAAAAAAAAAAAAAAGAAATGCCTGGAGATGGTCAACCAAGGCATCAATTTTCTGCTGAAACTTTCAAAATTCTGTATCTGAACAGAGTTTGTGTGTTTTCGGGGCTTTTGTTTGTTTGTTTTCCTATAGACTTGCACAGCTTTGGAAAAAAAAAAACATGTATCTAAGAAAAAAAAAAAGTAATTGCACCCAATTTAAAGCCAATGAGAAATTCTGATAGAAGTCTACATGTATAAATATAGGTATCATCTCATTATGCTTTATTATGTTACTCACTGTGATCTGAAACAAAGACTTGTGAAACAGTCTACTGTGGCTCAAGGACAGGACTGAAAATGAGAAAGTAGAGAAATGTAAGTCTTCTGAAGGAAAACCATCTTTTGGACTAGCAGCTGTTTGCTTGTTTGTTAATTTGTTTTCTTTACATCACATAGCATTTTCTTTTCCTACTATATCATATAATATTCTGAGTTAGCAAATGATCTTGTTTCCAAGCTATGACATTTAAATTATTGGTCATCTTGGTTTCCAGTAAATATTCTTTCTCTACTGTTCCTCAGGGAAGTTAAAGAGCAGCAAAAAGAGAAGCCACAGTTATGCTTTCTTACACCAGAACCCACCCCTGCATCTTGTGGAAAGAGCCTGGCTTGGAGAGAACTTCTGGGAGCAGCACTGGGCCCCAGGGGAATAATTGATCAGACCCTGTTTATGCCCTGGGCTTGCTTGCAGCTCATGAAAGCACTGCAGTGCTGCCATCCTGGCAGCTGCTGCTGTCAGCAGATCTCTCAAGACTGAAATACAGCCCTGTGATGACTCTCATTATATCTATTATCTCAAACCCAACCAGCTTAACATAGAAATAGAGGAAAAAATAAAAATTGGTTCCAATTACTCCCTAGTTATGACTGTCATGGGATAACAAATTATTTCATATAAGAAGCCATATCAGGAAAGCCGGTGAAAGTTGAAGGTAATATAAATGAAGCACTAACTTCCTTAGCAAAAAAAAAAAAAATTAAAAAAAAAAATTCGTCTAATTCAGCATTTTAAAGAGCAAAATTAGCAAGACCAGAGAATCTGTCCTCTGTGACTGCATGTGCCAACTCCATTTTACTTTTCTGGCGACTGATATATCTACTAAACCTGCTTCTGAAAGATGTTTCATTTTGGGATCAGACTTCAGATCACAGATCTCATAATTTTTCCAGTGTACCATGAATGGTAAGAATGTGCTTGATATGCTAGCAGGTAATTCAGAAATTCAGATACTGTTAAGCCCACCTGTATCAGCTAGGTGATGATTCCCTTCTCCCTTGTATATTTATTACATTAACATAATAAAGAAAATGTAATGTAGAGGCATGGGCATATGCAAAACATGTTATGGTGTATAAATTCACAGGCAAGCAATTAATCTATAGTAACTGCCCTGGGCAGACTCCTCTCCTCCAGCATATTTTGGGGTAGCAAATGCTGTTTTGACTCAAAGGCAAGCAACTTAACATTCATTTGCATTTATCAATGAATAATTGTGCAAATGACCTGACTCTGTAAATTCACTTTGTAGCTTCTTCGTGGTAGGTTATTCATAATTTCACATACTAAAGCCTGACTACAAATGACTCCCCACATCTTCATCTCTCTTAGCAACGCAAGAAGTTTCTTATATTGGGAGAGTCTGCATGAGAAAGTAGGAAAGTTGTATCAGTAGGGAGCACTGGTACACTAATATAACTTAATTTACACTGGAATTGTGGCACTATATTACCTCCTTTAATGCTGTTGTCAACGCAGGCTAATGCAAAACTTGTGCATAGGTTGGATCTAATATGTATGCTAATGTATAATAGAAAAGTGTCCCTCCTTTGCTTAAAGTGATGGATAATACCCACACAGATCACATCTCTAAACAAATATATCAGCATTTGGCTTTTGAGTGGCCCCATGATTACTAGAACGAAGATGGATTAAAGTTCATTTGTACCTTGTTGCCTTCATAAAATTGACTGCTTGCAATTTGCATGTGCCAATTTTTTTTGTAGATTGAAAAACAGACTAATTTCTTAAAATTTGACCTACATTATATAACAGTAAATGAGCAAGCATCTAACATCTAATGAACAGGTAATTTTTCCTCACTGAAAACAAAACAAATGCAAAATAATTTATTTTTCTTTTATTATTTGAAGGATGACTAATGAATCAGTTCCTTTCACTTTATTTGAAATGCACATAAATAATTTTACTTTACATGCTCAAAGTACTAGTAGTTTAATGGTAGATGCAGTCCTGATTTCAGCCCTGGTGTTTTGTCAGTCTAGCACAATGTTCTCAAATGGAGGATTATAACTTTTTTGGGCATCACAGAAAAATGTGAAGAGCCGCAAATGTTAGAAAAAAGCCGTACTTTTGTATTTCCCTAATGCTTACTTATACAAAGAAGAGGAGATGCTGCTGTCATTACCAGATACAAATATTTCTACAAAGAAAAGTCAAGGGTACAGCAAACTGCCTTGGTGTGCTGCCCCTAGTACAGTTCCCACAGGGTGTAGGAATGAGCATTTATACCTACCCTGAGTAAATACCTGTGAAGAGCTTTCACTTTCCTGCTGTGGGGAATCTGATCTCCAGCCTTCCCAGAGATCAGCTGAAAAGGGGCTGCTCTTCTGAGAAGTCTGAGATGCTCTAGCACATGTAGCATAGCCTGATACTCAAAAAAGCCAGGCATACAAAGGAGAAAAGAGTCAATGGTAGTGACAAGTACTTAGCACCTTGGGCAATCAGGACAGAAGGCATTCTCTTAATCTTTCCACAAGTGAACCAGGTGAGACAATGACTAGTTCAAAGCTCTTAGAAGAACAGGTGTACTTTATCACTTTTTCAGTTCTGCACTGTCTCTCATTTTTGACATCTTTTCTAACTGAAACAGCAACAGAAACAACCTGCCTTGCAGCTGGTCTCTCTAATTAAAAGCTTTATTTGAGCTTTGTACACATTGCGTGTGGCTACTGGCAACAGTTTCAGAAAACAAGAATACTGTTTCCAGTTCCACCAGTCATCTTTAAGTCAACAGCAGAGATATGGTTCAGTGAAAGAACAAGGACAGTTACAATTACTTTCTAGCTCCAGTGACTTGCATACTTCTGTTTCATCTTCACCTTTTTTTCAGTTCTTCCTTCTTTCTTTCCATAGTAAAGTCGTTCACTCTGCACTCTTTTTAATATGTGTAGTGCTTTCTATAAACATTTATTTCTGTTGGCAGTGACTAACAATAAGCTCACCTTGACATAAAAATGGTGCAGTGGTTAAGCAGAATTGCTTCTCCAAACTCTCCCAAATGGCCTGGAGTGGCTAGTATTTGCTGACTACAGCTGTTTCATACTCACCATAACTATCATGCAAAGGTGCCTCTTGCTTTTCTGCATCTCTCAAAGTTTAGAAATAAATTTATCAGGAGCAAATACATACAGATATGTGTATATATATATACATATATATATATGAAAAACATACATAATACATGAATTAGCAACCTGAATCCTGGTCATTATTAAAGGACTGCATGTATTAAGAATATCTGAAATATTTGCAACAATAATATCACAAATGCCAATAGCAATTCCATATTTCAGCCCTTTGCCCTCAATCCATTGCTCCACTGGAGCTCCATTTTTTCCTGGTCCATGCCAAAGTGTTCATTGTGGTGCTCCAAAAGCAAGATCCCAAGTGTCATGAGCTAGCTTTCTGCTTGGATTTGATACCTTCTCTCTGATAAGCATACAGTCTTCATTGCTAGCTTTGAATGGTAAGCTCAATATAAAATATATTTTTTGTCCCAAATCTGTTTATTTTCTTAGTTTTAGGTATACAAATTTGGCCTCAATCCCACAGATTAGTTTGAATAACATTTATTTTCAGATTGAAGAGTTTGGAAAGCAATTCTCTCAGCATAAAGGGCTCCTCAGGGCCAAGAGAGATGTTAATGTGAGAGCTTATCACCTCCCATTGTCTTTTCTCCCTGATGAAGTCCCGATAACATTTAATGTTGTCCCAGAATGATGTATGTATTTTATGAGGTGGATGGGGGTGAGGAAACTACTGAAGTCTTCTCTTATTGGTCCCTGCTGTGGTATAATCAGATGGTCATGGTGACAAGTTCAATCTCTTCCTTCCTACAACAAACTTGGTCCCAACATCCCTGTGTTTTCTGGAGGAAAGGTTTAGCAAATGGGGTATCCACTCCTGGAAGAAGAACAGCATGGAGATGGCCCTCAGCTGAACCCATGGAAGCCAGCTGGGGACCAGAGAAGTAGGATGGCAAGACCAATGACCTAGATGCCTTGTTTCAAAGGAAGTCTACGTGAAGACACTGATTTTGTGAACACACAAATGCTGATGTAATCATGACAAACAAAGGTTGGTAATAACAATTATAATTGCACTCAGTATTACCTTTCTCAGGTGTGAATCTATTCAATTAAATGATTTTAAAAGCCCCCAAAAGACCTGTGCATAATATGGAGCTGTGTGCAGCATGTGCTGTGTTCTGAATGCTGCCTTCAGTCACAGAGAAGTTCAGTCCAAAATCAGTCATACTGAAAAATCATTCTGATGGCATCTGATACTTCTCACAGCATTTGGGGAAATAGAAATTACTTTAGACATTGAAATAAACATTTTTTTCTCCCTCTGCAATATAATTTATTATTCTCAGCATGTAACCAATCTAAATGCTTGTTTGAATACAGGGGGGATGTGCAATTGCTCTGCATCAGGAAAGATTTCTTACTCCAAAACATTTCCCTTTGTTACTCCTCAGGATAAAAGTGGATAAGCAAGCCTTCTGACTGCCTTCTTTCCTTCCATCCAGCCAATTATTTCATACAAACCTTCAGACAAATGATCTGTCTCTTTCCTCTCCTTCCCTCCATTTGTTTTCTCTCTAGACTGTAATTGGTACCTGAACTACAAGAAAAGCCCTAGGATGGGGGAAGAAACACATCCTGCTCTGGGGCTGCCTCAGAAAAATATGTGGATCTATTCTCTTCATGCATACACACCACATGTGACCCAAAAGGAAATTAGCTTTGGTGGTGGAAATAGAGTAATTGTGTCAACATGTTACTGCAGTGGAACTAGTAAGCCCTACTCAGTGAGGCAGAGCATTTTATCTCACATGCTGTTTCTCTGAAACCTGGTTCAGTGGAAGGTGTCCCTGGCTGTGGCAGGGGGTTGGAACTAGATGATCTTTAAGGTTATTTCCAGCCCAAAACATTCTATGATTCTATGATTCTCACACAAACTAGTATCTCTGCCCGAATACCAACAAGGCTGCCTTTTCAGAGAATTTCCAATGTAATGTGTCTTGTTACGCAAATGTCCTTAGTGATCATAACTGTGATTACTGCAATTATATATATAGTATATGTATAAATTCATGTGCATATATATATACAATTAAATGTATATTCATATGTATATACCTACAGATTCATACAAATGTGCATACTCACATCCTCCTAGTCAATTATGGTGACACAAGTAAGCCAACTTTATGGTCAATGAAACAGATCAACTGTATATAACACAAACAGAGTCATTTACCTGATCAAGTGGAACAAGGAATAAAGCTAAATTTGCCAATTCAGGGAAACCACCTTACTGCACTTAGTATATTAGATAGGCATTTTGTTCCAACATCTCTTCTATTAATGCAGTTAAGTCTCTCATTGTTTTGTACTTGGAAGTGTCAGAGTTCATTTTAATATCAGTGCAGAAGGGGGGGAGGGATAACTTTTCAGAGGGGGGCTATAAAACATTTACAGAGTGGAATCAAAGAAAGGTTGTTAGTGAATGGGATTTTCTACAAAGAACAGTGATTTCAGTTCAAACACTACCTCTCATAACTGGAAAGAGAACACTTTACAGAGGAAGAGCTCTTTTACAGTCCACAAAATCATTTTTTAAAATTGAATCTAAGAAGTTAAGTGTTTTGGTCTGGGAAAGCTGTTTGGTAGTGTTTCAGGTTTCCCTGACCTTTACTTGCCTAAGGGAAATCTGAACTGGAATAAGCACCAACTGTGCATGTATGCGTCACCACGTATTATGAAATAAAAGCTTCCTTTTATTCTTTTATTTGTGCTTGTGTATTAAACATTTATGAAAAAAAATATATACTACCTGATCTGAGTTGTGATTTCTGGTTTGTTTCATGAAAGAGACTGTAGATCAATTCATCCTCCATAAAACTGCCAGGTTTGGTATTAGAAACAGCAAATATAAGACCCTGGTACATGCCAGCAGATATTTTTTACACAGGCATGGAAATTTGAATTATAAATCTAAAAGAAACCCTCCTGTTCTTCAGATTGAGTAGATATTACAAATAAGCTCCTTAAATGTGAAGACCTGCTTCTCCCAGCAGAACCAGTGTAATCCCCTGTGCTTGACCCGTGCCAATGTGGTCAGCAAAACACTGGAAAACATTGTAGGGTAGGAAAAAGTCTGCACAGGCCAGGGAATAGACTGGTGGACTGAATACTCTTTGCCAATTCTTCTTTGATGAGATACCATCAAAAATATACTGGAGTCATCATGGTGGAATTAGCATCAAAAAATAATTTAAAATCAATTTTTATTAAGAAAAGTGTAATAATAGAGTCCTTAAATACTCTTTCTTAGACTCAGAGAACAGTTAGGGTTGGAAAGGACTTTAAGATCATCAAGTTCCAACCCCCCTGCCATGGGCAGGGACACCTCACACTAAACCATATTACCCAAGGCCTTGTCCAACCTGGCCTTGAACACCGCCAGGGATGGAGCATTCACAGCTTCCCTGGGCAACCCATTCCAGTGCCTCACCATCCTCACAGTAAAGAACTTCCTCCTTATAATCAATCTAAACTTCCCCTGTTTAAGTTTTAACCCATTACCCCTTGTCCTGTCACTATAGTCCCTAATGAAGAGTCCGTCCCCAGCATCCCTATAAACCCCCTTCAGATACTGGAAGGCTGCTATGAGGTCTCCACGCAGCCTTCTCTTCTCCAGGCTGAACAGCCCCAACTTCCTCAGCCTGTTTTCATAAGGGAGGTGATTCAGTTCTCTGATCATCCTCGTGGCCCTCCTCTGGACTTGTTCCAACAGATCCATGTCCTTTTTATGTTGAGGACATCAGAACTGCACAAAATACTCCAAGTGAGGTCTCACAAGAGCAGAGTAGAGGGGCAGGATCACCTCCTTCGACCTGCTGGTCATGCTTCTTTTGATGCAGCCCAAGATACAGTTGGCTTTCTGGGCTGCGAGCGCATACTGAAGCCGGCTCATGTTCATTTTCTCATTGACTAGCACCCTCAAGTCCTTCTCCACAGGGCTGCTCTGAATCTCTTCTCTGCCAAGCCTGTAGCTGTGCCTGGGGTTGCTCTGACCCAGGTGTAGGACCTTGCACTTGTCATGGTTAAACTTCATAAATCTGGCATCAGCCCATCTCACAAGCATGTCAAGGTCCCTCTGGATGGCATTCCTTCCCACCAGCATATCAACTGAACCACACAGCTTGGTTTCATCGGCAAACCTGCTGAGCGCGCACTCAATCCCATTGTCCATATCACTGACAAAGGTGTTGAACAAGACTGGTCCCAACACTGATCCCTGAGGGACACCACTCGTTACTGGTGTCCAGCTCGACATTGAGCCACTGACCACAACTCTTTGTGTGCGGCCCTCCAGCCAGTTCTTTATCCACTGAGTGGTCCATTCATCAAATTAATGTTTTTCCAATTTAGAGACAAGGATGTCATGTGGGACAGTGTTGAACGCTCCGTATAAGCCGAGGTAGATGACATCAACTGCTCTACCCCTGTCCATCATTTCCATAGTCCCATTATAGAAGGCCACCAGTTTGGTCAGGCAGGATTTCCCTTTAGTGAAGCCATGCTGGCTGTCACCAAGCACCTTGTTGTATTTCATGTGTCTTAGCATGCCTTCCAGGAGAATCTGCTCCAAGATTTTTCCAGGCACAGAGGTGAGACTGACTGGTCTGTAATTCCCTGGGTCATCCATTTTCCCCTTCTTGAAAATGGGGGTCATATTACCTTTTTTCCAGTTGTTGGGAACTTCACCTGACTGCCATGATTTTTCAAAGACGGTGGACAATGGCTTAGCAACTTCATTTGCCAGCTCCTTCAGGACCCGCAGATGGGTTTCATCAGGACTCATGGACTTGTGTACGTTCAGGTTCTTACGATGGTCTCCAACCAAATCCTCTCCTACAGTGAATCTAAAGTCTTCATTCTCACAGTCCCTGCATCTGCCCTCCAAGACTTGGGTGGTGTGGTCAGAACATTTGCCAGTGAAGACTGAGGCTATGAAGTAATTGAGAACGTCAGCCTTCTTCAAATCCAGGGTACCCACTTCTCCTGATAGCTTCCGGAGAGGGCACACATTGTCCCTAGTCTGTCTTTTATTTGCAATGTACCTACAGAATCCCTTCCTATTGTCTTTCATATCCCTAGCCAAGTTTAATTCTAATTGGGCCTTAGCTTTCCAAACCTGGCACTAACTTCCTGGACAAGATCCCTAAGTTTCCTCAGGAGCTCCTTATCCATCCAAGGAGGTCTCCTGGCCCTCATGCTGCACTTCCTTCTAGCTGGGATGCAACACTCCTGAGCTTGTAGTAGCTGATCCTTGAATATCAACCAACAGTTTTGGCCCCCCTGCCCTCTAGGGCTATATCCCATGGAGCCTTACTAACCAGGTTCCTGAAGAGGCCAAATGTGCTCTCTTGAAATCCATGACAGTGAGCTTGCTGCACGCTCTTCTCACTGCCCTGAGGATTTCAAAGTTGACCATCTCATGATTGCTGCAACCAAGACTGACCTGGAGCATCACATTTCCAATGAGCCCTTCCGTGTTGGTGAGCACAAGGTCAAGCATGGCACCTCTCCTTGTCGGCTCCTCCATTGCTTGCATAAGAGAGTTGTCTTCCACACTATCGAGGAACCTCCTGGATTGCTTGTTCCTGGCCATACCATCCCTCCAAAAGATATCAGGGTGGTAAAGTCCCCCATGACAACAAGGGCCTGCAAGCATGAGGCTGTTACTATCTGCCTGTTGAGTGCTTCATCCAGAGTCCTCTTGATCAGGCGGTCTGTAACAGATCCCCATAGTAATGTCTCCCATTGCTGTTCTCCGTTTAACCCAGACCCACAAACTCTCTGTTGACTCTTCATCTGTCCCCAGACAGAGTTCCATACTCTCCAGCCTACCCCTAACATAAATAGCAACTCCCCCTCTCCACCTGCCAGGCCTGTATTTTCTAAAGAGCCTGTAACCTTCCATTCCAACACTCCAGTCACAGAAGCCATCCCACCATGTTTCTGTGATGCCTATTATATCATACCCCCCATAAACATGCACACATCTCTAATTCCTCTTGTTTGTTCCCCATGCTACAGGCATTTGTATAAGGTATCTGAGCCAAGCTCCAGATGAAGCCAGCTCATTGGCTGGAGTGGCTGGAATACCTCTACATTGCTCCGAGCATTTATTATAGGTGCTGGCAACTGACTGGGTGTGTTGGGATGGAATGATGCCACTCTCCCCCAACACATCTAGTTTAAAGCTTCCTTGACCAGTCTGACAAGCCTCCTGCCAAAACCACTGTTCGTCAGACCAGCTCCACCAGCCCCCAGTGGACCTGGCCTACTAAATTGAGTCCCATGTTCTAGATACCCGAACGCCTGACTATGGCACCACCTTTTAACCATTTATTAACCTGGCCAATCCTCCTAGTTTTTTTTTTAGGTCCTCCCCTGTATCCTGGAGAATTGACAAAAACACAATCTGAGCTCCAGAGCCCTTAACCACCTCTCCCAGGGCTCTGTAGTCCTTCTTTATGTTCCCCAGGCTACTGCTATCTGTATCACTAGCACCCACCTGGGTCAGTAGAAATGGGTAATAATAGTCAGTGGGACTTACTGGAGCAGGCAGCCTCTCTCCAACATCCCTGATCCGAGCCCCTGGTAGGCAACACACCTCCCTTGAGACTGAGTCAGGCCGACAGATGGGTGCTTCTGTGCCTTTCAAAGTAGAGTCCCCTACTACTACGACCCGCCGCTTTTTCCTAGCAGCATCAGTAGCCATCTTCTTCACCAGTGCATCAGCCGATTGTTCATGTTGTGTGTTTCCTCATTAGCCCCCTGCAGGACAGCAAAGCAGTTCTGGATGGGGACAGCAGATTTAGGAGGAAGCCCCTTGCTTTTAGTTGTACTCTTCCTTTTTTTGTTGTTTTCTTTTGGTTTTTTTTTTTTGTTTGTTTGTTTTTTTTGTGGTTTTTTTTTTTGTTTTTTTTTTTTTGTTACAATTTCCCAGCTTCCTGGGTTAATGGCCTCCTTCTTTCCTCCATGAGCTAGAGGGGACGCTTGAGGCCCCTGCACAATTTGGGCCTGGAGCAAGCAGTTCTGCTTCCTCTCGGCTTCCCTGACATCTTTCAGCCTATTAACAGCATCCCGCAGCTCAGCCCCTGCTGCAGGAGGACCTGCACTGTGGAGCACCGACTGCAACACTGCTGATTGAGCACCCTCCCCTCACCAGACCAGTGCAGGCACTCTCTACACTCCGAGCTCTGCGCTGCAGCCTCCCCTCTCATCGGCTTTGTCTGTGCCTACCTTGGCCACCGCCGGGGCAGCCAGAGCAGAGCTCCCAGACTAGGCCTTGGCCCGCATGAACTACCTCGAACCCTCCCTAATGGCTCCGCTCCTGGTATTTGATGCTATCTGGGGCAGGTTTTTACCCAGTCAGGGCTGGTGCTGCCCCTCCTGGCTCTGCTCCCTGTGAGTCCCTGCTCGCGTCAGCTGAGCTGCCAGCCCCTGGTCAGGTCCTGTCGAGGACTTGAGGCTCCCTCGGTGGCTCCTGTAGCTCTGAGTTGAGGCTCCTGGATGCTGATCTCCCCCCGCTCAGGTGTTGGAGGCGTCCTCTCTTGAGCTACTCACCTCAGCAATTCGTCTTGGCATATGGATGAAAATTCAGTGTGATAAATAAAAGTCCTCCAGTGGACAATAAGTATGTTTTGGGGAAAAGAAAAAAATATTTCAGAGTCTATCTTTGATTTGAGATGTACCTCGGATTGCATCTAATGACTGTTGAAGTCTAAAGAAATAGTTTTGTTCCATAATGTTTGGTCATTCTGAAAGCTATATGTTAAAATTTCAATATTTCATACTTCAGTTTGTGTATCATATCATTTTTTTTCCACTTTGCTCATTCCTTGGTGAAGGAATGAGAAGGGTGAGGTCTACAAATAAGTGTTTGGTGGAAAAAAGATCACATACACAAAGAATAATTACTCGCCAGCAGAAATGCTCATGATGACTAGTGGTACTGTAATTTTATAAAGGTGTGACTGACGTAACAGCCACTCAACCTGACAGGCAGAATCACAGCTGGAGGAATCACGTTCCACAAGGAATAAGAAAAGGTCTGAGGAAGGGATAGGAACGTAAGACTGGAGGCAAAGGGAAGAATGATCCACTGTTTTTCTGCCATGAAAATAACCTCAAGGTAACATGCTGAGGTGGGAGAGGGAATGCTTCTTTTGGCCTCAAGCAACCTTTGTTCCTACATTCAACCCATCTCCTACTACTGCCTTAGAAGGCCATAATCCTTTCCAAAATGCAGTAGATGAGCATCATTCCACCCCCAGAGGCTGCCTACATGACCTGAGCTTGGTCATACCCTCACAGTGCCAGATGACTACTCACATGCCATCCTGCTCTCCTCCCAAAGTCTCTCACACTCTCTGTGCCAGTGTCACCATCTGGGGAGCCCCCTCCCTACCTTTTGACCTTCATCAGACCTCAGTACAACACACAATGTCCATGGGTCAGTGGTCTTAAGTATCTTATAATGCACACACACACACAGATACTTATGGAGTAAAGTGCAAGCTGGGAAAATGAAGCAGTCTGGGTATTACAGGTTCTGTGCCAGCTCTGCTCTCACTGGTGCTATGAGGCTGCAGATCGGACTGTATTAGTATGCTCAGTGTCATGGTTTTTAATATTCTCTTATGCTTTTGAAAATTTTCAGTCATGAAGAATATTAATCTGCTTTTCAGACTTTAGTCTGAGTCCACTGCAGTTAAACGGAGAGGAGTGAGAGGAGGGGAAGTGTGAAGCATCTAATAAGGTTTATCAGCATATGTGACAAGGTCCACTGGAGAGTGAGCTGTAAGTTACAGCTCTGTGAGCACCTCCACACATCGCAGTAAGTTTGTGCCTGCTTCCTGAACAATTGGCACAGATACTTTGTACCAGACTTGCAAAACCTGTGTGACCTACTCACAGGATTTTTTTCTTTGTAATCCAAAAGAATTATCATATAAATTCTAATGTAAGGATACAGTTTCTATCACCACATCATGTGATCCTTTCCCTTTGTGATTCCCTTGAATCACTGGAAGTATGTTAATGTTTTCTGGTAATGCTTTTCAAAATAAAAGCAAAATTTTCTTGAAAGAAGTTTGCTTGTCTAAAAAACATGGTGGGACATTTTGGATCAAGACACTTAGCCAAAAAGGTCTACATTCTTCTTAAATCTTTGCAGTCCAATTATTTTAATTCTTCATCTTTTGAAATGAAAGGAAAATAAAATAAGGGTATGGGGAAATAAATACAGAAAGAAAACAAAAATTAGGAAATTATGAATTGAAAAATTTGAATTAAACAGTATTTCTCATTTATGTAATTTCTCTTAAGAAGATGACATAAAATCTTTTTGCTTTGAAGGGATAATCACTACAACTAGCAAAATTTTCAGTATGTTTGAAAAGTTATTTTCCAGAAAAGAAATAGTTGACGGACAACCTATCAGAAATTCTTATTCCACTGAAGTCTATGTCACTTAGCTTGAACCCCAACATGATTTTCAGATTAGCTGGATATTGTCTAAAATAAACTTTTGCTTTCATCAGTTTAGAGTTTGACACTGGAGTTGTGTACATTGGAATAAAGAAGAATTCCAAAATTACTTATTTTATTTACCAATTATATAATTTTTTTTGTTCAGTCATTTCCACAATAAACAGTCCTAATCTTCTTAATTAATCTCTTTGTGACTTTTTAATAATAATTAAGTAATAACTCTTATATCTTGCTATTGAAGAATCTCAATTTCTATATTTAGTTTGGATAACCAGAGCCAAATACAGTATTCACTGTGGCTTTACAATTTTATCTGAAGTCTTTATAGTTCAGACTTATTGCTATATCACTATTTATGCTTCTTGCAGATTTCCATGTGCATGCATGTGATTTTACTGCTACAGACACAGCTGGACTGAGGTTTATTTTGAATGTGAAATGGTCCTTTTCATTTACCTAGGAAATTAGTTAGCTTAGACCCCACCAAATGTACTGGAGTTTGTCCAGTTATTGTCTTGCATTTATTAATACTGGACTACAGCTATATGTCATGATGTAGCCAAGCACCTTAAGGGTGTGCCTAGCTTTGGAGGGGGGCTGTGATTCACCTGTGACTGCTGCCTTGATCTCTGGTCTTTTAACTCATGGGCACTGCTACACGTCTGTCTGTGATTACATCTAACCATTACCCTTTTGCCCTGCTGAAAACTGATAGTTTTTTCTACTTTGTTTTCTGCCTTTAGCTTTCCTAATCCCTGACAGTATGTTGTCTTTCACATCATGACAATTTACAATCCATAGTAGCTTCTTGTAACATGCTTTTCCAGAAGCTTATGAATAATACCTGAAGAATCACAGATTCAAACTGCTCTTTAAATGTGCAGCGGCCAAGAAACAAAAAGGCCATCTGTAGATGAAAGCAATTTTGAATTACTTTAGTAAATCCAAAACTGACTAGACTGCTTTCTTAAAGAAATATTCTGGCCATTGCAGAAAAGACATAGGCTCTGAAATATGAAATGGATTTTGAGAATTTTATTTTGACGTGGGCACTAATGCATCAAATTGTTGCTCTCTTTAAAAGTCAGTTGAAAAATATCCCACTTAATATTTCTAAGTTGGGTCTCTTTTAAGGTTACAGACCTAGGTCTGTGTGTCTGATGGGTGGTGATAGGAAGGGCACAAAAACAGCATGGGAAAATGAAGAAGGCAGATTAAACATCAGCTCCACAGGTATTAGTGACCAAAAGCCATTGACAGAAGATTTGTAGAAAAGCAGTGAGATATATGATTATGGTTAAGGGCAGGCTGTACCTGACTGATGTGTGATGAACTGTTAATATTTATGTTATTGTAGTGCTTGGAAAGGTTCAGTTAGAAACCAAGTCTGTATTTTACTATGTGCCTGGATGTAGGAAACAGGCATCTTGAGGAATGTTTCAGTCACCTCAGATTTGGGTCCAAACCCATTATTTCCTTCTCTCCTGGAAGAGAAATGGGAGCTATGTACACTGCTGAGATCAGAGAGAAGCTGAAGGTCACCAGAAACCAGAACGACAAATTGGACTGATTATGAAACCGTTGTCTCCTTTCTTCACCTCTATCTCTGACATGTCAGAGAAACTGTAGCATTTTGCTAAAAGAAAAAAAAAAAACCACAAACCCACACCAACAAACCAACAATTAACAAATCCATGAGGAAACAAAAGTGTATTTTACCATGGGATGATATCACCATGTCATCTGAAAGCTGTAGTTCATGGATTTGAAACATTAAGTGCTGCCTCAAGAGAGCAGTCAAATATTAATTTATCTTTTCCCAAATCTACTGTAGTTTCCTTACCATGATGGCCCCTGAGCCATCATCAGCCCTGGGGTCTTACAACCAGCATGTGTGAAGGAGAAGGAAACCCAACCCAGAACAATTTGGTCTGGGAATACACTTGTCTTTCGCCTATTTATCCTTCAGGATAATTTAAAAATTTCTTTCAAGCCTTGCAAATGGTATTCATCTCCCTTCCACTGTTCCTTTTCCTTTTAATGTTAATTCTGGAGTGAAATCTTTTAATGCTCCAGTTCTCCTCTTAGATGTTTTTCCCCTGATTTCCCTAGTATTTATCAGTGCAAAGTACTAAATGAGAAAAATACAAAGATGTCTGCCAAAATAACATCCACAATGGAGATCCTATAGTAGCTGCAGATTGCATACCCAATAGTATAGTAGCTGTAGAGCATACCCAAAGTAGCTCTAAAATTTGCAAGTTTGGATGGCAATAACAGCTGCCTCAGCTTCTAAGACTTACTGAGTGGATTTTATAACAACTGCTGCTGCTTTTGTAACAATTGTTACTCACTCTTGTCCAGCATGAAAAACGTAATGAGTATTCAATTGTGACTTAATTCTGGGAGGTGCGATGGTACCTTTGACTACAGCGTAGACATAACCAACAGAGATGATAAGTCATCACAGGTAGTAGAATTGTCCTTGTTAAGAATACAGAACAAGGCTGTTCTTCCCTGCAAATTTTCATTACAAGCATGAAAGGTTTTCTAAAACATAATATTCTTGCAGGATAAAAAGACAGTGCAGTGGTTCCCACGGTGATGAGAAAAAAGGACATTGGAACAAAAATGTGAATGTCTCTTGAAATAACTAGCAAACATATGATCAGTAATGATGATGAAATGGTAAGTAAACATGGAACTATAGAAATGTATAGTTCAATCAAAACCAAGGCACAAGATATACGCTGCTCTGGGTGTCAGGAAACATTTTGGCTTTTAATGATTAGGTATATATGACTTTCGTGTGTCAGAAAGCTGTGCTCATTTTAAAATAAATTTCATAAACCTAATTTTTATTGTTAGATATGGATGTATATTTTTCCCTCCAAGTGTAGTTATCCTGAATTGTTTTGGTTTTAAAGAAAAAAAAAACCCTTACTTTTACATGAAAGTGGTTTATATTATGCTATTAAAGACCTATTTTATCAAGCTTTTAGACTTTGCTGGAATTGTATTGACTTTCTGAAGATCATTGAGCCTGAATTTACACATATTAAGTCTGAAATTACACATCCAGGATTTCTAGAGATCATAGTAGAGGCATAAAGTTTAAGATCAATCTTGAATTCTTAAAGCTGCTAAATTTTTCAATATGCATCCAGACTAAATGTTTGCAAACAGATAGGTTGTTAACTGAATATTTCTATAGCATTTCTTCCCCTCTATACTCCCAAGGAGTTAGCGCATGCTAGAGATGGTATGTGTCTGGACTTTTAAAACATACGGATACAACATCATAAATCGCAAGCTAATTTTCAACTTTTCAGCCATGTTCAATCACCAGATTCAAAGCATAATGAAAAAATGATAAATCATTCCACGGTTTTGCAAAATAAATTAGGCAAAGCAAATATACAAAATTATTTGGTAGACAAAAAATGTCCTTCAAAGGAAATATGAAATTGCTTCAGTGTAAGTCAGAGTGTGACTGAAAAAAACAAACCAAAAAACACAGGGAAGTAGAAGAGCAACCTGAGATGACATATTCATCTTCCTAACCGGTCAAAAACTTCATGGATTAATCTGGTTTTGACAAAATTAAAGAGAACTGTTAAAATCACACATCCCTTCTCTGAGTTTCTAATAACCTGGGAAGAGCAACACAGGGATTTGGGTTAGCATGGGTGCTGTATTATACCTTTTAACTGAAGCTGGATCAAACTGCAACCTCTTTAAAATATTAGCAGTTTCCTTGCTTGCCTTCATTGTTCTTCTCCTATGAAAAATCCACCTGACTTTCTCTCGGATTGTCAGTTGCTGATGGATTTAACCAGCCAGCTTTATTCACATTTCCTGCTTGTGTGTTCTCCAGTTTTTAGGATCTCATGCAGTAACTGAGGGAGAGCATTTAGAAACAAATCTATAAAATGACCTTACACAGGAAATAATCCATTTTATTCAATTTCCTTCACTGTGAATTTAGGTTGCAGACTTGATATACAGAATCCTCATTTTGGTATACTAGACAAGATCAAAGGTGACTCTGACTACCCCCAATTCCTTTGAAAAGCTAATCTGAATCATTATGCTTTAGACAACTTGTCTCCTAGGAGGCTTTTCTTTAATGAACCATTATTCTATACAGCACAAGATCTGCTCAACTAAAATAAATGCAAGCATCACAGAATTTTACAGCTGCTGCAATTAAAGGAACATTGTCAGGCCAAACTTTTTTAAAACCATGGAGCAGAATGGTTTTTTAGACATTTTGTATATATAAATTTAGTAAATCAGTCAAGAGCATTTTCAGAAATATTTTAAATTCAGATATAATTGTCTGTTGCCAATATGCAAAAACTGAATGAAGAACCTAACTCAGTGCTCATTTTGACTAAAAGCACTTTTGGGTTCATTGCTTTGTTCAAGCAGAAAGCAAGAAATTATCTTATGAAATGATAGGTCCTGATCCAGTGGAACTGAATTAAATAGCATTGAAAATTGAAGTGAATTGAAATCTTTAGGCTCTTTGTCTTTCAGCAGGTGATGCTGCAGTTGATGGTAGCATTAAGACCATCTGATTTCTTCTGAAAATATCTCTGGGCAAGAATGTCTCTTCAGTACTCTAAACATGGCAGCTATAGGTACTAAAACATTCTAGGTATTGTCATGAAGATATTCCTAAATTCTTGAAAACACAAGAATACATTTTTCATAAGAGAGGCTGTTTCCATTATCTGATTTCCTTTAAGAAAATATATGGGTACATTTTCATATTTATTTATATCTACTGCTTTCATTATATCTTGATTTCTTATGTGCCATTTCATGCATTATGCAGGAACAAAAATGAAAGAAGACCCAGTGCAAATCTGGCTACAGAATAGCCCTGAATTTCACCGACTTAAATCTCCTGAAGTCTTTGAAGAAGGGTATACTTTCTGCTGCTGGTATGAGAGTCATGGGTTGAGCCAGAAGCAAGCAGGGCTCCCAATCGCTCAAAGAGGTGAAGGACGTCAGTGCCCATCTTCCAGGGAGTGCATTCAAGTGGACCACTCAGCGGTTTCAAACACAGCAAACTCATGTCTTTTGTGGTAATAAATGGAGAGTCATGTCTGAAACATGGCCATTTTTACATACACAAGGGAACAAAGCATGGTGGTTTTCACTCTGATTATCCAGACAACCTTGAAATATTACTTCATCTATAACTGATAAAACGATTACCAATTGCAGGTAGTTGATGCCTCCTCACCCATGCCATTGAAACAGTGCTACGGACAGGATGCCTTCACAGATTAAAAGCACTGGTATGATTGCCCAAATCTTAAATCCCCTTTAAAAGCCTAGGGATACACTTTCTTTTTAACATCTTTTAATTATTTTTTTTTCTCTATCTTTTCTTTGCTGGACTTCCAGGAATTAAAAAATAAAAAGAAAATTTAAAAAATTGAAAAAAAACCATGCATCCTAATTCACATGACTATATCTATTCCTTTTTAATCCAGCCAGACTTCAACCATGAGAAAGATGATTTTGTTCTAATTTATTATTGCTGAAACATTTGGTTTCAGCTGTTTTCTGTAACTTTCCTGTTAGCTGAGAAAGCTCCATGAGACATTTTATTACAGGTATTAATATGACATCTGATTAATACAGCTACCATTATAATTACAAACACCTTGTTCCAAGAAGATAATTACATTTCATTTCCTTTGATTCAATTAAATTAGTATAGTACACTTGGATTTTAATTTCCCATTTTTAAAGTGCTAAAGTATGATAGGAAAATTTGATTTTTTTTGCAATTTTTAATGTTTTTAAAGATTATTAAATCCACAAGAGTAAATGAAGTGCATAATAAAATGTTAAATATGAGTCACTTTCTGCTACATGAAAACTGATACTGGGTTGACCAAGAGAGATTGTCTGAGGAGTGGCAACTTTCATTGTAGATTCTGTGAACAGAGTGGATCTAAATAATAGTTTGGGTCACTTTTGGTTAAATCACAGAATCACTGAATCCCAAGGGCTGGAAGAGACCTCAAAAGATCATCTAGTCCAACCCCCCTGCAAGAGCAGGGTAACCTAGAGTACATCACACTGGAACTTGTCCAGGAGGACCTTGAATATCTCCAGCGTAGGAGACTCCACAACCCCCCTCGGCAACCTGTTCCAGTGCTCTGTCACTCTCACAGTAAAGAAGTTTTTCCTGATGTTCACATGGAACTTCCTATGCTCCAGTTTACACCCCTTGCCCCTTGTCCTATCACTGGACATCACTGAAAAAAATCTAGCTCCATCATCCTGACACTCACCCTTTACATATTTGTAAACGTTGATGAGGTAACTCCTCAGTCTCCTCCAAGCTAAAGAGACCCAGCTCCTTCAGCCTCTCCTCATAAGGGAGATGTTCCACTCCCTTAATCATTTTTATGGCTCTGCCCTGGACTCTCTCCAGCAGGTCCCTGTCCTTCTTGAACTGAGGGGCCCAGAACTGGACACAATATTCCAGATGCGGCCTCACCAAGGCAGAATAGAGGGGAGGAGAACCTCTCTTGACCTACTAACCACACCCTTTCTAATGCACCCTAGGATGCCACTGGCCTTCTTGGCCACAAAGGCACATTGCTGGCTCATGGTCATCCTCCTATCCACTAGGACCCCAGGTCCCTTTCCCCTTCACTACTTTCCAGCAGGTCAGTCCCCAACCTGTACTGGTACATGGGGTTGTTCTTCCCCAGATGCAGGACTCTACACTTGCCCTTGTTGAATTTCATCAAGTTTCTCCCCTCCCAACTCTCCAGCCTACCCAGGTCTCGCTGAATGGCAGCACAGCCTTCTGGTGTGTCAGCCATTCCTCCCAGTTTAGTGTCATCAGCAAACTTGCTGAGGGTACACTCAGTTCCCTCATCCAGGTCGTTGACAAAAATATTAAACAGCACTGGTCCCAGCACTGACCCCTGAGGTACTCCACTAGTCACAGACCTCCAGCTAGATTCTGCCCCATTGACGACAATTCTCTGCCTTCTTCCTTTCAACCAGTTCTTGATCCACCTCACTACCTGATCATCAAGCTCACACTTCCTTAGCTTATCTATGAGGATGCTGTGGGAGACAGTATCAAATGCCTTACTGAAATCAAGAAAAACCACATCTACCTCTCTACCATCATCCCTCCACCTAGTTACTTCCTCATAAAAGGCTATAAGAACAAGAACATTGTCATTAACATTTTGATGTAAACAAAGTTTTACCTCTTTTGTCTTTCAAATCTAGTCTAAATATCTTTCATTGAGTGCTGCTAGCTCCTGTGCAGAGATCCTTTCATCCCTTGAGAGAGGTATACCCTACCCTATATACAACCTGCACTTAAATCTCACTTTCAAAAAACTTCTGACTATGGCTTTAAAAGCCAGAGACTTCATGAGCATTCCTCTGGGCAGACTTAACTACATCAAGATTTATTTAAAGTGGCACAACAGTTATATGATTGATGAAATCAAGGTTACGGGTGATTTGCTGGGTTTTTTTTTTTATATATAACTTGAAGGCTTTTCCTTTACTACCTAACTGCACCATCATTTTTGTTAAAACCTTTCCACAGGGTGTTATGGAAAGACACCAAGTTAACATTTGGAACACATTACAGACCGTGCATGTGCACAGAACAAAGAATAGCACACAAAAAAGAATCAATGTACTGCCCCAGAAATGAAGTGTCAGTCTGGCTCTGAGCATTTATAAATCAAAGAAGTGTGAGATTACTATCCACTTGGAGTTTTGTCCTCCAGGGTGCCCAAAAGCATGCCAATTAGTGCCAGTTGTGCTGAGAGCTATTCATTAAGTCTATCAGGAAACTGCTCTGAGATTTAGGGGTTTCATTATTTCCTTTAAAAGCACTAGAGCTGGTGCTTGATCCATAGTGGGAAATACAAGTGCTTTCTTTTAAGATAACCCATGTATGCTTCAGTGTGGTCAAGAATAATATTTGGTGGGGGTTATAAATGGCAGAATATGCTGCTTGCTTTGCTCTTGCCTACTGAAGTACTGCAACCGGCACTTGCAGGCAGTTCTTGCAGTGATGGTGGGTTCTGTCTTTGTCTACACATTACAGCAGGATGTCACCATGAACATACTCTTCCCAAACATGTGATGTGATCTGTAGTTTTCAGGTGTAAGTTCAGATCATACAGGCAAGCAAGAAGAATTACAGGAAGAAAATTTCTACTCTCATGGATTTTTCTGTACTTCAGGGAAAAGCAACTGGGATTTTGCTCTCTTCCCTTTTCCATCTGGATGCCCTTAAGCACCAGCTAGCTCACCCTGCAGAGCCTCTTGTGAGGTGGTATTTATCAGTGCAGACCTCAACTATTTTGTGTTCTGGGGTTCAGGTGGCTAGATTCTCGTTAGCAACTGAAAATACTATGGGTGGTTTTCCACTTTAGCTTCTGACATGAAGGATGAAAATAGTACTTGATACTTTTTCCTGACAGACACAATTATGGGTGCTATTATCCACATAAAGCTCAAAGTCTCTTGCATGCCAAATTTTTGAGATTCAAGTCCCAGTGATAGTATTCTCCTCTAGAAAGAAAGAAACTCTGAACACTGTACCCAGTTTTTAGTTAATATCTTCCAATTTTTTTGTCATCACGTACTCTGATGAAATGTGCACATTTGTAATAACATCTGCTTTTATATATCCATATTGTTGTATACACCTTGAATTTGTTTATCATATAGCCTTTTTCTCATAAAGACATTAAATAGGATTGGCCACTGAAGTTCTTCACAAAGAAATTTTTAATTTTTTTTAACTACTTATTTTTCTGTGCTATAACTTCAGGCAGGATAGCAAAAACGAAATTACTATTGGTACTAGGAAAGCAACAGTAACTGATAAAATCTGGGTAGGCATCTCTCTCATCTAAATTCATCTCTTTCTTCATGCTTGCAGAACATTGGAGTTAAGACGAGACAGAGAATAGTTTGCCTCAATGCAAATAATGTATGTATGGGCAATATTTTTTCTGTTATATTTTTCCCTTTTAACAAATGCATTTCAATTTACTTTTATTCATTTAAATACCAAGAAGTGTGTATTAAAAAAAATTATTTCCATATTGTGGTTTTGAATTTTCACCTCTAAAATCTTTCCAAAAGGACTGTATCACAATATCACAGTATCACAGTATGTTAGATATTGGAAGAGACCTCAAAAGATCATCTAGTCCAATCCCCCTGCCGGAGCAGGAACACCTAGATAAGGTTACACAGGAACGTGTCCAGGCGGGTTTTGAATGTCTCCAAAGAAGAAGATTCCACAACCTCCCTGGGCAGCCTGTTCCAGTGTTCCGTCACCCTCACTGAGAAGAAGCTTCTTCTCAAGTTAAAGTGGAACCTCTTGTGTTCCAGTTTGTACCCATTTCCCCTTGTCCTATCATTGTTTGCCACTGAGAAGAGCCTGACTCCATCCTCGTGACACTCCCCCTTGATATATTTATATACACTAATAAGGTCACCCCTCAGTCTCCTCCAAACTATAGAGACCCAGCTCCCTCAGTCTTTCCTCATAAGGGAGATGCTCCACTCCCTTAATCATCTTAGTTGCCCTGCGCTGGACTCTCTCCAGCAGGTCCCTGTCCTTTTTAAACTGAGGGGCCCAGAACTGGACACAATGTTCCAGATGAGGTCTCACCAGGGCTGAGTAGAGGGGAAACCCCCTGATTTCACAGCCTCCCCATTTGCACATTGTCATGTTCTTATGCAGCTTTAACTGAAATGTGTGTGTGAATACGCATATACAAATATGGATTACATGAAATCAAGAACTACTTAGTAAAGACTTTTGGTTTGGGTTTTTTTTCTGCCCTGAAAGCATTAAATTTGAGTACCTACCTTGATGTCATAGTTTCAAAAATCATTGTGTAACTCTGCAGGATATACAGTGAAATTCTCATGGATACTACCGGGAACAGAACTAGCTTCATGAGTCAAACACTTCTGAAAACTTTGTGAAGACCCCATGTGTTTGCAGAAACTCCAGAAGGGACCCAGGGCTTTTATTTCCTCCATCTAAAATTTTGAATACATTAGGCTGTATTAACTTTAATTTTTTTTTTTCTCTTTCTTGGTGTTTATGACAGATTTTTTTCTGCCACTTTTCCTCATTGCTGGAAAATTAGGTGACTTGAGAAAATGTTTTACCTTTCAGGCAAGGCAATTGATAATCTCTTTTTGTCTAGAATTTGATAAAACTTGGAGTTGAGATGCTAAGTTCCTTATTTCTTTTCTTTGCTATTTTGTAGTTGTTTATGCCCTTATTCCTTCTAATGATTCATAAGGTGACCTTGAAAACTAATAGAGTAAGGATTTCTAAATAAATAAAAGCATTATATAAGCACTAAAGCCTTCTAATACTGTTTTTAAGCTGTGTAGCTACCTTGCTGTCACTGGTCTAGACTGGCTTTGGGGGGAATGGGTGCCAGGGAGGGCTCAGCCACCCCTGCGTGCGTTCCTCTTGCAAGGCCAATTGCTTTAACTCTTTATTAGACTGTATTAGGTTGTCCACACTGGCTGCAAATAACCTTGCTCCTCACCTAGTCCCAGGGTAAAGTCTTTGACTTCCTCTATGTCTAAGGTCAACTAGTGTCTGTTATGGGTATTTCATACCTTCTGGTCTCCCTCCCCATGTGTTAAAGAAGTGGGAAGTTAGAGAGAGTTACTCTGCAAAATTAATCCATTGCTTCTTTGTTTTTCCAGATCATATTGGATTAATCTGACCAGTGAAACCAGAGCAGATGTAGTCCAGGGACCACAAGTGGTGCTTTAAGGTGGGATTTTCCACATGGCACATGTCTATAAAAGTATAGAATATGACTGTGACCATTTTTATCAAACTAAGTGCAAATTATGTTCATTTCTTGATGGCATTTGTTCAATTGTATCTGTGTACATCATGTATCCACAAACAATTTTTAATTCTTAAAGAAAAACTGTGTTCCTACTGAGAAATATAAAAGCAGGAATTAGTGTTGAAACTTGCAATATTTTGCTATAACCCTGATCTTTTCCACTGTAGAACAATGCATTTCAGCTGACCAATTTATCTGTGGAATGCTTACTTATGCCATAAAGTACTATAGGGAAGGATGGACTCTTTTCAAACAGCACATGAATACTGCTGCCAAAATGTCTTTTACTTAAATAGAATTACAATCCACATTTAAGGATGAAAGTGCTTAAATGTGATGAAAGGGCTTCTGTAGTTGCACTGCTTTTCTGATTAACACTTCCCAGCTACAATCCAAACTAACCAAAAGTAATGAATTTTATTTAACAGCTCCAAAGTTATGACAGAAAATAAAATTTACAGTGCTGTAAATCCTTCTCCTTCTCCTAAAAGAATTAAATGCTCTGTCTAAATGAAATACTTTATTACTAAAAGCAGTTCTTTTCTTAAATTCAGTTTATAATGGGCAGTTGAACAAAAGATAATCAGGAAAAAAAAAAACACAACGAAAAATCCAGTAGAATATTCTCATAAGAATGTTCTTTTAAGAAACACAGCCCTGGATCAGGCATCTGTGTCCCAAGGCCCCTTTGCCACAACAGGCAGAGGAATGAGCAGAGCTGTCGCAGACAGCTAATAAGAAATTTTGAAAAGCAAGCACCTTATTCTGACTTATTCTGCAGTTTTTCCTATTAAATCTGGTTTAATGTTATGAGTTTATATTGGCCCTGTTTTGTAATATACAGAGAGGTGCATATCTTTTGAGGTAGGGAGAGAAGAAGTGGAGATGGGCAGAAAAATGATTAAATCAGGAACTCACACCACTGTGGTGCTGTTTACTCAAGCAGGGACCCTCTGCCTGCCCACATGCATGTGCCTGACTTAGTCATATACGAATAGCTGAAGCCTTGGCCCCTTCATATCCTATGGGAGTTTATGCACTGACTTTAATGGAAATGGCTTTTCAGTCAGAACTAGGGAGCTTTTTTCACAAGTACATTTATTAGATTGAAATATAGTTTCCCATAAGAAGTGCTAACGGCGATAATAGTAATTCACTTCAAAAGCTTTTTTCTATGCTACTTCTGTGCTTCTATGAACGTTTTGGTTTCCATTTCACTTATGCTGATACATTTTTAAGTCCAGTTTTAAGACTAAGAAATTACATTTGTTATATGCCCTATTTGGAAAGACCCTTACTAAATATCACATATTTCACCAGATTAAATGATGTAACATTTTGTTTAATAATTATGAGAATAATGAAAAAGTCAGTAGTGCACATGATTAAATATATAGCCAGAGCACTAGACCCAGCTGATAGGAGAACATAGTAAAATGGCATCTAAATCCTCAGCCTTCCAGGGAATCACGGTGACAGTTCTAAATAGATGTTAGTAAATGAAGGATTTTAATTTACACACAGAAAAACCACAAAATTTTCTGTAGAGGAATTAATAGGTCCAATTTTCCAACTAGCACTACTTCAGAAAACTTCAATTATGAAGACCATTAGTCTGAACTTATTTACCAGCACAGAATTCACTTTAAACTGATTATAGTAGCAACTTACCTGTCATCTTTTTTTAAAATACAAGAACAAGAAAAATCAAATCAATGTAGTAATTATACTAAAATACCTTCATTTTTCATAATTGTTTTGATGTTAACAAGAAAGAGCAATGTAACCAATGAAATAATTATTTGTTTCTATCTGATACCAATTTTTGTAAGAAAAAATCCAAATCAAACCAAGAAACCAAAACCTGAACTAATTATTTTAAAACTCTTCTTTTACCCCACCTTACTTGTTAAATCCTGAAGATGAAAAAAAATTGATGTGCTCAGTGAAATAATTAATCTAAATATTTTTCTTTTTTTGCATATATTTATCTAATGTGTTTGAAGACAGAAAACAACAAACAAGGCAATGAATGCAATACTATAGAAATTGAAATCTTTCTATACTTTCCTGCCTGGATGACTTACCCTAGGCTGAAAGGAAATACAGTTTGATGCGTTTCCTAACATGGTTTTAGACAGGGTTGTAACTGGGCTTTGCCAGGAAAGGCACTTTGAGACATTTGTTTTCTGCTCCCTTCCCTCCTCTTACAAACTAGTGCTGTCTGAGCACTGTTCTGCAGACAGTGCAGACACCGATGTGGGGATCCATGCAAATACTGCTCAAGAGGTGTGCCCCTGCGCTGGAGCGGTGATAGTTCTATATAGGCTGTCACTCATTTAAGATGAGGTTAAAGTCAGAATTTGCATTAGATGTAGGTTAAGGAAAGAAACTTGTTTCAGGGTGATGCAATGTGCAGGATAGGACTGAAGTTGGTGCTTGCCTTCACTGGTTTGTTGAACTGTGTGGTTCTCTTCTGCAGTGAACAGAAGCCCCTAGCTATAGCTCAAGGTAGTGCTAAATTTTACTGTATCTACAGCTGCATATACACGTTTATAGCTGGATTTGTGCATGTTGGTATCAGAGCCAGGCGACCCTTCTTTAGCTTCTGAAGTGTACATGATCTGTGTCTCAGAGACATAGTAGGACTTTCAGAATTCAGCAAAAAGGACTTTCAGAGTTCAGCAAAATGGTCTTTCAGAATTCATCAACAGTCTTCTGTGAAGGCTGCTGGCTTGAATGCTACTTCCACTCTCAAAAATATAGCCTACCTCAAAACCCCTTCTTTCTTCAAGAATTTAAGTAATCATAGATAAAATACTTATTCAGCTCCTTCAGTATGGAACTGTTCCTGAAACCTTGGATTCAGTGTCAAGTCAAGATTTAGCTATGTATATATATACACACATATATAAATACTCTACGCACATATATATGTCTTTACATATGGAAACACACCCACTCACACAGCACAGTGACAGCTATTACCCTGGAATGACAACAAAGTATTTAACTCTGACAGTTGCTTTTGCCCACGCAGGTCTAGGAATGAGTCTAACTCATCAGTCCCTGATCTCCCAGGATGAATCCCTGAATTTATTGCCATAATCTTGTGACCCACATGTCCCTCCCTCAGACATTCCTATTGTCACTAATCCTCATTCTAGTATTAGAATTTAGAGTATTATCCCTGTAGGCACTTCTGGCTCAAAGCCTGACTTCAGTCAACACTAAAGCTGAATTTCCATTACAACAGGGGACCTCATTATCCCATTAATGGTAATACAGCTTTACAAAACCTTACTCTTTTCCTATGGTACTTGGTTGAGAAATCTATCATTTCAGGTTCTGCTGAGTCCTAATTACAAGTCTTACACCAACATAAACATGAAATTCAATTGTTTCTGAAGGAACATTATATCTTACCTTCTGTCAGAACTGTGACACGTTTTTGTCACTTCCCAACAACAGGCTTCATGTGAGCCCTAATGTCTTTGCACTTCCCAATGGGAGATTGAGGTCTCGTGCCTTTAGCCTTTGCCCCACCCATATTGCAATTTTAAACATAATTATCCTACCACTTTCTATGGGTTACCACCATATGCCTGAAAATCAGAACTGATTTTAGATTAAGTGCTTCTGTTGGTGTTCCTGATCCTAGTAGTAGCAGCTTGAGGAGATCTAGAAAAAGTACTGCTGGTTTTGGCCTTAGACCTGATCTATATTACTCCAATCTCTTAGCTTAGTTGCACCAATACAAGCTAGAAACATAAATCATAATCATCTCAGCCCCCGATGACACCCAGACTCTTAACTATATAAGTTTAGAAGGATACAGATACAAACCTAACTACTGATTTGCATTATCTCTCCGAAGTCGAAGTACCATACTTTCCTTATCTGTACTCCAGCAACCTTTTCTTTTTCATGGCTTCCCTTCAAGTTGCAATTACATCAGTACAGCTCAGCCCAGCTCTGCAAGCCTTGTACTTTGCTTCTTTCAAGAAGCAAAAACTGTTTCCTCTGCTCTTAGACCAGAAATTATCATACACCTTGTTATTAAATGTAAGCCTTTGTTTGGCCATAGCAAAAAATCACAGAATCACATCTTTCTCCTCCAGAAATTACCAGCAATGCATTAAGATTTTTCTATAAGTTTTCATAATTTTAGCCACAAGGATATAAAATGATTTAAGCAGTAAAACTATATTTTTACACATTATTTCCTCAAGCTTGAACTCAAATAATCTTTGCTGACAAATGGACCATTTCTGGTGCAGACTACAATGTGATACTTATTCCACTCAGCCAGAGCCTTCTCACCAGCCTTGTGTGACCCAAATTATTCATTATTCCTCTTTCATTTGGATTGTATTCCCTGACAGCAGGGGTTGGGAGGGAATGAGGTTTCATATATGAAGGCCAAAACCTTCAAAGTAGCCAGCATTTTAACCAGTGATGGCTCAAAAGATGAACAGGTATAAATATATATACATGTGTAAATTAGAAAGCTGTGAGATGCTTGGTTTTGTTTATGTGTAAAATAGGAAAAAATATAAGCTTTCTTTTTTTGGGGGGGACTTTGGTTAGACTGATGTTCTTATAGCAATTTATATAAATTGTCAGGCAAAGCAATATAGTGGAAAACTGTGGAAAAGTTTGAAAAGCTCATTTAATTATGAGCTCCTGTGCCTTGCTAGGAGTGACAATTACATTTTTACATGTGAAACATCAACAGAGTTCACCATTTGTTTAACTTTTGCAGGAACCACAGAGAAGCCACCTGTTTGACTGGAGGAATGGTTCGTTGAGCTCTAGGGGGGAGGCTGCGATTTGATGATCTAGATGCTGCTGTTTATTCATTAAATAAACTTGACTACTACCTCTATTAAAAATTCTTGACTCCTGTGAGTGCTAGCTGGGTCTATTCTGAAACTGAAAAACTGAAAAGCCATTTCTGATTCTGTTAACCTGTTCAATTCTATAATGCCAGTATGACGGCCCCTGGGCCAGATGAGGGCTGTGACCAAAATGAAGTCTGAGGACTGACACAAAACCGACTGACACAAAATATTAATTATAATTGTAGAATTTCATCAGGCAGAATTTGTGCTAGAGTTCATGATTAAGAGTGGTGCTTATGACTGCTGCCCCTCATGGGAGCAGAACCTGGTTTTCCCCCTAGAGTTTATAAGAGCTAGGGGAAGGGGCTGGTTCTATAAACATATAAAAATTGCATCATGACCCTGTGGGTCTAGCATGATAGAGAAAATCTTGGTTCTTTAAATCTTGTTACTTCTGGTCTTAACCACAATGAAATTATGGTGCCACCACCCATTACTTCTTAAAACAGTCACTAGTGAAAAACTACTACCTCAGCCTCACAGGAGTGAGCAATAAATCTCCAGTGCCTTCTTGCTCTCCTGTCCCTGTCCCCTAACTCTAATCTTAATCTGTCAGTGACAGTATAAAGCAGAATCTGTCACTAGCTTGGGAATTAATATTAAGGCATCCATGTTAACATTGTGACTGACTTCTCCAAAAACACCCAAGTACTTTTTGTCAGGCGAGGAGCTGGCAGGTGATACCTGCTACTGCTGTTAGAGCTGCAGTAAGATTTAGAACAGTGAAGCCAGCAGGATACAGGGAGGGATTTTCTTAACCCAGGATTAAAAATAAGGGTACCAGAGGATGAAGAATTAGATTAACTTGTGAATTATCACTGTCAGGTACAGTTTATAATTGATTCTGAGACTGTGAAGTGAGAGTGCTTTATTGTGTTTAAGGTTATGTTGAGGTTTGTAGGCAGGGTTATGGACAGCTGAAGTAGGATAATTGATACCAAGTATGAATTCTGCATGGCACACAGAGCTGGTCCCTTTAGAAATACAGACTTCTGGGCATCTCCTTCTGGCATCAAACTGGTAAGAGTGGGATGGATTGAGGTTCCCCTCCCCCAGCAACTTTAGTTGAAAGCCCTCTTCACCAGGTTGGCAAGCCTGTGACCAAAGATGTTTTTTCCCCTTCTCTGATAGGTGGACCCTAGCAGACCAGGTATCTCAAAGTGAGTCCCATGGTCTAAGTATCTGAAGCCCTTGCTCTTGCACCAGTCCTGTAAGCATTTGTTGATTTGCCAGGTTTGACGGGCCATTTCACACCCCTTCCTTCTGACAATGAGTATTGATGAAAATCTGCCTGCACTGCAGAGGCCCTTACTGCAGCTTCCAGGGCTCTGTAATCCTTCTTGATACTATATGAAATGTAGGTTTCTCATTAGGCTTTAGGACTAGAGAGAAAAAAAATATTGTATTGTGCTAAGTAGGAGTGAAGGCCTACAGAGGTAAATGTGTTGTGATTTCTGCCAAAAGGAGGGTTGCTGGTCAACTTTGTTGGAAGCAGGACTACATCTGAGTCACATTTAATGTCAGTCTTTAAAAAAACAGGCTGAATTTAAGTAGGGGTTAACTTAACTAGTTGACTGTAATAAAATAACCTAGCATAAGGTAAAACCCATAATTTGGTCTTAAGATCCAGGTAACTGTCACTGGAAGAAGAGTATGACTGAAAAGTACTGAATTAAGGTGAATTACTGCTTTGGTTATCAAGGTCATTATAGTATTATGTTTGGATATTAATACCAGAATTTGGTTTAGAATTAGCATCAAGTCAGACTATTCTGGTTCACTGACAGATCCTACAAAGTCTGCTGAGCTAAGATGAAGGTTAGTGCCAGACATGGCATTCGGCTTTTGGCTGATACTGGGACTCAGGAAGGTCACTGCACTTGTGTCTTAACGGTTGTGTTAGGGCAGGCATTTGAAACAGCAGAGCTAGGATTATTGATTGAATTCACAAGATTACCACGGCTAGCATGATATCTGAAATAGGTCATACTTAGTGAGAATTGCTGCTCTACTGTGTTAAGGTTGTAATTAGAATTTGCTGTGTCAAGGACTAAAGAGCTGAGGCCAGCAGGGTGGAGGGGAATTAAACAGAGATGATAGGCTTGTTATTTGTTCTGATGTAATTATCCCTGGGCTGTGAGACACCTGATAGGATAAATGTAGATGAATCTCCATTAAAAAAAGAAAAAAAAAAAAAAAAAAGAAGGGGGGTGAGATAGTCTAGGTGATGAAAAAATTCTGGTAATGCCCATGCCTTTAAACTGATTACACAGCCCTTCTTCTAACCTATTAAAATTTATAAAGATCAGACTACCCTGAATCCCTTTCATTTCAGAGCTGGGAATGTTGCCTACCTCAGATATAGTGTAGTAAAACCAGATTTATCCTGCTCAGGTACAGCACTGAGTTTCAGCTAATAAGCCTGCTGAAATTCAGAGCTCTGGCTGAGCGCAGACTCATTTTGCACCTAAGGCACATCAGGACTTATTATTTCTGATGTAGCTAAGCATGTCCTGAAATACTTTTCTGTTGTAAAGCCTAAACATCTGGTGAGTTGTGGAGCAGGTCTCAGGGAAAAACAAAACCACACAAGCCACCAAAGCCCCCAAAAGTAAAAAAAACCCAAACATACAAACCACAAAAAAACTCTTATGATTAAAATGTTAAGAACACATTTGCAAGTAATTTAAGAATAAGTTACTTACAGACATAGTGTAACTATTCTAACTAAAATTCTACATGTGTGGTGCTGTGTTGCCTTCTATGTATATGGATTTGGAAGAGGTATTTTTCTTCATGGGCTTTTGTTTTGTGTGAAAATAAAGGTATTTGTAATTCCATTGCTGGAAAAATTAATAAATATTACTCTCTGCCTCTATTTCAAAAGGAAATTTCACTTTAGAATATAAAACAAATATTGCTCAAAATCCTGTTTTGCTTTGCTGTAAATATTCCATATGTAGCCATATAACAATTGAAAACATCTGAATCAATCTATGAAATCATTAAAGGGGGGGAAAATATCCCCAACACTTCGCAAAATAGTTTTAAACACTTATTTTAAAGAGAGGTAAAATCAATTAAAATGAACCACTTGCTAATTCTCTCTGTCAAAATAGAAGAAATGTCTCTATATTCAGAAATAACATTATGTCCTTTTGAGAAGGGCATACTGCTTTTTACATGAGCTGGGTAGCTGAAATCCTATTTCAAAACCATAGCATTTCAAATGGGTAACCACGGAGGATTCTTTGTCTTTGATTCTGTGATGGGTGAGAACATACATTTGTACTGAAGCAGTGCAGGAAACCTTCATTCCTACCCATAACAACACTGGGTAATCTCACATTTAACATTCTGGGTGGGACAATGAGATTTAGTATGGTGCCCAAGGCAACAGTGGTTACAGTGATTTTACTTTTTCTCGTTATCACTCGTACTTACGATGTTGCAAGGAAATTAGTAGAGCAATGAAGGTCATGCAATCAATACTCTGAGAATTGTAATACCATTAAAGACACCGCTACCTGATGGGACAATCGTGGCCCAGAAGACACTGGTTCTTTGCTGACTCCTGTCTCATTAAGCATCAGAGCGCAGCTGATGTGAGCATTTTGAAGCAGCTAAGTCAAATTATGAAACAGCATTGATAATGATGTTTAGTTAGCGGGCTTAGGGCTTGTTCTATCTGTAAATGACAAGAATGAGGCTGGGAAGGAAGAAAAGCCAATGGTTAATGTGAACAACATTTACCTGAGCACAGAAATCTGACCAAATGCCCTTTAAGTCAATGGAGTGATATTATATCCCTATATGCCTAATAAGTGAAAAGCAGGAAAGAATTAGGATAAAACAAGAAGTTAGAACTGATAGAAAGATTTTTAAGGGAATTTTGCCATTTGCCACAAAAAATTTTAAGTACATATACAGAATGGGAATTTTCTTACTGGACTCTGGATACCTAACTATTCAGCATATATTACAAATTAGGCTGCCTTTTCAGCTAGAAGAGAGAAAAAGGCATCCTCAAAATGGAATTAACTCCTGGTTTAGCTATTGTATTACGTTTGGATGGATTACTCTGTGGAGACACCTTAGCCTCCCAAGTTTGTCTAAAGTAATAACAGAATAGTGGTGACAGTATGTGTGTTTTTACCTGGAATTAGCTGGTTTGAGGTTGGAATGGAACCATACCGTTTCAGTTGCAAGCACTCCAATATTATCCTGGTAACAAGTTCAAAGAGGTCATAATCCTGTCTCAGACATTTGGATAGTTTCCAAATAAAATAGATACATACATAAATAAAAATCTCTGAGCAGCAGGATGCATTGTTTTTATCTTTAATGTAGAGAGCCAGCCAGATCTTCTGCAGCATGCTTCATTCATCTCTTGCATTATTAGCATGTTCATCATCTTACAAGTGTATGCAAGTACTTTTGAAAATAACATATGAGTGTTGATGGGGTCTGCTGTGTTTATAAAATAATTTTGTCTGCTGTTTTTAGAAAACCTGCATCAAAAGTGCTCCCACTAGTTTGTACCCATTTAGGTGAGATCAATATGTTGCCATTGCTGTATGGTAAACCTGTTCATCTTTCTGGATATGAAATGGTTTTCTAAAAAAGTCAGTTGTAAAACAGTCTTAACTGGGATAATGCAGCCTGTGGTAATGGTGGCTGTTATCCAAATAAATTTGAATAAACTTGTCCCCTTAAGTGAAAAGTAACGTGCATATATTGGCTATAATCCTGACCTTTCGAAAATACCAGTCCAATTTAACATTTAACAATGTCTGGTCACACTGATTTTATGGAAAGATATTTGCATTTCATTACATGTATACTAGTGTAGGATGATTGACACTAATGTTTTCCAGAGTTCATTCTTACATGCAATTTTGTTTCCATTTCAGAATAACTTTATTTTGTAAGCGCAAAGAAAAAGGTATCTCTGTTCCTTAGTCAGGTGTAGCAATGCAAGTAGGTCTGGAAAGCAAACTAGCCAGTGCTGGGTATCCCATATCTGCAGTATGCACATTTCAAGCAGCAGGAGGAGGAGGTTTCAGGCCAAGTATTGGTTCCATGGAGTGACCTCCTACTTGCATGTGGTGCGCATTAACTAAAATCCTAGACGCTTCACTGAAGTTCAGTTATATCCAAAGAGAATTCAGATCAAGTTCTCTGAGCCATCTCTGTGATGTGCACCAAAGCATAATGAAGATGGAGTGTTGGAGGAACACTTCAAGAGTACTCCTGACCCAAGTAAAACATTAAGGCAGATTCTCAGTGAGAACAGGCCTCAGGAAAGTACTAATAAGAATAAAACAAACATTGTTTTCACCCAGTTTCAATTTTGGAGACACACGAATCAATTTACCTCTCAACATCACCAGCTGGCAAGTGAGATGAAGCAGAGATTCCTTTCCTATTTGCCCATAAACATCAAATTATCTTAATCTTAAACTCTCCTCACTGGGATTACCATGGGAGACTAACATTTCTAGTTGCAGGCATAATACCAAAACATATCCAGATGTGGAATTACAGTCCTTATTAGGCAAACAGCTGTAGAAATAGTCCATTTTTATTGAACAAATTTCTGATGCAGAGAATCAGGTTATCCTCCTCTTTATCAGCAGAAGAAGTGCTAGGGTTAGCAAAGCACTCTGGAACAAGACTGCCAGACACCCAAGGAAAGGTTTTCCTTGGCTAACTATTGAAAAGCTGTTCTCACAAATCTCTGGTGAAATAATCAGACTGGTAGCAACTGAAGAAGTGTGTGATAGAAGAAGCAGAATGTCATTTGAGTTGGAAATAGAACATCTGGCCTGAGATACAAATAAAATATAAGAAAATGTATTAATAATAATTTAAACAGAATAAAAACAGCCCCTGGAAGATCTCAATGTGAAAAGGCCTTTTCTGATTAAAAATTTAATTGAATTTCCAAATGCTTCTTTCCAGACAAGTACTAGGGAAACTTATTGTCTACTCACCATTTCCTGGATGACCTAGAACTGATTGATGACAAGCATGTCATAATTTTGTCACAAAAGACAGTTACAGATGAATACAAAAAGAAAACATTTTCTCAGCATGAAAACTGCAGGTTCATTTAGCAAGAAACTTTTTTTTAATATAATGTTGTTGCATTTTCTCAATATGTAAGACATCTGTGATCTACCACTTAGGCCTGAATACTCAAATAGATTTTGAAATGCTATCATTCAGCAGACTAGCCCATAATTACACTGGGGATATGAGTTTAAATGCTCTCATTTAGTTAATAGTAACATATTATGATGTAATCAATGCACAGAAGGAATTGTTTACTTTTTTCTGATAGTTAATGATTTTAATTCTGAGAGCTAATGACTTGGATAAAATGAAGAGTAAAAGAGAAATCTAATTTGTAAGGCAAGTTTCAGTTTCATAAAACTCTTCAGAGAGTGAAAGACAAGAAAATGCCACTTCAGTTACTGCAAATTTATAATTTCAAATTAGAGGGTGTTTTTTAAGCGCTTCAATAAGGAACAAAGAATGATGGAAAGAAAATCTGTGTTAGCCAAAGCACAAACCAGGTTTTTAGCAAAGTGTAATGGAGTCTCATACAAGCCACTGGAAGGTTTTTTAAAATGTGCAGTTTTGGTTAATGAAACTTACAACTCTCAAGGACATTTACCCTAAAGGACATCAAGTAGCTTACAAATCATATAGTCAGGCACAGTCCACCCTGAAATTTGAGGTATTATCAGCTTTACCAGTTAATATTCAGACAGAATTGTGGGGTTTATCATCAAACTCCTTGGGAGGGGTGGGGGTTATGTTTTGTTTTGTTGGGTTATTTTCCTGCTTTAGGAAGACATGCGGAATAGGCCATAACCTTAAATGAAGAAGCATATAATATTGCTGTTTTTATAGCCACTAAATCATACTTGCTATTCCTCCCATGTCAACTTCCATTTTCTCTTGCATAACCTACTGCATTTGCCTGTGATTGCTGTGAGCTAGGTTAGCTATCAAACTAAATCAAATGTGATAACCTATTGGCACGAGATTATCATTGTAAATATCAGTTAGAAGTGTGCTAATTTTAGTTTTTAAATAATAAGTCAATAAAAGCAAAGTTCATATGCTACAGAGTGTCCAGAAGAATAGGCAAGCCAACACATTTTTGTTTTTAATGCAGAAACAAAATGTAAGGTGCCATTATAATTAGTGATCTTCTGAATGGCACTATGCCTGTGCTTTTCAAGAACTGACAGATCTGAACCTTTTTCCTATTTTAGATTTAAAATTTGGAGGAACAAAATATGAGGGAACATAATCAAACACTGATATTAACAGAATTCTGATATACATTCTCCTTAATAAAGACATTAACATCTGTTTTGAACAAGCACACCATTGGAAATTGTCAAAAAACCTTCCCGTTAGGGGAAAAAAATATCGGTAACATGCTATTGGGGTATGTTCTAAGTATCACCTGTTTCATCTAGATGCTGTGCATGTAATTTGTAATGTGAATAGTCATAAATATATAATTCCATTGGAAGCTGCTTTTCAGGTGGGGTAGGCTGAAGAGGAGGGTGGGTAGCTGCAGGCAGCCCTAGCCATGTCTGACAATCTTGCTATGGTACACACAGGACTTTATTCAGAGTTCTCAGCTTTGACTCACTGCCCAAAGGCTGGAAATAAGTACCTCTGAAATTCACTGTATTCTAGGAAATGAAGGCAAGTAGCTTTCCATCTTCCCATATCTGTCCTAAAGAACTATCTATGCAAAATCTAGTAATATGAACCTTTTTTTTCCAGTGCCTTACATGTAAATGCTATGTGCTTATATGTAAAAGTTATGTAACTATTCCCATAATAGTTTTGCCTCCAGGAGGAAGAGTGAAGTTGTGCAAATGAGTAAGTAATCACATAAGCATATGATTGCTTTCATGATGACCAGGTTATTAATGTATTTAGAGACTAGGTGTACCTACAGTAAATGAAAATCTAGTCTGGAGGATGATGTGGAAAAAAGGAGAGGAGGAGAGGGGAGAGCTGTGCTGTCCCCACTGGTCTTTCTGACAGCTGCCTATGTCAGGGAGTGGGCAGAAACAGGTCTCGTACCTCTCCAATACCCCTGGGCAGATATGCACTGCCTGGGCATACGGGGAATGCATCCAGACTGCAAGACCTTCTTCAAGGGTTATAAGGCAATCTATGCAGGCTTCTGAACTTTCATACTTGGATGCTTCCATTCTAATTCATAAAGATGAAGGCAAGGCGTTAAACACATCTTTCCTGTAACTGCTATAAATCAAATGCAAATCCTTAGCCAAGGATTTGAAATGACAAAGATTTATCCTTTATTCGTAGTCCAAATTCCTCCAAAAATTTGGGAAGGTATTTTTTAGCAAAGATTGAACAGAAGCTAGTCCTGGAGACAGAAGTCCAGCAGAGGCAGATTGAAAGGAGCAAAAAAAAAGAAGATTGGTGTGGAGCTTCCATCCTCTGCAACATATATCTGTGCCTCAGCTTATTAGCTGCTTTTTCAATTACTAATGTAATTGTTCCTGTTATTTCTAGCAAACCCAGAAATATTACCTACATCTCAGCTTCGTCCTTATCATCAGGGGTTTTTGAAGGACAATTATCTCTGAGCTCTCCATAGCATATAAATGGAAGGCCACTGCCACTAAAACTGCATTATCTTCTACTAAGAAAAGCCACTCCTGTTTAATCCAATTATATCCATGATATACTAGAGTGTGTATATTAACCATATATATATAGAGGCTGCTTTACAGAGAGATTAAAAAAACTACTGATGTATGCCCAACATTGTTGGGAACATTCCAAAAAAACCCTGTCATATTAGATGATTTGTTCATGGCATGCAGCCTGAGTTCAGCTGAGTTCCAGATGCTGACAGGCCTGACATTGCTGCAGTGGATATCAGGAGGTTTCTAGGAAAGGCTATGACAGTCTTTTGTATTGGACACCATAACTGCAAGGGCATTTGGAGGTTTCACAGAGTGCCAGAAAAACCCATTTGGTAAGCATGTGCTGGAAAACATCCCAAGGGACTCAATACACTGTTGGTTTTTTTCCCAGGGAGCTGCTAGCATGGGTTATTCCTGAATGTAAGCCCAACAGCATCACTGAAGTTACATAGAAATACAGGAAACCCAGTAGCTAGTCTGCCTGTAAGGCAACTCACAGCTTTTCTAAATTATGAGCATGAAAATAATAACAGTCAACCCCACACACATGCTAGAGTTCTCTGTTTTAAAACCTGTGTTCACCTAGCCCACTAGTAATGCTATATGTAGAAACTGTGTGTAAGACATGATAAAAAACTTAGTCCATGGAATTATGTATTTCACCTAAGCTATATTCCATGTTGCTTCACCTGTGTGTTAGGTAGGACCCTCAAAGGCAGCATAGGCAGTAAGGTGGTTAAAAATCAGACCCCCTGCATTTTATACTTATGTATGATATTTATTATTGTTACACATAGCACAACAGGTGCGTCTGATGCTGACAAGCAGGGAAAGAGTTAACCTACTAAAACTGTTAACAATTTCCATACAGCTCTTTTAAAGTGTGTGGAAATAAGCCAATAAAAAGCAGAAGTTTCAGAAACATGGCAGTGGGTACAGCCTCAGACTGAAGATGACTTTCAGTTCCAGATCATCCAAGTGCTTCTTTCATGGCCCATAGCCAGGCTGCTCGCAGTCCTCCCTCTATTTCTCCTAAACTGAGACCATAGTGTTTTAATCTGGATGGTGACATGGTTTATGGTAATTGTCATAATGTCCATTGCTTTAACTAGATTCTCATCAAAGTTGTACAATTATGTTCCCCTGAATGTGTATCACCTTTCATAGGAAGGGTCATGTCTGGAGTTATTATAGTTCTGGCACAGTAGGTATCCAGGTGAGAAAATTTTGCAAGTAATGTTAATGACGTACTGTGCTTCCCCTGGAATGACTTTTGAAGACCAAGTGTCCCTTGAACTTTAGGCTTTGTGGTTTTATGAACATTACCCTAAGGGGAACCCTAAACTCTATGACACCATAATGCTGAGGCTCATGTCTCAGGCACCATGGGTGTTCCTCAAGAGAAAGGCATGTAAGGAGCAATGCTGATGCAGTGCCATACTAGTCTTGGCATGCCTTTTGCAACCCCAATGTCTCTGGACCTCTAGGTTTTGTGGCTCTCTGAACCTTAACCCTAAGTCTAACCCTAAAATTTATGATACAGTAACACTGAAGCTGACATCTTCAGCACCATGCGTGTTCCAGATTAGAAAAATGTGTAAGTACCAATGATCACTGAAGCTGACATCTTCAGCACCATGCGTGTTCCAGATTAGAAAAATGTGTAAGTACCAATGATGATGCAGTGGGATATTCAGCTTGGTATGTCTTTTGCAGCACCAGTGTCCTTGAACCTCTAGGATTTGTGCCTCTCAGAAGCATAAAAATAACGCTAATTATAATGTTCATGGCACCAAAATATTGAGGGTGTGTGCTCCAGCACAGTCAGTTTTATAGATGAGAAAGGCGTGTAAGCACCAATGCTGGTGCAGTGTCATACTCATCTTGGCATGACTTTTGCAGTCCCAATGCTCTAGACCTGTAGGCTTTGTGGCTGTTTGAACTCTAACTGTAACCGGAAACCTAACTTCTGTGATACCACAATTCTAAGGCTCAAGTCTCCAGCACCATGGGTGTTCTTCAGGAAAACAGTATGTAAAGAGCAATCTTGATGCAATTCCATACTTGTCTTGACATGCCTTTTGCAGCCCCATTATCTCTGGAACTTTAGGCTTTGGGACTCTCTGAACCCTAACCCTAAACTTTATGATATCACCGTGCTGAGGCTCACGTCCTCTGCACAGCGGGTGTTCCTCAGGAGAATGGTATGTAAAGAGCAGTGTTGCTGCAGTGCTGTAATCTTCTTGGCATGCCTTTTGCAGTCCAAGTGTTTCTGGACCTGTAGGCTTTGTCACTCTCTGAACTTTAACCCTAACCGTAACCCTGAAGCTTATGATACCACAACAACTAAGGCTCACGTCTACAGCACCATGGGTGCTGTTCATGAGAAAGGTATGTAAAGAGTAATGTTGATGTAGTTCTCTACTCGTCTTGGTATGCCTTTTGCAAACCCAGTATCTCTGGAACTGTAGGCTTCATGGCTCTCTGAACCCTAAGCTTTATAATACCACAATATTGAGGTTTCCGGCTTCAGCACCATGGGAGTCCCAGATGACAAAGATGTGCAAGTACCAATGTTGGTGCAATCAGATGCTCATCTTGGTATGCCTTTTGCAGCCCCAATGTCCCTGGACCTGTAAGCTTTGTGGCTGTTTGAAACCTATACCTAAAGCTAACTCTAATCTTTTCGACACCGTAATATTGAGGCTGTGAGCTCCACTGGAGTGAGTTTTCCAGATGAGAAAGGTTTGCAAGAAGCAGTGTTAATGGTGTACTGTGGTCCTTCTAGAATGACTTTTCCAGACCCAGTGTCCCTGGAACTTTAGGTTTGTAACTCTCTGAACCCTAACCCTAACCAGAACCCTAACCTCTATGGCACCCTAATACTTAGGCTGTGGTCTTCAGTACAGCTGATGTTCCAAACGATAAAGGTTTCTAAGGAGCAATGTTGATGCAGTGCTGTATTTGTCTTGGTATGCCTTTTGCAGCCCCAGTGTTTTTGTTCCTGTAGGCTTTGTGGCTCTCTGAACCCTAACCCTCACTGGAACCCTAACCTCTACGACACCATGACACTGGGGCTTAGGTCTCCAGCACCAAGGGTGTTCTTCATGAGAAAAGTATGTAAGGAGCAATGTTGATTCAGTTCTGTACTCAATCAACATGGTATGCCTTTTGCAGACCCACTGTCTCTGGATCTCTAGGCTTTGTGGCTATTTGAATCATAAATGTAACATTAACCCTAACCCAAAACCAAACCCTAAACCTAAACTGGTTTTAACGGCACCCTGGAGAGGAGGCTCAGGTCAGGAGCATCACAGGTGGCCAAAGAGAAAGTTGGTCCAAAGCTGGTCCAAAGACCAATGTTCCTGCAGTGCCCTAGTCATCTTGGAATTCCTTTGACAGCCCCAGTACCCCTGGACTTTAGGCTTTGTAGCTCTATGAACACTAAACACTAACTCTAATCTTTAAGGCACTGTAATAGAGGCTGAGAGCTCCAGCAGAGTCAGTTTTCCAGATGAGACAGGTGTGTAAAGACCAATGTTGGTGCATGCCCTGCACATCTTGGCATACCTTTTGCAGCCCCAGTGTCTCTGGACCTGTAGGCTTTGTGATTCTCTGAATACTATACTTAACCATAACTCTAACCTCTGACACCTTAATACTGAAGGCGTCAGTCTCCAGTATAGCCAGTGTTCCAGATGAGAAAGGTGTGTAAGGATCAATATCGATGCAGTGCCGTACTCGTATTCACATGCCTTTTGCATCCCCAGTGTTTCTGTACCTTTAGGCTTTGTGGCTCTCTGAGCCCTAATCCTAACCCTAACCCTAAACTTTATGATACCACAATACTGCGCCTCACAGGTTCAGCACCATCGGTTTTCCAGATGAGAAAGGTATGTAAGGATCAATGTCGGTGCAGTGTCCCTGGACCTGTAGGATTTGTAACTCAGTGTTGGTGCAGTGTCCCTGGACCTGTAGGATTTGTAACTCGCTGATCTGTAACTCTAAACCCTAACTTCTGTGACAGCTGAACACTTACTCTGTGGTCTCCAGTACAGTCAATGTTCCAAATGTTAAAGGGTATTTGAGCAATGTTGATGCAGTGCTGTAGTCACATAGGCATGACTTTTGCAGTCCTATTGTCTCTGGACATGTAGGCTTTGTAGCTCTCTGAACCCTAAGCTGATCCTGAATGGCATGTGGAGCTGAGGCTCATGTCTCCAGCACCATGAGTGTCCCACATGAGAAAACTGTTCAAGGTCCAATGTTGGTGCAGTGCCATACTCATCTTGGCATGCATGTTCAGCCAAAAGATATCTGGACTTGTAGGCTTTGTGGGTCTCTGAACCCTAACTGTAACCTTAACCCTAACCTCTATGACACCAGAATACTGAAGCTCTTGCCTCCAGCACCATGGATGTCCCACATAATAAAGCTGTGCAAGAACAAATGTTGTTGCAGTGCCGTGATCATCTTGGCATGCTTTTTGCAGCCCCAAGATGTCTGGACCTGTAAGCTTTGTGGGTCTCTGAACCCTAACCCTAACCCTAAACTTGATGACACCATAAGACTGAGCCTCACGTCTCCACCACCATGGGGGTTCCTCATGAGGACGGTATGTAAGGAGCAATGTATTCATCTTGGTAGGTATGTAAGGAGCTGTACCTGTCTTGGCATGCCTTTTACAGCCCCAAGATGTCTAGACCTGTAGGCTTTCTAGAGCTCTGAACCCTAACCCTAACCATATACTTGATGAACAAATAAGACTGAGTCTCACATCTCCACCACCATGCGTGTTCCTCATGAGCAAGGTGTGTAAGGAGCAATGTGGATGCATTGCTGTACTATTCCTTGCATGCCTTTTGCAGACCCAGTTTTACTGGACTTGTAGTCCCTGTGGATCTCTGAACACTAACCCTAACCAGAACCCCAACCTCTATTCACCATAATTCTAATGCTGTGGTCTCCAGTGCAGTCAGTGTTCTACATGAGAAATCCATGCAAGGAGCACTCTTGATGCAGTGAAGTACTCATCTTGGCATGCCTTCTGAAGCCACAGTTTTGCTGGAACCTGTAGCCTTTGTGGCTCTCTTAACCTTAAACTTAATGCTAACCCCAAGTTTTATGGCACCATAATACTGAGGCTGTCAGATCCAGAAGGGTCAGTTTCCCAGGTGAGAAAAGTCTGTCAGGAGCAAAGGTGGTTCAGTTGCATACTTGTCTTGGCATGCCTTTTGCAGCCCCACTCTATCTTGACTCATAGGCTTTGTGCCTCTCTGAACCTTAAACTTAACACTAAACCTAATGTTTATGGCACCATTCTATTGAGGCTGTGGTCTCCTGTAGAGCTGGTGTTCCAAATGAGAAAGTTGTGTAAGGAGCAATGTTGGTGCAGTGCCATACTCATCTTGGTATGTCTTTTGCAGGTCCAGTATGTCTGGACATGTAGGCTTTGTGGTTCTCTGAACCCTAACTGTATACTGAATGGCATGTGGAACTGAGCCTCACATCTCCAGCACCATGGGTGTCCCACATGAGAAAGCTGTGCAAGGACCAGTGCTGGTGCAGTGCCGTACTCATCTTGGCATGCCTTTTGCAGCCCCAAGATGTCTGGACCTGTAGGCTTTGTGGGTCTCTGAACCCTAACCCTAGCCCTAATCCTAAACATGATGACACCGTAAGACTGAGGTTCATGTCTCCACCACCATGGATGAGAAATCATGATAAGAAAGGTATGTATGCACCCACATTAGTGCAGTGCCATACTCAACTTGGTATGTGTTTTGCCGCCCCAGTGTCTCTTGCTCCGTAGGTTTTGTGGCTCTCTGAACCCTAAACCTAAACTATATTATAGTGACTAAAAGGATGTAATTGACTAAATCTCCTGCTCCGGCAGGGGGATTGGACTAGATGATCTTTTGAGGTCCCTTCCAATCTCTAACATACTGTGATACTGTGATACTGTGACTACTCTGTTGCCTGTCTCTGGACCTAAACCAAATGACACCAACCACGAAGAGGGGAATGAGGGACAGATCACTGTTACATATAAAATATCATCCATCTGAAGTGTGAATGAACACAATTCTCAACAACAATGTCCTCTGAACTACTTTCAAAGTACATAGTCTTTTGTGAAACTTCACTCTGATTATCCTAATTGGCAGACTACAATGCCAAGCATGCTCCTGTGAGGTGTGTTCATATTTATTACAGCTGAAGCAAGAACCATAAGACAAAAGAGGAAATATGGTTAATGAGGCTGAATGTGCACTTCGAACACTAGAAAAAAATTCTTTCAAAGATATGCACATTTTTTAGATTTAGTTTTGCTGCTGACTTAATCTAGCAAGAAATTGTGTCCATACATCATGTTACTTAGAGCTGCTTTAGAGTTCTTTTTAATTCCTAATTAGGGTCTGTTCATTTATTCCCTTGGATTTGTTTCTTCTTTCCGTGAACCTTTCATATTTGTGCTACAATAAGCTACTTTTATGCAGAATATGTCATGTATTCTGCACCCAACAGATGCTAGAGAGCTCCAGCTTGTTTTAAACATGATGAAATCACTGTGCCTTTCTCACAATAGACAGTTGCCAGATCTAAGCCTGCTTGATAACCCAGGGCTTGGGCAGAATGCATTTACAGAGTGGTGTACAAAAGGTATGCAGAACCTAACATGAGAAAGTCTATACACAGGAAATTCAGGAAGAAAAAAAAAAAAAAGAACTGCATTAGAACCAACTCTCTTACTTCTATTCAAAGAAAACAGCTAGCAAGAGACTCCTGAGTCATTAAAGGAAAGGACAATTATGCCAGGAAAGTAGAAAACAGGAAAAAGATTTTTATTAATGCATGTGAAATTTCTGAAAGGTAGGTAGTCTCAGCACAGTTTTGCTTTTAGTACCCAAACAACTACAGAATTTTTCTCAACTGTAAGTAAATTAGTAAGTACATTTGCTAGGCTTTTATGAAAATCCTCTACTTTTTCATAACAAATAAATTAAATGGAGGAAAGCACAATAAAGTAGCATGGGCAAAGGAGAAGGTCTCTGAGGAGCTTCTCACCTTTAATCGAGGCTGTTAGAAATCCCTCCTGCTTGAGATAGACTCTCAGACATGCTTCCTGATAGGCAAAAAAACCCCACCTATGGGATTTTCTGGATCCGATCCTCCTGCTGAAATCTTTCCATGTTTAAATATCTTTTCCCTGGTATTAGTCTTGTATCTTCTTCCATTCAGGCATATGTTGCATAGATTTACAATGAAGTCATGAGGGACTTCTGGAAACTCAGCAATAACCTAGTATCAAATCATTAAAGAAATTGTGCCCAGGTTTCTTAATCTCCTAAAAGAAACAAATTGTGGGGAAAAAAAACAACCAGCAGTTATTTCTTATTTTGTCTTACAGAGCTAACATTCACTGTTACTAATTTTTGAACAGTACGTGCTTTGCTATGAAACAATAACAGACTGAAACAAAGAACATTGCAAAAAATCCATCTACAAAACAAAGGGAAGGCTAAATTCACTAATATATAAATATATGTATATGCATATTCTGGGATCCGATGACTTTGGCTTTCCCACATTACTTAGAAAAAATAATAGCTAATTTGCTGAAGAGGATGAACCTGAAAACTTTAAGCAAAGTGGGAATGGAATGGAGAAGGTATATGAATTTAGACATCCTTTTCATAAACAAGCTCTTTACCCACAGGCTACAAAGTAATTTTTCCTGTGCTCTTTTTGGACTACTGAACCTTTAATTACTGCATGTGAAGTGGGACAGCTTCAATGGAAGGGCTTTAGTCTGCCTCAAAAAGCCTTACCTGATAATGCTTGAATCAGTTCCATTGCCCTAGGCAGGAACAGAGGAAGGAAAGTGAAGCCTTCACAACCCTTGCAGTAGCCTGAGTTAGAGGAGTTTTCATTAACGGTCAGCTCAGGAGCTGAATTTCTGCTGGATACAGACAATATGTGCTGGCCTGAAGGAGAATGTCTGAGAGACAGGTATGCTTTATTATATGTGTTTGTTCTCATAGTTTTGTATCCTCTGGCATAGATGTTCATTACTTAGTGTGATGTTTTCTGTGATTCACCGTCCTAAACATGAGGTTTTCTTCCTGCCTGGTGCAAAGAACATAAACCCTTAGGAAGGACTGTGAATGTTGTCAAGCAAGTGCGCACGGTAAAGATGGGCAGTGAATTGTCAGCCTGCACTCTTAACTTCTCTTGAGCAGTCTCAAATTCTTTCATAAGAATATGGTGTACGCCTGTGTTTTGACAGGTGGCAGTGACTGTGGCACTGAAAGATAGAGTGATGGGCAGAGTATACCAACAGAAGTATACTTTCTTTTTATCTTCTCCATCCAACCTGAAGGTATCAAAATTAATCCTTTCCAACTTCCTTCTTTGTTCTTTGTAGTAAATCTTCTCCGTATCAAATCATTTCCCTGTGTATATTTTGGCAACCCCACTGATTTGCCCATTCCCTCAGTGACAGCTGTGTAGTCACATTACTTTCACTTTATGTCAACTCTGACACATAGTCAACCAGTAAATTGGATCATTTTCTCAGACTGACTGCAGTCAGTGTTACCTTGGTTATTTCTGTGAAGAAGCCTGGTCTTGTACCCAGCTGTAACTGGCTCTCTGCAAGACTGATAGCAGCAGAAGCAATACAATCTTACATTTGAGACCACACTTAACAGGTGAATCTGCGTCATAGGAAAAAGGAAACATTTTTAATTTAGGCACTTTGCAGAGCCACCTCCCTGTTCTCTGCCCCAGTGCACTTCAAGAGATTGATTTAAGTTGACAAAAGAAAGATTTAAGATAATGCCTGACTCTTCATCTGAAATCCTCGCTGTGGTGCCATCTTCTTGCCCTCTTTTAATTTAGTTTGACACAGTGGCAGGTGGCAGGGATATGTTAGGTGCCTTCACTTTAGATCTGATTCTGTTAGACCACTGAAGTAATTTTCACATCATTGATACACTTTATAAAAAGAAACATACTTCTTCCTGTGCAGAAAGACAATAAACATAGCCACAAAGAACAAACAAATGAATTCTAAACTGGGGTTAAGTAGGAAAATAAATAGCGGAAAGGTACTTCACCCAGGTGAACCAAATCCAAGTCGAACAATGTGCACAGATTTTGCAGGGGAAGTACTGAAGAGTTAAAATTCAGTTAGAAGTATCTTAATTGGTATTTCTTTGGCTGTGACTGTTTGGTCAATATAAAACCCAGATAACCAGAGTAGGCACATTTTATGCTTTCTAGAGAACAGCAGTCATCCTTCAACATAATGCTGGCTACATAATCAGTGAGCCTGTTTAACGTGCACTGTTTTCCTGGGAAAATACACACAATGACAACTTAGGGAAGAAACAAGACAGCTTCCAAACAAATGATCAGACGGTCTCATTGCAGATCACACAAATGGAATGTATTGGGTGTACCTGGTAAGGTTTTCGTAGCAGATTACTTCTATGAGAAGACACAGAAACTACTCCACTGTCAGACAGTTAAACAGGCTCTAAGATGAAACCACCTCTGGCCAAAGCTGAGCCCATCAGCAATGGTGGTATTACTGCTGTGACAATGTATTTAAGAAGGTAAAAAACTGTTGCTGGGAGAGAGGGGTGAGAACGTGTAAGGGCAACAGACCTTCAGAAACCAAAATCAGTGAAGAAGGACATGAGGAGGTGCCATAGGCATGGGAACAGATTCCCCTGCAACCAGTAGTGAAGACCATGGTGAGGCAGGCTGTCTCCCTGCAGCCAATGAAGTCTGTATTGGAGCAGCCCATGGAGGATCCCATGACAAAGCAAGTGGATGTGCCTTGAAGGATGCTGTGACCCTATGGGAAGCCTGTGCTGGAGCAGGCTTCTGGCAGAACCCGTGGCTCCATGGAGAGAGGAGCCCATGCTGGAGCAGGCTTGCTGCAGGACTTGTGACCCCGCAGAGGACTCACACTGGAGCAGTCTGTTCCTGAAGGGCTGCATCCCATGGAAGGGACTCACACTGGAGCAGTTCATGAACTTCAGCCCATGGGAAGGACTCACATTGGGGTAGTTCATGGAGGAGTGTCTCCCATGTTAAGGACGCCATGCTGAGGCAGGGAAGAGTGTAAGTGAGAAGAAGCAGCAGAAATGAAGTGTTATAGATTGATCATGAACAATGTTTTGCATACCCTGAGCTGCTCATGAAGAAGTGCTCATGGTAGAGAATCTGAGAATGCAGTTGAGCCTGGGAGGATTTTTAGATTTGTTCTTATATTTTATTAACAAATTCTGATTTTTACTGTCAATAAAATACACTGATTTCCCCAAGTTAAGTCTGGTTCTCATGTGACTGTAACTGATGGATGACCTCCCTGTCTTTGTCTTGACTTTTTCATTATATTTGGCTCAGTGGGCACCTGGCAGACAGCCAAGGTCAACTCACCACATGAAAATAGAGAAAAAAAAATCCAAAGATTCTACAGGAATAGCTCCACAATAAATCAATGCATGGATAAATAAATAAATGTGGTCACCATAGCAGCATGGAGAGAGATATGTGAAATGAGAGAATTCATCAATCCAGCAAATTCAGTTAAAATCCAAAGAACTGGATCTCTTCAGAGATCTGTCCTGGAAACTTGTTAAAAAACTACTAGTACTGGTAACATTTGCACAAAATAGCATCTTTGTAGTTGATGTCCTGGGTTCAGCTGTAACAGTTGTTTTTTGCCTTCCCAGTAGCTGGTGCAGTGCTGTGGTTTTGACTTTAGCCCGAGAATAGTGCTGATAACACACCGATGTTTTTAGTTGTTAAGTAATGCTTACTCCAGTCAACGGCTTTTCAGTCTCTCATGCTTTCCCAGTGAGGAGGGGCACAAGCAATGACGAAACGAAGACAGAAACCTGACCCGAACTAGCCAAAGCCATGCCATAGCACTAGATACCCAGTATATAAACCAGGGTGAATTACTCAGAAGGCCCAGATCACTGCTTGGGTTGGGCTGGGTAGCGCTCAGCGGATGGTGAGCGATTGTATTGTGCATCACTTGTGTTGATTGTTTTCCTTTCCCCTTTTGGTTTTACATTATCTCCTCTTGTTATTTCCCTTATCATTATTCTTATTAGTGGTAGCAGCAGTAGTTCCATATTATACCTCAGTTACTGGAGGTATAATGTTCTTATCTCAACCCGTGGGGATTACGTTCTTTTGATTATCCTCCCCACCCCTCCAGGACCTGGCAGGAAAAGAGCAGGGGTGGAGGGGGAGTGAGCAAGCAGATGCGTGGTTCTGAGTTACTGGCTAGGCTCAAACCACTATATTCCACTAATACGGAATGCTACAAGGCGGAGAGAAAGGTGAGTATCTCCAGAGAGGAGCCTTCAACTCCGGAGTGAGGTGAAGCCCCGCATCCAGAAGCCTCAGCTCCGAGCGGCGACAGCCATAGACCGAGCCTCAACCCTTCCCCAGGCCTTGCCCAGGCCAGCAGGGACTCACAGGGGGCGGTGGCAGGAGGGACGGCCAGGGAGCAGGGAAACAGGGAATGGCGCGGTTGTTCACGTCTGCAACGCGAGTGGGTAGCAAGCAGTGTGGGGAGTGCTCGCCTCTGGCTGTCCCAGCGGCGGCAGCAGGCAGAGCCGGTGAGAGGAGAGGCTGCAGCGCAGATCTCGGGGTGCAGAAAGTGCCTGCCCTGGAGTCGTGAGCAGGGGGTGCGCCATGGGAAGGGCTGCACTCGGTGCGCCCTGGTGGAGGTCCTCCTGCAGCCGGGGCTGAGCTGCGAGACAGTCAGCGGCTGAAAGGTGTCAGGGAAGCTGAGAGGAAGTTGGATTGTCTGCTCGCACGCACAAACTGTGCAGGGACCTTCATTAGGGACTGCAGTGATAGGACAAGGGGGAATGGGTTCAAGCTTAAACAGGGGAGGGTTAGGTTAGATATATGGAAGAAGTTCTTTACTGTGAGGGTGGTGAGGCACTGGAATGGGTTGCCCAAGGAAGCTGTGAATGCTCCATCTCTGGCAGTGTTCAAGAGCAGGTTGGATGGATTGACATGGTCTAGTGGGAGGTGTCCCTGCCCATGGCATGGGGGTTGGAACTGGATGACCTTAAGGTCCTTTCCAACCCTAACTATTCTATGATTCTATGTGTTTTGAAATAATGAATTTTGGCCATTTTTTTTCCAAAAAGGATGGTAAATTTATCCCAAAGTATTTTTTCCTGAGTGTTTTATGTTCTAAGATATACTCCAACATGTGTGAAACTCATTATAAGATTGTGAGAATTACTTTCTGTCCTTATTTGCACTGGATGTGAAGGAAGAGCTAGGGAACACAGTGATTCATCTGCATGAGTTAATTAGACGTTGCCTGTGAAGCTGTATTATTCCATTGTCAAAAGGGTCTCTGACATGATTTTGCTCTGGGCCACCAACAACTCTCCTAGTCAGTGCATGAGCAAGTCTGCATGACCATTCCTAATAGACAATTTGAATAAGCACCTTTTTCAGGTGCCAAGAGAGTTTAATAGTATCAGTGCATCAGTTGGCCCCAGGGCCAAAGAATGGGACCGGTCATTGTTTAATTTACTACTTTCAAGGTGACAAAAGTGAGGAAGACTTGTGAGGAAGACAGGTGTGTAAAAAGTGTACGGAAGAGCAGTAGACTCATTGAGAAAACCCTTTCCTCAAAAAGAATAAACAAAAACCTTACTGAGGAATGGAAAAAAGAGATACATAATTGCAAAGTGAATTTAGGGGTCTGTATGATCAGATAAAACTAGCAATGGCAAAACTCAACCTCAGTTAGAACTTGCAAATTAACTTATGCCATAAAAATAGCCATGTAAATAAACAAGAACAAGATAAGGCATCCCACCTCTATTGCTACCCCTACTAAGGATGGAGGAAAAATTAAAGGCAGTGTCAGCATGAATCCAAATGTAAATCAAAGCTTTGCCTTCTTTCTGGTATGATTGATGAAGCTGACTAACCAACTGTCCCAAAAGATAATGGGAAAGAGAGTAGGCAAATGGGATTACTAAATCCAAGACTGAAGTAAAACTCAATTTGGAGATATCCATCCCAGAGGTCTAAAAACCCTGCACATTAAATCTAGGTTAAATAGCAAGAATCATTAATATATTTATGGAGTTAATAAGTGTACCTCTTGGCTAAAGAACTGGCATTATGGTACCTACATCGAAGAAATGGAGAAGTTACAGCTGAATACAGAATCCTTTATTTGACCTCAGCAGTAGGAAAGACTTTCAAATATTTTAGAATAGGCTACTGAAAGTTACAGAAGCAAATAAAAAAGGAGTTGAATAGTGTGGGTCAGTCATCTATGCAACACCCTCCAGGTAAGGCCTCTGGTTTTCTAGACAATCAAAATAAAATAAAACTATTCAATTAATTTTTCAGTAAAATTTTAATATGATGCTGCATCGGAAATGACTAGTCAATAAAGGCAAATATATAAAAGAATAGATAAAGGTGATTATGTTGCATTATATTGAAAAGCAAATCTTTCCGTTAGGATAGTGTGGTAATGGAGCTCTTAGATTAGTCTTGTGGACAGTGTCATCATCACTGGGCAGTATCATCATCAGTGCCTTTGCTCTTAGCTGTGCTAAGGAAAAGTTCTGATTCACAATTTGAGGATGAGATGTCAAGAAATAAGTCTAAGAATAATATGCATAAACAACAGAAGACTTTAAAACCTAAGGTTGTGAATTGAAGAGGAATTATAACAACTGCACGCAAAAAATAACAACCAAAATTAACCCTGAATGCTTATGTAAAGGGTTCATAGAATCACAGAATAGTTAGGGTTGGAAAGTACCTTAAGACCATCTAGTTCCAATCCCCCCTGCTGTGGTCAGGGACACCTCACCCTAAACCGTATCAATCAAGACTCTGTCCAACCTGCCCTTGAACACTGCCAGGGATGGAGCATTCACAGCTTCCTTGGGCAACCTGTTCCAGTGTCTCAGCACTGTCATAGTAAAGAACTTCTTCCTTATATCTAACCTAAACCTCCCCTGTTTAAGTATAAACTCATTCCCCCTTGTCTTATCACTACAGATCCATAATGAAGAGCCCTGCACAGTTTAGAGACAAGAATGTCGTGCAGGAGAGTGTCAAACACTTTGCACAAACCAAGGTAGATGGTGTCAATTGCTTTGCCCCTCTCTGGGTTTCTTTCATAGTCTGTTTCACAACTAATAGAGGAGGTTTACACCCCTACTCTCCAAATTTGTAACTTATTTTCTACAGTGGCCACATCTTACAAAGTATTTTAAGACAAGAAGAATCTCAAGACAGAAAATATTTCCCCAGAAATAATTTCCCAATTGAAGGAAGGGTGGGAAAATTTCTTCACACTTACTGCAAATTCATTTGTAGTTCTGGGAGGAGGGTGAAAGTCCCTCCTATGACTGTCACCCACAAGCACAGGTAAAGAGGCAAACTGGGCTCTTTTCTGCTCTTTCTAAATGAATATATTTTTTTATCAAGACTAATATGAAGATGAACTGTTTCATAAATTCCTAATCTGTGAGCATAATATCTCCATGATCAGAGCTATCTCTTTCCACATTGAAAAAGGTTCTGTAGCACTGTCACTTGTGCTCCAGATTCTGCTGATGTATAAAGCATATTAGATGGCAAATCTTTAAAACTGTCTGATTAATTAAACTTCAGACTACAATAGTTGTTTTGTAAAGTGGCCCATGTAAGTTTGAAGTAAAGACCTCATTTCTCAGCCCCACAGGACAAGCTCTGAAAGAAACCTCCATCAACTGTCATTTTATTTTAGCAAAAAAAAACCCCAACCACCCAGAAATCAAGGATGGAATATCCTTCTGGGTTTTTTTTGAAATCTGATCGCTTTTGTCACTTTTGAATCAAATCCTTAATGACATTTAAATATTTGTTTAAAAGAATTTCCATTTCTCCCATTTTTAATTAGAAGTTATAAAATGCATTATTTACCCAGGAGATAAGTTCAGAGCCATTCCATCCTATTTACAACAAAGAGAGCCTATAATAAGTCCTTGAAACCTGTTCTAATCTATTATATAAATATTTAATTAGTTATAAAATGCTAATTTTTTACCAGAGAGACTGAGGCAACTTCTGTGAAGTTACTATGGATGAAAAGAGTTCATAAGGGTTTTTTGAAAGTATCATATGCTTAATAGCTTGAAAGAGTTGATTTACAATATGCTCAAATCTGGCAAATGCATGTTTAGTTTGCTGTCTTTTTATTGTATGTTATTTAGCTATGATCTAAGGAGATATTTTTCCAGGCATCTGTTGATTACATTAATTGCTAAATAACTATTTGCTTAGAAGTATATGATTTCAGTCATTAGAAGAAATGCTGCTCTTCACCATTACTTAAAAATTATAATTAGACTCTGGTTTGGGGTTTGTGTAAGGTTTTGGTAGCATAGGGTTTACAGGGGTGGCTTCTGTGAGAAGTTGCCAGAAATTTTCCATTTCTGACAGAGCCAGTGCCAGCTGGATCCAAGAAGGACCTGCCGCTGGCTAAGGCCAAGGCCAAGCCCATCAGTGAAAGTGGTAGCACCTCTAGGGTAACATATTTAAAAAGGGGAGTATAGCAGCCTTGCAGTATTTGAAGAGGGCCTACAGCGATGCTTGAGAGTGACTTCATCGGGGACTGTAGCAATAGAACAAGGGCATGGGTTTAAACTGAAAAAGGGGACATTCAGGTAAGATATAAGGACAAAGGTCTTTACTGTGAGGGCAGTGAGGCACTGGAACAGGTTGCTCAAAGAGGCGGTAAATCCTGGCAGTGTTCAAGGGCAGGTTGGACAGCATCTTGGGTGACATGGTTTAGTGTGTGGCATCCCTGCCCATGGCAGGGGCTTGGAACTAGAGGATCTTAAGGTCTTTTCCAATCTTAACTATTCTATGATTCTGTGAAAGTTACTGGACATGAGAAACTGCAGCCAGGAGAGAGAAGTGAGAATCTGTGAGAGCAACAACTCTGTAGACACCAAGGTCAGTGCAGAACGATGGGAAGAGGTGTTTCAAGTGCTGGAGCAGAGATTCCCCTGCAGCCCAGGGTGCAGACCATGGTGAGGCAGGCTGTCCCCTTGCAGCCCACAGTAGACCCCAGGGTGGAGCAGAGGGATGCCTGAAAGAGTCTTGTGACCCTGTGGGAAGGCCATACTGGGGCAGGCTCCTGGCAGGACCTGTGATCCTGTGGAGAGTGGAACCCACGCTGGAACAAGGGAAGTGTGTGAGGAGTTCACCCCTGCGGACAAAGGAGCAACAGAGACAATGTGTGATGAACTGACCAGAGCTGTCATTCCCCCCATCCTCCTGTGCTACTTGCAGGGATGAAGAAGAGAAAATTAGGAGTAGAGTTGAGAGAAGAAGGGAGGGGTGTTGGGGAAGGTGTTTTAAGATTTGTATCTTCTCATTATTCTACTCTGGTTTGACAGTAATTAATGAATGTTCTCTCCCTCTCCTATCTAGATAACCTGAGCCTTTCATCACATTTTCTCTACCCTGTCCAGTTGAGGAGGCGAATGTATAGAGTGGCTTTTGGTGGACATTTGTATACCCAAACAAATACACACTCCTTAAATTTAAAACCAACTTTCCACAATGAGAATGGGCTCTTAGATATATTAAACCAAGCAGGACATCAAAAGCAAAATCTACGCCCCCCCAGAAGACAGCAAAATAATATGTACCTGATAGTATGTGAAATGCTGTGGCTGAGTAGAACATATAATTAGTGGCTCTGGATGTTAACTTGGAGGAGGAAATCACCTCTTGCTGTAATGTAGAGGTGGCTCAGCTGGCACTGCATGGAGGAGTTCAAACAGTGTAGCTCAGCACTGTTTAGCTTACCTGTCTATGGCCAGAAACTGGGGCCAAGAAAGGTCTGATGGAGACAACAAGGAACTTGTTATGTGTGTGGGATTGGATATCAACCAGCATGGGAGGATTTTCTCTTTTTCTTGCATCTTCTTTTATACTATATTCTTCCTTTAGTGTTTTTGTATTCTTTCCATGCGCTCCAATACATGTGGTGCTACTACGGAGTGTAGGATGACACTCGCTGGAGAACAAAAAAGCTTGTGGTTGTTGTTGGCAGCATATGCAATGATGATAACAGAGAAGCCACAGTATATTCCCACATCAAATATTTGGGCTGTGTTGCTTCTGACAGCTGTCTCCACCAGAGCCAGTGCTGAGTGTGATGATAGCCAACACCTAATTCTCAAGACAGAAATGAAAATTCTGTATAAAGTAATCATGGAGGGCACAGGCTTTGTCCTAGATTTACCTTTCTCAGTGCATATTCCTCTGCAATATAAGTATGGAGAACATACTAAATAGGTTAAGGTTCATCAGCGTTCATAGCCTAGGAGAATAGTTATTTGATTTTGTGGTATTAATATTGACTTAAAAGAACAAACCCATTCTGAATGCAACTGAAAAGTAAAGCACTTCAAAGATCTCTGACTGATTTTCTCAATGCTCTTTCAATCTCAAAACAATTCATTTAGACATCAATTCTGTTACTGTTTTATCTGTTAGCATTAATCTCAGTACTGTAGTTCCTCTTCTGCTGAAAAATATGCTTACTCTTCATTTGACTTTAACAATTGCTCTCACTGAGGTTTGAAACTAACCTCTGTAATCCATGAGTCTGTTTCAGGTGAGGATGTTTGCCAGAACTTTTGGAGGGATTTTGAAAATGTAAACTGCCAGCAAAGACCTACCTTGCATTGTAGTGCCTCTTTTTCTTATTCTCAGCATCACCTTTTGTAGTATATCACGGTTTCTTTTACAATTCCTAGCAGTTTTTTAACGGAAGACCTTGTATGTAGTTCTCCATTTAAAATAAAACAACTGTTTACTTACAAACAACAGCTTTATTTTCACTTCTGTAGATACCAGAAATACCTGAGAATTTAGTTTTCAGTTATCTATGTAATAATCCAAATGACATTGTGATCTCCATGGCAGTTAATGTGTAGGCTGACAAGCATGTGAATAGTTCTATTTCACAGCTCTGTTCAAGACCGTGTGTTTCAATTGCAGATCCACACTGGATTCGTAAAAAGGCAAACCTAGATCTTAAAAGACGCATATTTTTTCATCTATGACCAAATTCAATCATCTATATAAAATAAATATAAAAAAAAAATAAAAAAAAAGAAAAAAGCATGTTAGGAAAATATAAAGGGGGAATAATTACTCATAAAGGAGAGGGAATATTTATAACCAGTGAATGAAACTGATTATAATAATAATTTGTTGTCCAAAAAAACATCAAATCAGAGATAATTTCCAGTATTTGAGTTAGAGCATGCTGAAGGGGAGGACTGTGTGAGGACAAGAGCTCATAGAAGAAGAAAACACAAATTATTTTGATGGTTTTGTCAGGAAACTGCTATCATGAAATGTAGACTTCCAGATAACCACTGTACATGATGCAGGTTAGGACTCTCCAAGAAAACTTTACAGATGTACTCTTAAGTATTTAGATTGGTACTGGACTTGTCTTTCTGTCTGTTAGTCTCAGTCTTTCTTTCTATTTATTTATTTTTTTGAACCAGGACTCAAGTGCACTTCCAGGCAAACTTCTTGTTTATTTACTTCTCCCTGTGACTGTCTCTCTTCAAGCATGCAGCCCTGCACGGCTTCCTAGTCTGTTTACATATACATGATTTCGGGAAATTTCTGTATTTGTATTTGCCTCAGTCATGGGTCTAAGAATTGCAAGGAATGCAGAGTAATGCAGCAAAGAATAGAGCATTGTGTTCTTGATTTTTTTATTAATTTCTGTTTAATAGCAATATTTAAAAAATGTAACTAAATATACATAAATATTTTTTTGAATTTACATTGGATACCATATTTCTGTGCACTTGACATGCTGGTAGTTGAATGATCATAACTCTTATGGTGACTAATAGAATGCTAAATGCGTTTCCTGGCACCATGACAGGCCAATCAGTCTTCTTGATATTGGTGAAACCATGATCATTTTGTCAGATGATCCTACTTATATTTTGTATGGCAAAGATAAAAATCTCATTAGAAGTATAGGCAGCAGACAGCTTCCAAGTTCAAAAAGGTGACTGCAGTAACAATACTTTGTACCATAGGTCACCTTGACACCAGGCTTCAGACTGCAGGTGTGTGCAAAATACATTGTTTATATTAAAAATGCATTTAGATGTGAGTTGCTGCAGCTAAACCAGATCCATTTGCCATGTTTTAAAATCCTTGTGATACACATGAGATAGGAAGATACAGGGTGGTCTGTGTTCTGGGCCTCTGGAGCCAGAAGATTGCTAACTTTTGCCACTTTAAGCTCTAGCTACCGTATATGGTCAATGTTCGTAAGAGGTATTGTGCCTTGGTGTCTGTCTCTTATTGCAAGGCTCCAAATTCTTGCATCACAGAGATTCAACTTTTGAGCAATTCCCTGGAATCTGGAGGGATACACAACTTTAAAAAAAAAAATAAAAAAAATGAAAGAGTTGAAACAAGTTAAGGGTTACCTGTGCCTTTCAAAGAATTGAGGACATGAGGTTCTTGATAGGATAGCCAAAAAGAATGTTATTGCAGTTCATGTGACTGGTATAACATGGGTATAAACCCATTGCCTTGGATAATGACACTCCTGATTTATGCCGCTGCAGTTGAGAACCACAGAGCTTACAGTCCATTCACAAAAGCAAAGATGGAATTTGTCTTGATCCAGGCATGATGGCATTTTCAAGAAACTTTAAAGAGAAAAGTGTGCATCCAGGTTTCAAATGTCAAAAAAATGCCTTTTTTGACATTTTCTTGTTAACTTTCATTTTTACAATTACAACATTGCTGTGGTTTGAGCTACTTCTTTTGCACTACAGTTCTTGTATCAGTCAGGGTCTTCTGCTCTGTACACACACACCACACACAGACTACTAAAAGAAATTTTCCCTACCATGTTACTCTATTCCCCTGTCACCTTGCCATTCCAGTGGAGCTAAACAGTTGTAAAACTTGAGCAATTCAGTAGTAAATCACATATATGTGCACCCACACAGGCACACAAAATGTTTCCTCAGAGAGAATGCACTACCTGCTTTACTGTAAGTAAATCCATAACTCTTCATCTTTTTAAGAAAAAAGAATATACACAGAGGGTATTTATATCCTAAAGACTTATCCTTAAAAATAAACCAGTGGAACAAGAGGAAGCACCAAGAAAGAAAATATTAACGGGGGGACATTTACTGTTAAATTCATTATTAAGCAAAAGGTCAGGTTCTCAGCTGGTGTAAGCTGGAGCAGCTCCATTGCCTCAACTGGAGCTGTGCCAGTTTATCCAATGCGTATGCTGTAGGCCAATATGCCCTGCAAATCAAATCACTGAACTGGAATCTTCAAACCCTTCCCTGTCATGCTGCTCAATTTGCATTGCTATTAGCAACAATTTATTTTAAAAAAGTTTGCATACGCAAATAATTCACATTGCTTTATTTTTTTGTCAGTTCACAAAAAAGTATTTCAAGTTGTCATAACCTTGCATTTAGCCAGTGAAAGAATAATCTTGAACATTTTTTTACAAACTGGACACATACCCTGTTTATTTTTCTCTAAAATTTGCACACTATAAAGCAAATAGGGTTTTCTTGTTCTGTTTTAAAACCTTCTTCAGATATTATACAAAAATATTCATATGCAAGTAATAAAGGTTTTTTTAAACATCCAACTATTTTTTAAACCTAAAGCAGAGTCACACCAAATGGTTTTTGTGTTTGTTTTGTTTTTGTTTTTTAAATCTAGACAAAGTACACCTTGTGCTTTAACAAACCTACACATCATGTGCTCTTTGCAAGGATTCTAGTGAGTATGCTCATGTGTCATTATTCATTAAGTAATGCAAAACTTGCCTACTTTTGTGGATTTTATTTCCCTTAATCTTCTTATTTTCCCCTCTGTGTTATTTGTGTTTGTTTATGCATGTGGAGAAGTTAAGGCAAGTGCAATCAAAGTTATAAAAATCAATATTTCTATTGCTAACATGTGCAGCATTCATATTTAGTGAGTGATGTCTTTTCTCCTGTAAGAATAGAAATTGATGAAAATACAAAAATGTTTAATATATTTTAGTTATTACAATAAGCTGTTCAGTCTTATAGTCCAGGCTTGGTGAATTTTCCAGAAGTTAGGATAACATAAAACATGTTCTTTTTGAAGTAACAAACACTGAAACTAGGTAACATTTTGATCATGACTTTCTTTCTTCTCAGCAACATGTATAGTATTACTACAAAAATGCAGTTGCTTTTAGTTATGACCCATCTAGGTTTTTTGAAAAATAAATATAAGTTAATCTCTTTAGGTAAAATATTTAATATGCTGTAGGCATAAATAGAGGTTGAATGTATCTCAGCTTTAGTGCTTCTATTTGAACTTCAGTGATTTTGAACAGAGTGTGTAAAGGAAGAGTCATATTTTCCAGTTTTTAGTCGTATCTGTAGCCTTAAAAAAAGCCTTGATAAGAAGGTGTATTTTAATCTATGGTATGTATGGCAATAGTAACAAACATCTGGAAAAGGCAACTAATCTTCAATTAAATTGTAGAATAATCAGAAATCCATGGTCACAGATTCTGGGCCTGATTCTGCTCTTTTTGCACCAGTTATATACAACATTCATTCTGCTGACTTGAGTATAACTATTTTTTACTTTTATCAACCATTAAGCCAACTAAGAATGATGATCCCAAAGCCTGGCATGGCACTTGCTTGTTTCATTCCATCAATGCAAAGTGTTTTAAAGTCAATAAACATACCTTTATATTTTCTATGTATATGCATATATTCAGTAGGAACTACAGAGCATTTCAACTGTGGTTGTTCCCGGGATTACTGAAGGCCAGCTGAGAGCTCTATTAACAAAGTGCTTTATCAAGATGCTTACCCAGCTATTAACTTTGAATAGCACACTCCCAAGAAAAGACTATTACTACTTGAGTTGTATTGTGCAGTCTGCATATGGACAGTCAGTTCCTGAGCTGAGTAAAACAATGGAAAACAATTAAAGAAACTAAATCCCCTATACAAATTGAAGTTTGTAAAAAGATGCTGCAGTTGACATTAGAATCAAACAATTCTCTACGGACTTTAATTCCTTTATTTGTATTACATTTGCAACTTTTGTAAAAGTGAAGGAGGTGAAATTTTTCTTCTATTATTGCAGCTAGGCACCTGTTCATTCTTATAAAAGTCTTTTTGGTCATTTTGTTTTATTAGCTTCTGAAGAAAGTGCAGTTATGTACAACATTTTAAAAAATATTTACCTATGAAATGGTTCTTATGCTGAAGTTCATGTATTATGAATAGTCACTACACTAGTAACAGCACACAATAGTGTGCTTTTCTTGCAAAATTCATGTAACTCAAAATTACTGTGAGTGACAGCAGTGGATATTTAGATGTAATTTTGGGAAGATAATTCCATTTTACAGTAAGAGCTAAGATAAATATTTTGTCTCGTAGCATCCTCAACTCACTAACTCCGTTGGCTGCTTCACCACTGCCCAGCACTGGGCAGTTGCCTACTTTAACTTCATCAGCTGCTGTACAGCTATAAAATAAAAAAGAATAACAAATCTGCAAACCTTTATGATGAAACCAAGATGTTACATCAAATTATTTCTTAGTTTGCCCATGGCAGAGGGGGCTGAAATTAGATGATCTTAAGGTCCTTTCTAATACTATTCTATGATTCTATGAAAATAATAAAAACCCTAGATCATATTTTTACAGGACATGTAAAAGAAGTTACAGCCATTGACTATCTAGGACAGAAGGACAGGAAGAGGTATGGGAAAAAGGGGTGGGTATCTGTGTTCTAGTCAGCTACTTGAAATTATCAATTATGGAAATATATTTTTCCATTAATTCACCTTTACTTTGAGATATCTTATTTCATTTTATTTTTTTGTGTCTTAGGAAAACCTCAGCAAGCCAACAGATGGCAGTCAGAAGGCCAAAATGAGATGGAAACCTCAGGTTTCACACGGAAACCTCAGGTTTCACACAGAAACCTCAACTCTCAGGGAGCCTGTGGTACCAGACTTACTGTATCTGAGATTCCGTCTATTATGGCACCTGAAAGCACCATTTTCCCTTTCAAAACCTCTTTGTTAGAGTGCCTATGAAGTGGAGAACCAACTGAAGTGAAAGCTAAGGAAATTCACCAGCTCTTTCAACAGCTGCAATGTGCAGAGGCAGAAGACTTTCAGCGTAGTTCATGACTACTTGACTCCAGTTCTCTGGAGCTCAACTCCATTCTTTCTAATGTGGCTGTGCCATTCCCTAATGTAATGCAGTAGTATGCCAGTTCTGACGTCTCTTTCCTTATGAAAACAAAGCAAAATAAAGCAAAACAAACTAAAAACCAATAGGAGTCACTACAAGGAATAAAAACATCCTTGAAAATTAAATGCATGTGCAATTCAGTCTGTCTCCAACCCTTCATTCACTAGATTGCTCTTTGCCAGGATCTAGAAAGAAGAATTTCAGGTAAGGTGCCCAAGATGACTGAACAGGGAACTTTTGAATTTGGCAAGTGTCATTTCAAGCAGATAGTATCTTTGCTGATATTTCTCACTTTTCAAATATCTAACAGTAAAAAAAACTGAAAAAGAAGTGTGGGAATACTACTTGCCGTATGGCGCTGAGAACTGTTCACAGTCTTTTTTTGGTTAGAAGAGTGAAAAGGTAAGCAGAGAAAATATGAGATGAACTGTACTGACACTAATTATTATTTACAATGATAGGAATTCTGACAGACATTTTTTTGATTCGGGTAGATCCTGCCATCCAGAAAAAACATTCTCTACTTCTAAGATGGTTATATACATGAGTTCAGATAGCACCCAGGAAGTGAAAGAAGTACCTGGTAAATTTGTAATTCTAGTGTCCTTCTGCAAAAAGGTCTGTAACCTCCTGTGGCAGTAGGACCAGATGAATGCCAGTCACGTAGCACCTACATTTCCTGACATGACCAGGAAACATCTTTGCTATACTTCTTCCACTCAGTGTCACCCCCCTAGCTATGTATCTGTGTCACAGTGCCACCTAGCAATGGCCTGGTTGCAAGTCTGTCATTTTGCAGAACGCGGAAAATGTCATCTTGCAAACAAGCTCAGGTTTTTGGGAGTTCCTTGAATTTTTATGAGTGTTACTTATTTTGTTGTACTGTTTGATGATTAAATGATTGCAAATTAAAATACCTATGTAGAAGTATGAATATTTATAAAATGCTTTTTGTGATATGATTTGAGAGTGTTTACTGCAACAATTTTCCACCAGATTATCTTCCCATTTTGTAGATTCATATGTTTTCCTGTGGTAGGCATAGGTTAATGATCTCAAAGCAGGAGCCTGGTGTCACAGAACGATTTTGCTAAAATAGATGGAAACCGTTGTCTTTTCCTCTCTGCTTTGTATTTGCATAATTGTCCCATTTGAAGTTGCCAGGGTTTTAAGAAGACAAATGTACAATGATCTAATATGATGCTTAAGGTACATGTATAATACTAATTGTTTAAATTTTCTACTAAGAACTTATTTAGGGCTGTAGTGGGCTGCTCACCAGAGAATATTAACTCTGGCAAACAATTTCTTCTAAGTCTGTAAATTCACTGCAGCTTGTGTTTTAAACCTACAATTAAGTATTGAACTTTCTCAAGAAGTAAAATCTCCCTGTGATTTACCTGTCATGCAAGGAATGAAAATTGAAAACAATCTCTCACATAACTCTACAAAACAGCAGAAGCAAACAACTTTCCCTGACAAAAAAAAAAAAAAAAGCTCTCAAAGCCATGTTTAAATAGGATTTAATAATTGCATTGCTATTTTGCTTTTCTTTGTTTATTTTGAGGGTTTTTTTGACTGTGTGTGCAGACACTGCAGCTTAATGGCAGATGCACGGGTGAAAATATTTTGAACCATGACAGACATTTTTAAGACTGACTTTATTCTTCACAGAAGGTTCAGGATAATATCAGGGTGTTCTTTCAGATGAGCAATCTACAGGGATGTGAAAAATGGTGTGAAAACTGAGAGCAAAAATAAAAACATTTTACAAGTCAATGCTTTGTTGCTGCTAAGTCTCTTCTTAGGAAAGAAGACATCTACTTGCCCTAAACATCTCTGCAAAGAGTTTTCACATGTACCTCAGCCTGAGGGCTCACAGCAAGCTTTGTGTGCATGTACTTTTAATACAGTCTGCAAGGTAAATGGAGAAGACAGAATGGGATGGGGTGGGATGCTTGGGACGGCACAGCATGGGATGGGATGGAATGGGTTAGGGAGTTGCTGCAAGAGAGTAGTACTAACTGACTGAGATGGCAATTTCCTGTAACTGTCATTTAGTGGGTAAGAAACTTTTTCTATGCTTAGTGCTGGCTTTTATTTTGCACACTGAACAAATGGAAAACAATGTCAGCTATTTCTACTCTTGGCTGCTTTGAAATAGGGTATCTGTGCTTAGCCAGATGATGGCATTTGTGTTTATTGCCCCCAACATCAAGGTTTACTGCCCACCTTCTTTGTGTGTTGCCTATAGCAGGTAGAAGAATGGTAATATATGGAGTCTATAGTTCCTTCGGCACCCACCTGACACAGGAGTAACTAAACACAATGGACAGGGCCCTGTGCCTCTCCCTGCACAGGCACACAGAGCGTTCCCACTGTAGAGCTTCCCAGTTGCAGCCATGTGGTGCAGCACCTCACTCTGGCTTGCTCTTCTTTGTCTGCCACCAAATGGGCTTCCAAGTATGGGCTCAGTAGATATTCATTTTTCCTGAATGATTTTGTATTTTAGAGAGGGGCACAGAATGAGATAATATTTGATAAACAGAGAAAGAGAAGGTTAAAAAGCACATCTATTTTATTTTTTGAGTAATTTGTGTGTTCTTTATGTCATACCTTGATGGTTAAGAGAAATATCTTTATAAAAAATAACAAAAATATCTCTAGCAAATTCATAGCTCTTAAATTTTGCTTCAAATTGTTTTCCTAGTGCTAGTGAACCAGCAAAGAGATGTTGTGCTTCCTGTAAGCTCAGTACTAGATAAAGATTATCTATTTTATTTTACGTTTAGATCCTAGAGAATTATGTTGCTCTTAAGTCATCAAACCAAAAAAATTTTAATTGGCTATTGAATGTTTCTGAAATTACATTACCTAGGATATTAGCTATTTAATGTAAGAATGCTGATAAGCTTTTGCAATGAGGTTGGTTATACAAACAAACCAAACACTTTCCTTCAACAACTGTCGATCTCAATGCACCATTTTATAGTAGTATGGGAAGCTTAAGAATTTCAAATTTTCCAAATATGGTATCAGACTTGCCTTTGTAATTTCTGTTCTGACTACTTCTTGGCTGTGTGGACGCTAGACCTCACACCCACTGAGCTTATTAGTGCAGAGAGAAGGTCAAAATTTGCCTTAAACAGAATAAAAAAAAAAAAAAAAGCATAGAAAAACTCTTACTAGATGAAATAGTTCTATTAGTTTCACTCCCCAGGGCAACAACTCTGAGTTCAGGAACATCAACCCAAGGTCAGCTGGAGAAGTGCAGTGCTGGCAATATGTCGTCTTGGAGGATAGAGCCAGAGTCGATGGGAAATAGCCCAGTGAAATTATAACACAAATGATAGCTTAGTATCCATACGAAGTTCAGTAAATCTCAAATGAAAGACATAGTGGTGTTCTCCAGCTTCCACTCAGCAGGCTATTTAGGAGGTGAAGACTTGTGATTATGCAGAAAAAATGCAAGGAAACTTGTACCAATACAAGTAAACTAATTGTTATGGTATTGCTTGCATTTTTTCTGATGCCAGTCACATTAATCACTTGCTGAGCTGAGAAATGGGTTAAAAAAGCATTCTAATACTAGTAAATCAGATAAGGGGTGGGTGTGAAGGAATATAGATACTCTGAATAATAAACTAAGCTTGTTATTGAGATTATTTTAATGCAGACAGATTTCTTCAATCCTGTGTATCACAACAATAAAAGACACACCAGAAACCTCTCTGTGCTAGACTATCAGCAAGCACAAAATCATTAGGAAGTGTATTAGACATACAGGTACCTATTTGTGTTGCTGATCTGTATGGTGGGCCCCAAAAAGCCAGTTGCTTGACATAGGTGAGCTAGAGTACAGAGCTTTCATGACAAAAACAGCCACAGAAACAGAAAACAGGTGGGCATTTTGGTCTTTCTTCTCCATTGACCTTTATCCTATTTTTAAGCTTACTTTACTGCTGTGATTTGTTTTTCTTCCTTGGATTAGTTAAATGCTCCTTAGGCTTGCTAACTTGACATTTTCTTTTTTTTTCTACAATTTAAGAATGAAGGAAGCCTGTTTACCCAGCCAGTTTTCCCCAAATCTCACTGCTTTATCTATAATTTAAACATGTCATTAATGCACAATATCAAGTAAAACTTTGTGATTTTTAATCAGGCAGGTATAACAAGCTCTCCAATTATTCTAAAGATGATTATCACCCATTATGTAACATACACATGTTTTTTGCAGCTGTGTAGTAATAGAAAAATCTTAGTTTGCATCTAAGCCTAACAGTATCTAGCTCTGCACCAGATCATTTTGAAAGTGTTTGAAATTGGCTGCCAGGTGAGAACTGGGCCTCTACTAAAATTCAGAAGACATTTTGCTGCTGCTTCCCTTGCAGCCAGGATTTCAGCTTGTCACAGACTCCAAATATGGTTTATTTTTCTCTTTGCTTTTCCAATTTTCTTCTCCCGCACAGATCAATCTTAAACTCATTCAGCTTTATTAGTTTTACTCTCAAATCATACTGCTGCAACTGAGAACAGAATCAGACCCAGCAATGCACTTTACCCTCAAAATAATTAGCTGAATATTGTACAGTTCCCCCATTGCTGTTCAGCTACATGTGCTGTCTGGAGAAACTATATACTGAATTTCCACAGGTTGTAGAATAGAGTCCTTTAGTTTTATAGCAAAGACTACCCTGATTATAGAGAGCCTTATAAAGACAAAGCACCACACTTGGATAATTCATGTGCATAGAATACACATACAAACCTGAAGCTCTTGACCAGGCAGAGTAAATTTTTCCGATCATCACACTGTGCAGCTTTTAAAATAAAGTGCTATTTGCTTATGGCTAAACCTTATATGTGGGTATTGCATGCACACTGCAGGCTGTATTGTCAAAAGCTGAAACACCTTCACCAAAAAAGGATGGAGCCTAAGCACTAGGGCAATGACAGATGTGGTTGGTTTTTGTTGTTTCGTTGTGGTTTTTTTTTTTCCATTCTGCATTCAAGCAACTTTTGGCAAACACAGAGCATGTGAACACAAAAGAGTTCTCTTCACTGTTCCCTGCACAAAGCTGTTCATAGAGGAGGAATGCTAAGGAGGAATGTTTCTAAAGCCATAGACAGCTTCTCCATTTGTTTTAGGTTTTGTTTTGTAGTTGATTTTTTTTTTTTGCTTTGCTTTTGTTAAATAATTATAACAAAACATTATAAGAAAAAAGTTTTACGTAGTGTGAATATCAAATAGTATCTGTCAGTCCCTGAATCATGCTATTCAAAGTGCTTAAATCTACACTAAAAATAGAACAACAGAAAAGTACTCCCCATGAGGGATTTCCTACCAATTGTCTAAATGTGACTGGGGTCAGATAGTTGCATCCTACATTTATTTCACATCCCAGTCTTTACACCAAGGTAAAGAGGAAGGAAAGGGGAAAAAATAATGCATTGCTTTCACAGGATACTGGGGTATTTGGCATACAGATGAATGAAGGAAAATGCCATTGGTGCGTGACAGGTGTCTGTAGAAGCAAATAAATACTAGCTTGCTTTCTTACGCTATGAAAATAATCAAATGTGCAAAGCTCTCTTAAAATTTTATGTGGCCTGGCAGCTTCATTTCCATTTTGTGGTTGTTTGGCACATGTCCAGAGGGAGACACCATAATAAAGAACAGATTGTAGAAAAGCAAATTGCCAGAGAAATAAACATTTTTAAGCAACTAAAAACCAGTGCACATCCCAAAGCTGTATTAGGTTGTTATGCAGATACTGAGATTTCTTGACTTCCACAACAGGAGCATAGTAATTTCCTCCCACATTGTCAGTTCTGGATTACTCCCACAGACATCCCCCACACTGCAATTTACCCACTCTCTGCCCATCACTTTTCATTAGGAAGACCAAAATATTATAAGCTATGCTTTTCTCATTGTGACAATAAGGACGAGAAAGCCCCACACATCCATTATACTGGTCAATATTATTTAGCGACCATAAAAATACATAAAGAAAATTAATCACATAAATAGACTATCAGGTCTGTTTGTCAGGATACCAGTTACATTTCTGCCAGGGCAAATCAAACCCATGACTATATGACAGTGTGCTGCAACGAGTAACCCCAGCTCCTCTGCTTCTGCTATGAGAGACTAGCAGAGAGCTTGGCCTGGATATGTTATAGAGCTACAACACTGCTCCTGTCTCTTTCTAAAACCAGAAAAGCCTTTTCTGTTGTTTAAAATGCAAGTATGAGTAAGATGCTTATTGTCTTAAAGATGTCCAGATATAAACCTAGTGGGTTTTTTTTCCTCCCTGGCAGCCATGGTACATGCATTATTTACAACTCCTCAAAGATAGAATCATACATAAAAAATAAAATTAATTTATTTATTCATTAAAGTGGATATCTTTTTTAATACTTCCAGGTCTGATTTAAATATTAATTTTGTATAAATAAAGTTTATTTTGAAAACAGTTATATTTGTTGGTATTCATTTCATTGTTTTTCTGCCTGAGTTCTTACTGAAATTATTTTGAAATTAAGAAAGTTTTAATTTTCGTTACAAGCTAAAACCAAATGAAAGAAGATTCCTTAATCCTGAATATATAATTTTAAAGCAAATAATACAGGGGTTTTTGAACATTAAAATACAAGGGGACTCTGTAATCCACAGCAAAATAATGTTTTGCTCTTACTTTTTTAGAAAATAACACTTTCTATAATACAAAGTGACAAACCATCTACAACACTGCCTTTTATTCCCCTTTGGTTTGGAAGTCATCACTATAAATATCAGCAAGATACTGCACTTCTGTGCCTATTGCCTCACTTTTCTTATTTGCCTTACAATCGTAAATGGTCTTATTTGCAGGTTTTTGAAAGGGGGGGAAAGAAAAAGTTAAATGCTTAAAAATAAAATCCACAGCCACATTAATACTTTTCCAGGAAATGTTAAAAATAGGGTTTGCTTTTATATTTATGAAAGGGATACAATCAACTCATTCTGAAAATAATAATTAAAATAACCAAAAAACCAAACAAACCCAAGAAAGCAAAAACCAAACCATCTCTAGTTTCTACAGACTCTGTAGTGACTACTGTGAAGAAACCGATACAGATTGGGTATATTCTGTTGTTCGACAGGTATCTACCAAGTTACATGTTAGATGATCAGACTGCAATGTTACCCCAAATGAGGGTCATTGTAAGGGCAGGGAAGGAGCAGTGCACATTACAGGAGTAGAAATGAAGTTGGAGCTCTCAGTGAAGGATAGGGTCCTTCTAAGAACAAATATTCTCTGAAAGAGGTGAACTGCAGCAGGCATGGCCTTCAGAAATCAGGCTAGGTAGGCCAACAAAATGGGTGGTGCTTCTGATATCAACATAGCTTTGTCCAAGCATTCCCAAGAGAGGTTAAAAACAAACAAACAGGAAGTCTAAAACTATACTAATGAAGCAAAAAAGTTTCCTATCTATACATCAGTCTCTTCATTTAAAAAAATGTAAATATACAAATTCCAATGACATATAAAACAAAGTTGAAAATGTGAATGGAAAGAGACATGGGTAAAACAGGAAGACTGATGCTACAAAGAAATTGCAAAAACCATATGTACAAGACCCTGTTTTTCCTCGTATGTTATTGATTGTAATGCATGTTTAACAGCAGCAGTTGAGGATGTAGTTCCAGGCACCGGACTGCAGACTCAGCTCCTACTCAAGGTGGTGGACAGCCCCTTGCATTTCGGTCACCAAATGACACTTGATATACTGGTCTCCCGTGGCAAGAGGGGCAGTATCGCACTGTTTGTGTGAGCCTCTTCTGGATTCTGCTCCCTGTTAGTTTTTGTCTGCGGCCGCTGCCCGTTTATAAGTGTCATAGGGATGTTGCAGTAGGTATGCTGGTTACCTATTGAGGTAAGTGGCAGGGTGCCGGTAGGAGGTACATCGTATTCGTAGCTTCGATAATAGTGTTTCTGACGCATCTGTGAATGATATGTGTTATGAAAGGTGGAGCGCAGGTCTGGATGGGCAGTGGCAAGAGCAGTGGAGGTGGCAGCAGCCATGGAAATTGCAGAGACTGTCTGCAGTTCCCCAAAGGGCCCCTGCTCACTGACATCTAAAACCTGCTCGTGTGTGATGGGTTCAATCCTCTTAAAAGGCATTTCGTACTGTAAACGTTTCCAGAACTTGGAATTCAACTTGTTGCATTTTGGTCCATGCCACTTAATGACAGTGAGGAGCTTGATGGTATGTTTTAGGGCCTCAACCTCCTGGTAGTTCATAACTCCTCGCAGTTCACTGCATTCAATCAGTATCACTTTGATTTCGCCTGTGACTAACATATTTCGAAGCCTCGTTTCCAGTTCAAAGATGCTCCAGCCTCTTCTTACCACATAATTTGGAGTCATAACGATGATCAGTCGCTTGCTTTGGTCTACACATCTTGCCACGTCTTCAATGTAGGCTACAAAATAAGACAATTGCTGAAAAAAAACAGTCTAGAAAACTCTGCTCCCATAGGCTTGGGAGAAACAACAGAGGTAAATCCCTGCTCCTAGAAGAGCTTAAATGCTCAAATTTACCAGGTTGGCTTGCAGGACATGGTCCTGGGCAACCTGCTCTGGAGGCTCAGCTTGAGTACAGGGCTAGACAAGATGACCTTGATAGGTCCCTTCCTACCTCAACTATTCCACGATCCTGTGAAACATCTATTCCTGCATGCACTATGTGTTAGGAGTGCTTGCTCATGAGCCATGCTTTCATATCAGTAACTATGTCTTTATTAGAACAAATGTGTCCACCATCATCGTTCCCTTAAAAAGGGCAAAGTCACCCAGGTAGCCAACAGAGCAGCAACTGTGTGCTTAAGGAGCTCAGTCTCAAACCAAAATTATACTCTAAAATATACTGTAGGCTTACATTCTTTTTTTTTCATGCTTACACTACACACATTCACAAAAACAGTGTGGTCTCCTGCAAATGTTCAGTTTGCTATAGATATAAAAAATACTCATGCAGTTGTTTTCTGTTGTGCTTTGCCTATACCAAGCATCCTTTCTTGTCGTTAGTTAAAGATACTGACCTCAGTAGCTGTCTATGTGGTTAAACTGAAGTTAAATGAATATACAAAAAAAAAATGTATATTCTAACATGTGACAGGAACATATAAAAAAAAAAAAAAAAAGATTTACTTGAACCAGCTGGAATGAATTCTGGTTTTCAGTCTCTGAGAATGTTCCAGTACCTCAACTACACATTTATCTGCATTGGACACTCACAGAATTCAGTGCTTTGCTCTGCTGCAGATGTAATACTTAACCCTTATTTTAGTCCAAACATAACTTTTTCCTTCCTGTCTGAATATCCATAACAAATACTTTGAACCATGGAAATTTTTCCAGGTAAGACATCTGTATTTATTCCTAGATATGCAAGGTCTCAAAAAATTTGTGAAAAAATGTTAATTGAATTCATTTCTTTTAATTATGCATGGCCTTTCTGCACTATCTCACCTTCAATCAACATAATACAAAACCACAATCTTCTTATCTGGGAAATACACATTAAGTATGCTTGGTAGCTTATTTTCACCATTCTGTAAGGTAAGTGAGGAAAGATGACATTCTGAAGCAGTAGGTATAGAAATGATACTAAACCAACCACTGCAATCACTGCATTTGCTGTTTAGGGAACACACAAGAATAAAGACATTACTTACTTCCTGTGGGAATCAAATCTCTGTCTGGTATGAACAACTTATATCCATAATGCTTTTCAAGCATATCTGGTAGGATCTCAAGAGCAAATCTTTCTTCTTCTCCAGTTTCTTGATTCCACTGGTCAGGATCCACTTTGGTATAAGATAGATATGCATCATAGTCTTTGTTGTCTAAGGAAAGAGTGGAAGAAAGTAAGTTGGCTTATTCGTTATTCTTGCAGATTTCCTAGGCAATTCCCCAGGAATTACTTCTAGAATTTCCCAGGAATAGTAAACTGTTTAGATAAAATGGCAAGCTTTCACCCAGTATGAATCCATTCACCTTTCCTGTTCCACGTGGTAGAGGTAATCCTTATTTACACAGATGCATGGGAGAAGGCATCCATATCCATAGACTGAAGCCAGTTTATGTATAAACATTTGTGTAAGGCTCTGTATGGAGGAAATCCATTCTACTGTGAGTGACACCTTGTGAGCATAAAGGAAAAAAGTCACTGAAAATAATTTCAGTTCTTCTCTAGTTTTGAAAGGGAAAAGCATGGCGATACCTAAGCTAATGTGCAGTTGTCTCTGTTGCATTCAGTCTTGCCAGATTTTTACTATAGATTTAGGGGCTGAGGCTGAAATGTTCTAAGAGTATGTGTAGGTTTAGTTGTAAAACTCATTGGCTTTCCCAGTCTGAAATTATTGCCAAGCATAAACCTTTGCCGCATCAGCTCCTGATAATTCAGTTTTAATCTCTTGAATTATGTGTGCTTAAATTTGCCAATTTAATGTTGCATTAATGTACATTTTGTTACTTAACAGTGTGCTATTTCATTTCAATATGAGAAATATGAGAAATAAATGTGTTTGGTGTGCCTACTTGAAAGACTGAATCAAAAGAGCCATCATTAATTTTCATTAGGGGGTCAATAATGCCAAGTGCTCTGGAACTAATTCAGTGGAATAAGAGGTCATGTTTTGACGTGTTGTGAAGAAAGCAGAAAAAAATCAATGGCAAGAGTAATGAAACGTTAACATCCTTCTAACTCTCTTGACAACATTATGCACAAGCTATCGAGAATAGCAATTGCTTGTAAAAGAGACCTGACTGAGTGCTTTGCATACTGTGTGTCATAAGTAACATTATATTCAGTCAGTGTTGACTTTATTTACTGAGCCACTCCTTTCCTCATTTTATGCCTGTTTCTATTTTGTATTATTTAGAAAAGCCTGCCAAGTGTGTGGTGGGTGAAAGAGTATAAATGAAATCAATGGCAATAATCTTGGTGAGTCCACTCTTCTTTCTAAGGAACCATGCATACTGTGCTCATTAACGTTTGAAGATGATAAAATTAGAATTGGTTATACTGTTACTATTTTCAAACTTTCCAAACCCATGAAATGACAGTGGGCTCATTCGCTCCCCTGCATGCTTTTTGTGTGATACTATTTATTGGATTGTTGTATCCACAGAAAATCAAACACAAACCAACAACAACAAAAAAAGAAAAATAAGAAAAAGAGAAGCATCGCCTTCTATGTCTCACTCTTTTCACTGTTTTTCTTCAGAGTGTATGTGAAACAATCCTTAACAACAGACAAGCATCTACTGCCTTTGACAATGCCTTTAAATAGCACTGAATGGATCAAGTATGAGATTACCATGTGCTTGAAAGCAGTGCTGCACTGTTGAAAATCTTTGAGTAAAGATGAGAATATATCACTTCTTGAAGGGATAAATAATAAGAAAGAATGCAGTATTCAAACTGTTTTAAAGGCTCAGGGTATTGTCTGCTAAGATGGTTTACAAATCCTTACTTAGAGGGGAAATTATTAATGCTATGCCATTGTTTTCTTGCTTATGTAAATATCACACTAAGCCATTTATTTGATATGTACATTTTTCATACCATGGAGGCAGACAATGCATTATTCCGTATTGTAGGGAACGTTTATTTCTCCTCTAGTTCCCTAGTTTTAATAGCATTTGAAGGGAAAGAATGACCAGGATTTAGGCTACATCTGCACAGATGGGTTCAGGCAATCATGAATTTATTCAAACAGCAAGATGGGTAGTCTGATTTGGGAAACTGCTGGATGCATTAGCACAGTGGTTTCCCTGAGTTATTATACTCCCTATCTGTCAGGGTCATTTTAACTTTTTTTCATGAAAAGTAAATGGATCAGTTTAAAGCAGAATCACCTTATATGGTAATTTTGTAATCTGATGGCCTGGTGTACTGGCATAAGCAGACAATTTGGAAACTGTGAAATGCCTGGGATACACAGGGGATGATCACATATGCCTTTACTTCTATGATATTTATATATTACTCTGCTTTTAGTTAATTAAAATTATTTGAGTTACATAGCCAGCTCTGTGAAACATTTTAAGAACTACCTCAGGCTCTTCTAAGTTAAATGGTCCCACCTACTCCTGCATGTAATGGGTGGGACTTATACCTACCTTCTAAAGAACTTTTCTCTTCATAATTCATTTTTTTTAATGTGCTGTCCCAATGGACTGAGGGGGAGACATAGGAGCCTGCAGACATCCAGATCTTATGGATGAGTCAAACTCTGGGAACTGGGCCTCACATCTTACCAGTCTTTTAGCCATGTCACATGAAAGCAGAAGGCTCTCGGCTTTCCTCACAACCCCTTTGTTCTTGGGGTATTTTCCATGTAAGTATTCTTTTAAGCAATGCATCCAGGAGTTCCCAGACTCCCAGCAAGCATGCAGCAAGTCCATCACAGCTTTGTGTTTTCTTGACCATTTCCTGGTGCATGGAGTTTACCCACAAAAATACTTGGTGTCAGCACATCTGCCTTTTCCAAGAAAAAAAAAAAAGACATCACCAGAAAATTTCTGATCTGGTCCTAATCATAAACCAAGTCATAAAGGATTTAATATTACTAATTATATAATTATGTAGTACGATAACTACAGATTTGGCTGCTTGGTAAGTTCAGATCCTGGACAGATCTAATATTCAGTGCCAGGAAAAAAGGCAAAACTCCAAACTCAAAGCAAAGCTTTTCTTTAAAATGATAATTTCCTTATTTCCCTTCATCAGCAAACAATTATGTCATCTATCCAAGAATTATCAGAATGAAACTGTGACTGATTGTTGCTTGCACTCTGGCTTTATGTATAGATTATGACATTTCAAGGATTTGGTTTTTTCAAGCTCCTGTGCCTTAGCAATAAACTGGAATATAGTTACTCACTGTTTCCTCCCACACTGAGGAAGAAAAATACCTGCTAATAACTAGACACAGGGCTGTTGATCATATCTTCTGAAACCTTTTCTTCTTTCCCAAGGAGACTGAAAGTATTTATCTATGTATACTTTTGTACCTGAAAGTATTCTTATTTCCTTAACCATTTCAGAATTCTTTATTTAGAAACAGAACAAGTTGATCTTGCTTTGACTCCAGGTATGCTGCAGAGCTGCATTATGTAATGGCTGCCCTTTAATGAACAGAGATGAATGTGACATAGAATGTCATGAAACAGCAATACTTTGACACATTTTGGTGTAATAATTTTCCTTTTCCCATTCTTTGCAAATGGACAAATAATCATCTTCTGTTATGCGGGTTGTTTTCTGCTGCCCACAGGTACTATACAGGTACTATACTATACTAGGATGGAGCTCTTCAACTCAATAGTCTCCATTTATGTGAAGGTTTTTTGTATCCATTAATTGAAAATATGGAAACAAAACCTAAAGGAGACCTTGCATGGCCAAATTCAACCAGACTTAATGCAAAAAAATTGTTATTGTACTGCAGAAAACCATGAGAGTGTATGGAAACTCTGGATTAGCTTATCATAATGGGGTCAAATACAGCCCATGCTCAAGTTATGGATTCATTCAGTCCAAAAATGTTTCACAGACCCAAAAACCACTGTTACAGCAAGACTTTGGTCAAAACAGAGTGTGAGGTACAAACTTTGCTGTATCATTTTAACCATTTAATGGAGATGAAAGTGAGGACACTGAGTAATATCAGCCACAGGTCTGACAAAATTATTAGGATCAATCTTAGGGGTAAACATTGAGGGTGAAATCCCAGGTTCACTAGTAACACACAGAAACTTTACTTCATTTAGTGGCCCAGTGTTTTAACCAAAACACCTGCTGCATCACTTCAACATGCATTCTTCAATGCTGTCCATTCAATTTGGAAGAACTCATCCAAATATAGAATATGCTATCATACACCCTGTAAATTTCCACAGTGTTAATCCAGAAGAAGAAATGCAAACTTCTAGGAGATGAAGTTGCAAATGCTGCTTGTTATTCAAAGGATGTGCTCAGCAGCAGTCACTTAAGGGTTTATTGTATCAAAAAATGAAACCCAAACTCTATATATGCATCCATTTTGTTATGAGCAAATGGAATCTTTGGGTAAGTAAATTGCTATCAGACATCTAAGAACTTATCTGTGTGCACGCTCTTTTAGCAGTTACACATGAAGAAATGGTAAGCTGGTGCCTATAGAAATACAGATAAAACTTCCTCTTCTACTGGGACCACCAAATATATTCAACTTTGAATTTGTATTAAAGATGCACGTTTTCTAATAGTTTGCAAGTTGCACCCCAAAAAGCCTGCAGTTTGGGCCTTTGGAGATTTATTAAACCTTAAACATTGCAAATATTTTTGCTAATGGGGGACAGAAGAATTATAAGAATGAAAAAATTAAAATATTTTAAAAAAGCTTCATAGAGTCTACTATGTTAAACAGATGAAAAACTGAATTTCAGCTGGCATATGTTTTAGCACCATACAGATTAATATATTGAAGCAAAGAGAAATCCTACAAAGTCATATTTCATAGTGAATCTTATTTTAATGAAACTGTAAGGCCTAGAAACCACAGTGAATCCATGCTTCTGTGCATTCTGAAATCCTCCAGAGTAATTAGCAGTGCCTTCAGAAATGTTCAGTGACCACATACAGGCTGCTCTGCAGCTAGGTGTAAGCCGGCAACAGGTCTGGCTTTGGCAGATCTTCCATTTCTAGATCAATAGGAAACTGGACAGCTGATTCCCCTCCTTTGCCAGAGCTCATGCCAGCCTAGTAAAGATTCAGATACTCATTACTGGAGTCTAGGAGCAATGTGCTGATTTAACTCAGTTTCAGAATTTCAAGTGGCGTTCTAAGAAATGACAGCCCAGATCCTCCCAGTGCTGCAGGGAGCTGGAGTTGAGCCAGTGGAGGAGGCTTTCCCATTTAAAAAAACATGCTGTGTTCAGGAAAGGTTGCAAAGGACTGGGCTTTCAGTATCTCCAAGAGACTGTAGTGGCTTCAAAATTATGACTATGGCATTTCATAATCTGTATTTTTTTTATTATTTGTGGAGCCACATTTAGTGTACACATTGCAATAGTGTTCATCATCCTTAATGTAATGAAAAATGTGATTTAAATACTTAGTTGAGTAAAATGGCCAAATCCCAAGTCTTCCAAAGTGCTTACACTTTACCTGCCAATAATAGCTATTTCTAAGGCAAAGCACTTAAGTATCACATTCCTAATGACAATTCATATCCATGTGAAGAGTGGGTAATGGTGGATTGGTGGGAAGTTTTGTAAATGCAACACTGAAGAAGAGATAAAAAGAATGCAATCAGTTCTAAAGGGGATCTAGAATATTCTCAGTACACCATAGACCAGAAAAAAACAACAAAAACAATGCTGTTTTGTCCTTACTAGCACATTTATAAAGACATTAAAGCAATCAACATGTATTTCTTTTTTCTCCTTTTTTCCGTCCACATCAAGCCATACTGAATAAAGAAATACCATTTTGAAAGCTGATTTTATAAAGACATTTATGAAAAATCCAAAATACCAGTATTGTTTTCGACATTCCTTGAAAATAATGAGTGAAACCCAGCAGATAAAAACTTAGCCAAAAAAAAAACCAAAAACAGTGTGATGATTTCAAGTGTAAAAATTTTCCATAAGCCATATTTTCCCTGGTTTTCTATAAGTAGAGCTAAAATTTGTCATTGACAGATAGATAAAATATTACTTATTTAAAATGAATAACCGATTTTAAGGTTAATTTTTCCTCTATTTAGTCTAATTTTGTATTCTTAACTAAATGAAAAGTCTAATTTTGTATTCTTAACTAAATGAAAAGTGTATCTCAAACATTCTCAGTCAATCTTATTAACGTGGAGGTTTAAATGTATTACTACTACTGAAGACATTCTACATTTAATATAAGGGACTGATAAATCATTAATCTTCTTTGTTGCTATTGATAGATATGAAAACTGAGAAGTCTTTATAAGAGTTTGTCCTGGGTTCAGTAGTAGCAGTTATTTTTCTGCTTAGAATCATAGAATAGTTAGGGTTGGAAAGGACCTTAAGATCATCAAGTTCCAACCCCCCTGCCACGGGCAGGGACACCTTGATCTAAAACCATCTCACCCAAGGCCTCGTCCAGCCTGGCCTTGAACACTGCCAGGGATGGAGCATTCACAGCCTCCCTGGGCAACCTATTCCAGTGCCTCACTACCCTAACAGGAAAGAATTTCCTCCTTATATCCAATCTAAACTTCCCCTGTTTAAGTTTGAACCCTTTACCCCTTGTCCTATCACTACAGTCCCTAATGAAGAGTCCCTCCACAGCATCCCTATAGGCCCCCTTCAGATACTGGAAGGCTGCTATGAGGTCTCCATGCAGCTTTCTCTTCTCCAGGCTGAACAGCCCCAACTTTCTCAGCCTATCTTCATACAGGAGGTGCTCCAGTCTCCTGATCATTCTCGTGGCCCTCCTCTGGACTTGTTCCAAAAGTTCCATGTCCTTTTGATGTTGAGGACACCAGAACTGTACACAATACTCCAGGTGAGGTCTCACAAGAGCAGAATAAAGGGGCAGGATCACCTCCTTTGACCTGCTGGTCACGCTCCTTTTGATGTAGCCCAGGATACGGTTGGCTCTCTGGGCTGCAAGCGCACACTGCCGGCTCATGTTCATTTTCTCATCTACCAGCACCCCCAAGTCCTTCTCTGCAGGGCTGCTCTGAATCTCTTCTCTGCCCAGCCTGTAGCTGTGCCTGGGATTGCCCCTGCCCAGGTGTGGGATCTTGCACTTGGCATGGTTAAACTTCATGAGGTTGGCGTCAGCCCACCTTACAAGCATGTCAAGGTCCCTCTGGATGGCATTCCTTCTCTCCAGCATAGCAACCAAACCACACAGCTTGGTGTCATTGGCAAACTTGCTGAGGGCGCACTCAATCCCACTGTCCATGTCACCGACGAATATGTTGAACAAGACCGGTCCCAACACTGATCCCCGAGGGACACCACTTGTTACTGGTCTACAGCTCTACATTGAGCCATTGACCAGAACTCTTTGTGTGCAGCCATCCAGCCAGTTCTTTATCCATTGAGTGGTCCACTCATCAAATTGATGTCTCGCCAATTTAGAGACAAGGATGTTGTGTGGGACAGTGTTGAACGCTTTACGCAAGTCCAGGTAGATGACATCAAGTGCTCTACCGCTGTCCATCAGTTCTGTAGCCTCATCATAAAAGGCCACCAAATTGGTCAGACAGGATTTCCTCTTAGTGAAGCCATGCTGGCTGTCACCAGCCACCTTGTTGTTTTTCATGTGCCTTAGCATGCCTTCCAGGAGAATCTCCTCCAAGATTTTGCCAGGCACAGAGGTGAGACTGACTGGTCTGTAATTGCCCGGGTCATCCATTTTCCCCTTCTTGAAAATGGGGGTTATATTTCCCTTTTTCCAGTTGTCGGGAACTTCACCTGACTGCCATGATTTTTCAAATATAATGGACCGCGGCTTAGCAACTTCATTCGCCAGCCCCTTCAGGACCTGCGGATGGATTTTATCAATACCCATGGACTTAGTATCTGGTGCAGTGCTGTGTTTTTTACTTTAAGAATGGGAACAACGCTGATAACACCGATGTTTTTAGTTGCTGCTTAGTAATGTTTAGTCTGACCAAGGACTTTCTGAGCCTCATGCTCTCCCAGGGAGGAGGGAAGCCAGGAGGAAGCAGAGACAGGACACCTGATCCAAATTAACCAAAGGGGTATTCCATACTACAGCACATCATGCCCACTATATAAGCTGGCGGCAGTTACCCAGAAGGGCTAGGTCACTGCTCGGTCAGGCTGGGTATCAGTCGGTGGGTGGTGAGAAGTTGTATTCTCTTCCCTTGTTATTTCCCTTATCATTATTATTATTGGTGGTAGCGGCAGTGATTTGTGTTATACCTTAGTTACTGGACTGTTCTTATCTCAACCCATGGGAGTTACATGCTTTCGATTCTCCTCCCTGTCCCTCTGGGAGTGGGGGGAGGAAGTGGGAGGAGGATCGAACAGCCGCGTGGTTTCTGAGTAAGAGGCTGGGCTTAAACCATGATGGACTACTAAAAAACCTTACTAAAAGTTGAAAGATGGCAATAGAAGTTATTCTCTTGGTTACTATAAATTATTTACAGGTCAAACACCAAACTAAGAAAAAATGTTTAGATACCGAAGGACTGAATGTTAACTACCTAGCAGAAACTTAGCATAACAGTTATCTATGAAAGATGAGAAGAAACTAGGTACTATTTAAAAAAGGAGAAACTAGGAAGTGGTGCTGATGGAAAGTGTTACGTAAACTCTGAAAAATGGAAGAAACATCAAGAACTGATGCTCTTACTATGGTCTTAATTCAGCAAAGCAACTAGTTATCTGTATAAAATACATGCTCAATTTTATGTGCATTCCTTAGTTCTCTTGATACCAGTGACAGTGCCTGCATCTTAGCACTGGGTTAAGTATTTTGAAAACTGGAGCTGAGACAGCCTTGATCTAGGCAAAATCAGTGAAAAGTTAAGTATATCATTATAAAAATATATATAATATAAAACCCCTCAAGGGACAAATGGCTTGGAACAGACTTTCAAACCAAGATCTTTGAAATCGGATGCCAATATGCTGTGTTCATCTCACTTACCTTGGAAATATACAGGTGCTTTGGACTTCAGTAAAAAAAATATTCCAAATTTAGAACCATTTGACAGACCTTCTGGTTAAGTAACAGGAAATACCTCAGTTTTCATTGATTTATATATGGTAGTCTTTTATTTTTTTTTTTTTCTATTTTACATCTGGACTTTATAGCTATCTTTCAGTTTGAAATCTAAAGATGTTCTTGTGTTATTGTTGGGGGGGTTTCATATATATACATATATATATGCTACACATGTACTTTAGATGCTAGAAAATAGGACATGAGAAAAATATAGAAGTTTTTATTTGAATTAGTAAGTTTCATGGACAGAATCTAGAAAAACCCATATTCACTTGAGACATAAATTGAGGTTTTATGGTTTAAATTGTATTTCAGATGTAAATAAATAGCATGAACAAGAAATAAGAGAAGTATTTCTTCAACAATAAAACTGTAATAAAATAAGAGGAAACACCCTTTTTTGTAACCAGTAATATTTAGAAAGATGAAAGCTGCATTTTTCTAAAGGTGATTTTAATAGAATTTGAAATTGATATTCATAGAGTAGGATTTCTTGTTGCCACAATTTGCCAATAGCCAGTAAAACTACATAGACCGTGGTGAAGCTGTTATTAAAAACTTGCTCTATGGGTCCCCAGGGAAGATTCTGTAATTGCAAAGTCAGTAACTTGAGCAGTAATTTCAGTTTAGCTATACCTGCATAGCATAATCATTAACACAAGTGCTTTGGTGGCGTCTAAACCATTGGTTAAAGTTATATTTGCAAGTTAGCAACTAAGTCACACTGAAGCATTAAGAATCTCAAAATGTTGCCTTTCCTTGCTTTATAAGAGGTTTACTGGGATGAAACCCAGGAAACCACTAACAAGTATATCCTACCTGCTCTTGTTTTGTACAGTTAATAAGACTGTACATATCCCATAGATCTGTTCATGAACCATGCTAGTATTTGCAGATAAATAATAAGGGCAAAAATATGATTACTTAAGGTTTCACAGGTGCAACAGAGACTTCAAGGCAGAAACTGTTTCATCAGTCTCCTAATCTGAGCAGATTTTTCTTCTCAGCAAGCAGCAGAAATTCCTCTCAAGAAAGTGCAACCAGCCCAGCCACGAAACAGCCACTATGTACCAAATCCAAACAGAATTTCCTCTTAAGATAGAGAGCTCACCAGTGACACATTTTAATCATGGTAGCAGCAGGAACCTGCAGGTCTGAAAGTGAAACACAGAGGAACGCCCCAGCCCTGTCTCCCAGGTGCATTTTCTGGCAGCACACCAGCTATGCAGAGGCTGTCTTCCTTCAGTTCACCAAGGAAAGCTGAGAATAAGATTGAGGACACCATGTAGAGCTCTGGCCCAACATTGTAGAAACAGCTGATGGGACCTAAAGGCACCAAGGGTCATTGTGAAGGTCATCATATCAGCTGCTAAGCAAAGCTCTCCCTTCTTTCGTTCTTGAACCTAAAGCTTGGCTTCTTGTCAGCCTAGTTGTGAGAAAGGGTATTTATGTAAATTTAATTAAAAAACTATTTACAGCATATTTGTTCAGACTTTAATTGCTACTTTTTTATTCTTATGAATTATAATGCCAGCCTCTTAATGTTTTTTGGTTTTGTTTTTTGTTTTTTTAGTCATAGTGTTCTTGCTTACTAATTCATTCATACAAACACTTCCACCCGTTTAAATGGTTACTAATGTACCCCAATAATGGTAGCAGCTGGTGCCTGCAGATTGTTTCTACTGTCAACTGTATCATATGCTCTTTCCTCTGAAACTGGACTTGGGAATGTAAACACATATGTAAGTTCATAATTTTGAGTAATCTTGCCTATCTGACCATGTCCAGAGGTTTTCAGTCTGTCATCTGTAGACTTGTGGATTTATCCTTAGTATACCTTACATCTGGCATACAGACATCTGCACATCTACTGGAAACTCACAGGTCTTGAAATAGCAAAAAAAAAAAAAAAAAAAAAAAAAAGTTTGAAAAAAGCTGTTTTGGTGACTTTCAGCTTCCTGTCCACTATAAGGCAGCATCATAAATGGTGCTGCTTAGAGAAGTGGTCTGACTCCCTTCACCCTCACTGCATCTGCTGTGGCTGTCATGCCTGGGGACTGATCCTTGCTCAATTTAATAAAGCAGCAGCAGTCTTCAGGTAAAATCCTGGGAAGATTTCCATAGATTTTAGGTGGCCTGGAAGTCAATTTGTATGTAGGCAAAGAGTAGATTTCTGTACAGTGGTAATATCACAGAGTGCAAGGTAGAAAGAAGTCAGAGCATGTGTTGACACAGTTGCTTGTAAATGTTTACTTGCATTTTTAATCTTCTCAGTTAAAGTATGTTTACTTGTTCATGAAGTCATTTAAAAACTGGAAAAAGCAGCCAAAGAAGATCCTTGGAAAGTAAAAATACATAAACTAAGACACTAAAACTAAAGGCTAAAACACTCCTCAAAGGATGAACGTCACATAAAATCCTTGTCCTGGAGCTGAGTGTACAGCAAAATAGAAGAAAATATAAATTCTAAAAGTAGTTTTCACTAATAGTCATTACGGTGCACTTTATGGACAAGGTGTTTTAAAATAACCTTTTAAGTTTAGAGCTGCAAAGCTAAAAAGGTTGCCTGATGTCTAGCAATGACCAGAAGTTCCTATTTAAGTATCTAACTGAAAATTTTACTGTTTTTCAGAATAATACTGGATGTTTCTTTGGTTGCATACTACTTCAAAGTAACATCTTCATTGTGTCTATGGAGAGATTTTGAACTAAGGTTCTCCACTTAAACAGATTTGGGAATTTCATCCTATCAAACTGGTAGGCGTGAATTACATCTCTGAGATGCAAGGCCATAGCAAACACCTGCAGGTGAGAAAGCTACAGCTTTGCCAAGGGTTGGAGTGTTCCTCTTGCTCTTGTGCTCCAGCTCTCAGGGAATCTGTCAGACATTCACAGTGAGGTCCCCTGATTAAACATCAGCATGTCATTTTGCATTCTTCCACACTGAAGGTCATGACAGGGTGTCTGTCACACAGTCCCTCAGTATGGAGTAAGCTCCCAGGAGGCTGGAAAGCATGGGCACAGAGTGGGAGGAGAAGCAATAAAATTTGAGCTGGATTTGATAATATTCTAATTTAGTAGGAAAGGCAGGAAATTTGCCATGAAAAGAAAAAAGGGGGCTGCAATGCCCATTCCCAGAAGACAATAAAGGCAAAACTGAGCTATAGTGTCTGCAGGAGTGAGAAAAAAGCAGAAGGAAAGTCTAGTCCCCGAGATGAGAAAGAAGATGGGGAATTCAAAGCTGCAAGCTAGAGAAATGAGCAGTAAGCAGGGATGATCATTTGCTTAATTTACAATACCCTTACAGAAAATTATGTTAGCTGTAACAGTTAAATACTTTGTTTTAAAATTTTTCTCTCAATTTACCCATGCCTCCCACAGAAATGTGTATGTTAGCCTGAGAAAAACTGATGTATCTAAGGCTTGGAAAGGAAAGAGGAACTGTGATGAGATTTGATATCCTGAAGGGATTGTTCTCTGATCAGGGAATAAATGAATTTTAAAAGAGATTTTCAACTGAGAATCTTAATTGCACCTCACTTTTAGAGTGTTTCAAATCTTCTCTAAGTACAACATAGCACACACACACAAAAAGAACCTGTGATATTTTGATGTTTGCTTTTCCACATGTTCTCCTGTATGACAGAACATGGTGAAAATTATTAATAATATGTGGGCACTCTGCTGCTGCACTGCAAGAGGTACAGCTAGAAGAGTTCAGCATTTTCTATCTCTCAGCAACAAACTAAGCCAAAGGAAAGGATGTCACTGTATGTCTGCAATTTATTTCTGCAGAAGCTGTGGCTTGGTCTTCTGTGGGGCATTTTCTCTCTGCCTTCTTGCTTTTTCAAGAGTGCAAGTGAAAGAGACAGAATAAGAAAGTTCAGCTGCAGTAACTTTATTTGCACAATGGGTTATAACCACGTTGCTAGCACGCTGAATACAAGTAGAAGCATTAAGAATCTGAAAATAGTATTTGTATTGCTATATTATTGTGATCAAGCACCAAAGCTATCAGTCTTTTCATTGATCATCTAAGGAGAATCCATGCTTTACCTTTTTTAACAATGACCTTTGTTCAGAAGGATAAACTGAATGGATATTGGTCTTTCTCCTTCTGAATCCCAGAACAGTATCCTTTAGAGGTCATTTTTTTGTTGTTTAAAATGTGCAATTAAAGTATTGATGTTTCTAGAGGGGCAATGTTTGAGATGGGAAAAGAGAGAGAAACAAGCGTGTAACACCTGGCAGAGCAATATTGCAAAGGGACTGGAATGACTTGAAATAACAATAAATGACAGCAGTGAAGTTAAGATACCTTCCTGATACTGAGAGAGAAAGCATTCAATTGCATTTATTTAAACAATTATAATCAAACTATTTCTGCATCGTATTATATGACCATTATAAAATCAGCACAATTCATGCAAGTAAGCATGCTCATTTAAGCAGGGAACTGCTTGTGGAAAAGAGAGGATCTCAGCTCCTGAAAAAAAAGGTGTCTGCCAAAATCATCCTGAGTCACAAGCCCTCTGGGCCTCAGTTTCCTCCTCTGTAAAACAAGTAGAATAACCTGATTTTTTCCTCCGCTGAGTTGCTATATTAATGAATCCTTTTTGTAAATCCAGTACAAGGATACAAAATGTTCTAATGCTCTTTAGCTTGTTGTTTTGAGCATTTTCTATTTTGAATGCTTGTGCATTTTTAGATGGGAGGCAGAAATGGGTTATTCCCTACTGATTTTATTATGGAAATCTTTCCCTTATATAAGGACCTCTAATTCTGCTGCTGATCTTCTCCCTTATCAGTGACAGATTTTGCAAGTGCTTGCTTATTTTAATTTATTTTACTATGTTACAGTGGCTTCTCCCCACAGATTATTGCCTTGAACTGTAAAATAACTTTTATTAGTATTTCAGTAAAAAAGAAGGTCCTGTCACCAAAGATGTAGTAGTAGCATAAAACATCAGGAACTCTGACCCAAGAAACCAAACCTAATTAATCAGAGCCTGCAGGTCAAACCAGTTCACTGTTTGACAGCAGTATTGATTAGTAAGGCTGGAGGCAAAGACCACCTTTCTCTTGAGTGCTTAAAAAGAGAAGAAAATAGGTGCATACATTTGACACAAACTGGTGCATACACTGTGGATTACTTTTGTTTAGGCTGGGTGCCTCTGAAACACAGAACAACTTTAATGACCATTAACAGCTCTTTCAGTGACTAAGTAAGTGAACTCAACAAAATAAACTGCTGGGTAGATTCCCAAACACTTGGTACAGTGTATTGAAACTGATCAATTTAAACAAGTAGTAAATTGAGATTCACTTCAACCTCTACCTATTTGGTGAATACAATTAGGGAAGACTCCCTAGCTTCTGGAGAAGTGAAGCTGGCTTGCAGTACTGACAGAAAGTGAAAATCTTTAATGCATCAATGTTGGTAATTTGCATACAGTGTAAGGAATAAAAATCTGAAAGACTTGGGTGCCTACTGGAGCTCCAGAGGGCAGCAAGTACATCAGCTCAACAATCACTGCTGCTAATGTGCTGTATGAGGAATGCATATTCAAGTCAGTGCCTAATGCAGTGAGAAATAAAAACTGCAGTTGTTAACACATCTTGAACTGAAATGAAATTTGGGCCTTGGTGGAAAGAACTAAAAAAGCATACTTAGAAAGTAGGAAGCATACTAAGAAGCTGCTTACCTCCATCTAGCTCTTCAGCTCCAAAATGATTCCTGTAGAAGAGCATAATCTCTATCTTGTAACACTTGTAGACAGTCACTAAACAAACGAGCAGCAGCAGAATAGCACCAAGTCCACCAGCAAGCTCAACTGTGTACATCAGCTCTGCAAAGAATTACAAAATGCAGTAACCACCACATTCCAAAGCAGAGAAATATTAGCAGCAGATCTCACACATTAAACATTAAAATAAAATAATGAATGATGGGGTAATCATGTATCTATTGTGTTATAGAGCCCTTGAAGAATTACATAATTATGAGGTTTGGTTTTGTTTTTTTTCCTGGAATAAACTATTTTTTCCTCTGGTAAGCCATTCGAATTGCTCATTTTAAAAATAACAATTGCTGGGATTGTGTGTGTATATGTACGAGTGTGAGAATATATACAAGATATTTGATAACTCCGTTCTCTCTGTAGATAGATCATGGTTTGCTTTACACAGATAATGTTGAGATTCTACTTACAATGAAAGCAGAGATTAATGGCTTTTTTTTTGGGAGGACTATAATGCAAATACAGCTTCCCTTTTTTTCACACAAAAAATAAGTTTCAGTGTTCTGGATAAGTTTACACTAAGGATTTGATTATTTATTTTTTTTATAAAAATAAATTAAAAAAATTCAAATTGAGAGATGTGAAGGTAAATTATCGAAAAGACCCCACATCCCCGCATCTCAGTTATGTTTTAATATCTATAACAGTTTCCCAACATTCTGCAGTTCATCTTTAATTTCCCTTTCCCTCAGCTGGGGTTACTTTATATGTAATCACAGCAAATCACCACAATTTGTCCTTCTGGCATTCTCATTCATATTGTGACTCCCTGATGTCTTTGCTGCACTCTACCACTGGCATCTCATATGACGTTGCCATGTAGCTCCATTCCATCTGGTCAGATATGGCCAAAACCAGCCACCACCAGCAGTATTCTTAGTGAGGCCACTTATCATTACATAAGTAATATGCTATCACGGACTTTCACCTCTCCCAGTCTTAACTGTTGCATGTTCCAGGAAGCCTACACAGCTATGCAGCATCCATTTTGATGTTACTTTTAATTTACTTATTGACTGAAAACTGCAATGTTAAAAAAAGGAGGGTGGAAGGAGAGGAGCATTACTAGCAATTTAGTAATTTGAAATGAGTAGTAGATGGCAAATCTTAAGACCACCAACCAATACTTTTCCAATATCACTCAGTTTTGAGGAATGCCAAGAAAATGAATCTTGGAAATCTAAGACATGCAATTTGCGTCATAAAAATCTGTGACAGAGAAAGCTCAGTTCCATATTATTTTCACAGTATCCTCTACCAGTGGGCAGCTTCTGTCCAAGTGAAGCAGGGTAACCCTAAAATAACCTTTTATGTGTGTGTGTGGTTGTGCAGATATGATACTCTAGCACAATACAATTCAATTAGAGAAATAAAAGGTTAGAGGAAAATAACAATTCCATTTATTTTGACTACAGCTACTGAGAATCACACACTTTTATTATTTTGAGGCAAATGTAAGAAAATGTCATTGCTCTCTGGAAGACATTAAAAATGCAATAAAATAAAAAGACACTTATATTCCATGTCATTCCCTCCAAAAATGTGCTGGAAATTCCGTTGTGTTATTTTTCAGGCCAACATGCTTATTTCAGACTTTTAATACTTCTCTGGTCCTGAGAAGGGAATGTTACTAAAAACACCCTACAAAAAATTGTTTGTATAGACAAGTAAGTATTTTAGAATACAAATGGAAGGTGAAATTACTCTGTGCTGGCCTAGTATACCCTGTTTATCATTTTGTACTACAGGTGATGTAGCTGTTCAATGGTAACTAGAAGAAAGGCTTTAGCATTTCAAGTTGCTAGGCACAAAATACTCTTATTTATGTGCCCACTGTTATGACTCATTAAAGGCAAGGAAAAACTTTAAAACTGGAACACAAAAGTTTCTCCTAAATTAATGATTTTGAGATTATATGACCAAAATAACTGCAGGTAGTCAACTGTTCTCTGTCACTGTGCATGAAATTAGGCTATTGCACTTCATCATTTTTGCCATCAAAGAGTCCCTCTTAGTTATCTTTTTCCACATAAAATAATTCAAGATTATGCATATATTTTTACTGTAGTAAAGTCTATCAGAACATACAAGAAAATGTCCTAATTTTGGCAACCAAAGCCAACAACAAAGTTCTCTAAGTCACTCTGTACTTGACATCACCTGCTTCTAGGCCATCATTATCACTTGCAATCAAAAAGATACGGTGTTTTTTTCCTTAAACAGATTTGTTTGCAAAATGAGTTTCATGATCTACCCATCTAGTATAGCAACGTTGTATTTTCCTCTGTGCTGGACAATGTCTATCAGCACGTTTGCACTTTGCCTTGGGTGTTATTTGTCAGGGTTCAGAGGCAGACAGGAGCTGTGATTAGCCCAGCATCCTCACACCCAGCCCTGCAAATGCCTAAGGTAATCCCCAAAGTGCTGAAAGGAAGACAACCACATCTGTGTAGTGCTGTGGGAGGAGGGACAGATTGGCCTGGGCACAGTGCCACAGAGTTGACTGGTTTCAGGCCCTGAGTTAGTGTTTCTGCAGGATGATAAACCCTAAACCCTGCCCTAAGGGGACACTGGCTGAATTGTAGGGATTTTATGAGCAATATTAACTTGTGTTGCACTGAACTGAAGAAGGTGTGAGGACAAAAAGGCTTGGTCTTGCCTCTGGTGATGGAAGCCATTTCACATTTCTGTGCCTTAGTTTTCCCAATGTGAATTGGGGAGGGTGTTTCTGCGTCCTTCATAGGAGAACACCAAAGGTATTGGTGATGCGTATGCTAGCAATGTCAACAATGACGCAGTGACTGTTAAAGCCCAGTTAAAGTGTAACAGCAAGGTTAGAGTGTAAGGTTACATTCACAATAACATTTTTTTCTGCTGCTGCAAATTGTGATTTGAGCAGGGATGCTCTAGCAGGTATTACACTCTTTTTGAAGTGTGATTTATTTTTTTCTTGCAGAAATTCAAGTTTCCTATAGTAGCTACATGCTAAAAAGATTCAGTTTTAGCACAATTCCACATCAGAGGGGAGAGACAAAAAGTGCAAACCTTTTAAAATCTATTTAGCCTCTGTGTTACATTGCTCAAATTACAGACTTGGCCCTTCTTAAGGAGGAAAATTAAGTAAAGGAAAAATTAAGTAAAGGAAAATTACTCAGCTAACCCTTAGGGGGATAGGCATTCTGTTAAGCACAACAAATGAGTCAGTGCCAGGGAGTTACATCCAGAAGCACAGCAATCATTTAGTTACAGGCAATTAATACTCCTTCAGTAGCACAGAAACTGTTCTACTCCAAGGGAAAACACATTGATTACTGCAGCAGTAGTAGATTGGTTTCTGAATAAAATTCAGATTTAAACCAAGATTTGTTACAAGCATTTTGAACAATAGCTACAATTTTTTTTTCCTTATCAGGAGGCTTTGGCCAACCAACCCATTGAAAGAGATGTTAATTAAAGCAAAGTATGTGTTTTCTCCAAATATCCAGCATGATATTTCTGGTAATAAAGCTACTCGGTTTATACTGATTCTATCCTAATTATTAAGCATACTTTTAGAATATAATTTTTATCTTCACCTGGCTTTAATATCTGATGAACTTCCTTTCACTGTGTCATGAAGGTAATTCACTTATCGTAGCTGGAGTTGTAACAAGAAAGTAAATAAAAGGGTGCCTTCAAAGCTTCATATCTTTTGACTTATACAACATGCTTCAAGGACTTCACATGTAATGTATCTGTGATAATTCAAAATTAATCTTATTCTATTCATTAGTCCACATACAGCTGAGCTACAAAGAAAAATAATTATATTTCATTCTTTTTTTTGTGATTTATAACTCTTCAAGGAAGTGATTTATAGTTGTGTATTCAATTTCTGAGCCTTTTTCAAAATCCAATTACAGTCTATCTAAGGTTTCAAATTTTCAACCACTTACGCAGATTGCTTAACTTTATGGACTATAAGTAATCCCTCTGAAGTCAACAGGACTATTCACAGAGCTTCAGGTTAATGCATACATAAATCTTTGCATCTTTGTGGCCTAAATTCATTTCCATTCTCTGCCTGTCTTGGATAATTTAATTCACAAAGCTACAAGGTTTGGTTAGAGACAGTCTGTTTGTCTAGATATGCTTTCATGAACCGAAATTATTAAATGAAACATTAAGTTAACGAATATAAAGGGGGGGGGATATGTTAGGGAGCAGTTGAAGAATACTAAAGCTCCTGTGATGACACCTGAGAGAAGGTAAAGAAAGCAGATCCCAACAAAGAGAGTAAGACTGGTATGTAATAACATACAGCTTTGGTTATAAATGGATGTGTTTTTCCTAAAGGAAGGAGGCTGGCTAACATGCAATTCCTTGTCTGAGTCTTATTTCAGACAAATATTGCATTATATAGGATTTTTTTGTTTGTTTCAACAAGCCAAACAAAATGTGTTTGTATTTAAAGCACCTAGATGGCTTTGTGGATTCTGTTGTGGATGGTTACTGTAGGATAATAATACTTCTTATATTAATAGAAATAGATTTGGAATGTTCATTAGCTTGACTATGAAATAATTTCTTAGCACAAAGTATATGCTTTCTTCCAGCATAGCCCATACAAGCTTGAATATGTCTGTTGAATTGACTTAAGGTGGCTACATTTACTTGCAGTTTTTAATGTGGTTTTCAATGCAGTAATTTCATTTTATTTTTACAACTATTGAGAACTGGGTTCTCACTTTATTTTTTTAGATAAATACCTAATATATATTCCCAATTCATCTATGAAAAAGACAGTCAGGTTTGGGAATATATATGAATATGTACATGTGTGTTCAAATGCAAGGCAGGGAGCTTGTTAACCTGTTCATTAGTATGGCAGGCAGCATATCTGAGTCTTGGTGCTGCTGGATTTCCAGTATTATTAGAATAGAAATAGTAAATTATTATAATGAAAGTATATTCTTACCGATGACATTTTTATTTCTTCTGAAAAGTGCAGGATACCTGTTCCCAGCAGGAGACTAATTACAATGACTAGCTCCAACAGTATGTTAGCTCAAAAGAGGATAAGGCGGAAAACATGCTGGAATGTTACTGAAGTTTGTTACATTTAAATACAGAACACTGAATTTTAAAGGCAATTTATACATTAGGTTGAAGGAAAAAAGTGTCATGGTGCAGAATTGCATTAATCTTTGGTTAGCTTCCCCAGATAAATGAATTGTATATGACTTGAAACCTTACTGACTAGGAGAGCTTCTATTTGCTTATTGCACTACAGAAATCAGACAGCCCACACAACTACTTCTTTTAGATCTTCTGAAAGAAATGAATGTATGAAGCACTGGGAGGTGTTAAATTTCCAGTGATTTAAGATCATAAAACATACTGTTTACATTTTTTCTGAGGATAGCATTAATGAATAATTTAGCTCTGCATGGTTATGGGAACAATTTGTGACATTTTATTTTAAAATATTTTCATCCTTGCCAATCAAGATTAGAATTGCACTTAGATGTTATATAAAGAAATCTATGACAAAAGTGGTACAAAACCTGTTTTTAAAATGAACCTGTTAAACAAACCACCTTGTTTGACGGTATCAGAGGAAAATTAGATTTGTCAGAGGAAAGTCAGATTTAAGCAGATGCTATGTAGTCTGATAATCTGTGTAATCTTTTTACTGGAGATGTTTTACTCCAGATTTCTGAAAGATGAAGACAATAGTCTTATGAAGAGTTTTGATCAGGTAGTAGTCTTTAGTATTTTACTAATTTACTGATTTTAGATGAGACTGAGTGTAAACAGAACAGTCACTTTCAGTTAGATTTGGGACAAGAAAGGAGGAGATATTAAATTTTTGACCTTGCATCATGAACCTTTTTGGTGACTAAACCTTTGCAGTGCCCAGCACAGTGACAATCTGAAGGCTTCTTCAGTGGCCACAAGGGCCACTGAAAAATCAATTCCCATCAAACCAAATTTTAATTCTGATTCTAAAACTTGGTGAAGAACTCAGAAAAGCTTTTCCTGCTGTGCAGAATAAAACCCAAATGTTTTATACACTGGATGATAAGTATCTGTAAGGTCTTAAATGATCAAGTGGGTCAGAGTTTTACAACAGTTTTGCTTCTACTGAGTCTCCGAGATTTCCTGGAATGCTGAGGTAATTAGAACCAATTCAACAGAAGCTGAAATATAAAATGCATTGCACTCACATCTTAAACTGTGATCTCCCATTCAGAAATTTCAGAAACATGAAGGTTTATGACAAATGAAGTTATGACAAATGTGGTTTCTCTGCAGAGATTAGAAAAGGACTAGTTTCTTTTCTCTTTTAACTGTCACTCATCACTACCACTGTGTGAAATTGTGTCCCAGTGACTGAAAATGCTCATGAGATCAAAGCCTTAACATATTCAAGTACGTAAGTAATACAACATATCTACACTATTATATGAATGACACAGTAATTTAAGGTGCTCATCAGCAATTCTGGCATGGTTAATAATAACCATATGAAGAAAATTCACAATTACTGTTAAGAATTTGCTATTAAATTGTACAGGAAATGGTATTAAACTGTACAGGAAATATAAATTTGATATTTATGCACTAATAAGTCATGAGTTTAAAGAAGGCCTGCCTATTCATAGGTTTCCTCAAGATGCCTTTCCTATAAGAAATATTAACCTGTTTCTTTTTCAAACATGTATTCTTATGGGCTATTTCAAACAGAATAAATCTGTTCCTCTAAACAATTTATTTCAGTGAAGGTCTTTTTTGTTTCTTTTCAACAGAAAAAGAGTTGGTTTAACCATCCCTCATTATCTTATAGTCAACAAAACCCATATATGCCCACTCAGAACATCTATAAGAGGAAAGCAAGACCAGAGCATAAAAGAGGCCCAGGGTAGGAAATTAGACAACACTGAGAAAATGGGAAGAAAGTACAGGTGACACTTCTAAAAAAAAAAAAAAAAAGCATAAAGTATGTTAACTGTTCTCAGTTCTTGAGTCTGTCTCGTGGAAAGTAGAGGTAGTATATTATTAAACTTTTAAAATAATAGCAGCAACATTAAAGAATAATGCCAAGATAGAATTTGAGATTATTTTTGCTTTAGAGTTTTAACTGCAGACATGTAGATAAGAATTTTCAGAAAAATAATCACAAAATTAGATACTAATTGAATAAGACTTTGAAGACTACTCTGGAATGAAGGTCATACTTTCCAATATATAACATTGTGGAAGAGCATTCTTCCTCTTCATGCATTACATTTCTATCTACTATATTGATAGACTATAGGTTTGTCTTCTTGAATTAAAAACCCATGAAAAAAACTATAGTGTGCAATCCACTCCTTTTATCATCTGCAATATGTGGTCTGTTGTTAATAAATTTGTGCTTAGCTGCTGTCAATACCACTCTAAAAATTAATTGCTAGAAGACTGCTCTACATGGCTGAAGATTAACCTGTAGCTGCTACAAATGATCAATGATAGCTATCATGAATAAGTAACAAAATCATCCTAAGATTATAACAAGTAGGTGTGTTTTATTTCTCACACAAAAGAGAAAATTATTATTGTAAAGGTAATAGAGACTTGGCCAACAGCTACAGGAAGGGTTCTGATCCCTCTTTTTTTTTAATTATTATTATTTTTTGACAATTTTTGTATGGCTGAACCAGAAAAGAAAATAGCATGGCATTTTCATGCTTAAAATGCTCTACTGTCTTTAGCTCTGAGTTAAATTCTCCCTCTACACAGGATCTTAGGAAAGTTAGGAGTCTAAAAATGGTTATCTATCTGCACAAAACCACGGATCATAGGTTTTCTCCACTGGCAGTATGAAAGTAGAAGAAGCTCAGAAGAAAATGAGGGTTCAGCTCCTCAAGATGCAGAGCGCTGGCACCTGGGCTAGACAGAGATACCAAGGGCCTCAGGTTTGTCCCAGTGCTGGATGACCAAACCAGGTTTGCTTTTCCTGCACAGGTGGTGCTGGAGCCCAGAGGAGTTGCGTCCTGCTCCCCTCCTCAAATTCCTCTTGGGAGGCTCTGGGTTCCTGTTCCAGTGCAATGTGGGGGGCAGAGCAGAAGCTCCCTGTCTCTGACTGAATGTGCCAGGCACTGGTTTGTGGTGGGGACCACCATCAGGTGGACCCTCCTTGTGTTTTTTGTGAGGTGAATGTGCGTGCCTGCTGGGCTGACCAGCAGGAAGAGTAAGGAAGATGCATCCATGTTTTTGCTGGTTATTTACTCTGAAATTTTTGCCCTTTCAGGGTCTGTGTAATTGCAGGCATATCCGAAACTCCCTCTGGAAGTTTAAGTTTACAGGGAATATACTGACAAGGACGAAGGAGCAGTTGCAAGGATGTTTGAAAGGCTTAAATTTTATACCTGAATCCTCACTGCAATTTAGCCCAAAATAAATTTATTCCCAGGATCATGAAGGATTATAATTTCTTTTTCAGGTATCCAGTGAACATTCCAGATTCAGCATTTCTGTTGGCTTATACTGCTGGAAAAAAAGACCACCAACTGGAAAACCAGTCACAACTAATACCTCTACAAATGCCTTAGTGTTCAGGAAGCAAATTTACCTAATTCTTAGGTCCCAATTGTTCTAAGTGAGCCAATAATCAGAAACTAATAAATAGCTAACTCATTCTTAGAAGCAACTAAATGTGGATCTAAACAAGGAAACCTAAACCAAAATGTTGTCATGGTGATATACAGGAGACTAAGCAAGCAGTGCAAAGCTCCTATTCCTAGGAGACCTTAGAGACTAGCTCAACTTTTTATCTATCATGGTTAATTTATCATTTCACCGAAAGAGTTGTCAACATGGAAAGTAAGTAGAAGGCTTCTATCAGGTACCGTTTGTTTTCTGAGGGCACAACAGACTTTGTTTCCAAATCAAAATTTCAGATTCAGCCTTACTTAAGGAAAAAATATTGGGGGGGTTTTTTTGCTAGTTTTAACTTTTTGCTATTTATAAGGGCAATTAAATATTGAGATTGCTTCCTCTTAAGCATGCCATCATAGAATCATAGAATCATAGAATAGTTAGGGTTGGAAAGGACCTTAAGATCATCAAGCTCCAACCCCCCTGCCACGGGCAGGGACACCTCGCTCTAAACCATATTACCCAAGGCCTCGTCCAACCTGGCCTTGAACGCTGCCAGGGATGAAGCATTCACAACCTCCCTGGACAACCTATTCCAGTGCCTCACTACCCTAACAGGAAAGAATTTCCTCCTTATATCCAATCTAAACTTCCCCTGTTTAAGTTTGAACCTGTTACCCCTTGTCCTATCACTACAGTCCCTAATGAAGAGTCCCTCCCCAGCATCCCTATAGGCCCCCTTCAGATACTGGAAGGCTGCTATGAGGTCTCCATGCAGCCTTCTCTTCTCCAGGCTGAACAGCCCCAACTTTCTCAGCCTATCTTCATGAGGCCACATGCTGTGGTGTGTTTGACGTACTGATTTCTCCCAGAAAGGAAGCAAGGAGAGTAGACCCTTGCAAAATTTATGCATGGATATTGTTAGATTAAAAAGCTGGTAGGCATAGAACAGAAGAGATTTATGTGCTGTCAGTCTTGGAGTTACTGCTTCTATGGAAGGGAAAATAAGGACTTACCGTCAGCATGTGGCTCAATACATGTCAATTAAGTACTGGTTTCAAAGTAATTTGAACCTTAAAAATTATTTTCAATGTTCCATTCACTAATTTCATTATTAAAGACAATCACTGGATTTCAGTTTTGGGTTAAGCTCTTTCTCTGGGTTCAAACCTCTCTGAATTATAAGTATATGACTATTAGCTGGTAAATTGTTGAGGTTCAATTACTTAATAAGTTAATTTCGCATATCAGTAAATTCAGGAAAATATACCAGAGTAAGTAGAACACCTGATTATTTACATCTGCTTCCCTTAGGAAGCAATGGCAAGAGTTCAGAAAAATAGCTACAAATTAGTTCTATTAATTGGAGGTACGCAGCATAAGAAAACAAGCATAGTAATGACAGCAAAATACAGACACTGCTCCTTATTTTCACTGCTGTCATAAACCAGCAGAATAGTGCATGAGGATGGGGACTGACAAGCCCAAGCATGTGGAGCACCCTTTGGGAAGTAAAGTGAACAAAGTGTATCTGAGGACCTTGCTTTGCAAGAGATTCTCCACCTCTCCATAATTATCTCCATGGGAGATGGCAATGGCCATTAAGCAGGCTGGAATCATGGGATGTAAGTGGTGACTAGAAACATGAAGGTCCTTAGCAGTTTCTGTCATAATGCTTCACTTCAGAAACATTGGTGTTAAACAAATGTGTTAGAAGGAAAATGTCCATAGATAGGCTATGCAAGAACTGCCCTGGCATGGGGTTTAGGTGGCATTTCTGGTAGAATTTATTTATTGTCGGCTTTTCTAATATTTGATTTTATTTCTTTCAGAAAATTATTACAGTTTTATCACCTGTGGATTCTTACCACTTCTTTTTCACCATTGAGCCTCTATTAGTTTTGAAGTTGATGAATTATTAAATGCATCTTTCATATAAATACAATTAAAAGATGTGACTGTATTCTTCCCAGTGACATCCATAATTAGCAACCACCTTTCTGTTTTATTTTGGAACAAATGCCCGGAGAAAAATAATTGTTGTTTATTAATATCTCATGAGGCCAAAATTCATGCTTTCATCAGAAAGAAGCTCTATAAACAGACCACCCCTATATTATACCATTTCATGATGAAAAGCTGCATATTTACCCCTTTTATGTAGAAGAATACTGGCATGCCGGCGTCCATTTCCATTCTCAACATAGCATGAGTAATTCCCCAGGTCTGCCTCTTCCACAGAGTCAAGAATCAATGAGATGGAAACCTCCTGTTCCCCGAGATGTTCCTTGAGAACCCTGAGAAAAAAGGAACCATCTGCTATTCTGCTTGTGCCATAGCAGAGCACGACATCATCATGACATAGTAATGCTATTTCCAATTCACAATTCTCTGGCTTCAAATTTGGCTATGGTTTGATGTAATCTTAATTTAATTCTATCATGCCCTTTTCTTCCTCACTTCTAATGAGGAGATTTGGCTTTGTAAATGTTAATGAGAGCTTCAGTTAATTGTCTTCTTTAAGAGGAATGATGCACACACTGATAATATATCATTGCACACTTTGATGGAGACCCTGATCAGTAGTATGTGAAGTCTTGTAATGTTATAAATATTAAAACAATTATTTTGAGGTTTAGGGTCACATTAGGAGTCTGCACCAAACATATATTTGTGCACTTTCTGAGGTTCTTCAATGTGCCACTCTGAAACAATGTGTTCATGCTATGGTCTGAAAAATTATTTATAGACTATGTTATGAAATTTGACTAGGTATTATAAATCAATAGAAAGAACGTGTATACCAGATGCTGCTTATTCATCCAGATGATAAATAAAAGACCTCCTGCATAAGACTACACCTGTCTTCACATTGCTTTCTTTCCCTATTAGCAAGCCCATCAGTGGTTTTAGAAACCCAGGAAAGCAAATGACAAAACTTTCCAGGCTGCTCTCTCACCTCACACCTGGCAAAAGAAGTGGAAACTAGCTTTCCTGCTCCTCCCTCCACAAAACAGAGAATTGTAATGAGGTTCTTGCCACCTTTTTGTCAGCCTTCAAAATAGCAAGTCTTTGGTTGAAGGGCTTAGGAAGAGCTTTAGATGTGAAATACAGCTGATCTGGTTGTCATGTGCCATTTTAGTGTATTTATACAATAAACATAAAGTGTGTTAGGGTGAAATACACTTTCATTTTGCCTGCACCTGGGATAATGAACTTGATTGATGGCCTTCTTGATTTTGTTAAAAGAATTGTCTGTTATTTTGATTACACTCAGTCCCAAGATTTAGGTGAAAATGAGTGCAACTTCATGTCTTCTGATGATATAGTAAACCCTTATGTAAAAGGTGAAGCATAAATAAGCTTATTTTGTTCTATTAGAAACAGTCATGCAGATAACATATCCTCGATTATTTAGCGTCTTTTTTAATGCACATTTTGATTTGCCTTAATTTCTGGGTTTATCCATGATATATAAACACAGTGATATACACACATGCAGAATTATAAATGAAAAAGAACTCTCTTCAGATCCAAGTAGATACTTTATACTGAATAGAAGTTGGTATGCTATGTCAAGCATGTAATTCCCAATACAAAACCACTTTTTTCTTATTTTCCAAATGAGGCAGTACTTTTAGGAACTATAGAAGTACATGGTGCGAATTGCCAGATCCTCTCTAAAACATGCATTTCAGCAGATAAAGGCAGCTCACATAACAGGATGCTTGGCTCTCACAGGCCAGATAACATCTCAGGAAACTCCGTTTTTGCCTTGAAGAAAAGAAAGCAAAATATTTCAAAAAGAAGCCAGACATCAGTATTTATGTAAGGCTCCATGCTTTAAAAGACTTCTTTTGAGCTGTTCTTCTTGCTGTGTTTATTTTTCTGTATTTCATCTTAGTAACTGTCTTAGTGGTTATTATTGTAGATTGCCACCATTTTTAAAAGTCACTGTGCAAGTTCCAGTCCTTTAACACCACAATACTCATCGGAAAGCTATTCTGCTTTTGCATACCTCTAAGATCAGACCTGGCCAAGGCATGAATTTTTCTGTTTTGTACGGGTGGAGTTGAAAAGGTAAAGAATGGATGTCGTGAAACCAGGGATCAGAAACAAAGTGTTCCTGAGTTAGTCTGTGATAACAAGTATTACAGTACCAAGAAAATATATTAACTGGAAAAAAATAATAAATTTTTCTTTTACCTGATGTCACTTTCCCAGACTCGACTATCATCCAAATCTTCAATAAACTTTTCCCCCTTCATCCAGTAGATTAAAGGACTGACATCTCCACTATACCCAAAGAAAGCTCGGCAGGTTAGATTAGCAGAACTGCCTGTTACAAAGAATGTAAGAAAAAATATTATTTAAAAATCTATTAAAAAAAAAAAGTTTTGAATCAGTTTCATTTGTTGATGTAAAAAAAAAATATTGTAGAGACCCTCAATTTCTAGCTGCTGTTGAAAACGTCCAGAAGTAGCTATTTATTGAACTAGTGTTCAATATATTTTCTGAAAATGAATAAAACAAAATAAAAATGAAATTAAATGTTACATGAGAACAGGATTGAATTTTGTATTCTTTCACCAAGCTTTCTATGTTTGGTAAGGAAATGAAAGCCTTTTTTTTCAGAAAGAGCTAATTTAACTCAATTTTCCATGTTTTCTCTGAAAACAGATAAAGATTAGGTAAAACAGACATGCAATCGCATCTGTGTGAGTTCAGCTTTGCAATGACTTCTGCAAAGAGGCTGGTAGATTCCCGTAGGGTGCCATTTCCAGGGGAAAGCCAGTAGAAAGATGAGTGCTCAGTGCTGAATTAACTTAGCAAAGTATTGAACACTGAAACTTGAAAAAGGAATACATGTGATCTCATTCTGTACATTATAGGACATGGCTTGCTGTATGAATAGGAATAGCCATTAAGTGTATGCAGGAAAAAGCAGATATTCAATATGTATGCAGCATAATTAATTGTTTGAGTGAAATTTAAAAATGTAATACACCTTCACTTTGGTTTATTTTCATTATTTAGTTTTACATTGTGTTAGCAGCTCTTGGTTTGGGGGTTTCAACTAGAGCACATACAGGGATTGAAACAGTACTTTGCACGCATTTTGTGTATTGCTAAAGTGGGATAAAACTAGAGGACAGCCACAGTTAAAGATCTCCCATTCGCTCCTGTAAAGATATTTGTGGATACATACACCAACTCTTCTAAACCATTATTCGAATTTCTTTAGCAGATAATTGCATGGTGATTTAGAGAAGTTTTGTGATTTAAGGAGTGGTTTTTTCCCCCCTGAGGAGAGTATTTTCATGGAATTTATATTCCTGCTGAGATGAAACTCATATTTTATTTACACTTTCAGTTTTTGATCTAATGATTGTAAAGCTGACTGACCACAGCTCCTGGAAATTAAAACAAACAAACAAACAAACAAACAAAAACTGTACTGTTAACACTACTTCACTTTGTATCGAGATGCCATGAGAAGTCCATCTGGGTTCAATGAATTTTCTTAAAAACATACTGCTTTGGGTCAGGACCTGGTCCTTCTGAAACCTTCTTCAAACATTTATTTTGAACATCTTATTTACTTTTCAGTATGGAAACAAATACAGGGTTATGTATAAAAAGAAGATGAGTAATAATTAAATAAACGCCTTATTTATCTGGAACTATTTCTGGTTTTCTGTAACAGCATCTGACTCTTCTATCTGGTTTGAACTCTCACATCCACACTGTAAAAGGTGCAGAATCAAATGTTTGTAATCAAAATGTGCAACACCAAGCCAAGTGCCATCTATGTTGCTTTCACAAGCTACTTAGGAGTTAAATTGCTTTTAGACATCTCATGAACTTTTGGTTAGTGCCATATTCTTTGTCAGGAACGCTTGCTAAGGAGACAGGGGTATCCCAGTTCTTGAAAGTAAGATGGAGAGTCTCATTCATAATCAAAAAGTATGAAAACGAATTTTTGACTAATGTGTGAGATAAGCCTTGGGGACCACTTAACATGGGTCAAGTGCATGAAACCCTGTAACAGAACATGACAAACTTCCTGGTTGTTGCCTGGACATTTTAACAGATGCAAACCCAGTTTATTATAGCAGTTGCATAGCAGATACAAACTGGATTTTTGTCATGCTGTGCATTACAATTATCATACCTGAACATGTGAATATGAAAATACAAAACCTTAAAGGATTATGAATATCTTGCCACAGTCATCCAATCTAGCACAAATTCAGGGCTGTGAAATGCTTCATAACCACAGCACTGGTGGATTCTGATCACTCTTAAAGCAGAAGGCACCTACACATCAAAATCAAAAGCAGGTCCCTACGATAATTGTGATGCATCACTGCCACTTCTTGTGCTTTTTTTTTTTCTGGAGCTTTCCCACCAAGTCAAGGCCCTGTTGAAACTTTTCATCTTTTAAGAGCTGTCAAGATCATAGCTAAAGGGACTGTAGCTTCTGGCAAACTTATCCATGATTCACAGAAATTAGGCGCCACAGGTGCTGAAGCACCAAAGTTCTCCGGGCTCCTACAGCTAACAGATATCCACTGAGAGCTGATTTTTGCACTGTACAGAACTCAAAGCCTTTTATAGTTGAAGATTAATGGACATAGGTTTGTTTTTTAAAAATAAACTTCTTTTGTAAAGAGCAAAAAATGTAAGAAAAAAAAGAATTTGTAACATGCTTTTTGCCTTATAAAATTCTTGAAGAAAATTCTCCCTTGAAAAAAATAAGTAAACGTATTTTTAAACACGGAATTCAAAGGTTCTAGTCATCATGAAATATTTATACCTGAGAAATACAATAGGAAGGATGTAACATCTCTTAGTAGTTCTGTGTCAATTGCAGCCACTGGGCAAAGGCCATTAGTGTGGAGGGTGTTCAGCTATAAATTACCCATACCATCTACCTTGAGCAGTCTTCACAATAAGCCAGTGGGAAGCTCATTAGCAGGTCATCAAGAAAGATTCAGTGACCAGCTAAAGACCAACTGTGACAATTAATGAAGAGGTCTGTTACTGCAAAGCTCACAGCTCATTGCAGAGGGCAGTGGAGCTCACTTGGTGGAGCAGAGATGCTTACAACTGTAGGCACATGTAAGTAATGGACGAAGGCTGGCTGAAGGGCTTTATTAGGAGTGGACAGAGTATTTTGGGACTGCATCTTGACCTCTGCTCCAGACCTGCCCTCATGTGAGTAAGTGTATGCTGTAGGATGGGCTGCATTTTTCCCTAGAAGTACACCTTTGCAGTGAGAAGACAGACGATGCTTCATTTGGCAGCTGCAGCTGCTCTGCATGGGCAGTCTGGCTTTAAGAAGCCTGCAGATTTTTAGAAAACACTAAAAATTTAAGTAAACAAATACAAGAGCTGCATAGTTTCATGTTTAAGTTAATGTATAAATCAACCTGTCACCCAATCAATAGGAATCAGTTAACCCTACACAGCTATTCCTCTCCATGTATTGCATGTGCTGGGAGAAACTACAGAAGTGATTCAAGAAATGCAAAAGTTTGATGAATGGATATGTAATGCTTTTTATGACAATATTTTCAAATTTCCTGTAAATGATGGATTATTGAAGTTTTACAGTCTATTTTTGATGGAATATAAATACAGATTATAAATTAACTACATGTTTTAAATTAAATTAATAGGGAAATCTATCTCTCTCTCTGTGTCCCCTTTTCTGTGAGATGCTGTAAATTCTTGAGAATGTTCTGTCTCAAGTTGTGTCTTGTGTAAACTGATTATTTTATGGACTCTGGAAAAGTACAAAGGCATGAGATTAGAATTAGTAAGTGAAACTGATAGTATTTTTATTAACAGCCGCCCCTCCCCCCAAAAAAACAAACAAAAAAAAAAAACCCCAACAAATCAAAACACAGCATCCTCAGGGATAAAAAAAAATGAGGCTTTTGACTTCTCAGTATGATTATCATATTTTACTGTGAAATAATGTAATAAATACATGTAAAAGAACACCCAAAAAGTAAGCTTCAACTGAGTATTTCTCCATCAGTCTTATTTCTGACAATGAATACGCTTTTACTGAGCTGATGTTTGTAAAAAATGGAATATATGGTACTACATATTCCTGCTGCTCACTGTGATAAACTTTCACTATCAATTCCAGCCAACTCGGTTCAAGCTAAATTAATCAAAAGCTCTTTGCCGTCTAAGTGGAGAGCAATTTTTGTTACATAGTATGCTTCCAAGTAAAGCAGAATGCAGGGAGGGACCACAACAAAGTGTACTTCCCTGAAACCAGCAAATCCGTTCACCAGAGCAACACACTAGTTTTCTCTTAACTGGAAACATTTGGGGCGCCTTGAAAACTACTGCTATGGGACCCTATGTGCAGGAGAGGGCACTGTTTACCTTCTAAACATTAAAAAAAAAAAAAAAATCTAAGTAAATTCCTAGTGCATAAGCTATAATTAAAAACATCACCCTGCTAAGAACCTGTTAGTTGTAATTAGCAAATAGTAAATGTTTTGTGGTTAGTGAAATGTCATTTTGTATGGGCAGTCTAAATTACACTTGCACCATTAGTCATATAAGTTAGCATACACCGTAATGAACTCATTCTAGTCTTAGATTTGACAGATTCTTCAGTGAAGGGCAACGATTTTTGTTGGAAGCAATGACAATTATCAGAGTTCTGCTATCGTTATTTAGAAGGATCCTCAAAGATATATTATGGAAGTAAAGGGCTTGAGAGCCATGCTCAGCATCTAGTAGTACTGAGGGCTGCAAGAGTGGAAATGTTAAGTGTACTGAAATACAGGACTTTCTTTTACTGTACAACATAAAACATTTATAAAACTAACACACAGGCAATACTTACACACTTATAAGTATCCCATTTATAATGTAAGTATGCCATTTGCTTGTAATGTTAATGTTTCAAAATGAAATTATAAAAGGGCAAGGCAGATGCAGTCAAAATCTCTCACAAATGAATTAAAATAATTCTTTCTACTCATATAAGAGAAAAAGTACTGACAAATTTCAGTCTTCCAAGTGGAGGGATGTTAAAGCTGTTCTTAGGTGGCAATTCCTCACAAAGTTAATAACCCACTTCTTTTACCAGTGTCATCTGCCAAGCCCAGCTGGCAGGTAGGTAGAAGCTGCTCATGTATTCAGAGAAGTCGCATATCCTAAACCAGTTCAACCGTTCTTGAAAGTCTTGTAAACATGATTAAGAAAAAACCCAAACAACAAAACCCGAAAGAAAATAAAGTACAATATATTTTTGAGCCATGAGCCTTGACTGTATTGTTGGGATCTTTAAGTCTTCCCTTAGAGCAGGGTGAACTGCAGAGGTGCCTCTTGATTCCTTTCTTGCCTAAACAAAGCATCACCTATGCTGGCCTCCAGTTTACATACATATTTTCATATGTTGGTATCTTGTACTCTCTCACCAGATCGTAACTGTCTTGCTGCATGTTTCATATAGCAGGTTGGGCGAAATTAAAATGTAAATAATTTAAAAAAATGTTTTCTGAAATGTAACTGTAAGCTTGGAACTGCTAAGCTGTAGACCACTGAGTGGTGTGTTGTGAAGTCTGGCAAGCCATCGCCTTGCATTCATACAATTGTGAAGATACAATGTACAAATTCCCTCTTCTCTGAATTCACTGAATGTAGATTTGAAAGGGATGGGTATTATCATTCCACTAAATACTATCATGCATGAATAATACAAAGTGGCTGAGTGTGATTATGCAGGTATATCTCCTCATTAATAAACCTGTCCATATTTTGCTATGCTGCAGAGCAGTATGTTGGTTCCACAGGACTGTGAACTACATACTGAATAAGTTCTTCAGGCTATAAATGTGTAAATTTAGAGTACACACTACCATTCCTCCACCAAAGAAAAAAAAAATCAGCTAAAGGTTTGCAACAAGATCAGAGGGAAACTGTAGCTTTTGAACTTTCACTGAATTTGTAGATATGACCGTTTATTTGAGACATTAAAAAAATCACTTCCCTGAATTTCCCTTTTTTTTTTTTTTAATTGGAAAAAGTTCTCATTCATAAGGATTTTCTTTGTTGTTTTAGTTTTGGTTGGTTGGGGCTTTTTACTTAAAAGCTAGCCCTCATTTACCATAGGGCTAAACTCATTTGACCACTGACAGTCATCCATTGCCATATGAAGAGCCCTTTACGCTGCAAGCCTTCCAGCTGCTGAAATACAGTTCAATGCAGAAAACTTAATGAAGGTCTCTATGTGTCTATGTGTTACTGTTCACATCTCCCTTGCTGTCAGCTGTGAGATACTCAAGTCTACAACACTTAATAGGTGCTGTACTGAAACATATATGGTAAGATCTAAGATTAACCTAAGAATATTAAGATTTTTTTGCGGACTGCTTCATAGCTTCATAGCTTGTGAAGGAAAAGAAACCCTTTCTGCTTTGAATGGGCTCTTTAGCAGCAGGACTGTCAGAGAGAAAGTCAATGAAGAAAGCAACCACCACAGCAGACTGCAGAAAAAGAAATGATGTATGGGACTTTGGCCTCAAGATGTCCAGAACATCTCTCAAGTACATACATTGTTGAACTAACCTTCATTTCACAAGAGGTAACAAAACCCCTGAACCAATAATCTTGATTTTCCTAACAGCAGGTCTCTCCTCTTGATAGATGGTAATGTCAGGCTGGTAAATTAGTTATTCAGCAAGTATTTTTCATTCCTTCCTCTTCAGAAGTTGAAGCTGGAGTGGGAAACAACTATCACAAGCATAAAGCAAGAGTTGCTAAAGAAAAGAAAGTCACTGCAATTGTTCTACAAGCTTGACTTAACTTTTACTCTAGGAGCTCATATTTTTCTCATGATTTGTTTTAGACAAATGCATTTCTCAAACGCTTTTGTCCTGTGCCCTCTCTGTCAAATCAAACAATAGGTTTTGTTTTAAAAGCATAGCTATTTTTAGATACAAGTCACAAGAAAATATCCTAGATAACAAAACAGCTCCAAAGAAAAATAAAATAAAATAAAAAAAAACCACCAAAAAACAGAGGTGGCTTTAAATGTAAAACTTCACGTTTTTTAGCCATTACAAACTTATGACTTGGGAACTTTACACCTGGCAACACTGTGCGTAGCTCAATATTGTTCAGTGTGTTGATTCTGGATTCTTTTTCAACCATACTGCTGTTGACTATGGTGCTGTGGCTTTTGCTTTTAATGATGCTGCATCGTAAGAAAACAAGCTTAGCTAGCAGCCGGAAGTTCCTTTTTCATAAAGGAGTCCCATAAGGAAACACTTTACTCCTTATGGTCTCTGTGCCTCAAAATTGAGGCAGTTAGGTCAGGCACCCAGGGATATGACTGCCCCTCAGCAGTCTCTGACCACCAGAATGGCCTCTTGGAAGTTCAGGCTTGTGAAGTTCTGGTCTGGGTAACGTCTTGGGAAACACCTAGAAAAGCAGAAGGGCTTTACTGTTGATCTTTTCACATTTCAAAGAGGTTTGATTAGGAGAAAAAAAAAAGTATATATCCCTCTGGTAAAGAGTATTTATTGATTATAAATATATTAAGGACTGTAGCCTCCTGGATGTTACTCTGGGCCCCAAGAAATTACAAATCTGTAATAATTTCTCTATTAGGTAAGGAAGTATCAAGTCATTACAGCTCTGACAACATTTTCCTCCTTCCCATACCAAATCTGGAGGCAAAGCAACAGCAGACTGGAAGTGGGACTTCAGAAGCTCTCAGGATGCAGCTGTTTGTAGACTTGTTATGCTAAGGAGCTACTTGAATATAATGATAAATCCAGTCCACCCATGACTACAGTGACAATAATTTTCTAATAAAGAACACTTGCAATAGCACAGCTTTCTTTTCACTTTACTTTCTTTTAACTGTGAAAACTGTAGAAATAATTAACCTTTTTCCTTTCTTTCTTTCTTCTTTTTTTTTTTTTTTAACCTGAAGAATGTTGACTTAGACGATAAAAACATTCAGATGTCTTGCTGTGGAGGTTTTGTTATAAATCCTGTTTTCTTGCTCTTTCTGAACAGAATAGAGTTGGTTTGCTTCGGTCTCTAGTGAGTGCTACTCCATGTCAAAAAACCCCTGCACATAAATCATGACAACCAGCAGCAGCCTCAGAACCTTCTCACAGTATTTGTCTCAGGTGCACTGCACAACGCTTTCTGTACAAGGTGAACGCAGGCTATGTTCTGGATTCTAGATAATGATAAATAACACAGTTATTTTCCAAAAGAGGTTACCTCTGGGGAGCTGTAGCAAACAAATTATTGTGTCAGATCACACTTAGATGAAAATATCAATAATCTTAAGGAACAGATCTGTCAATTCAGTTTTCATACAAATTACCAGTTATTAATAACTCTTGTGGTTATTTCAGCCCATAACCAGTTGATTTCTTCAGACACAGCACTTAATGAAGAGTGTTAGAAACTGTGTTTTACTGTAATGTCTCATAGTACCCGCTCTTTTATTGCTTTGGAAAGAGGGATTGTAGGGTTCATGCAATCATTAGGTAATTCAAGTACATATAGCAAATCCTCAGCTTTGGACTCATACATATATGTTAAATAGTAAGTTATGGCTTTATTTTTCATTTGTCAGCCTCTCTAAAGTTTTCCTCTCCCTTTTTTCTTTCCTCATAAGGAAGCAAGACATGGAGGTTGCAGGGGATTGTTCAGCAAGGGAAGTATGCTGAGAAATATGACAGAAACAGGCTGCATTTAGAAGACTTATTAAAGTGGAACTTTTGGAAAGTAGCAGGCAGAGTCATCTATACCTGCTAGGTGAGTATTAAGGAAACTGAGATTCCAAATAACAAGCAACAAATAGTTGAACACTATCTCTTCCTCTGACAATCTTTACTCTTCAGCACATACTGAAAACAGCAGCAGTTCTAAGATTTTCGTGAACTAATCAGTTCTGTCAGATCACACCACATGTTGGAAAATGTCATTTGAAAAAGACTGAGGCTAGTTTAGCAAGCATTTGGATGGGGAAAATTACCATTCCCATGAAGCAGTGTGGCACAACAGGATAAACACAACTGAAATAAACCACATCTATTAGGTGAATCAAAATATTTCAATTTGGTACAAAATGATGTCAAACCACTGTTCAAATTTTCACCAAGAAAGCCGTTAAACACCACTGAAAATATAAGCTCTGGTTAACTGATCCTGTCAATTACTAATAAACAGATAAATGAATACCAAATTTCCCTTTTACTGCAATAAAGCTTCTGAGGGTGGGAAGTTGTTTCATGCTTATTCATACTGTGTTTTTCTCTGTAAATAAAAGAATGATATATGTATAGTTTAGACGTACCTCTGCTTTAAATCCTGATGTCATGAAGATAGTGCAATGGAGAGAGAAAATACTAATTCTTAGCATAACCTCAGAAATAGCTGGTTTACCATTTAATTATCACATGGACTATTATTTTTTTTCAGATAATTCAAAAGTCCCAACACATCAGATATTTCAGTTGCATAAAAATGTGACTGCATGCTGTTTCTAACTGCACTAGGTTTTCTGGTTTTATACCATGGTCATTACACCATGTAATCTTTCTATTTCTCTTGCAGGTGTGAGTTAGTCACCTATTTTCCAAAGAAGCCCCTGAAACAAAATCCATGAAAACAAAACCCTCTCATTCACAAAAATGCAAATAGACCAACTCAGTTGCTTCTCCATGACAAATATGCACCATATATATATGGACCATAAACATGCTGGCATTTACTGCTATTAATCATCTTCCTTTCCACACGAAAGGCAGACAGGCTTTTTCAGTATTTACTTCTATGTAATTGCACATTTATAGATATCACTTAGTGAGGGAAGCTGCATAAATGTCACCAATGGAATAAATAAAAAGACTCCACTGAGCACTACATATGTGCTACCTGAACTTAAAGGAAAGAAGGATAGAAATGGGGGACAAACTTGAATTTTCAATGCCATACTCTTCTTTCTGATCTATAGGAGTGGAGGAGAGGATCTGTGTTATAACCATAATTCCCACAGGAAAAAAGATGGGTCTGGTGGAATGCAGGATTCCTGCCTCATGTGCCTGGGCCACACAGCAGATTCTCTGTCTGGGTCCTCGATCTACATGAGAGCTTCTGCTCCACCATGGGGCCTGCCCACTTCTCCAAGCCATGTCATCACTCTGATTTTGGGATAGGTGAAGACCTGTGATCTCTCTCCTCCTCCACAGATAGCTGTTCTTGTGCCATACAGTCAAGAAGGGGAGAGTTGTTCTTGTACTCCTAAATAACACCTGCTCGAGGTCTGGCTTTACATTGGTTATCACTCTTTAACAGGAAAATCGCCTGAGCAGGTACAATGGAAAGAAGCAGTGCCTGATGTCCCAATGTGTGTTTGAAGTAGATGTGGTGCCAGGCATCATAAAATGTGATTCATCCAAAACAACTTCCTTCTCAAGAAAAATTAGTCATAAAATTATTTTGCTTTCTGGCACGTTTTTGCCAAGAGATGTTCTTCAGAACTGGAATGTCTGGACAACAGTAAGGCTTAAATTATTTATCTTCTTGCAGCAGCCGCGTGAGCCTTGTTTGTCTAGTCCGTCTTCATTCTCCTTTAGCTGTAATTTCCACTGTTGCACTGTATGGGGTCCTGCCAGCCAAACTTCTGAGAGCCAAACTTCTGCCCATTCCAGGGCAGCCTTGGATGCAGCGATCACGAGATGGTCGAATTTGAGGTCCTCAGGACAGTGAGAAGAGCATGCAGCAATCTCACTGCCCTAGACTTCAAGACACATGAAAAACAGCAAGGTGTTTGGTGACAGCCATCATGGCTTCACTAAGAGGAAATCCTGTCTGACCAATTTGGTGGCCTTCTATGATGGGGCTACAGAACTGATGGACAGCGGTAGAGCAGTTGATGTCACCTACCTGGACTTGTGCAAAGCGTTCAACACTGTTCCACACGACATCCTTGTCTCTAAATTGGAGAGACATCAATTTGATGAATGGACCACTCGGTGGATAAAGAACTGGATGGATGGCTGCATGCAGAGTTGTGGTCAATGGCTTAATGTTCAGCTGGAGACCAGTAATGAGTGGTGTCCCTCAGGGATCGGTGTTGGGACCGGTCTTGTTTAAAATCTTCGTCGCTGACATGGACAGTGGGATTGAGTGCGCCCTCAGCAAGTTTGCCAATGACACCAAGCTGTGTGGTTTGGTTGCTATGCTGGAGGGAAGGAATGCCATCCAGAGGGACCTTGACATGCTTGTGAGGTGGGCTGATGCCAACCTCATGAAGTTTAACCAAGCCAAGTGCAAGGTCCTACACCTTGGTCGGAGCAATCCCAGGCAGAGCTACAGGTTGGGCAGAGAAGAGATTCAGAGCAGCCCTGTGGAGAAGGACTTGGGGGTGTTGGTTTGATGAGCAAACGAACCTGAGCCGGCTTCAGTGTGTGCTCGCAGCCCAGAAAGCCAACCGTATGCTGGGCTGCATCAAAAGGAGTGTGACCAGTAGGTTGAAAAAGGTGATCCTGCCCCTTTATTCTGCTTTCGTGAGACCTCACTTGGAGTATTATGTGCAGTTCTGGTGTCCTCAACATAAAAAGGACATGGAACTGTTGGAACAAGTCCAGAGGGGGGCCACGAGAACGATCAGGAGACTGGAGCACCTCCCGTATGAAGATAGGCTGAGAAAGTTGAGGCTGTTTAGCCTGGAGAAGAGAAGGCTGCATGGAGACCTCGTAGCAGCCTTCCAGTATCTGAAGGGGGCCTATAGAGATGCTGGGGATGGACTCTTCATTAGGGGCTGTGGTGATAGGACAAGGGGTAAAGGGTTAAAACTTAAACAGGGGAAGTTTAGGTTGGATATAAGGAGGAAATTCTTTCCTGTTAGGGTGGTGAGGCACTGGAATAGGTTGCCCAGGGTGGTTGTGAATGCTCAATCCCTGGCAGTATTCAAGGCCAGGTTGGATGAGGCCTTGGGTGGCATAGTTTAGGGTGAGGTGTCCCTGCCTATGGCAGGGGGGTTGGAACTTGATGATCTTAAGGTCCTTTCCAACCCTAACTATTCTATGATTTTATGAATCTATGACTTAGGGCTCCCATATCTGTAGCCAAATATCTGAGTTCAGCAAGCATAGTATCAATCCTTATTACTAGCATAATTGTGAATTTCCTGTTCAATTTACACAACCTACCCTCCTCCTGCTGCACGCTCACCAGTACTGTATTTTTGTTTTAATTTTCTAAGTTCTTTGAGAAGCATGTGAGTTGTGACATATCTCAAAAGTAGGTGAAAGTAAAGGAAACTTTCACCCAAGCCCCAGGAATGCAGAATGCTGTCTATAATGCTGTTTCTGTTTTCTAACTTTTTTTGCAGTCTCAAAGAAAGGACTAAAAGCAGACTTTGTAAGGTACAACAGCTGCTGGTTACAGGAACAGAGACAAATATTCATTATGCAATATTTACAATACAAACTGTGCAAGCAGGGAAGTGACAGGCTGGTGTCTCTGACAGAGCATCTCTCTTCAGAGGTGCAGAATGCCATTCTGAGCAGCTGCTCTACTATTCACTCAGTCCTCTGCCCCTCCAGATTTGAGGTTGCCAGTCATTCCAAGCTGCATGATGGCTTTTAGCACTGAAACACTAAAAACCCAAGAGGGACCAGGGTAAACTGGAAAAACCCTTTTCACTTGTGACCTGGAGCTAGAATTTTAATCCAGATCTGGGGAAGAAGAATGTCAACCTTTGCATTGCGTAGCCCATCATGAGGTCTAAAGAATACCACTGCAGCTATAGGCTTTGAGTTTTATTGGTGTAATAATTTGTAAGTGCTGTTACAAACTACTGGCTAATAAAACGACGGATTTTTAGAAAGTCCTTAGTACAGTGTTTACTTTCAGTCCTTTCGCATCTATATGGCATTAATCCATTTAAAAATATGTAATAAATGGAGTCATAGAAGAATTAGTATTATTTACGAAACACTCCCAAAAGAATGGGCTAAGGAATTAAGTATTGCATGATTGCATATTCAGCCAGTTTCCTAAATGTATAGTGTACACTGTCAATGGAGTTTAAATCCATACTTACCTTAAATTAAGTAATACAGATTATCTGAAGTGAGAATTGTGTGGTGGGGGAAACACTTTAAAATCATATTTCCTTCACAATTTTTTTTTATGTTAATTTGGGATCATTAATCTTCAAAAACAAAAAGTGGGAAAGGGTAAAGCAGCCACTCATACTAACTCAGAACAAAGATGCATTATTGCAGCATCCTGTACCTAACAGTATTCAATAGCAGGAGTGAATGTCTAGATATGAGAGTCACAGTCCCTGAAAACAGCCTTAATTTTATGATGAAAATGTTGATAGACTTTAAACTACAGCAACGCCAATAAAAAGAAGCAAGATCTTATGGCTGTCCTCTGTAAGCAATTAATCTGTTTTAATAGGATACACATATAAAAACTGGACCTGTAATCAGCTTCATTAGCAGTAGGAGACAACAAAACATGGCTGTCTGATGGAAGTTGAGCAATGTGCTTTTTAACATAATCATGTGCATTTATCTGAGAAGTTAAAAGATGGGAATTGGTATGATAAAAAGCAGCTAGGTGAGCTTACCCAGTTGAATGCTTTGCCCTAAGTTGCTATTTTTTATTTTCTCCGTGTTCCAGGATAATCAGAGGAAATTATGACCAAAGTTTGGGAAGAGCTATTTGTTGGTTTTGTTGGGGTTTTCTAAATGCATTAGATTTTGGATAGCAAGTATATGAAATTTCATTTTACATAAATTATGCTTCTAAAACACTTTGTAGTGTGAGATTATGAAGTTTAAGTGTTAAATAATAAGATAACTTAAGAAGCATGAAAAAACAGGGGAAAATAATAAAAGGCAGAGGGAAAAAGGCAAAGTTTTTTCTACTGTGGGTGGTCATTTAGAGACAAAGTGAGGATTTTTTCAAGACTGTGATGGCAGGTAGTGTTTCCTTGGTGTCCAAGGCAAATAATAGGATGACATGGGGTGGTTGGTCCTGTAGCTTTTCTATGAATCAGTCTCTAAAACTAATACCTGTTCCAATGAGCGTGAAAGAAAAGCTAACTCATTGGGAACAGCAGTAACTTTTAACTGTCCTGCTGAACAGGGACTTCTTGTAAAAGCTATTTCTGCTTTCAGTGTTTAGGTAAGTATTGTGTGGAAGGAGTAACTGGGAAGCAGAAAAAGACTGTTGCTGTTGAGATCGGGATGACCTCTTCATGGGTGTGTCTATGGGTAGTTGAATGATGGTAGTGATAGCCTCTTCGAGATGGGTTTCTGGCAGATTCCAGTAAAAGGCTTAGATGAAAGAGAAAGATATTGCTTTTTCTCCTTAAAACAAAACCCCACAACACTCCTGTTGCCTCATGTTTCCACAGTCACTCTTTCTCATCCCATCCCCTCCTCCCCATCCTGAAAGGTCTTCTGCAATTGCCAGCACCTCTCTGCCTAGAGACAACTCCAAGACTAGACTTCCAGCACCCAGATCAGGTGAGAGGCAGCCTGAACCCTGTTAACATGGAAATACATCTTACATTTTGGTCTTCACACATAAAGTTATGAAGACTGGAATCTGCCAGGAATATGCCTAACATAAGCGATCGTCAAATGTTATGAAAACAATCTGTTGGAGGAGTAATAAGGAATCAAAAAAACCCCAACAAAATAAAGCAACACTGCAAAAGATGTATGGGAAAACTGTCTGACAGCAGGTTTACAAGTGGCATTACAAATAAGAACTAGCTAAGAGAAGCAGTTTGCAATCCCGAATAAAATGAATCATTCCTAATATGATTAGCACATGTTACATATTAGAATGAAATGTAAGTTTGAAAAGAGCATTTGTCGAAAAGGCAGAAGAAAAAGGTTGACATGACATTTTCTGCATAAATGAAGACTTTGAAGGAAAAAAATCTTTTTCTGTTCATTTTAGAGATATTACTGTTAAGCTATTACTTACTTAAATGTCACTTTTATGAATAAAAGCTTATCTTGGTGACATGGGAGATATTGCAGATGAGCTGTTGTTTGTGTAGAGCTGCAAAACCCCAGATTTTCATAAAGACAGACAAAAAATACAAAGGTACTAGCTCATCCTTTCACTAAGTGGAAACATTAAAAGCTCCAACAGATTATTTAAAATTACGAAGGTAAACTGTTAGACTGGTTAGACAGGAACAAAACCATATCTCATATAAAATTTTTACATTTTTATTTATAAACTGACCATAAATGAATGATACATATTCTGGACACACTGGGTTCAATAGAATTAAGTTTCCATAATTTAGACAATGGGATGGAAAAACAGAGATTACCAGGGACAGGATTTCTGGTAAAATAGACTTGCAATTCTGTTTCCTTGGAGTTTTTTTTTTTTTTCTGATTAGTTTATTTAATTTGAATAGACAGCACCTCAGATCTTTTAGCCCAGGGCAGTCCCAGGATCAAGACTGACCTGTTAATCCAAGATGCTGGGATCTCTCCCAGGATTTGCAGGTTTTGACTTCAACTGCTGCAGAAGAGGCTTGGAAACACTTTTGGACCTTTGGCCCATCTTTGTTTCAAGGGTTGTTCTGTTAAGGACAGTAACTTAATTGAGGCTGGTGTTTAATTAAAATGCAAGGGCAGCAAGTCAATGAGACTCCACAATCAAGACTGTCCAGCATCAGCTGAATGAATGGGTAAGCCTGGGTATATTACATAGTAAAGTGATATGCAGATATAATGGCTAAAGTCCTGAAAGACATATAGCTGTAAATGCTGTGTTAGATCACCCGTACCGCTTCTGTATCAGAGGTCACTCAGTCTGAACCACATTGGCAATGTAACTGTAGGATGCACTGCATACTGTAGATCTATCATTACTGCTTCTTCTGTACAAACCAGAATAAAATTGCAATGGATCCTCCTTCTGGCGGACACCAGTAAATGTTGCTGTGCTAACAAGTATTGTTAGATACATCTGTGACTGTTCATTTCTTCAATCACTATTTCTTCATCTGTTCCTCAAAGAAGTTACTTGTTTTGGCAGGCTACATAAAGAAGTGTGAAGAAAGGGGAAGACTTATTAATGCATTTATACAAAAGGTGTCAAGTTTAATTCTATAATCTGTAGGGCAGTATTATTTTCAGCTTATTAGAAAAAGAATAAATAAAACTTGAATAGCTAGACACTGGAAAGGGCTCTAAGCAAATTGCTACTGAAACCTTGACAAAAAGCACCCTTGTTATCACTCTGATCTAGGCTTCACTTCTGCAATGAGGAAACTGCTTAACACTCTGTAATCTACGAGATGACTCATATGCTTCAAATTAAGCATTTACATAACTGTTTACAGGTGGGGGTGTTGGATCATAAGCTTCACGGGGGAAGAGAATAATTTATCTCATGCTCATCACATACATAAAACTTCATTCTTTTTTCTAGAAATCTTTCTGCTTCTAGTAGAAATAATTTTGCAATAACTGTTATAGAATCATAGAATAGTTAGGGTTGGAAAGGACCTTAATTTCATCAAGTTCCAACCCCCCTGCCATGGGCAGGGACACCTCGCCCTAAACCATATTACCCAAGGCCTCGTCCAACCTAGCCTTGCACACTGCCAGGGATTGAGCATTCACAACCACCCTGGGCAACCTATTCCAGTGCCTCACTACCCTAACAGGAAAGAATTTCCTCCTTATATCCAACTAAACTTCCCCTGTTTAAGTTTTAACCCATTACCCCTTGTCCTACCACTACAGTCCCTAATGAAGAGTCCATCCCCAGAATCCCTATGTGCCCCCTTCAGATACTGGAAGGCTGATATGAGGTCTCCACACAGCCTTCTCTTCTTCAGGCTGAACAGCCCCAACTTTCTCAGCCTATCTTCTTATAACATCCCAGATATATTTTTGCTGCATTTACTTTTTACTATTGACTTGGAACAAACATACTGCTTTCTAGATGATTTTTTTATTAGAAAGAAGGTCACAGGAAAAATTAAAAACGACAAAGTAGCAAAGATAAAGATCAGGGAAAACAGATTGTAATTTAATTCATTGTATTACAGAAGGAGTTGTATGAGGAAGGAAAATGTGCACTGGTAACTATTCTGTTAATCTTAAATTGATGCCCCATGTCATCAGTCTTCAATCAAGATGAAAAACCTAGCTGCATATGATATAGAAATAGGTATATAATCTTACGTGGGTGTACATGTGCCATTTAAGTGTTCTAGTACTGATACCAGATTCTAAGTTTTTCACCCAGTATGTATATAGGTCTTTTAAAATACACCCTGAAAGCATAATTAGTGTTGTGAGTGGTATTACAATAGGGGATGAATTTGGACCCTAAAAATATTATCTGATGGGGTTTTACTGGTTACAAACAATATTTGCTAGAAGATGCAAATGTGAGGAAATTGAAACATTCATCAAAAAGTTAGAATAAACACTTGTCCTGTCCACCTCTAATTAAAAACATTCTCACTTCTACGTTATATTGCCAGTGTGTGCCTCATATATAAATTCATAGAAGCAAAAGAGCATAGAATAGTAGGGTTGGAAGGGACCTCCCAAGACATTTAGTCCAACCCTCCTACAATGAGCTGAGGGGGTCCTATTTTTTCACGTTTTTCCTTTTTTTGTATTTATGCTACCCAGAGGGAAAACATAGGCCTCCAAGTTACATAAACTTTGACCTGCTTCTTTTCACAAATTATGTATTTCACCTCTTCTTTTATGGATAGCATTTTGTATTCCTATACTGCCTTCATAGTGAGTAGTTGTGCTATCTAAGGTATTCTACAGTGCTCTTAAAATAGCATAACATTTTTTATACAAATGGCTGTCTTTATGTTTTCTGAAGGGTAGAACATAAATAATACACTTTTATGACTGCTAGAATGATGAGAAACTAATTGCTAAAGTACTACCCAGGCTGACAGCAAACTCTCGTCCTAGTCTGGGATTCCACCCACTGTCTTCGCAGTACTGCAGCAATTTGCAAAGTAATACGCCATCTGTTGATGGTTGGCAAAGTAACTCTCATCATTACCACTGCCCAGCTCAACAGCTGTAGCAGTATAATGAAATATAAAACCACTTAAGGCTTCTATTGCTATAAGATAAATGCATGAGGACAGTCCATATTGCTCTATCGATGAAAAGTTGTATCACCTTGGAGTCTTTTATTATGGGTGAACAGTAGGAAAATGGAATTTGAGTATTTATGTGGACTAAAAAATGGGAGGTTAATCAACCTTTCATCCATGGGTCACTGAATAATTTTCACTGCTCACAATTAGTGATGTGCTTCTTGTATTTCTGGCTTATGTTATCAACTAGAGCCAGACTAGTTAAACTACAGCCAGACTAGTCAAACACTGCCTGACTTCTATGACTTCTACCCCAAATGCATTTGCGATTACCACCAAAAAAAAAGAGCATGGTGAACAGGAAACTGGAATATGAGACTAGCTCTTTTGAGAGCCAAGATGAAAGGTTAATTCTTAGTCAGCTGGAGAAGTCACTAATTGTGAAGAAAGAAAACCAAAATCAACCCCTACCTTGCAAGAAAGAATTTTACTTCTGGTCTTAGGGGATGAACACTTACTGTTAATACAAAAGGCAGTCATGGAAACACGGTGGCTGCAGCAGAGAACTTTCAGACCATTGAGTCCACTTCCTTAGGACAGGATGTAGTTTTCACACTTCTAACCTACTTAGTAAATATTAAACTGATGCTTTACTGGAGCTTAGCGAAAAGACCAGTGAGAAAGTTGCATAACTGTGTGAGAGAGTTGGACAGAAGCCAAGACAAATGCTTTTGGATTAAATGCTATATAATTAGCAATTATTCACTATAATGCTTTAAAATTCTCTGAATGTATCCCCTTTATTGGTAGATTAAAATATATTCCCTTTGGAAGAATAATGGAGGAAATATTTGCCCTCATGAAGTAAATGCTTATTCTCTTCTCAGCTTCCTAATAAAACAGTTCTGGTAATGGTTTCTTCACCAGTTTTGCCAGTAATCTCCATTGCTTGCTTGGATTCAAGTTATACATTGGGGGGGGGAGGATGTGTATGGGTAATAATTCAGTTTAAATATTAATTCTTTCTTCCTCTTCTTCTGAATTCACAGGGAACATTAGTGTTCTACATGTTAAAGATGAGATAAGAAAAATCTTTTGGTTTTTCTGATGCATAAAAAGGATGACTATCCAGAGACTAAAACATCATGGAAATTGACCTACTTAGTAATGCTTCCTAACTAATTCTTATTCTCTTGAGAAAGGCATCTTAAGTTAATTAAAAGGTTCATGTATACAAATTGCTTGGAACTATTCAAGGATGATAATAAAAATAAGATGCAATATGTAATTCTGTTGATAGAAAGGGGAATTTCTTTACAGATAGGAGAGACTGGATTTGGTAGAAGGAAGAAATATGTACTAGTCATGTAATGCTCATTTGCAAACAGAGACAGGCAAGGTCTGTCCAGATGCTAAGCAGGGTGCACTAGCTCTCTTTCAGAACTGTAACTATTTGAGTTACTCAAGACTGTAAAGAACAAAATTCCCAGTAAAAGACGATATGACTGTGCCTGCTTCCTCAGAGGTACACAAAGCTTGCATACAGTTCACTTTGTCTTGACCAAGGCAATGTGTTTTTTTTCAGTGAATGTCGGATTAAAAAAAAAAAAAAATGCAAAAGAAAGGTAGAAAATATCAGTAGAGTTCTTTTGACATTTTCAAATAAAGTTTGTCAATATTTCTAATTTATTTTATTTTGAGAAATTGCCTACCCTGACAAAGGATATTTTTTTTTCAAAGGGGAATGAAAAAAAACAAAAGGAAATTAAACTTATTGTTTTGTGTTGCATGAAAGAGCTGGCTATTCCAAAACTATATACTGCATCATTGTGGTGCTAAATATTACAGAAAGAATTATTTAATTTCACCCCTAAAAATTGCACTCTAATTCTTATCCAAATATTGACGCTTGGCAAGTTTGAAACACAGGGGTTGAATTGCGATTACTAATGTGAGAACAGACTTCTTTAAGTTATTAAGCTCCTATATCTAAATTGTCCTTTCACCATATCCTAGCTTTTCAGGCAAATGGTATTTGGCAGAGCAAGAGGAAAGGGAGAGGTATCTAATCTCCAGATATTTGAGTTCTGTGAAGGAGTGAGATATGTAAACACAATATAACACTCTACATGCCCTCAAGTCCCTTGGACTTGTACAGAAGCATGCAGACAAAATAGAGAATTCCAATAAAAAACTGTGTAGGAATTTATTCTGCCAGCCTTCATGTCTCTAGATGTGACAGAATGGCAGTGGTATATAATGTAATCTTGCTCAGAATACACTTACTGGAAGGCCCCAATCTAACAGTCATTGATAAATCTGCAGAGGATTTGTCCTAGCTAAACTAACTTCTGTAAGTTCAAATTTCCTTTAAAATATGTCATGTGAGTGACTCATAACAGATTACATTTTTGTATGGTTACTGTTTTCCTGCTGGATGTGCACATGAAATTACAGAGCCTTAATGGATTTTCCTTGACTGCTCAGTATTCTGAAAACAACAGATTTAACCAAAGGACATGGAAAAACCATATGGAAACAGATTTTCTGCAGGTTCTGATTTTGTCTGGGCCACATATCTCCAGATCAACAACAGATTTTAGAGTATTCTGGCCAAGAGAATTGGATCTGTGGCTATCCATAACACACACACACACACACACACACACACACACACACAGACACGAAAAAAAGAGAGAAAAAAACATTTTAGTGGTGTACCAAATTTAAATTGGGCTATGAATTCTTACACCTGGAATGAAGTGTGCCATTACTGAACATTTTCTGTACAGGTTACCATGCTTTCACCATCTCAAACTGAGGTTATTTTTTGGTTTAGAACTTTCATTCTAATGTAAAGCTAGGAGAATTAAGAATATCATAGAATAGACAAAAGCTGTTAAAATTTGCTGAACCATCAAGACAATGGTTTGCATTTGGAGTTTGGAGTTTGACTTGCATTTCAAGTAAAAAATGATTTTCTGCCCTATTTCATCCACCTCTGTCATTCGGATTTAATAATCTCTAACAGGATATTACCTGGCATAAATTACCATGCTCACTATGTGGGTCATTCTTTCTGTTTATGCCCTATGTAGCCCATACCCATATAGGCTACATAGAATAATATTTTTAAAAAGTTTTTGCATATAGATTTTTATTTTTTTTTAAATGTTCAGGCTTCCAAATTCATATTACATAAGCTGGTTGAAGAATTGTCCCAGGCACTTGGAGGGCAGTGCTAGGATTTCTGCTTTGTCATTCATCAGAAAAGCCTCCACTGCAAAATAAGGTTACAAAGAAGTTATTAGTTCAACTGTAGAATTAAACAAGGACTTATCTGAACTCTCACATAAGGACATAAAGAAAGAGATATTTAACTAAACCAAACTTGGAGATGGTTTCCAATAGAAAATTATGCTTAGCAAAAATAATTACAAGCTATTTCCAGCAACATGAGAAGAAAACAGCATTTTTAGATCAAACTTAACAGTTTGTGTTCATGAGCATTTCAAAATTTTTCATTGTATTTTAATTCATATAGTAAGAGCATAGCCATGGAAAACCAATTTTAAGCATAATTTACTATGTTAAACGTATATATCTGAGTATAGCAAAGTAGCACAATCTTTCAAAAAGAGTGTATGTTGAATATTTCATAAAAGTTACCTTTTTATTGATATCACAAAGTCCCTCCAAATCTACAGTTTAATAATGTCATTTTTTCTTGAACGAAGAATAATTATAAATAAAAACGTACATGACGTAACATAGTAAGACTTCTATTTTAAAGATCTTAAGGACAGGAACTTAAAAATATTAGGCTCAGCTGTGCCCACATGTTTTCAAAAGTAATTGAAATTGTAAGCGAAAAGGGAAAGATAGTGTCTGCCTCCATGTAAGTTACTCTCAAATTTTTAATTTGTACAGTTCTGGTTTTCAATGACTAAAGGCTAAAACTTCAGGTTTTAGTATGCCTGTATATAATGTATCATTTATTAAAGTGTGAATAATTTCAAATGACTGACAAAAATGTTATAAAAAGCAATCTAATCCTTCTCTATCTTTCCATCACATCCTGGAAGACATGCATCTATTGAAATACTATTAACATATGACTTATGTTAAAAACATATTAATACTATTAACATATGACACCATCCCTGAAAACAGACAACATTTGACTTAATTTGATTTGACTTAGTAATTTTCATTATTAAAATTCAATTACTGTATTACAATTTCATTACCAAAATGTATCCTATCAAAAAGGGATTTCAGGCAAATAGATCTGAAAAAAAAAGAAATCTATCTTTGTTGTCGCTCTCCTAAATAAAAACAATAGTTGATTTCTTCATGAACACAATCTGGGTATGCCATTGGGTTTATATTGTTATAACAGGGTGCTTGAAATAGATTGACATACAATGGTAAATGATACTACAATCTTCCTGGGACCAAACACTTGCAGAAATGGTTCTGTTGCTAATGCATACCATAATTTCATCTGAATGCCAGGTACAGTTTAAGCAGACACCCTGCTATGTGGGCACTGCAGCTTTTGACTCCTTGCCTTCTGTTTCTGAGCAACTTTGTGAGAATTTTCCAGGGACTAAAGACTAGAGGCAGCAGCCAAGAAAAAGAGGTGAGAAAAATGCGACTACTGCCTTTCATCAGGATCTAGCGTGTGAAATGGTAGTAATTGACTACTGTGGTCAGATATTGCACAGTTCATGGAAAGAAATAAAAAAGAAATCTATTAGTAAGGAAATTCTGCAGTCACAGCTTCAACAGTCGTCACAGAAAAACATGATACTTAAACCCAAACACATGGATTTAAAAAACATGGACTTAGAGCACACTGGCACTTTTAAATGGATATCTGTGGAATCATGGTCAACTAAAGAGAAAGTCCATAATAATTTGAAATCAATTTACATTACAAGAGCCATTGGACACCACTGTTTGTTTGTCACTAAATGAGAGGATCTAATATTTTCCTTATCAGGTGTTCTCTTCCACTTATTGAACATAAATTGCAAATCCTTTCCTAGTCCTAGACTTCCTTTGAAGTATGATTCAGGAAGAACAGTGATTTCTTGTACCCTGTGATCTGATCTCTTTGAATTTAAATGCTGTAAACACACTGCCCATAAAAATGAAAAAAAAAGAGGACTTCACAGAAGCTAGAGAGTGGGGGTGGGAGTGGGAGTGGGGGATGAGGGATGAGGGAGAAATAAAAGAGGAAATGATATTAAAGAGGTTAAAAGGAAATGGATTAACACCTTCAAAGATTTGGCTGTTTAGACATTTCTGAGAATGGGGAAGAATTGGGTAAAAATACTACTTTTTTCTGCACCCAAGGGAAAGGGAGCATATGTGCTTGGACTGGTGCTTGCTTGTGTGTGACAGATGGAAAGCAGTTGTGAAGAGATACACCTCTTGCTCTTTCTCATGCCATCGGTGTATAATGTTGTCTAACTCTTGTTATTTTCTTCCATGGCTTTTGTGATATCTGTCCTTTCCTAACATCCCTAACCTCTGAAGATCCACATCTCATCTAATTTCTACAGCCTTCCCTCTGGCAGTCATTTAAAATGTTCTTACCCATTCTCATAAAAACCTGGTTACTAAGATCAGCTTCTCTGAAAGCAGCTTTGAATATCAAAATCCTTCATGTCCCCACCTGCAAGGCCATTCAAAAAATACTTTCATTTATTCCTTATTCAGTGTTCTTACTATTATTAATTTTTTTAATTATCTAAACAGTTTGTCACTCTTAAATTACTCCAAATAATTAAGTACAGCACAATCTTTTAATAAGGTCAACCTTTTGCTGGAAAAAGAAATGGAGTTTTGTTTAAAAATGGAAACAAAATTTTAAAAGGATAAGGTCAAAAACTATGTTGAAAAGTTTTGACTGATCTGACTTATCTTGAGGTTTCAGTTCTTAAAAGCTTTTGTGATTTTGAATTTTTTTATAATTTGGGGGGGTTGGGGAAATCATTGTAGGACATGAAAACTGCCTCTTAGTTATGGCTCCTTGTACAGATACTAGATTTTAAGTGGGTATCTATACTGCCACTTGACAGCAAGTTCTTTTACTTGGACTTCCTTTTCATCTTCTTTCTATTAACAAAGTTAGGAGGGGTTACATGGGCAGAACAGAAATGACTGATATATTACCATGGTTTCAACAGATTCAGATATAAAAGTATAAATATCTAGTTCATAGCTTTAACTCCCTCCCTCAATCCTCATGTTGCTGGTCTAAGGTTTTGTAGTATCAAGTAACTTATATTTCTGGTTAGAAACTTTCTCAGACAGAGCTTAGCTGTGATAAATAAAGTTTAGAAAAGTTCAAGTTTTCAGTAATAGAAAGACTCCACTAAGGTCTTAAAAGAAAAAAATAAATTAGAAGCATCATTTCTTCATTGCCTACTATTGAGTTTTAATCTCCATTAGCAAATGCACGAATGGATACAATTTTAATCTATTCATTTATCTGTCTAGAAGAAGTATTTCAGGACATCTTTATTACCTTTGGAATCTGGGGTATTTACAACAGCTATTTTATGACTAAAATAATCCTTTCTGCAAAGGTACACACATGTATGGTGGGCACCATGGAGTCATGGGAGCAGAGGAGAGGGCAATGTATTGCACAGAGCAGAGATGCAAATGATGTGGCATATATAGGGGAGTGCATAGTCGACCAAACCAAATCTTGGATTATCGGTAACCTGTTGCTCAGATACTGATGGCATAGGAGAAAACAGATACCTGATATTTTCTAGCTAAGGGAGGATTTGCAGCCATTAGCTCATCACCTGGCTGTTGCAAAACTCACCTATCTACATCAACACATTTTTCAGAGAGGAGGAGATAACTAAAGAATTAAGCAACATGACCATGTTGGAAAACTGGCAAAACCTGATCAGCTTTGCTGAGTGGAAATGCCACTTTTCTCAGAATGTGATGTTGTAAGGTTCATTGTGCCTTCCAGTCTCTAGGTCATACAGGGCATTTTGAAAATCAAAAGATGCCTTATACCTCTGTCTCTAGTCCTCCAAACACACAGTGGGATCTACTACATGATTTTCATATGCTCACTGTTCAAAATGGTATGTTTTAAAGGTTGCATTGTGAACTGAAAATTTTACATACCAACAAAACTTCAGCAAATGTTCCCAGCTGGATGGTGTTTCTCTCTGTCACACCAAATATTTGATGTCTCATTACTCAGCTTCATGCCAGCATCCCTCCACCCACCATGGCCCCATAAATTAAAATTAATATTTGAACTACTTAGCTGTTATAGTACTTGGGTAGAAATAGATGACATTTTCATTTTTTCCTTCAAAGGATAACTGTATTGACTCACTATGGAGTTAATCTACCCAAGTTTATCATATGCAAGATAAAATTTGAATCACTTAATTTTAAAACTGAGCTGGTTTAGTTATCCTGAAATAACTTCTTTTTCCTTCATAATAAAACTCACTCAAGAGATATTAATATTGCCAACTTTTTCAACATGTACTTGCAGTTTGAGTAAGATTCAAATAGTTATACTCTGAGAAATGAAGAAAACTAGACTGCTTTTATATTTTACAACACAAGGCTGAAATTAAATGTGCCATTTTTCACCAAAATATTGTTTCCTATTACTGAAGAGAAGTGATGGGCCTGAGGGCCTCATGCATTACAAATCTCATGTGCTTTAAATTGCTAGTAAATCACTTGTGGTTTTGCCTTTAGTAGTTTCTGCCAAGCTCAGCATTTATTGCTTACAGCTGAATACAGCCACCTAAATCATCCATTACACTTTTATAACCTACTGTAGCTTTCCATTTCATACACCAAGGAACTGGCACATCTTCAGAATAGGAACGGGTGAGCATACTCTATATAACTGAATAGTACTGTACATGCAGTTCACTGCAGCATTTTTAATAGCACAGGGAGAAAGCCTTGGGAGTTTCAGCCAGCGGCAGCCACAGGTGTCTGAGCTCATCTGCAAGGACAGAGATCCAGCACAGAGCCTTCCCCACAGGTTGAAGTTCACACCTCTAATGTCAGCAATCAGTATTAATTACCTAAGAGCAATAACCTCTTCCTTCACAAAGGGACACTTTTCACCTTTCTCAGAATTTCTTTCATATTTATTCATTGTATTTTTAAGGGGGAGCCCCTGCTCCCACTGATCCTTTTGGTGCACAGTCTGTGTTTGGGTCAGTATCAGCCTGTCACAAAAGACATACAAAAGACTATATCTTTAATTTGTCCTGGTGAACAAAATACAAAACCAAACACAAAAGAACTAAATTTCCTCAGAAAAAAAGAAAATCTTGTTTTTAATTGGTTTTCTACAAATAAAATGAAGGTTTAAATGATCCTTAGCTGAATGCACCTGCTTATACAGCAGATGGTTATAATGTGAGGAAGATCTCTGAATCTCCAATTAATTGACTTCTAGTTGTAGTCTAGGCCTTATCTTTTTTATTCAAGTAATTGAAATGCTATAGCCATGCTGGATCTGTTTCAAATTATGCTTATTCATCTGCTTTTTAGCCCATAGTAGCTTTTCTGGCTATACCTTCATTCAAATATTAAAAAAAAATAAAATAGAAGGAATAAACATGCCTGGTCCACAGATGGTAAACACCAATGCATCTTCTCTCTCTTCAGTGGAATTGCACCAATTTATAGCAGCTGAGGATCTGGCTCTTGGAGCCAAATTATGAGCCAGATGAGCACAATACGATGAAAAAAAAAGGCATAATGTGGCCATAAATTTGTTCAAAGGCTCTTCACAATTCAATGATAGTCTCTTTGTAGAATTCAATTAGCACTGCTGTTTCTACTCATAAAATACATGCAATTCCTGCATAATTTTTTCTTGTTCTTTTACACTATGTGGAGGCCAAATATTACAGCTGCTACTGAGGCTAAATTCTGTTGATTTCATAAGATGCCTTCAGTATGTAAGCTGGACTATTTGAATATCTATCTTAAACAATAGGAACCTTGAAAGCAGTTTCAGAAGATTCTTTGTAGTGCAGAATCTAACATTTGTTGGATGCCCAAGCCCTTCACAAGTTCAACTGACAGTGCTGCCTTATTGAAGTAATTTTATTTTTGCAATTTATCAGTTATATTTTATGTTGTGTTAGACTTTATGTGCTGTTTTCCTGATGTAGTACAAAAAGGGTATTTGTGTGTTTGAAGCATATGCAATAAAATAATAACATAAAAAAGAGTCAGAACCAAGTATCTTATTTACTGACTGGTAATATCGTAAAAAGATAAGAGCAAGTTATAGGAACAGGTTTTTAAATCTTGTTTGTTGTACAGCAAGTAAGAAAGTCATTAAAAACAAGAAGTTTATGTTCATATGTCATTTGCGAACACCACTGCCTTTAAGGGTTTATTAGAATTTTCAACATAGGTAATGTTAAAAGCTAAGGAAAACAGAAGCAATACATACTACTATTTTCATGTATTTTCCTGACTATTTAGTCTTAATAGCTAGTTTGAGCCTTTTGACGAGTCAACAGCCCAGGAGGAGCAATAATTCTGACCAAATTACAGTCCCCACCCTTTTCTTTCAGGGCTGAAGAGTCATGGATCTTGCAAAGGTCAGGTTGTCATCCTCCTTATGTGCTGCCATTAGCTGCATTGCTTAGGCGGTATATCAAGAGTCCTTTTCCTGACTGCCAGCAAGTGATATTTGCATCCAAAGAGTGGCTGGCTTTCTCTAGCCCCTTCTATGTACTATCCAGGAAGTTTTGTAAAATCATACTGCGGGAAGGACAGAAAGCCACTGTTCCTTGTGCCACCCTACTATTAATTTTAGAATATATTGTATGTTTGGCCTTTTCCCAATTATATATCAAATTTAATCTTTTCACTTCGCCTGTCAAACTTTCTTCTTCGGTTAATTTTTTTTCACACAGCTGCTAATGTAGCATATGCCCAGTCTCACCCCTCTCCTTTTCAATTCCTTTTCAATATCCCTTCTCAGAGATCATCCACAAATTCTAGCCAGATATTTTAATGGTATTACTAACGAACTGACATGAATGATAAAAGTAATAGTCTAGCATAGATATCTGGTTATGGACCTTTCTAAGAGCATTAAGAAAGAAGATTTATCAGTATTTTTGTGTCTAATTTGTATGTCCAGTCATTGTCCATCTACTCTGTAAACTTGTAGGGCAAGAGCTATGTCTTCTATTATGTTCTGCAGAATGTGGATCTGGTTGTGAGTGCTTTCTGAAGACAGATAATCACAATAACAACTTAGAGTGCTCAGACTCATGTTGAGACCTTGAGCTGGGAACATATAAACCTTAAGAACATTCCAAAAGAAACTACTAGAGCTGGAGGATGTGGCTACACCCCTACAACACAGGCCATTGAATGTTGAAGACAGAATAGATCACAGGGTGCAGCATTAAGGAAAAATATATCCTTTGAAATAAAAATTTATAATATGTTGGAAATACTTGCCCAACACAGAAAACTTCAGAAAGATAATTTTATAACCAAATCTCTGAAGTATGAAAAAAATCATGGAAACAAACCCAAGTATTAAACCATGATAGAAGAAACAATATTCTAACAGTAAAAAAAAAGAAAATAAAATCAGTAGTGAAATAATTCTTTATCAAAGTCTTAGTGAGTTTTATGATCAGCTCTACAAGATTTTCTGTTCCATTCTATCTGAGCAACAAAACCATCTCAGAAGTATTTTAACCAATGAATATAAACTTCCCTTTAAAAAAAATCCTTTGAATTAAGGAGTAAGGTTGTCATTTGCTTTTGTGGTTTGTAATTTTTCATTATGTCTGATTTTTATTTTTCACATTCATTCTTGTAATTCTGAAAACACAGAAAAAAACTTGTAGATTTTGCACGTAAATTTATGCTAAACCAATGTTGAAAGTGAACCACTGTTTTTATTTGGTGCTATTGACTTTGGAAGTGGTCAGGCAGCTCAAAATGAATTGTAGCAAGTTTTCGATTATTTTATCTGCTCAGATAAATTTCAATCTGCTTCTTTATCCATATATCAAAAATAGTGTTTTTGTTCTGTACTTGGACAATAGTTGTTACTTACATGAGCAAAGAGCTATTTTAGCAAGCAAAATTGATTATGTATATGTGATCTTACTTCAGCCTCCATTCTTCATTGCCTGTTGTCATTTAAGTCTATACAAAATTAATCTGTTTCCTTTGGGTAGTATTTTATTCCCGTACTGCCCTGAAAGCAGTCTTTAAAGAACAAAGATTTGAGCACATTCTTTCCTTACACCTCCTTTGTGCACCTAGGGTGCTAGCCTAAGGATTTTTCCTCTTCAGTAAACACAAAGATAATCCTTAAAAAAAAATCTCTATGAGAATAGGGTCTAAGTTTTAGTTTTCATTTCTTTTAAATTTCAGTGATACCTGTTAGGCTTAGAAAATCCAAAAAAAAAAGTGTTTTTTTTCTGTTTCCCATACTTAAAGCTTTAGTCCTGTGCTAGATTCTAAATGGACACTGCATACATGCATGAAAAGAAATCACAGGAGAACCTAAGTATATTCTCTTCATCAGGCAGAAGAATAATCTCTTTTCCTCTCATTGTAAATTGTACTCCCTAAAGTGCAATGTTTGCCAAAAGAATGCACTGCAATCCCATTTAATTTTTAGTTAGATATTACAGATTAACTAAACTAACTAATAGTTTGAAGATACTAAAAGTGAAAATAAATTGTTCTCCAAAAAGATCAAAGTCAGGTCAAGATTTGTTAACCATATTTCACTGGGGGGTAACAAAGACTGTAAATAACATAGTTCAAAAAGAATTCAAATGAGTATAGTAAATAATTTGGATTCACTATGATGGTTTTCTATGGGTCTGAATTTTGAGTACATTTAAAGCAATAATTTCATGTAAATATAGATATTAATTAGGCAATAGTTGGCTAAACTACAAATTCAATGAATTTACTTGGTCAGTAATTGCTTTTCTTAATTTTTTATTTTATTTTCCCATGCTCTTGCAATTTTTTTATCTAGTTCCACCAAACATTACAGCCAAAGCCAGTGAAATCTCTTATATGTTTAAGGCAAGGTATACGCTTAAGTGCTTTCCTTCGTCAAAGCACTTCATGTACAGTCACACATTTCTGTACCTCTTGCACTTCTATTGTGCTTTCTTTTCCCTGTTTTTACTCATAGATCTGTGGTGTATTCTGAGATCTGCAGGTGCAAAGAAACAGCTTAGTGACCAAGATCCCTTTATCTGTTGTCTTATTTTACACTCCAAGATATCCTGGGGAACGGTAATCGATCTGCAATGTACTTGCCTCTTGTCTAGTACAATTGCCCCTGGGTAATAAGAAATGCAAAAATACAAATAAATACATAAATATACAAACAACAAATACAATATTGCAAGAGAGTTCAGACTTTTTGGTAGGCCTCAGTTTTTTGAAATCTTGCATACAATTGAGATTAAGAATCTGTTGCTAAAGTTTTGCTTTAGAAACTCAAAGAAATACATATGATATAATTTCTTATTCTCAGTTTTGACTCTTGTTGCTTATGTCATCCTATCTTTGCTTTTTAGACAGGTCACAAGCTTCATGCATGATTACTTTTAGTCACTGAGTCCATCATAAACTGTGTCATCTTGGTGCTTTGGTTGGTTTTAGGACCCCTGTGTTGAAACTCTGTCTCAGAACAGCTGGATTCTATCCACAGGCCACTGATTTCAAACAGGTTGCAGATAAATTTTATGCTTTTTCATCTTTGTCATAATATGACCCTTAGGTGCATAAAACACTAGGGACTCTTCCTTACAAGCTATCTATCTCATAACTACTTTGACTACTTTAAATATGAATGATGCTCTAGCAATGTGTTTTAACTATAAAAGTGAGGAAATTAAAAGACATATGAGAATTTTCTTTGATCGACTAAACTTTCAAGATGTAAGGTGAAAGGATATATTTCAGATGCTTAGGAAGAGTCTTGAAACCACCTTAGTTTCTTTAACTATGTTGTTAAAATTTTAAGTTTCAATTTTTTAATTTGAAACCATGCCATTCTGGATGTGGAAATGCTGGGTAAATTTTTGTCCATAATAAGCAAAGATGTTTTCAAGTGAGGTATAGACTGGTAATGCAGATTTTATTTCTCTAATATTTATTATGCTCCTAAATAAAGCTATTGATAGCTCCTCAAGTGATGCAAGTTTCTGATCTTTACAGGAGGGATCACATGTTGAAGATACAAGACTGAGCAACTGGAAACACACGCTCTTGACATATTCTAATTTATAATACCTCCAATGGCAAGGGTAGAAAAAAAACCCTGTTCATAGGGTAGAAAATGCTGATGTTCAGTGAATAATTCCTAAGAATCTCTAACTTTTATCATGGTTTTTGTGTTATTGATAGTTCAACTAATCTAATCTCTCCCGCAACCTCATTTACTGCTTGATCAGGGTACTGCGAATGCTGTCACATGTGGTCCTTATTCTGAAAGATTCTGCATGCTGGCAATGCTTGTTTGAAAATAGCAAAAATGCTACTTAAAGACTGGCATAGTAGGCTGTGAAGAAGGATGATACTGTACTGCTCCTGCCTAAGCAGCAAACTTCTGCCTGACTTTTCGTGGACAGCTGAGTAGCTGTGGTATCTCACTTGCTATAGGTAGATAAAACTACATGCTGCTACAAGTAAGAAACAAACTCATGCCCCAAAATTGATTCATCCAAATTATTGTGGAGCTTGTCTGAGCTAAAAATCTGCAATTCTCAGCATGACTACTTCTGCTGCCTGTCCTGGGAGGTGTTGTGACAGCATGCTCGTTTATCTTTCATATTGGCTGTGAAACATCTCTTGTCTGCTTTTCAGCTGTCATGAAAAGCTTCATCTTGAGTTCCTCTTTTAAGGTCATTTTAATAACAAGCAAACAACATGAAATAGCCATTAAGGACACAGTTTTACACCTTTTCTGCAGGTGGGAAGGAAAAAAAGAGGTTGGTGTTTTACCTCAACAATTTCAGGATTGCTATTTCTCTTTCAGAAGATATCTTTACCTTGTTCTGTAAAATCTCTGGTTTCAGTAACAGAGGTTTTAAATTCAGCTTTCACTGTGGGTGACTGGAAACTAGAACAAGTATGTAGAACAGGAGGATTATGGAGAAAAATACTGAAATGTGCAAGAGGTCTGAAGGGATTGACATACAAGAATAAATTAAAATTTTAATATGTGTAGAGTAGCTAAACAAAAACAAAGAAGGGATTGATAGCCATGCAGGGAGTAAACACAATAACTTGAGGCAACTGAAGGAAATTAATCAGAAGAAAAATTAGTCAGAAAAAAAAATAGGAAAAGTAGAATTGATTAATTTCGCAGAACAAAAGGGGAATTCCCAATACTTCAAGTCTTAAATCCAATATAGAGGAAAACCATAATAGGATGCTCTCCTGGGAGAATTCTTGCATTGCAAAGAGATGTTACTTTCTGACCTACTCTGTTGCTTTTATCACTAATGCCTCTGTATGTGTAACTAACTTTTGGAAGAATGGCAGAGGAAATACTGCAGCAAATCCTGTGAAATACTGTTGCCTTATTTTCATATCAGCAAAGGTGATAGACATTAAATTTGACATATTATGGGAAACACATTGATCCTGTGATTTTTAAGAAAATGATGGTAGACTGTAAGCCAGACTGGAAACTTCATGAATAGTCAAATTAAATTATCTTTTCTTATCCTGCCTACTTTGCCACCTGTATATTGTAATGTCTGTTGCTCAAGAGGTTACCCAGAAACAATCTTTGGGAATATATTGTCCCTTGAGTAATGTAATTAATTACTATTGTTTCCCCAAAGGATTTCATTTTCAGATCATTTATTTTCTAGAGTCACTGATGAGCTGACTGGGAAAATGAAACACTTGAATTTAATTACTGGTTAAAATTACAGCTTTCTAAGCAGGTACTTCATCTCATACCCTTTTTATAATTGTCTCTTCTTATGATATAATATGCAGTTATATCTGCTGCCTTTCACACTGTTAACAATGTCTTACTACAGCTTTCAAGACAAAATGAATATAAGATGATTATAAGATGACTTAAGTGTGGCTTTAGTATGCACTAAACATAGCACAGTTTAATCTCCCACAGACGCTTACATACTTTCCCAAAACTGGTGCCAAAATGAAGAAAGGAAAGGAACAAGCAAATTACTTGAAATGACATATTGACATTAAAACTTTCAGGTGTTTTCAAATTTTACTTTCTAAAATCTAATGCAAATGAGATAATGGATATAAATATAAACTGCATTTTTAATTTCAGTGATACACTTCAGTGATCACTGAATGCAACACTGAAAGCAAATTCCCAGTGGAAAGATCATACCCTCAGGATCAGAGCTTTTCTTTGAAAAAGAGGTAGGGTCACTTGTATCAAAGTACATATCAACACTGTTAGCTACAAAAAGACTAAAAGTGTCAAGAAGAAATATTTTATTCGCCACTAGGTTTATAAGATCGGATTTTTTCCTACAAAAAGAACAGTTTTCTCTTTCCTTTCTAGCTTGCTCACGTATTTACAGACATGGTATTCTTTACATTGCTTATGCTGGATGATTAAATGCAGTTTTAGCTGATTATTTAGCTAAGTTAATAGTTCTGCAGTCTTTTGACTTCCATCTTCTCATGTTGCCACTCCCATATTCTCTAGTATGGCCTTTGCAGCATTATTCTTTTTTTCTAGGAGGTGAGAGAGATGAATTCAGTATAGATGAAACTGCGAAAATCAGATTTAGGAATGGACCCCACCACAAGTCCTGCTCAACATGCAACTTCTGGTATTTTCCAAGCAGGAAAATGTTTATTGCCGTGATTTATACCTTATAAATCATCATTAGTTCTGGTATGTATCTAAACATACTTCAGGAATCTTAGCCAGCAATTTTATATTATTTTATGTTTGTATTTATGAATTAGAAATACTGGAGCTAAATGAGCTGCTAATGGGATGGAGTTATCATAAAGCTAGTAACTGCTTATCTTTAAAGATGATCAAGATTTTCTTTTTCAGGCATGGGTAAAATTTATTCTTATTCATTGCAGATGTTAATTAATTTGACAAATATAACCATTTGAAACCATGTTTTGTTGTCATTTGTGTTATGTGTTGCCTAGGGAGAGTGACATATAAGAGAAAGAAGTAAGATTATACAAGTTAGGATGTTGACAAACCATATGATAACATGCAGTTTACTGAGCTCTAACACATACACACATAAATTAGAACTGAAGATGTCCAATGCCATTCTGTTCATCTAACTAGCTTCAAACAAGACTCATTTCAAATTATCGTAATTATTCCACAAATAAGAAAAATCCTAGATGCTCAGTTGTTTGCTTACATGTCACTGACTTTACTTCTGTCTCAAACGAGCAATTTACATGTGCTTAGACTCTTCTAGAATTCTCTGTCTCCTCCACCGAGGAAGAGCCTAACACAAATCCTCTGAACTGTCTATAAATTGCTGCACATTTCTTACTATCCACTTCTGGCTAATACACATGATCATAAGCCTGTCTTAGTTACCTCTTGGGTTTTGCTATTGTTGGTTTGGGGCTAATAGATTAAAAAAAAAAAAAAACACAAAAAAACCCAACAACCCCGAAAGATAAAGTACTGAAATCAGCTGTAGAGACCACCCAGAGAAAAAAAGCAACACACACACATCCCCTATCTCTTCTCTCCTCCATTCTGTTTATTCCTTCTGTACTGATGGTGTTTCTTAAAGCTTTTCACATATAAACTTTTTGTTTCTTACAGTTGTTGATTTGCTGGATTTGAGATAGGCTATGGGTGTTTCAAGTCAGCAAATGCTCAGAATAGAGAATTTCTCATGGGAAGTAAGGGATGTTCTGGGTAGTTTTGTTTGTCAACCCCTCCTGCCTCCCCAGTCTCCCCTTTGGTCTTTATTATATTATGTTTTCAAATTTCCAAATTTTTTATATGACTTGACTATTAATATTTTTGAAGGCAAAAGTAACTTTTTCATAAGCATTAATTTCAGAAGACAGAGGAGATAGCATTATCCTAGCTAGCAGGATGGATAATAAAATCTTAAAAAATGTGAGAAACCAAATTAAGATGACAAAAAGAAGCACATTATATGTGAATTTATTAAATTAAATAGAAATCCCTGAAACATAAGTTCACAACATATCATAGAATACCCTATTGGAAGAAACCTGAAAGATCATCTGGTCCAACCTTTCTTGGCTAAAGCATGGTTTAGACAAGATGTCCAGCTGAATCTTTAAAATGTCTGTCTTATGGGAATCCACCACTTCCCTGAAGAGATAAATGATTCTTCTCATTGTGAAAAAATTTCCTCTGTATCAAATCAGAATCTTCCTGAGAGTAACTTGCACCCACTAACCATCATCTTTTCCATGTGACTCCTTGTAGAAAATGGATTCTGTCTTCTTTGTAGCCACCCTTTAGATACCAGAACATGGTTTTGAGGTCTCCCTAAGTCTTCTTTTTCTCAAGGCTGAACAAACCCAGTTCTCTTAGCCTTTCCTCATACAGCTGGCTTCCCGATACTTTGATCATCTTTGTGACCTAGACAATGACTGCTCCTCACCTCACATTAACTGAGCATGTTATTTTCTTGTAGAAGGCAGGTTCATCAAGCATGATTTGCCCTTGGTGAATCTGTGCTGGCTTTTCCCAATCACATGCTTCATTAGACTTGTGATAGCCCCCAGGAGGATTTATTCTATAACTTTCCTGGGGACTGAAGTAAGACTAATAGGCCTGTAATTTCCTGGATCTCCCTTGGAGCCCTTCTTGTAGATGGAGGTGATGTTAGCCTTCTTCCAGTCTTTTGGGATGTCCCCCAACCTCCATGACTTCTCAAAGGTTATGGAAAGTAGCTTTGCAATGATGTCAGCCAACTCTCTTAACACCCTTGGGTGGATATTGTCAGGACCCATTGATTTGTAAATATCAAAGTCCTCTAATAATTCACATATCAGCTCTTTCCTTCACTGATGATGGGTCTGTGTTGAATCAGCCCTTGAGGTTTGCTCCCAGGGCCTGGGGCCCAAAAGTGCTGGTAAAGACAGAGGTGAATAAAATGCTAGGAATCTGCCTTTTCAGTGCCATTGGTGACTAATTCCTCTCTCCTGGTTAACAGCATGCCAGTATTTTCCTTCTGTTTCTGCTTGTTCTTGGCTAAAGAACGCTTACAGTTTTTGACATCTCTGGCTAATTTCAGTCTAAGCTGAGCTTTTCCTTTAGTAACTGCATCTCTGCATACCTTATCAATGCCTTTGTATGCTTTTCTGGTACACTTTTGATTTTGAGCAGACACAGAAGCTCACAGATACGCCAAGTTCCACCTACTTCCATTACCTTTAAAGGGGATGAACTGGCTTTGTGTTTCCAGGAGAGTGTTCCTCAAAAATTCCCAGGACTTGCTAGCTCTTTTTTACTCCATGAAAGCTTCCCATTGAATCCTTCCAAGCTGAGATCTAAGTAAGCTGAAGTTTGCTCTTCTAAAATATAAGAATTTTATCTTATTAATAAACTTCAGCATACTCAGACAGATCCCAAATTCCACAATCTTGTGAGCATATGATCTATCTTATAGGGTATTTTCACAAACAATGGATTACATGTATATTATTCAAGTTCTTTGTAGACTCCAGCTATATCAGTAAGGACTTTAGGAGTGACATTTTTCAAGAGAAAAATCTGCTTAAGATGTTGATCAGGACTAATTTGTGAACAGAAAAGAAGAAATATCTTAGGTCACCAAATACAGTTCTCTCATCTTGTCAGCAAATAAACCCAATAGCCAAAATGCAGCACTGCTTCATTTTCCTATACTTTCAGATGAAAAATGCTTCAGAAGAAGCTTTTGGATTAAAAGCTTCACTAAACAATGGAGATTCAAGAATTCACTTTTAAGTTTTTGCCTGTTTCCAGGTATAATAAAAAAGTGGTTTTGCCTCAATAGATCATTACGGACCACTGCAAAATGGAATATCCCTCCTTCAGAAAGCAAGATTTCTATAAGACCTTTAGAAAGCCTAATTTATGAAGCAACTTTTCACCTTTTCCTACTTCCATTACACCTGCACTGGGTGAGTACTAACCTTAAGAATAGTTTAAATGTTTTTGAAAACTAGTTCGAGTCACTGCAGACACAGGAAGCTGGGAAATTTTGTCATACATTTTTATATGAAGACTCGACAATGTCATCTGTTAGGCCAAGCTAGAATTGGGCAGCTCACATTAACCAAATGAGGAATACCTAACTGTGAGGATTTTGATTTTCCTCAGGCATTTTCCAAAGTTTGCTCAAACCCCTAATTCTGGTGGTGTTTTTTTTTCATTCTTAGTCATAAAATGTGCCAGACAGGAATGCAGTTGTTTATATATATGTATAAAAAATGTTTTTATTTTCCTGTGGTAGCAACGGAAAACAGGGTAAGATCAATTTTAACATCATTATTTTTACTGTGGTAGCTAGGCAGGAATGACTGCCACACTTCTGTTGGTAGTGCATAAGCAAAGGGACATGTATTTCCTACCTTGGAATGTGTTAAATCATAAGCCATCAAGCAACAATCAGATCCATCAGCATTCCATTTTGAAATTACAGGAATTGCAAAACTTAGGGTAAGGGATTCTTGACAAAGCTTAGACCTAAAAAAGCTTTCCTTTGCTTGCTGCAATGTATTTCTGAACTAACTCAGTTTCTGAATGGCTCACAGAGTACTGCATTTTCCTTATCTCTACCTTAATTGAATATGCTGTTGGCATGATAATATACCATGGTCATTAATTATTAATCAAAGTGGAGTGAGTCAGTGACTTTTCTGTATTATATTTTCTGCTCAGGTCTTGCCCTGCAGAGGCAGCTAGTGAGCCATCAAAGGCAGGAAGATGTTATTAGACCTGTAATGCCCCTTAGCTTTGATATGCAACTTTCCCCAACACTTCATTCAGGCAATAAATATTTCAGAAGGGAAGAAGACAGATAAGTAAATAAATGAATAAGTGAATTACTTCATAAATTCATATTTATGAAATGCTCACTTTGATTCTGTTAAAAAATTACTTCCAAGAGAAATAGAAATTTGCTTTTCTGAAATGACCATCAGGCTCTCCCCACTGTAGAACCAGTGCTGCAAATGGCAAAAAGGCTAGAGCACAACCTCCTTTTGAAGGGAGAAAGCTTGCCCTGCTTTAGAGATGAAAAGCCTTGACAAAATTGTTCCAGTGTCATCACAGATATGCCAATAACTTAAGAATAATAAAAAAAAAAGTAATTTGTTTTATTTATGGCTCATTCTCTTTGGACTTTAATTAACTTGTAGACTGTCATAAACCTTGTTAGTGCTTCAAACAAAGCTGCTTTACCCCTTTGAGATAGTTGGTCTCTTTCAACTTGTTCCCTGAGAAACACATGGCTGTGTTGAGGCCACCCTTACGTGAAATACTCTTTCTTCTTTTTCTCTCTGAGATTTCTCTCACTTGGAAAATCTTTTTTCTGCAAAATGTTTATCTATCACTTCATTAATGTTTTTGATCTGTCATGGAAACTGAATATATTTCCATTTGTCAAAAAATTTATCAGTGAGACCTAATAAAGGATTCTTATTAAAAGCCAAGATTAACATACATTAGACCATTCTGTTACCTGAACTGAGTAGGACAGACTGTCTGAGGTAAGTCTTCCTCTGCCCCCAGAGCAAGGTAATGCCTGCACCACTCAATGCAGGAATACTTTACTTCCAAGCAAGAGTATTTATCTGTATGAGACAGTTATGCAGGCATGTCAGCTCTTGTCCTACATATGTTACAGGCATGCTAGCAGTTTGCATGTGAAGCCTTCTACCCTGAATGAAGCTGCTAATGCTACTGCCAGTTTTTGGGCTAGTCTGCTCATGTAGATGTTGCAAAACATGGTGCAGATTTGACATATGCCTTTTTTTCCAGCCAAGGCTATTTGCCTGATAAATGGCAGCAGCACAAGCAACATGACTGAATTTTTTGACTGATTGCGGTGGGTTGGCTCTGGCTAGACACCAGGTGCCCACCTAAAGCTGCTCAATCACTTCCACGGGATGCAACCCTTCAGGAACAGACTGCTCCAGTATGGATTCCTCGCGGGGTCATAGCAAACCTGCTCCAGCGTGGGCTCCTCTCTCCATGGGGACACAGGTTCTGACAGGAGCCTGCTCCAGAGTGGGCTTTCTGTGAGGTCACAGCCTCCTTTGGGTATCCACCTGCTCTGGTATGGTATCCTCACTTGTCTGCCCATAGATATCATATGGTATGGAGTATCCTTTTGGTCAGTATGGGTCTGCTGTCCTGGCTAAGTTCCCTTCAGGATGTTTCCCACCCCCCCCAGCCTACTGATGATGGAGGGTGGGACACCGGAGAGACAGCCTCTATGCTCATAGCCCTAATGTTTCCACTGACTGGTGCCACTGAAAAATCTCTCCAATCAAGCTGCACCTTATTTTTCAAGTCAGAATATGCATCACTGTAATCAGTGATTAATACAAATAATTAGCCAAAAGAAATATCCATAGAGCTCTCAGAACATCTAGCCCTACAACATAGAGGATACATACTTCCCTGTGAACATAAGTCCCATGACAAATCTTCTATCCCTGATTTTCCATGACACATCTTTTGCAGCAAAGCTTCAAAATAGAAACAACTGTGAACAGACATCCTGGACTTGAAAAAACTTTAATTCTGAGAAAATTAGTATTTGAGGATGGGCCTTCAGAAAGTATAACTTACATTCTCCAAGTAGGTACTTCAACTTTGCTTTCAGTAAAGGAATCAAAGAACTTCATAACTGTCCTTTCTTTTCAGTCCTTATTATTTCCTTTTTAGCAAGCCAGTAACACTAAGAAATGCTAGTTCATTGTAGCCATCACTCCCTGATCAGTCAAAAATATTTCATACTTTGCCTGTAATCTTTTTTCTTATATTCCCTTCAGTTTGCAGCATGGGCAACAAACATATCATTTTATGTGAACTCTCTAGTTGAAGCTTTTGTTTTCTGAACTCATCCATGTATCCAGGAACTGTTAGAATGATACAGTGAAGGTTTTTGATATTTCATTCATCATGTTCAAGGTCTTTCTTTCACATCCCATTGGGTATAAACCAACATTACAATTTAAAAAGGAAATAATAGCTGGGTTTAAAATCTAGCAGCAGAATGAAGTAGAAAGCACTGCATCTTTGTAAAATTTAGGTGGGAAAGGAGTCTTTGTTTCAGTGAAAGAACTCAGATGGACTGATACTTTAAGAGAGATGACACAATTCCTAGCCAGCTGAAATTATTTGATTTTATTTGAGAAGCAGGACCATGGACTCATAGCTACTATGACCATAAGAGAAGAACATTCAAATTTTTAAGATAAATTCTCATTCCTTTCAGTAATACATTGTTATGTAAGTGCATGTCAGTCAAATTGGATAGGCACTACCCTAAACTGCCTGAATATGGGGAGACAGTTCTGCTATGTCAAGAATAGAACTATAGCCCATTTATCTTTCCTTTTTCTCCATCTTTCTAAGGCTCCACTTGAAACAGTAATGATATTATCACGTATTTTGCTTAAAATTTAAATAAAAAAATTCTGCAGATTCTGAGTATATAATGCATAGGTAGTCAAAAAACCTGCACATCAGCTGAATTTGTAGTTCAAACTCTCCATACTTTTAAAATAAATGTTTGGGAAAAGCTCTGCTTCCTTTTTTTCTGTAATACTACAAAGCAAAATAAGAAGTAGGATGCCAAAATGGAAAATAGCACCTAAAAGCATATTAAAGGCAACAAATATATCATTGTCAATTCACAGCAATATTTCATTTCAAATAATCTCCCATTCTTGAGTGCTAGAAATGTCCCATTTTTAAAAACCTATGTGATTTGTGATAATGGTGGTGTGAGAGTTCAATGTAGGAATCTGTAAACACGTTTCAGTTCTGCTTCAGTAATTGTGGAAATGAGCACAAAAGATGATTTTTTAAGATTTAGTTGTTTGGGGTCTTTTTCCTGTTTTCTAAATCCACATTTAAGCAGGCCACAAAAATCATTACTTTTCGTCCTCACATAGCACTCTTCACAAATGACACCACTCTTCAGGATACCATTAAATTGACAAGTTGCAATTAAAGCTCTCCAAGAAAAAAAAAAAAAAACAAAACATTACCATTTATTCAGGGATACAAACATAGAATAGTTAGAATCATAGAACAGCTAGGGTTGCAAAGAACCTTAAGATCATCTGCTTCCAACCCCCCTGCCATAGGCAGGGACACCTTACACTAAACCATGTCACCCAAGGCTCTGTCTAGCCCAGCCTTGAACACCCTCAGAGATAGAGCATTCACAACCTCCCTGGGCAACCCATTCCAGTGCCTCATCACCCTTACAGTAAAGAATTTCCTCCTTATATCCAAACTTCCCCTGTTTAAGTTTGAACCCATTACCCCTTGTCCTATCCCTACAGTCCCTAATGAGTCCCTCCCCAAGAGGGACAGTCCCAAGAGTCCCTCCCCAACATCCTTATAGGCCCCCTCCAGATACTGGAAGGCTGCTATGAGGTCTCCATGCAGCCTTCTCTTCTCCAGGCTGAACAGCCCCAACTTTCTCAGCCTATCTATCTTCATACGGGAGGAGCTCCAGTCCCCTGATCATCCTCATGGCCCTCCTCTGGACTTGTTCCAACAGTTCCATGTCCTTTTTATGTTGAGGACACCAGAACTGCACACAATACTCCAAGTGGGGTCTCATGAGAGCAGAGCAGAGGGGCAGGATCACCTCCTTTGACCTGCTGGTCACGCTCCTTTTGATGCAATCCAGGATACAGTCGTATTTCTGGGCTCTGAGCACACACTGAAGCCCTCTTATGTTAAGTTTCTCACCAACCAAAACCCCCTAAGTCCTTCTCTGCAGGGCTGTTCTGAATCTGCCTGGGATTGCTCCTACCCAGTATGTCCCACCTTGTCAGCTTTCAGACTGCTGAGCTGAGAAAAACAGGTGCAACTTTCCATTAAACTTCTGCTTTAAGCCTGGTAGTTAAGAACATAAAAATGGTACCTTAAAGATGGTTTCTAAATCCTTACTATGAACTTCTCATAGCATTGATTTTCTGAAGTGCTGAGCACTCTACAGTTCCCTTTAAAGTCATAGGTTGGTCAGGAAAGATAAATGCCTAGTGATTTCTGTGTGTCCAACTTCAGATGCCAAATACATGAGTGCTTTTGGTAGTCGACTACATGTATAGGTGCTTAAAGAAAGACATTCCTTGCTTTTTAATAAAGTTGTTCTACAGGGATTTGGAGGTTACAACCTGGTTTTGCCCAGTTTTCAAGGTATCAGATGGTGTGGTCAGCTAAAAAGCCCTATTAAAAATCTTCACCTGTGGATTCCGGCAGTGTAATCAAGATGAAAACATGCAATAGGGGCTTAATGGAGAATGACTGAAATTTGTTTCTCTTGTTTACCTGATGAGCCTTGAGCCTGCTGATATTCACAGTGGACCTAGCTTTTTTACATGTACCTTTTCTTCATAAGCTATAAAAGCAGTGTAGAGTGTTTGGTGTTTACACAACAATTTGCAAATATATTGAAAGGCATTTTCTTAATGAGCTTGCAGTGATAGTCAGCTCCAGACACTAGGCAATATTAGAGAAAACAAGGAACGACTGGCTAAAGGAAGGTCAGGAATGGTCTCTGAATGCTGGAAAAGAACAGGTGGGAGAAGAGGACTGAGTTAGCTGGGGATGATAGGAAGTTAAGGCAAGAGAAGAAACCAAGGTATAAGAAAGGTATTCTGTATACAGAATGTGGAGATGAAAACAAACTAGAAATAGGGATATTGGTGAGACTGCAAAGGGTTTTGTCACCAAGAATTAATAGCTTTATCATGTTAAAAAGGAGAAAAACAGTCAATAAGGGGATTCAGAAAGAAAAGTGACGTAAGCAGAGCAAGAGGTAAGAAAGGAAGATTCCTTTGGCAACGGCTCTTATATTAAAATGGAAGACAGTGCCAGGCAGTAGGGGTGGCTAATTTCAGAAAATCAAATCCAGCCATGCTCAGCTCATAAACATACATGGATTTTAGTAATGCAGTATGGTGGAACCAGTGGCTCCCAGAGGTGTTAAAAGGGAAGGAGCCACATATTCAAAGTGTCTATCTGTATTTTAAAAACACATTAAAAAACATACTACCGGTGGGTCTGTACTTCACTGGAAGACACATTTATATTGTAATATTAAATTTCTTCCCAGAACCCTGAAACAAGGACATACTGAAGTCTTTCATCTTGAACTCTAGCCCTCATTACCTTAATGGATTTAACTTAAACCCTTAATCATGTATAATACTGTTCATTACTGCAAAAATACTCCATGGTCATAGAAGGAAAATAATATGGTTGGCAGCCTGCTAACAGTACTGCTAGCCATAGAAGGCTGTTTTTTCTGGTGCTGAGTTCCTTCACCATGGGGTCCAGGGGCACACAGCCACTCCCCTCACAAGTCTTGCTGTTCAGCAAGGATGATCACAGGGAGGCTACACTCTGTCTGGTGGCCTGGTATGTCATTTTTCAATTTGCTAATTCTCTAAAACTAAGTTAGGGAATTTCTGGGAGAGCTGTAGCTCTTATCTTCAGGAGGTGCTGCTGCTGCTGCTTTGTGCTCCTGTTTGCCAAATGAGTCCCAGGTAACTGCCATCCATCTTTATCCCCTAGATACCTGAAGCTTTGTATTGTTACTGTGGTGGGGTTTTCCACAGAGGGAAAAGGCATTAGGGGAGAGAGGTTAATTAGACAGATAAAACTTCTGTCCCTAAATGGTGAAGCAAGTGCCATAATGAAAGTCAATTTAATGACGCAAGTAGGATGGACTTTGACACAGAGATCGTGGGTAAAATGACTCTGCTTTCCTTGATAAATAATAAAATCTATTTTTAACTAACAAAACTCTTAGCTCAATGTAAATCTTCACAAATATAGATTAAAAGTTGCTTCTTTCCCTTTTTATTTATTCTTAAAACGTTATTTTCTGTGCTCTGAGGATATGGTCCACAGGTGAAAGGAAGATTGTCTTTTATACATTTCATCTGGTAAAAGACTTGGCTGTTAGTACTGGTGTACCGTCTTTCCTGTTAATGGTGTAGATAGTTATATTCCAGCTAACAGTTTATGTTTGGTAAACCTTAGATAATTGAAATTATTTTTCCCAGGTGAGTTGGTGCTTTTAGCTCTGCTAATGTCTACAGAAGACACCTTTGTGAAAGTGTTACATATAACTTAACTATACGGTTTAAATTCAGAGGATATTTTCCATCTCAGAAATATCTCAGTTATCACAGCTGTGAATTTTACTGATTACTCCAGTCTGTCAAAACAGACTGGTTTTTGAGAGTAAAATCAGCAAAGCACAACAGCAAGGTAAAAAGCAACCAAATTCCATTCTCTTTTAAAAATAAATGAGTCATTTTCATGTATGAGTAAATACGGGGTTAAAAAAAAAGTATTTGAAACATCTGTGGTAACTGGCATTAAAACCAGCTACAAAAAAAAGCATAAAACCAAATCTCAGAAAATTCTGGCCTTCAGGTGTCATCTCAATCAGTTCAAGAAATCAGAGAACTTGCCATGACAAAGCACTGGTATGACAAGACAACTTCTGCTGTATCTGAAGCCCAGTCAGGTTTCAAGGTTAAAAATACATTCATGTTTTCAGAGTTTTTCTTCATAATTTGTAAGGTTATATCTATGAATATTATAATATCTAATCTGAAAATTTCTAATAGGTTAAAAGTTGATCTATCATCATCTTTAAAATGTGAGGTTAACAGCTTTATAGTTAAATTATGCCATGAAAAGTGACTAAAGGTTGTCTATGAAAAGATCTTTTTTATGACAAAGATAATTGGATCCATAGAGAGGAAAGTATAAGCTGCAAATGATTTATAAAATTCCTCATGAAAGTGTGTCATTATATTAATGTAGAGAGAAAATAACTTATACTATTTACCTATCTCTAATGAATTCATATTTCTTCATACAGATAGGCTAAGAGAATGTCAAATGTTAATGATGCACATGTCAGAAGTTAGAATTTAACCTTGTCTTATTCTACATAAGGCTGGCAGTTAAAACCAGTATTTCTGATACGCGTGTAATGCAACATGAGATGAATCACTGTGAGTTTTTTTTTTTTTTTTTTAAGGATAAGAGAAAGATATTTTGGAACAACTGAATTCAACCAATTTCTTAGCTTTTTTTTTTTTAATCAATATATTACGCAATGAAAGACTGTTCTAACAGCATTGAAAAATTCACTTCAGCCTTCATTAAAATGACTTACATTATTCTCAGAATGTGGTTCTTTATTGCTACAGGATCATGAAGATGACAGAACAGAACATGAAGAAGGGTATTTCAAGTTCTGTTACTGTTTTTTATCTCTGAATATTAGTTGCAGTGCACACAGACTCAAAATTTTGTTTGTCAAGTAATTTATAGTCAGCATTAACTGCCCCAGTAATTAAATCAATGACCCTACCTCTAGAGTGAACAGTAATGAGGCAGAACTTAGAATCATAGAATAGTTAGGGTTGGAAAGAACCTTAAGGTCATCTATTTCCAACCCCCCTGCCATGGGCAGGGACAACTCACACTAAACCATGTCACCCAGGGCTCTGTCCAGCCCAGCCTTGAACACCCCCAGAGATGGAGCATTCACAACCTCCCTGGGCAACCCATTCCAGTGCCTCATCACCCTCACAGTAAAGAACTTCCTCCTTATATCCAGTCTAAACTTCCCCTGTTTAAGTTTGAACCCTTTACCCCTTGTCCTATCCCTACAGTCCCTAATGAAAAGTCCCTCCCCGGCATCCTTATAGGCCCCCTTCAGATACTGGAAGGCTGCTATGAGGTCTCCACACAGCCTTCTCTTCTTCAGGCAGAACAGCCCCAACTTTCTTATCCTGTCTTCATATGAGAGGTGCTCCAGTCCCCTGATCATCCTTGTGGCCCTCCTCTGGACTTGTTCCAACAGATCCATGTCCTTTTTATGTTGAGGACACCAGAACTGCACACAATACTCCAAGTGAGGTCTCATCAGTGGAGAGTAGAGGGGCAGGAGCACCTCCCTTGACCTGCTGGCCATGCTGCTTTTGATGCAGTCTAGGCTACAGTCGGATTTCTGGGCTGTGGGTGCACACTGCTGGCTCATGTTACATCTCTCATCCAAAGTACTGGATGATTACTCAGCTGTGTCAGACCCTGCAACATATAACTTCTCTTTAAAATGAGTGTTCAAATGTCATTTAACTGTTTCCTTATATGTTTTTCATAATGTATCTTCATTTTAGTTTTTAATTTTCTTAGCATTTAAAGATAAACATTTTGAGCATCTCTATCTAGTGTTAGGAATCCACAAAATTCTGTGAATTCTCAGAAGAAAAAGGCATTTTATTTTCATGACAAATGAGGGGTTCTAAAAAATGAGTATAGGTAACATCTTATTTTTTTAAAGAAAGAAAAGAAGCTATTTTTTTTTAACTCACTCAATACTTTAGCCATGTTCACCACTCATTATATAAATATTTCTCTATTATTTCTAGTTTCCTGAAGTACTGCATCAGCCAGGAAAGAAATTCGCCTCTGAATCTGTAGCTGAAAGATCTTACCTTTGGTCAGGTTTTGTAAGAGAAGAAAGGCACGCATCTTGGGAGTTTTAAATTTGAACTTGTATATCCCCAAAATTCCATAAACATTCCAATGTATTAAGGTGAACTACTGACACTTAACAGCAGAAAATTTGGGCTGTTTCTGCTCTAATTTACATTAGCTTCATATGGGTATGTGCTGTTTACTTCTGTTAAATCCATTTTAATATAAGTGTATATGAATGTAAAAAGGGGTCCATTTGGGTTATTTTTCCCCATCATGTAAATATTTCTATACATTTCATTATAACCAAATCATAACTGAGGAACTGTTGCAATGCATTTGTTCGAAGTGCAGGGCTGTTATGTGTCTGTCCCCTTCTCCAGTTTGCTAAATAGAACAGAGCAAATAGTACCCTTTGAGAAAAAAACAGGAAAACATGTTGTTCTGCCTGTGATTCTGTGGCAGTAACTGAATACAATATAAAGGAATATGTGTGATGATCCTGTAACATCTTAGTGTTCCTCCAAAGAGACAAAACCAATAGTTTGATCAAACCAGTGATTAGGAAAGCAGAGAAAGAAGATCCCAAAATATCAGGAATCCATGTTTTACAACAAGGGTGGTGAAACAATGGAACGGGTTGCCCAGAGAGGTGGTAGATTCCCTATCCCTGGAAACATTCAAGGTCAGTCTGAACCAATAGAACGCCACTTTATGAAGCTGAATTGTAAGTTTATGCACTCAGACATGTATTTTGAAATCTCTAAATAAAAAAGAGAAAACACATTTCAAAATAGTAGCTGTGGTGTTTATCATTGTCAGATAGAAAAAAGACTGTTGAAAACAAACTACATGTGAAGGGCTATAGAGAACAAAAGGGGCCCATCCCCCTGGATTTAAATCCGCAACGAATTATATAATGCAAGGGAAAGGAGAATCTAGTAATTTACAGTAATTCTATTGAATGTGTATTTTTCCAGAGATATAGGATGTTAAACCTGGGTATAATTATTTTTATTTTAATTAAGAAGTAAATACCTGCACTAGAATGAGATTACTCAAGTATTCAAACTAATTTTCTCTAAGAAACACAATTACTAAAGTCTCTGCATAAGTTACAAAGACAATTCCACTGATCAAGAAGCAAAGGAAAGGTCATCTTATGTTTTGTATTAGGCACAATTCGTCAAAGCTGTTAAATTACTTTTCTGTGGATTAAATTCCTTTTAAGTGGTTGATTTTTGCATTTCATTAACAGATTATTAATATCATGATAAGGGCTAATGAAATACAACTTCTTTCACTAATAGACTGTCATAGTGATGCTCAGATAGATCTTTTCCTTGATAATCTTTCCCTCAAATAAACCTGAGATTAGGAATAGCCAAATCAAAACATGAACATGCTAAAATCATTGGAATGTATCCCTTACATCTACACCTTCTTTCATAATGATCAATACACAGAAGAACATGAAAGCTGTAACTTCATCTGTCCATGAGAAAGAGAAAATAGCACACAACCTCTCCTCCCTGAGTACAATTTTGCTGCTAACAGGAATAACTTGCTCTACTTCAATCTTTTAACACCAACTGATTTTGTCAAAATCAATTTTGTCACAAAAAGCAGGGAAATACAATATATGTGTGTCCTCCTGGTCTCATGGCTTTTACCTAAACAGACAGAATGTGGAATAGTTTAATTTTTCCTAGAAGACAAAATGAGTTCATGCCCAGGATAGTCCCAAGAAACTTATGGAAGTGACCACAATCTGTAGAATTTAAAATAAGTTATTTATAAGCATGGCATGTTTATTGTGACTCAGTTAATGGCAGAAAAAAATAATAGCAATAGCTAATTCATGTTCAGTATGCTAAATGCACATATTCTGTGCCCTTGTAAAACTAACCCCAAACCTGCTTTTCAGAGGAAGTATGTGGGAATTTTCCTCATGAAGGTACCTAGAAACTCCCAGATTCTTAAAAGAGGTAGTTTCAACATATTTTCAAAACCAATATCAAAGAAGCTTTCTTTCCTTTATTCTCTCGCTCTCCCCTTCTTTTTCTTCCCCCCATTCCCCTCAGTTCTTCAATACCCAGAAAAAATGCAGGAAAGTTGATTATGTTAACTGCCATTACTAAGTTTTCTCAATGCACTTGTTATTTGAACTCTTTCAATTACATGTAAAATGATTGTAATCACAGTTCTCCCAAAGTGCCTTGGTTTTTGTTTGTCTTCTTTTACTCAGATCTCATTGTGACAGTCTAGACAGAAGCAGCATTTTGTGGCATTTATTCAAGCTTTTCCTTCTGTTCTTTTCTCCTGCTGCTCCAAGGGCAGCTTTACTAGTCCTCCCCAGCAATACAAGTGAGAACGTTTCTTCCGGATTTAGCTCAGTCTTTCTATTTGCTTCAGATTCCTCTTTCCCAATCTTACTAAGTCTTCAGATGATCCATTTTATTGTCTGCATTTCAGATTTAATACCCTTGGGTCTGTTGTTGCAATCCAAGACCAGTCAGAAAGGTTTCTATGCAAATAAATCCTAAAATGCAAATCCTGTTTTTAATTGGGATAAATTAAGAGGAATTAGAGTGAAGTGCTATGGATCTAGGCCAAAGTGGCTTTTGTTTTCCACTTGAGATTTCAAGAACCCAGTTCTCCATTTCAGTTCTCCATGGCTTTATCAGCAAATACCAGGGTAATGTTACCATGAGACAAAAATCTGTTCTCCAGAAATGGGGATTGAGCACAAAAAGCACTGTAAATCACATATTTCCTGCATCCTGCTTACAGCCATGTATACATTGGGGTGATTTAATTCTTGATGTAGCTACATTTAACCATATATGACATGACAGACTAATGTTATTCTACCTTCTACATTTTTTTGCACATGGATCACTCCAAAGCTTTTGTAACGGTGCTATCCTTATGAAGCTCGTCAGACAAAGGGATGTGTTCACATGGTTCAGGCTTAGAAAGAACTGAGAACCTTAAGCACAACCTAATGCATGCTTAAATGCAGTGATCTTTCTTGAATCACTAGATAAACCACTTCCATGGCTAAAATGACAGATTTGCCTTTTGCACATTAACGTTTTACTCATTTTTCTACTCCATGATCAGCAATTGACCTTAGTGCATTTGCTGTCTGACTGCAGACCAGTGTTGAATAGAGAAGGATCTGGGTATCACGTTCCTGAAAAGTATCACAGAATCACAGAATTGTTAGAGTTTCAAACCGAGTTTCAAACCCCCCTGCCACTGCAGGGATACCTCACACTAGGATCAGGTTGTTCAAAATCCCATCCAGCCTGGTCTTGACCACTTCCAGGTACAGGACAGCCATGACTTCTCTGTGAAAACTGTTCCAGTGCCTCACTACTCACACAGTAAAGAACTCCTTCCTTATATCTAACATAAATCTACCCTCTTTTAGTTTAAAGCCATTATCCTTATCCCTACATGCCCTTGTAAGAAGTCCCTCTCCAGCTTACTTGTAGGCCTCCTTAATGTACTGGAAGCCTTCTCCTTCCCAGGTTTCTTCCCAGAACAAATCCTGTTCTGTACACAACAATTAGTACTTTGTTCTTTTCAGCATTTGATCATTCCGCCATGGCAGGAGATGTTGCCTGTGGCTCAGTTCAGGTAATAACGAACATGCACCCAGTGCTACTTCAGTTGTGCTTATACCAATGCTTTGTGGGATGGGCTTGAGAGAACTATGTCCTTGCAGTTGCAGGATGGATGGGATGTCCTAGGCTGTCTCAAACTACGTAAAGGTGGCTGAATCTTTCCCTATCTATCTTATAGATCCATTTACCATCCATTTACCTTTACTCAAGTTAGAATGGGTCTTCTGTTCATATTGCAGTGATGCTATACGAGTTTCAAAAATATGTCTAGATCTTTTTTTAATAGAGACTAAATCTTCTTTTCTTTCAATAAAAGGAATGAATCTTCTTTTAATAGAGACTTTAAATCTCACCACCACCTATCTCTTCAAGTTAAAGGTTCTGAACAAAAAAATAGATCAGTGGTTTGGAGGGGGGGGGTTATTGTTTGTTTTATTTCTGAGCTCCATGAACTAGTATATGCTGGAAAACATCAGTCATTTCTGGAACTTTAGTCACAATGTAAGCACTGTGGAAATAGTACCAATATGTTCACTGTAAAGTACTAGATAGCCAGTACAGATCTCAGGACACAAATTATATGCAGCCCACACTCTGGCAAACACTGGCATTTCTGATGAAGTTCTGGATTTATAAAAATACAATACAGGTGGGTCTTTCAGCCATAACTTGCATTCTTCACAAACAATTTTTGAAACATCTGTTTTAAAGGTTACCATGGTTGACTAGGGCTAAGGCTGCTCATACTAGGTGAGGTCAAAGTTCCCTCTACCCCAGTACCAGGCTCCACTGAGGGTAAATACAGATTACAAAGATCAAAACTTAAGCAGAAGCTAAGCTTGTTCTGAGGTTAAGAAAATAGCTCAGTGAGAGCCACAGAGATGATTAAGGGAGTGGAACATCTCCCTTATGAGGAGAGGCTGAGGGAACTGGGTCTCTATAGTTTGGAGGAGACTGAGGGGTGACCTCATCAGTGTTTACAAATATGTAAAGGGTGAGTGTCAGGATGATGGAGCTAGGTTTTTTTCAGTGATGTCCAGTGATAGGACAAGGGGCAATGGGTGTAAACTGGAGCATAGAAGGTTCCATGTGAACATCAGGAGAAACTTCTTTACTGTGAGAGTGACAGAGCACTGGAACAGGTTGCCCAGGGGGGTTGTGGAGTCTCCTACGTTGGAGATATTCAAGGCCCTCCTGGACAAGTTCCTGTGTGATGTACTCTAGGTTACCCTGCTCTTGCAGGGGGGTTGGACTAGATGATCTTTTGAGGTCCCTTCCAACCCTTGGGATTTTGGGATTCTGTGATTCTGTCACATGTAGGTGCTTGCTTGACTGTGCATTTTGTTTAAGCTTGGGAAAGTCTCCCCTTAGCATTTAAATCTGAGATACTCTGTTTTAGCTCTTTCTCTGCTATTTTCTGTACAATGAATTAATGCAAGGAGGACTGTATTAATAAACCATTAATTTATAGCCCATTAAAGAAATTCCTCCTACAGATTTTGTGAAGCTGTTCAGAGCTGCAGTGCAGTTCCTCAGGTAGTCCTCTGCTCTTTTTACCATGTGTAGACAAAATTTGCAGGGAAGGCTTGGTGTGTACTGAATGCCTTTTAAGGAGAGCCCCACACGTGCACCAAACCCTCTAGCCTTTGGGCAGCTTTGAGCCACCTACACAGTGGGGTGTGTGCAATCATAGGGACCAAGCTAAATCTATTCTGAAGTAAAAATAAAAAATGTTAACATTGTCAAAATTCAGGCCTCAACACAAACCAGCTCGGCCCATTGCACTGCTGATAGTTCATCAAATCGTTTGTCAAAATAGAGATAGTTGCTGCCTCCAAACTTCTTATTTCAGTTTATAAGCTCCAGTATGAGAGCGATTTTCAGCTTCTTAGCTCAGAATTCCTCACACTGGAAGGAGCACATTAGGACTGCCTGTGTTGTATATGTCTTTCAATTGTCATGATTAAACCATTCAGGGGCACATATATAGGTTTATATTTGAGACAAAAAAAACCAAAGCAGATAAATGGGACTCTTGATGGCAAGCTGTATGCTAATAAGAAACCAAAAGATGATTTATGAGTTGAAGTCCTTCCCAATCACCTTTCAGATTACTGGATTTACCCTCCATTCTTCAGCTTCAATTTGAGCACAAAACACAGTATAATTGCATGGAGGCTAGTAAAGTTGTACTGAAATAGAACATTAGCTACTGATACAAAATCTTTTATGGAAACTGGATAAAGGTAAAAATCAATACATAAGAAAAATGAGGATAATTGAGAAAAGCAAGAAAGCCGGCATTTTAAAACAGTACTTGTCAATGGCACTTGTTCCATTTTAAAATGGAACTGATCTATGAAGTTTTGGGATAAAAAATAAATTAGTATTTCTTATGGAGTGTGTAATATTCTTCCATGGGAAAGGATGGAAAAATGTATTAACTTAAGAGTATACCAGATGTCAGATCTTTGGAGAAGATAATTTTTATCTGTAGGAAAAAAGATTTGGGAAGAATGGTGGATTACAGGAGATAATTGCTCTTTTTTTTAAATTCTCTAATTCCTATAATTATATTATGACTAGGAAGTTATGGAAACACTGGTTATCAGATTGCTGAGTGGCGTGGTGTATTCCAATAATAGTTATAACGTATTCTTCTTTATAAAATTAATTTAGCTTCCTTAAACCTAAAGTAATTTATTTCAGGAAAAAGCATATGGTATCTTGTGAAAGGAACACATATAAGATGCTGGAGGAACTGCAGTTGTGAACAATTATATCCCGATTAAAATAGAATATCAATATCCTGAGGGCACTCTCAGACAGCATGAAGAAGCTTTCATTCCCATTCCTTTGACTGGTGCTACTTCACAGGGGAATAGTGCAAGAGAGATTGCAAGAGGATCTTCATATGCCAGGAGAAAATAGTTATAAAAGTGACAGAGCAAAAAGTCACTAAGTAGTGGCAGTTATACAATGGCTTCTGAATCTTACATAGCAGCATGAAGAATAAAAATCCCCAGGCTATTGCAGCCCTCAGTCACAGATTCCATCAGTAATGGAGAAACTGTGAAGGGAAGGATAGTAAAACTGAAAAAATCAACAGCAGTTTTCTTGGCACCTTTCTAGTGAACTTAAATGGTATCAACACAAAGCTGTTTGCTTGTTTATTTTGTTTGTGCTTTGGAGAAAATGTTCAGAAGCAATTCATCCTCATGTTAAGAATTTGCAATTTAAGATTTACTGTGTGATGCAGCCAGTGATAAATTGCTTTACAACCTGGACACCTTAAAGCTTAGAAACTTTTTTCTAACTTTTTTCTCAGAACTCTCCATTTATTTCTGTTCCTTCTTTCACTTTTTATTTTAGACCAGTTCTTCTTCTGAGCTTGGAAGAAAAATAGCATTATAAGGTCCCCTAAAAACAAAAGCTGTAGTCAGTTATAAATGTGGCTATTGCTTCAGAGACACTAATCTGCAATCACATCTGGTTGTAGCTATAAGCCCATAAATTAAATGAAGTATTAATCCCCTTTATTTATATAAGTTAAGTTTTCAAAAATAATAGCTGTTGTTTTATATCTTTCTGTGAGATATAAAGTTCAACAAATGGATATAATTTCTAATTAAAATATCTGTATTGTTGTACTAGGTAAGAAAGAAAATTTTACTCGTAATTACTTTCTCACTGTTTAAGGAAGAGAGATATGTGTGCACCAATCCTGTCTAAAGGGCATTAGCATTTATAGAGAAATGAGAGCAACTGCCAGTCCAAAGAGGAAACTTTTTCCTGGTAAATTGTCAATAATTTCAAGGACAAGATGTGATTTTGAACGTAAATAAAAACATAAACAATGGTGTAAGTATGCAAGTTAGCATTTTTTCGTGTCCACAAGAAGTTTCTCATGAATGTTGTCTGAACATGTATGGTTGGAAGGAGGAACAAGCTCCTGACCATGCAGAACAAGTGTGTGTCTGCAATTCGGTACCACTCCTAAGGGACACTCCATCTAGCTTTACTGAGAATTGATTCTCAAGTAATCTGAATACTTTATTCTCTGTTATTTCTGTCTTTATGACATTTGCTGCTCATTTTTTCTGTTTTGTCAATTTGTTTTGCTAATGGCATGGCCTTTATTTAGAATGATTACAAGATAAATGGGTAACATACCTCTGGGATACTGTATACTTCTAAGACATTCCTATTGCATGCCAAATTTCTGCACAGAATCCACAGCATACATCTGCACAGATGAGTTTGAGAGTCAGTACCACAATGTCTAAATGGATCAAACATGAACTGGCAACTATTCTCAGCTAAGATATTTCTCTGTTCTGAAGGAAGTTACACTTAAGGAGTGCACTTAATTCTTGATAGGCCTAATGCAGTATGCAAAATGAAAATGAAGATGAAGGACTCTTATAAGGATTAGATGTTTCAAAACTGTTGGATATTCTCCAACAAAGTCAGAGGACAAGGAGGTCATTTGATACTTCTGGAATTACATATTTTTAGGGAGCAATAACAGCTACTTTTCAGCTATATGAAATAATGAATCAGCAATACTAATACTAATACTAATGTTTTATTCTGCAAAGCTTTTGCTTTCTTTTGGATTGCATTATTGTTAAGAATGACACAGAAAGCCCTACAGTTATGGGGTATAAAAAATTGAGAAAAAGTTCTGTTTCTACGAAGACATACCAGATACATGACTGCAAGATATTTCAGAAAGAATTAATAGAGAAAACTCTGGGGTTTATTATTATTATTTTTTATTATTATTATTAATAGGAACCAAATAATAATTATAAGCAAATTGGGAGGGGAATTTCTGTAATTAATGTTAGATGTATCAAAGTTAAGTGTACATAAATGAATTCTTTATTGTTATATTTTTTAATTATTATTATTATTATTATTCATTTCATAAGGAAAACAAGTAGTGTGACATGCAAGGAAACAAATACTTGTATTAGGCTATCGAAAGGTAGAAGAAGTGTCCTAGAGAAAGGAAAGGAAAGGGCAGTGATATTACTGTCTGTACTGACTGCAAAATTGTGGAAGGAGATATTCAAGGCCCGCCTGGACAAGTTCCTGTGTGATGTACTCTAGGTTACCCTGCTCTTGCAGGGGGGTTGGACCAGATGATCTCTTGAGGTCCCTTCCAACCCTTGGGATTCTGTGATTCTGTGTGATTCTGTGAAGGTTGTATGATACACACTGCTTTGAGACACAATGAAATTATCTCTGCAGAGTCACTGGTCAAAGTGGAGCCAGCTGGGCTGCTTTGCACATGCAACACAGCTAAACCACAATGAAGATCATCCTCCCATGAATAATTTAGTTAACTGCTTTGTGCATCCTTGTTATCACTACAGTTATCTCACTTTCTTTTATATCAGTATGAGCTAAATATGGGCAAAGAACAGTTTAGCATTCAGAAAGTTTAAATTAGCTGTATTGTTGATTTGTCTATGACTGTCTAACACATGGGTGAGAGTGGGTTTATAACAATTGCTTCCAGAAAATGACTAAGGATTGAGTCACTTTCAGTTGGGAAACCCTGTGCATTGTCTTCCTAGGTATTTTTAGGCTTCTGCTGTTTGATTCAAAGGGAAGTACTGAATGTATATGGGATGAGTCAGATCTATAATCATAAAAATTGATGTTTAAAAGCACTAGATAGTTTGAGTGACTACACATTTACATAATTAAGTTGCTATCATTTTCTCTAAAGGACACCCTGTCATAGAATTGTAGAATCATAGAATCAATTAGGTTGGAAAAGACCTTTAAGATCATCAAGTTCAACTGTTACCCAAGGACTGCCAAGATCACCACTAAATGATGTCACTGAGGGCCTCACCTACATGGTTTTTGAACACTTCTAGGGATGGTGATCAAGACTCCGTAAGCAGCTCTACCCTTCCCTTAAGATACCTTAGCAGCAATTCAGTGTAATCAAAGAGCACACAGGTAGCTGCTTTTGAGCATTCAGTCCACAACCTTGTATGAACTCTGAAGCAGGAGAATCAGTAGGGATGATGGTTCTAAACTCACTGAATGAATTCTATGAAACCAAATGTACTTTCTTTTTATCCTTCCCAAAGAGCTCCCAGTCTCCTAAGGGGGAAGACACCATAAAACTAATAGATCATTTTTAATCCCAGTAAACAGGGAAAAACATAATCAAAATTTTAAATAAGAATTGAAAAAAAGTGTGGGGTTGGTTTGTTTTTTTTTTTGTCTGTTTTTTTGTTTCTATTCTTGTTTGTGGTGTTTTGTTTTTTTTTAAGATTAAAATAACAGTGGCATCTCATTGCTTTGGAATGCTTCAGTCTCAGTAAAAGTACCACTGGCAGGAGATACCACAAAAGAACAAGAAAATAGGAGAACAAGAAGAGATAGGTACAAATCCTAGAGCAAAACACACTGTGTGTAAGAATCAAGGGCTCAGATGACAGAAATAGTCATTATTATTAGCAGAAGGTTTCCCAGCAGCATTAGGCTCTAAGAGATGAATTTGGAAAATTGGCAGTAGTTAATGGCCTGCAAAAATGCTAGTGACAGGAGGTCTTCCAGGCTGCTGTCCAAATACTGGGTGATGCCACATCAATATAAACCTTACCTATCAAGAATTTATATTTCAGAGATTTTCAGCTTTTAAATTGTAACATAAACCTTCTGGATATATATAAATCTTGCCCCAAATCATGTACCAGTATGAGCTCACAATTTCTTGAACCTCCATCAGCTCTTGCCCTTTTGTAGCTCTTGTGTAATAAGAGATGTGAGCAAATTTCCCTTTCACATCCTCATAGCAGAGATTTCAGCCAAGCTCTGCAGTGGATCCCAGTCATCATTGCTTCTTGATCCAAAAAACTCTCAAAGGATCTTTAAAAAACAGTCTAAACCCATGTGTATATGAGAAATGCTGCTTTGGATCAGACCCAGCCTTGAGTAAGTAATGTTTAGAGCATTATTCCCCACCTATAATTCCAGTTTCCAAGGCTCACTGGTTTAGAAACTGCATGACATAGCTGTTGCACCTGTTGAGGAGCTCTTTCATGAATTTTCATCTCCTTTCTTCAAATTATTTGTATTCTGCTCTCAGTAGTCACATTCCAACACACTAATCTTACAGCTGTTGAAAACTGGTTAACAGAAATTACTGGGGACAGAAGTATATTATAGTATCCAGCAGCATCAAGGTATTTACTATGTCCTGTGATTTGTTCTCTCCCGGTACCCAAAAAGTCAGTTATCTCTGATTTTAAAAAAACCCAACCAAACAAAACCAAACTTAAAACCAAACACAACCCCCAGCTCCCCATTTCTTTCCTATTTAAAAATGACACTATAAAATATTTAGAAGTTAAATGAGAACATATCTCAGTCCACTCACTTCCAAATCACATTATCTCTCTTTTCGTCTCCTTAATATGTAGGCTAAACTACTAATGGTTTGCTGTCTTGAAAAATGCTTCAGGTACAGGGGGAAAATAATTCCTCAGACATTCACTTGAAAATTTTACCTGTTGGGGAGAGGAGAGAGGGACTCCTCATTTAAGTTAACCATGCTTGTGATTCCTTAATAAAAACACTGTCAAGAGCCATCGAATCTCAATTCTTTTCATATCAAAGGAATAATTACGACAGGATCTTGCTTTTTTTAACATTTGCAATGTCTACTTGAAACTATCTGACCCTTGGTCCGTGGAATTAAATAATCGCTTGTAAGATGCAATTCATCTGACCTATTTTTGGACACCACTTGTGTTTACCCCAAAGGGCCAGATCCATAGATCAGAAAAAAAATACCTACATTGCACATTTCTTAATTTCTTCAGATGACTTTCACCTCTTCTTTGGATTCTGAAGGACTTCACTGTATGGCAGAGACAGTTCTGGGCATGTGTGGAGCCACAGATGTCTCTGGTAACTAATACAACTGCTCCCATATAAAGCAGAGGCATTCCTGCTTGAGGTAGCAATGAATTGCCATTCAAAAATTACAATCGTCTGTATAGAAGGCACAAAGTTCTCCTACATCTCTCAGTGCCTAAATTCTTGCACCTCTCTTTTGTAGGAGGTAGAACTACGTTTTAAGAGGCTTTTTGTTGTTGTTGTTGTTGTTTCCTACACCTTGTTTTCAATCTCAGTGTCAGAAATGGCTGCTACTGGAGAGAATCATCTTTGGCAATGTATCAATATGTTGCAGGTGAAACACTCAAAGGTTAATGATTTGACCCTTTTTCCATCCTAAATTATCTTCTAAAGGCAGTTCTACAAGCATGCATTTTGTTAGTTCATCTACTTCTAAAAACTATATTGCTTAGCTTTAAGAGCAAAGCTGAAGAACTATAAAAATCCTTCAGCCATCTGTGTCTTTCCTGCTATTGGGTAAAATTCATTTTTTTAAATTATTTTAATATGTAATAAAGATTAGAAAAACATATTCCCACAGAGATAAGCACACTAAAATTGGCACAGCTAGGGTTTTCCATACATTCTAAAGAAGACAGAGCTGACTCATTTGGGTTAAAAATGGATACATTGAATATAGCACATGTAGGGAAGAATTAACTAACTGTAGCAAAATGTTTTTCTCAACTGCTTCTCTCTGCTGGAAATCTCACTATCATACTTAAAATCTAAGATAATGAGAAAGCCCTAAATTGAAAAAGCACTACCTCTAATCATTTCAATCCCAGTTTAATATATAATTCTATAAAACCAACCAGCTTTCCTTATCCAAATTCAGATTTAAATATTTTCTTTTCAAATTTTAAACTATTATTTTTGTTGTAGATTCTTTCAATGCACTGCTATATAGACTGGCAACTAAACAACAGCAAACAGACTCTTGCTACACCTGGGAGATGAAAGTGAACATACAACAGCCCAGTGAAAAAAGCTGGAGGGAAAATGTGGAGTGCATACTGAGGTAGGACAACAAGCAATACAGTGTGCGAGAAACAGGCAATGAAAGGATCACATGGATATATATACATTAGCAGGACTTAATCTGAAATAGCTGGGGTAGTGAGAAACACTGCCAACTCCAATAAGAGTTCTACTTATTTGAGAGGAATTATGTTTAGCTGCAGGCATGAAATACTCCAGGATTGAAGAGGTGGTGCCTTTTCCTTTCTGCTTATGGGACACTAGGGACAAGTACAGAGAGTATAGGAGTATAGGATTTTTCAAGTGTGCTATTTATGGTGTCTAATGATATCCATTCAAGTTTGAATGTCCAGTTAAAACAAAAAAATAAAAAAAATTAGATTCCTTCTGTTATCATAAGTAAACATCTGCTCCTTGGGGGAAACTTAGCCTTTCCATGTTCATGTCTAAGATGGGGTAATCCTCCTTTGGGAGATGTTCCTCTCTTGCCGTTTCAGTTCCAGATGCTTAATTTTCGCATAGTCAAATCTAGGAAACTGAATCCTGCCAACTGTGGGGAGAGTGAGCAGGGAAGCATAAGAAGGGAGGCAAGAGAGATGGAAGTTCCTCATTAAGTTTTATGTTCTTTTTCTCTACTATCTAATGCTCAACTGGTAAAGATTAATATTAATTCCTGCTAATAGCACATACAACACAGGAAATAAATAGTATCTTCTTTGCAAAACCCTCCAAACATACTGAGAAATGTTAATATTTCAGAGTAATGAAAAAATGAAAATTTCTGCATGTCTGGAAAGCCTGGAAGCCACTTCACTTGCAAGTATTGACTGTTAAGTAAAAATAACTTTTCAAAACCTGTTTCTGTTCGACATGTTATGTCCTATAAAATAGCATAATGGAAAAAGGATTGTATCTCAATAATGCAGATGGAGTTTCTGTCTAAACCTAAGGCTTTCTGTGCTTTCCTGATGCCCCCTTCCCACTGCCAGTATTTTGGCTGCTATATTGAGATATTTATTGGAAATCAATTTATACACAAAGTAGATCATCCTGAATTTCTGACAGGTATGAAATTATATCGAAACTGCTTTCAAAGTATGTTAAAAGGGGAGCGGATGAAAGATGTGTTGGTTTTCATTGATGGGCCTGAAGGATATAGCTTTAATTGCTTGATCGTATAAAAATTTTTACTTTTTTAAAACTTTTCTTTTTGTCACCAAAGAGCCAGTGGTTATAAAAGTTTGATTTCACACAGTATTTGCAGAAACTGAAAAAAATATTATTGAACTTAATTATTTAAATATTGTAAAGTTAAGCAAAACTATGTTTTCTCATTGTTTGGTTGGGACAGAGTTAATTTTCTTCTTAGAAAGTTGTTGTATTTTGGACTTGTGACCAAAACACTGTTGATAACACAGGAATTTTTTAGTTACTGCTGAGCAGGGCTTACACAGTGTCATGACCTCCTCTGTTTCTCACACTGCCACACCAGCTAGGAGCCTAAGGGTGCACCTGGTGAATGAGTTCCATGTTTTTTGTTTGTATGTGTACCTTTTGCTTTACCTATTAAACTGTCCTTATCTGTACCCATGAGTCCTCTCACTTTTATCCTGCCATTCCAGCGCAGGAAAAGCAAGTGAGCAGCTGTGTGGTGTTTATCTGCCTACTGGGGTTTAACCACAACTGTACGTGCTGTCTTATTGCCTTTACAGAGGCAGAAGTTTTACATCCAAACATACTTTATGGATTGCAATTTCTAGTGTGAATGTAGCTAAGTTTTTAATGGATAGCTTCCTGTAGTCACTAGTTTACAGAATATTTCAATCTGAGTTCATACAATTTTATATAATTACATAAGCTCAAAATATAGGGATATTATTAAATTGCATAACAAGTATTTGATATGGTTAGATATTTATGTAATAATTTGACTCTTCAGATTCAGAAAATAAGGAAATATTAAGCAAACATGTTTAGATGAGAAAGGAAAACTGTATATAGACCTTGGAAGTTTCACAGGTTTTTATCGAGAGGGAAACATGATCATCCAAATCTGATTTCCAGCAAAACTACCTCAAAAGCTTCAACCACTAATTCCTTCACTGAGCCCACAGCTGTTGCAGAGTTTGAGCATATCTTTTAAAAAGACAGCTAATCTTAAATTAAGGACTTTAAATGATGGAAAGTCCACCACAACCCTCAGCAAATTGTTACACAGTTTAACTACATTTTACTGCTGAAGAAGTCTACCTCATTTAGACTCTGAATTTATTAAGCTTCTAATTCCAGCCACCAGGTCTCATTCTCCGTTCATCTGTAAGATCAGAGACTTCTACTACCAGAAAACTTTCCTCATGGTGGCAGTGGCAGACTACAAACAATTCACCTCTTAACCGTCTTTTTGTTTACTTAAATAGATTAACTTTTTTACAGCTAAATAGATTAACTTTTTTTTTTTTTTACAGTTGAGACAGGTTTTTCAACCTTACATTGCTCTTTGAGTTCTTTTCTAAATTATTTCCAAACTGCTAATGTCACTTTGAGAAATGTACAAAGAATTTCAATGAGCTCTTGCTGATATCATAGGTAGAGCTAGCCACCTTGCACCTACCTGTTACTCTCACCTTTATAAAACTGAAATCTCTGTTTGGCTTCAGAGCCACAAAAAACACTCTGTGACCTGAGGTTCAGATGCCTCAGCAGGAATTGTTAAAGGTCCTTTTGAAATTCTTTCACTTTGGATAGTGATCTTATTAAGGTATACTTCTAAAAAACTTTGAGATAGAACCATATGAAGAAATGTTTATATATATAAAACTGTCACTTTTGTAAAAAGCCATCTCCTCTTATGAATGTATAAAACCATTCAGTAGTTGAATAGGCAATAATACAGTCATAGAAATAATATTTTTATTAATGATAAAATTAATTATAAAAAACCCACAACTGGTTACAAATCATTGCTTGCTAGAAACAGTTTCCAACTGGGCAATGTTAAATCTAAAATCAGGATGGTTAGCTGAAGCTCTTATCCATTAAACACATAAAGAACTCTATGTTTACTAAGGCAGACATTGAAGTATATTCTGAATAGTTCTAACTAACAGAAGTTTTAAACTACAAATGCCAGTCCAAGAAATCAGTTTATGGTTTTAAATATCTTCTCTATATCTAGAAATTTTCCACTTAGACTCAAACTGAAATGAAAGCATTACTCCTCCTCCAAGTGAGTAAGCAAGGCAAAAGGAAAGCAGATATTTTCAGAATTTCTCTTGTAACATTTTTACCACCCAAGCATGTATTACAGAGATACTGGTTACAGCAGTTACTCAGAGCAGGTTTATTTACAGCAGAGTTTCTACCTTGACAGAATTTTGATGATTTACATTACAAGACAACTTCTTAAATATGAATTAAAGTTTGAGTCAGTAGCTGAATTGGTTTTGTTCCAAAGCAAACAATTTTAAACATGATTTTACAGTTCCTAGTTCTAGGGATAAAGAAATCTTGCTCTTGGCTTCTGGTGCAATGATTGTCCATTTCAATAAGGCTAACTGATCCTCTAATCAGAATAATTTGGGTGTTTCCTTCTTGTAAATGAGCATATAGGAAAGACATTTTCCTCTGTATTTCTCCCTAATGCTTTCTCACTCTGCTGCACTGTGCCTTTGAAGAATGGACAAAGGCTAGTAGTTGCTGCTACTGATTTGTAGCCTACAAATTCTCCTTCTGTAGGACTTCAACTAAGTTTGTCAAGAACTTGGAAAGCGAGCCATCTCCCTTATCTTTCTTCAGATTACTTATGGACACAGATCCACACAAACTTCAGTACAAGAGCCACTAGAAATGAATATTATTACTCTCCGATTCTTACTTTCTGTTTTGTTATAGCTGTCCAAGGAGAACCTACAAGTTCGCAAAACCAGGCTCATACTGTTCCATCATCCACATATGATTCTTAGCAAGCAATACTATGGTTGATCAGCAGCTTGTGTTTCTTCAATATAATTGCTGACATTTTGATATTCTGAAATAATGGCTTATTTTCACATGTAAGAGAAACTACTGCACATCTAGGAATAGTGGCATTTGGTAGATGAGCTGTGCACATTACTGTGGTGGGGTTTTATTTATTGTTATAACTTTTGGCAAGTATTTAGAAAAAGTATTAGCTGCTTTCTCAATCATTTGTAGAGCTGTGTGAAACTAAATTCCCCACTTGCTGGAAGCAGTATATTCAGTTATTGTTTGATTTTTTTCAACAGTGTTCTGTTTGTGCATGTTGGGACCTGTGAAAACCAGATTAAACAGAAACTAAACCTCAAACAGGATTGACAAATTTCAGTTGCCTTTGCATATTAAACTATATAAAGCTCTTATCTCTTCACAGAATTGCAAACAGCATCTTAGTAGATGGTTTATAGGCTTTGCAAAGCAGAGCCAAATCAGGATGAATATCCATAACTTTGTGAAATTACACTTGTTGGCTTGAAGTTCTGCATGGTGCTAATGGGTAACCCTTTTCATAGACCGATATGAGATTTGCAATCCTGTAGAATTTTAAGGTACTTCCTTTGAGGCCTATTTTGCAAATATCAATTGCAGTCAATGAAATCTCATAACTATGAGCAATGCTGTAGTTAGAAATGTATCTTGATTTGGGGTCATATATTATTAATAGAAAATAAAACATTTCTGTTAAGAAAAATTCAAAACATTCAATTCAATGAGTTCCAAGTACAAATATTTGCTGCTATTCCTAAGGTTTACTTATCAAAACATCACAAGATGCTCACCTCTGCTGTCCATGAGCAGTACCCTAGTCTCAATGTAAATTCTGCACTGCTTTGTGCTCAGATATATGTATAATGCCTGTTAGGCTCAGAATAAAGTTTAGTTAGCCTTCTGAGCTAACAAAACATGTATTACATGGTAAATTGACTTCATCCATTGTCCACCATTAACGTCACTGGAATAAATTTTAGAATATCGCTAGATTTTACTTCATATCTTTAACAGGTGAAATGTTATTTTGCTGGAAGTGCATTTGTTCACTTTTTTGCAAGTTAATATTTTTAGGCTAAATTTCTAATCTCCACACAAATGTTAAATCTCAACATAAATTTTATTACTTCTTTGTAGTAATGTTACTAACATTAATTCTCCCTCCTGTTTTATGTACCATCAGTAAAGACCACTCATGTGAGAATCAATCCAGCTTCCACATCAAAAATTAAGATATTAATCAAGATGGATAATAAAATCTATTCCTGTAAAAAGTCACTAGACACATCCAGTCAACAAATGTTATTTATCCTAACGATTAGCTTAGCTGCCTTCTGAACAACATAAAGCATTTTGTTGACATTTCCTGCACAGAATCTTGCCCTCCATGAAACAATCAGCATCTGTTGTCAGGAAAGAAGAAAGAAAAGAACAATTGTGAGAGTACTACAATTAGTTATTTATAGTTAGTATGTAAATGAAGGAGAATTAAATAAGCACCAGAGCTTGTGTGATTATACTTTTGTTAATTAGTCAGTGTATTGAACCATAGGCCTGCTTTTAACAGCATTTTTTTCAAATATTAATGATTTGATGGTACTAAGTAGAGAGATACTAAGGTTTAAATTTTGCTAACTTATAAACTTTAGCAGCATGCAATATAGGAAGTTTTGCATGTCTAAAAAACCAATTCCCAAAGTAGGATGTAGAACAGAAAAATGTCACTGTCCTTTGTCTAACTTTTTTTGCTATTAAAAAAAATATCTTTTGAATTCATGAAGATGACCTTACCATCATAAAGAAAAGTATTTAGGTAGACCTTATTGAGATGCATGGGTTAACTATAGAATCACAGAATAGTTAGGGTTGGAAAGGACCTTAGGATCATCTACTTCCAACCCCCCTGCCATGGGCAGGGACACCTCGCCCTAAACCATGACACCCAAGGCTTTGTCCAACCCAGCCTTGAACACCCCCAGAGATGGAGCATTCAAAACTTCCCTGGGCAACCCATTCCAGTGACTCGCCACCCTCACAGTAAAGAACTTCCTCCTTATATCCAATCTAAACTTTCCCTGTTTAAGTTTGAACCTGTTACCCCTTGTCCTGTCATTACAGTCCCTAATGAAGAGTCCTTCCCCAGCATCTTTATAGGCCTCCTTCAGATACTGGAAGGCTGCTATGAGCCACGCAGCCTTCTCTTCTCCAGGCTGAACAGCCCCAGCTTTCTCAGCCTATCTTCATACAGGAGGTGCTCCAGTCCCCTGATCATTCTTGTGGCCCTACTCTGGACTTGTTCCAACAGTTCCATGTGCTTTTGATGTTGAGGACACCAGAACTGCACATAATACTCCAGGTGAGGTCTCACAGGAGCAGAGTAGAGGGGCAGGATCACCTCCTTTGACCTGCTGGTCATGCTCCTTTTGATGCAGCTTAGGATAAGGTTGGCTTTCTGGTCTGTGAGCGCACCTCAACACCCCTAAGTCCTTCTCCACAGGGCCGCTCTGAATCTTTTCTTTGCCCAACCTGTAGCTGTGCCTGGGATTGCTTCTACCTAAGTGTAGGAGAACATCATATCACAGGTAAGAAGTTCTAAGCTTCTCAATTGCTTTCTTCTTCATATCTATCTTTTCAGACAAAATATATATACATGTACAAATAAAAATTTCATATATAACAGAAAATTAGCTTTGTTTTCAAATAATTCTTGCTTTCTCAGTATATACTCTTTGCTCGTGCTATATTTATGTATTTATTATATTACATTATATTACATTAAATTGTTGTATTACATTATGTCACATCACATCACATTACGTTACATTGTATTATGTTATATTTATCTTATCTATTCTATTGCTATTCTATTTTTTATACATTTAACCTCTGTGCAATAATAATGTGTGTAGAGGTAACCAAAGGAATATTTATCCAATTGATCCATCACTTTCACCACTAACATCACTATTTGTCTCTGATCCCTCTGGCCTCTTAATTATTTGACAGGGAGAGTTATTTTATGACATATTTTTGAACAAGAGTACTTCTTAAATAGTGAAGGATACTAATGACATTCGTATGCAAGACTCTTTCCTGCAAACTGAAGAAATTGTTACTTAGCAAGGAAATTAAGGATAATAGGTTTTGGATTTTTTGCATGCAGTAAGTTCACTGTCAGAATTTAGGACTATCTTTGCACATCACACACAATCTTTATTTATGAAGAAGTTAGACTGCATCATTGCTGGTTTGATTCTTGAAAGATTTCAAACATTACTGATGTAAGGCCACAAACAGTACCTAAATATTTTTACCAAATGGAAATATTTTGTGATATAATGTTTTCACCAATTCTTTAGGAAGAAAATTTGCAATCTAATAACTTTACAAACAATTATTTAATATTCTGGTAGCCACTACAATCTTAATTTCATCCAACTATGTTAAATGTAGTCATGAATATGACAATAGCTTAATTTCTGGTTTAATTACTTTTCCCCAACTGCACATTGTCTCAAGAATGCATTAATATTTTATTTAGATACAACAAAAGATTTTGGGTTCATTTCCACAATAATCAATAGCTGGAGAGGTGTTTTTTTTAATTCAACCCCCTTATACACCTCTTGGTCAAGGTAACCTCACAAAAACCAGGAAGACTGGAACTGTTCAAAAAACTTGACATCAGTCATAAGAAGCTGCTACCTATCGTTAATATTAGCCCAAGCCCTGGAATATGGCATTAACTTGAAAGGGAACTTAAAGTTATATATAAATAGAACATCTTAACATCAATGTAGAAAAAGTTTTCTTAAATGTGGGAAAAGGGCTCAAAATATCATACTTTCTGGCACCTAATACATTTGCTTCTCTACACTCAGCAATTAATTTGTAGTTTAAATTATGCATTTAAAAACTTTCTAAAATCTTACATTGTGCCTTTGCTCATATTTTTCTAAGATCAAGATAGGAAAAGAACGTGCATGGATTATTATATTGGGAGGGGGACAGGCCTGTCCATGTCCTGGGTTCAGCTGTAATAGTTACTTTTCTCCTTCCTAGTAGCTGGTACAGTGCCGTGCTTTGGCTGATCACATACCAATCTTTTAGCTGTTGCTAAGTAATGCTTACCCTGATAAAGGACTTTTCAGTCTCTCATGCTCTGCCACTGAAGAGTGGCACAAGAAGCCGGGAGGAAGCAGAGACAGGACACCTGACTCAAACTAGCCAAAGGGGTATTCCACAGCACAGCATGTCATGCCCAGTACATAAATTGGTGGGAGTTATCTAGAGAGGTAGATGGCTGCTCAGGTCAGGCTGGGTATTAGTCAGCAGGTGGTAAGCAATTGTATTGTGCATCACTTGTGTTTATTGAATTTTTTTCCTTTCCCTTTTTAGTTCTATATTCCTTCCCCTTGTTATTTGCCTTATAATCATTATTAGTAGTAATAGTTTTATATTATACTTTAGTTATTGGACTATTCTTATCTCAACTTGTGAGGTTTACATTCTTTCATTTCTCCTCCCCATCCTGCCTGGAGCAGGGGGAATAAGGAGGGGAGATGAATGAGCAGCTGCGTGGTTCTGAGTTACCAGCTGGGCTTAAACCATGAGAGTCCTTTTTGGTGCCCAATGTGGGGTACGAAGGATTGAGATAACGACAGATCTGACCAGAGCGTGTCAAAATGAATTTATAATAAGCATCCATTGTTTTGGATTAAGTCACTTGTCATAATGTTGATTTATTTGTTCTTGGAGTTGTAGTGCTTGGTCTGAAGAGTTTCGTTATGCCACAAGTATAGTATGTTATACTTAATTGCAGCATTTGTTGTTTGAGCTTATTGGCTTTGAGGCCTAGGCTAAGGTTCTTGTTTTGTTGTACTTCATGATAACGGGTTGTGATGCAATAGAAATATTGATCATGAAACTGATCTGGTATGTGTTCTTAGCATTGCCATCATCTCTATACTTTGGGAGCCATGCAATGGGAATTATTAACAATTACAGCTCTTTCCCCCCCCCCTCAGAGGGCCAATCTGTGGAGGAGACATCCTTCTGCACCTTCACCTCCCCCATCAGGCTACTTACAGTAGCACTTGAGAATTCTAAATTTTTTTAATATCCTTTGAGTACCCTTGAATCCAATCTGCTCCTTTTGCTGGGAACCATCCTTTTGTTGAGTATGGTTCAAATCTTGTTTAAGGTTAGACCACTATGTAAGAATACATTGGTAAGAGATCTTCCCCAAGGTTGGATAGTCATGAGTGGCAGGGTGTGTGGGATTGTATGGACAAGTACCTAGGCCAGTGGGCCCCTCCAGTGTTTTGGAAACTTCACCCTAAACAAGTGCAAAATCTGGAAAAACTAGTAAAACTTTTAAAAAAAGGTATGTGCCATCCCGGCAACACTAGAGAGGTACAAATCACCATAACATGCTGGGGCTTGGACTATGCCTACAGAGCCCTGCTCAACACTATCCAGTACCCTCAAGAGGAAAAAGATGTTTCTGGATCCGGTGGCAAAGTAACAGAAAATGTGGCTACTCCATCCCTGACAACGAACACAGCAGCTAGTCCAACTCTGACAACGGACACTGCAGCCACTCCAACCCCAGTGAAAGACACTGCAGCCACTCCAACCTCAGATAGCATTTGCAGCAACTGAACCAAAGGACTAGTCTGTGCTGCCATCAGTTCTCCCTATATGCAAGAGGAGATGGAAATGAAAAGCAACTCCTGTAGGAAAGAAAGATGAAGACTCAATACCAGAACTAGAGGGGGAAACACCGGAATGACAGAAATCAGTATAAGGAACAGAGGAAGAGGCAGAACAAAAGGTAAGTTCTTGATCCATGTCTTTGACTGAGGTGCAGAATATGCAGGAAGATTTCAGCCATCTTCCAGGTGAGCACATCATCACCTGGATGCTCTGATGCTGGGACAATGGGGCCAATGGTCTCAAACTAGAGGGCAAGGAAGCCAAGCAGCTCAGATCACTTGCTAGGGAAGGGGGAATTGACAAAGCAATTGTGAAAAAGAAACAAGTCCTCAGCCTCTGGAGGCGGCTCTTGTTAGCTGTGAAAGAGATATCCCCACAAGGAAGATGTTATATGTCCCCAAGGAAAGTGGATGATAGAGAAAGGCTTCCAGTACCTGAGGGAATTAGCTGTTCTGCAGACGAACTATTGTAAGTCGGAAGCCAGGGATACACCCGTAGATCCAGGTGAAGTCGAATGTATGTGACCCACATGATGGAAATTTACACGGAGTCAACTCATTGGCAACAATGAGCTGGAGGGGTACAACAGCAGAAACAGTGCATGAAGTGAGTTGCCAACTCCAAGCGTTTGAAGACAATCTCACCCCTTCCATCATTTTGGCTGTGGAAAAACTCCGGTCCCAGGAGTTAAAACAATTGAGAGACAATATATCCAGCTCCCAACAAGTACAGACCTACATCTCAACTATTAACAGTAAGTGCCCTGTTTGAGAGGGAAGATACAGGAGGTACATGCCACAGGGCACCTGAAGCCATAAGTTGTAATTGGAATGGTATAACCTTCTTATGGCAAGAAGAAACAGCAGCTCTTGGTTACTAGCATCCCACTTGCTCTCACACCCAGAAAGATTCTAACTACAACCTACTTTATATTTCAACTAATCGCCAGCTCAAACATTCATTTCAGTCATGTTAAGAGAATGACAGTGATGGCAGCACCTAACTTTTCTAATTATAAGGGACTTGTAGCTACTAAGATTGTAATCAAAGTTTTTAAAAAATATTTTGACAGTATATAGAGTGCACATGTTACTGTGGTGAGCTTTTATTGTTATGGCTTTGGAAACCGTCCTGGCTCCCTTCCCTCCTTTCATGGTGATAAATACATCACAACTCTGATTTCTTTTTCTCTACCACAGATCTTGATTCTAGTTGCTCAACTGGGCTTGTGATAAGTCTGTATTTAAATCAGTTTCTCTGTTAAGAAGGAAATTACTTTATGGATGACATCCTGGTTCAATTTACATCAATAGCAATATTCTTCTCCCTTCATTGGAGCCAGGATTTCAGAATACAAGCTCAAATTAATTTTAAAATTATTACTGTAAGTAAAGGAGTTTCCAGAGGCAGAATTTGTCTTGTTTCCAAATGCTTTTAATAACATCATGATACACAACTTTTTACAGTTTCACATAAGTACATCCTTGTCCAGGGAAAAAAAAAAAAAAAAAAAAAAGGAGACAATTAAAGAAATAAAACCACCTCAATTTCCTATAGTGATACAAAAACAAGGGGAAAACCAATAATTTAAAGAATTACTTTAGTATAATCATGTACCACTATAACACACTAATCAGTCTGATGGTTTTTGTAATAATATTTCAGAAGAATGCTATTGTTTTATCTACAATATCTTTTGATATGTCCTCCTTTTCCATATTTTAATACATTGTTTCCGTTTTCAGTATGATTAGAACTCCTGAATTTTCTAACCTCAGAAGTATCATAAAAATCCTTCTGATGTACCTAGATAAGTTTCCAAAGAATAACAACTTCTTGAATACCTACTTAAATTATTTTTATTGTTGATTGAAAATTATATATGTTATTATGCTATTAAGTGTTGACATCAGTCAAATCCATGCTTGAAAAAATATTTCTAGCATTTTGACGATGAACTTGCTTTGGAAGTGTTGCTATACCTTAATAAATAAATCTCTTAATATCAAATTTTTTTTCCTTTTTCCAAACTAGAGCTGACATGCACGTAAGGGTCTTTGAAGACCTGAAATAACTGTATTTCTTAGCCTCCCTTTCAGGGCTTTTTCACATCTTGATTCTCATTTTTCTTCCATCTTTGTCCTCTAATTTCTGACAACATCATGTTTGAAGTAATTGAGTGAGTCAGGGAGAAAGAATGTGCTGCAGACTTCTGTTTATAACCCAACATCTGACTAATTTATAATATTAGAACATCTTGTCAGCTACACAAGACAGTATAATGTGGTTTCTAGCTGGATTCATTACTTAGAATATTTCTGGTTTTGTTAATAAAAATTAATATTTTTCCAAATACCGTATCATCAGGGAAAGGAAAGATAAATGTTTCCTCATCCTATTAAAATGTAAAAAGGGCTTTTGTTGCCAACAAATGTACACGTGTTTGCTTCTAAAGACACAGTCCTTATGAAAAAATTACAATAAATGCATTTTGGTTGGTTTAAACAACAGATGGCTAGCATCTTTTACACTTTGATTTTTCCAGTGGTATTTTGCCACCATCTGAAAAGCTTGAATTGTAGCACTTCTTGCATTTTTGTTGATTTTGTGATAGGAATCAATTTGGGAAGGAGTAATGACATCTCTGTGAAGGGTAAATGTTTTGCAACAGTCCTCTGCACACAAAGTCTGAGGCAGTGGAAAAGAATAGGTAATCTGAAGGGTTTAGCTTTAGTTGCAAAGCTCAGCTGGTGAGAAATTGGGCTGAAGAAAAACTAAGATGGCAAGAAATTCATAGAAATGGCAGTGTGCCTCCTTTCTCTTCATTGAAAAAAATTAAGAAACTGTCGGAAACATCCAGTTCTTATTGATATATCAAGACTTTTGACTTTGGAAATAATTGACATTGTAAAAGGTCCTTTTTTCCTCTTTCAGCAATTTAAAAATTGGAATATGTGATGGAGGTGGAATAGGGATGGAAAAAATAAAAGGTTCCTAGATGAAACAGAAACATTTGGTCTGAACTCGGGAACTCCTTAGGCATGGATTCCCCAGTGAAAGCATTTGAGTCAGCAGAAGTTAAAATCCAAAATTCTTCCTTGTAAACGAATGCTAGTATGACTGACCTTCCTGTGAGAGGGACAGTCGTGCTACACCTAGCTACTTTCATCTCATGCTTCGAGCCAAGCAGTGTTGTTCTCAAGTTTAGCTCCTCAGCAAGCCTAGCTCGCATGTCATCGTGAGACACAGGCAGCAGAGACATGCTGGTCCAGGCTGCCAGTGCAAGCAGGAGAAGGCACCCCACTGTCTCTATATCCTCCCAGCCCTTACCGTTTTCTTCATCTCCACCACACTCAAAATACCTTTTGCACTTCTGTGAGCTTTAATCTGTCAAAGGTTATTTAAATAGATCCTGGTAAGGCTTACACAGAGCAGATCATTGGTATAAGACAAGGAAGTTGCCTTACACCGGAGTTAGTCAAATATTTTTGGCAAGTCAAATTTCATCAAAATGTTGTTTTTATAAAGCTGAAAAGCTGCCCAGAGATGTGTCAGTTTAGACAAAGATGATTTTTTTTCATAAGAAGTGTGTGGAAAGAGAAACAATTCAAGGTACAGGCACAAAGGTACCCACATTCTCACTCAAAATGCTCAGCCAGCATAATTCTGTTCTTTGAAAATGTTCAGGGGTTTTGTTTACCTTCCAACAAGCAATTTCAAACGAAAGAAAAAAAAACACAAAAACCCTTAACACCTTAGAATTTGACATAAAATATAACTGAGCCTGCTCAATTTCGGACACCTCTAGCTTACATTGAGGCAACTGAAAGAAAAAAAGATTTTTTTGGGCAGCTTTCAAAAAATGCTGCAGTAGTCTACCTGTAGCAGTATTAAAATAGACCTTTTAAAGGTCAATTATAGCAGCCTTTAAGACTGCAGTTGAGAGAAATCTTAATTGTGTTATTTTTTTACAATAAGCAATGCAGGGGAAAATATCCAAGTATTATTTCCCTGTAAGAAAATAACTGATGTAAAACTGCTACTTTGAAATACCATGTGAAGGGGAGGGATGAAATATTATTGCATTTAAAACAGTGACATGTAGCTGCTTTCTTTTCTGTTCTTTTTTTGTGCCTGTTTCTTCAGCAGTGTTCCTTGTCAAAAGTATATAGCCTTATCTGAGCTAAAGGAAAGATGGAAAAGAGCTACATATATATCAAACTCTGTATAAGTTATCATCTTTGTGGAAGGAAAACAAGAAAATTGAAGCACTGCAAAATGCTTCAGTATTCAAAATATCCATATTGATTCAATGTAAATATATGCTAGGAAGTGATATGAATTTACAATTCGGTCAGCAAAGGAAGAATCTCAGAGCTGAACATTTCCACTGCTCATTTTCCGCTGCTCTGTGATGCATAGTGACATTTTTAAATTAAAACCATTTGGCTTCAAGGACACTGGATAAAGAAGAGCACAAGCTAATCTCTGTGACAGACAACGTTTTGCAGAAAGTTTTGGGAAAAAGTCAGCCATCTTGATTTGGAAGGCAAAGAAAGTAACTTCCCAATAGAAGAAAAAGATAAAGAACTTGTATATGGCTCTTAGAGACCACGGTAGGGTCTGGGCTGCCCTATATGTATGCATAGTCATGCATATATACAGCTGAAAAGTGAGAATTCAATTCAGCTCTTAATGTTTAGTTAAAAAAGACATTTTCTACAACCATAACAGTGGTTGTAGAAGCTCACCAGAGGTACACCTTGAGTGAGACTTGCTGGAGTGGGAATTAAGACACCTATAAGGAGATAATGAAGAAAAGTCTGTCTGGTACAGATGAGCTGTACCAATATGAACAGGCCATCACAGTGATGGAGAAATAAAATGGAATGGGATAAAACCTCTCTCTTTGCATGGTATGCAGAACAGATGCCACATTGGGAGGTCCTACATGGAGCCCCAAAGTACTCCCCTTCTCTCTTCTTTTTTGGCAAACAGATACTATTCCAGGTGTAGACTCACAAATGCCGGTGGTGGGGAAGGATCACTCCCACAGACACGCTATCTCCATCACTGCCAATACAGCCCAGAGTGCTGAGGCTGCCTCTGCTGCAGGGCTCACTGCTGGCTCAACTTAAACTTGATGAACGTGTGGGCTCCCTGGACCTTTTCTGCAGAATGGATTCCGAGTAGTTGGCCCCACCTCATGTTGCTCCATGCTCTTATTCCATTCTAGCTGCAAGGTTTTTGGTTTGTTGAAGTTAATGAGGTTTTCACCTGTTCATTTCCCCAGCCTGACAAGTGCCACCTCCCAGCCCTGACCTCCAGCAGATCAACCCCAAAAAAGAGATGGAGTTAACAAGTCTTCAAGCCTGATAACGTTGTGTTTTCCAGACTAGGGCCTGAGTTTGATGGCTATGTGCTGGTGCTGTAGTAACCACTGAAGATATAAGTTCTCTCCTCATTAGGTGTTAAAACTAATTCTGCCTTTCCAAAGCAAACCATAAAAAAAAAAGAAAAAAAAAAGAATTGATCCTTTTTCTATACAGAGCATTTCCAGTGCAACACCTTCAGCTTTTCCTTCTCATTTTGAGAAGGTTCCACAGGTCACATGAAAGGAGGACCTATGGGACAGGAGGCAGTGGCAGCCTATTCTGAAGACAGCATCTGTGACACATTTTGTAAATTAAAGCTAGCAGTATATTATTTGTATAGCCTCATTAATACACAGAGCACAGAGTGGATTCTGCAGTTAAATGAAAGGCTCTTACCTGATATCTTTCTAAATAAGTCTGTAAAATACATTTTGTGCTGCAAAAGGTAGCCTTACAGGTACAGTACTGTGTCAGTGAGCAGTAAACAATGGTTTGAAATCATTGCAGTGCTAGCTGTACATGAACTGTGAGTACATAAGAGAATGGGCATATGCAAAGCATTTTGATTTCTTCTTGTTTAAACTCAGAACTGTCTCTATTTCTGTCTCATAAAAAGACACTGGACAGAAATTCATAATGCAAATTATCTCAGCAGCTAGAATAAATGAATCATTAAGATATACCTGTTCTTTATTCACTTTTTCATACTAAGTATTCTTATAGAATCATAGAACAGTTAAGATTGCAAAGGACCTTAAGATCATGTAGTTGCAACCCCACTGCCATGGACAGTGACACCTCACACTAAACCAGGTCACCCAAGGTTCTGTCCAGACCAGCCTTGCACACCACCAGGGATGGAGCGTTCAAAACTTCCTTGAGCAGCCGATTCCAGTGCCTCGCTACCCTCACAGTAAAGAACTTCCTCCTTATACCTAATCTAAACATCCCCTGTTTAAGTTTGAACCTGGTATCCCTTGTCCTGTAACTGTTTCTTTTAAAGTTTGGGAAATGTTAGAAAACTTTTCAAATTAAATGGCAGGAGCTGTTCAACAAAACTATGCAAATTAAAACAAGAAACAATACAAAGTCTTGCTGAACATCATGCAAAGGAGTATTCTGATTCAGGACTTTAAAAATGAACTAAATAGTACACAGAAGTTATTAAAATTCTTATTAATGACATGCAACTACTATTGTAATTGCTTTACTAATCATAGGGGCATTATGCAAAGTTCTTTAACATGAGCAACATCATTTGCATGCAGGCTACTGCTAATTAGTTTGATGCTTTGTACTATCAGAATGATCACACACTAGGAATATATATTCAGAGCATTTGTAACAATGAATTTATTGAAGTATAGTTTTCTGCATTTGGTTGTGATGGAAGACTTGGCAACTTTGTTGAACACTGAATGCTGTCATTGTCTTTTCATGACTATTAGAAAGGAGAGCGATGTATTCTCTATAGTGAATAGTGCAAAGTGGTGACAAGAGCCATTTATGTAATTTGGAGGAAATAACCCACAGCACTTTGTGAAAACGATATTAAGCAAACAAATTTTAAAAACAATGACAGCTATAAGCTGTTGTAGTTGGTATCAATAATATCCTTGTTTTCCTCTTAGCAACTAAGAAAAAACCAAGAAAGACAGTAAGTTGGATTACACAAAAGGTCCTCCTAAACTTTTGGTTTTAGGGAAGGACGCCATCACCAGCAGGGTGAAGTTGGGTTTGTATTTTCATGACATTCCTCCAGATGTAGACAACATCCAGAGATCTATTTTAAAATCTTAAGAAGATATACAAAATCATCATGCTATCACTACGGAGTTTTCAATCTACTTTCAGTTTGGCAGAAAGCAGCCTCACATTAAATTAAATATATATGATTATCACATTAATGAGGAATTCTGTGTTGTTGCATTGAATATTTTAATAACTTTCTTGCAGTAAATACTGCAATGAACATTATACCAAACTCATCCATTTTAATTAGTCATGCTACAAATTATGCGAGTGAAAATACACAGCTGCTTAGCAGTAAGTAAAATGCTGCTTTTGTATTCACATGTAAATAACTGGGGGTGACAATTAAGAAAATGTCAATAAAAGAGAATATAATTACTGCTATTAAGATTACACCTTAAAACCAATTGAGGACTGAGTTACACCTGTTAAAATAGAAAGCTCCTTTGAAGACAAAACCCAAAAGATTCTTTTCATACCGTTGTTTTAATCTAGTTTATTGAATTTTTAATGAATGCACAGTACAAACAAGCGTGGAAGACAAAGCAAAAGAGAAGAAAGAAAAATATTTTAATTTTTCTGATGATTCCATGGAATGAAGTCTAGCTTACTCTAATACAGATTTTAATTAGTCTGTGTTTGACACGAGATGAGGATGAGAAGCAACAGCCTTTTATTTAAGTTTTCCTTTTTTGTTGACATATTTGATTTGTTAATTGTGTAATATTGTGAATCAATAATGGACCAAACTTCCACAACCTGGAAATATTTTGTTAATTAATTTTGCAGTGAAAAATATGCTTAGATTAAAAAGTGTACATATTCATAAAGCCAAAATATTAAAACATATTTTGTAAATAGTTTATTCTTTTTGGGGGGGTCTGTTTTGTTAAATCTTATTTGAATACATTTAAACAGAATATCATAAAATGATCCAATTTTCATGCAGTTATCTTGTTTTATGCTTAATTTGATAAAAAAAAAAATTAGTTCAAAGTTGTCAGCAATTTCAAGGATTTTGTACCACCCTGTTTATATATTAACATCCCCAAGCTTTTACTGATGCTTAGGTAAAAACATGCGATTGCCTGCATCAATGTCACATCAGTGAGATTCATTAAAAAGAGTCATCATATTTGTGTGTGAGATATTGACAAATGGTATGAAATGTTAAATAATTGTTTTCTTCATGCATTGGCTGGAAAAAAATACTGTTAACAATGTCAATGAGTTTGTTGGGTTGCTTTTTAAATTGTAATATAAGTTAATTTCCATTGACTACATAATTCACATGGTAATTAATTGTAAGTCATGGGATGAAATAATCCTATGTGCTCAGAAGAATAAAAAAAATATATATACGTTGGTAGCATGTCCTATTTACAGTGTCCTTTTCTGGTTCTTTCTGTAGTGCATCCGTATGAGAGACACATGTAATCTACAAATTTTCTCCTCCTTTCCCTTCTTCAGAAAATGAAATTAGGATGAAGCCATGGTTCGTTCCAAAGCATGATAACCTCATCTACATCTGGGAAGTCCTAATTGCTCCTCACCATACCAACAATGCTGTCATGACTCACATGCTATTTATACTCCAGCACCTCTGCCCCTAACCCGCCAGGTTTTCTCCATCCCATCAAGTCACAAATGTATGTTCAGATATTTCTCTTGATGTGTATGTAGCAAGGATAGATTCAGCTCTGTTGCACATAGTGCACTGTGTGCCACTAATGCATTTCACTCATCTCTTAGCATATATGCTGAATCAGACTTATTAGTATGGGTCCACTCTCAGTTATGGGTCATAAGATTCTGCCCAGTCACTAAATTAAACCTGATCTGTAACTACTGCTGAGTACTTAAGGTGTTCTCTCTGAAATATTTTTTTTAACACAGTAATTCAGTTGGTTTTCAATTGCCCTGTGCTTATTTAGAGGTTCTCAAAAATCTGACAGCAAATTGTCATTACTGATTAAGTGTAGAAGAAGAAAATCTATGCATAGCAGTTCCAAATGGAAGCACTTCAAGTAGAAAGATATGAGAGCTTCTGGGAGTGCTTGCAGCAGTGACTGATCTGGTTAAGATTGATCTCCTTTGTGCACACCAAGCTGTCAGCAATAGCTTGTCTCTTTTTTGGCTGATTTCAAAAGCATCATCAAAAGAAAATTAGGTAAAATGAAAGCTGATGCTTTTCCTTTTTGAATTCCACACCATACATGATACAGAACTTTGAGTGGTCTGGCAAATGAATGCACAGCAATGAACTTGCAGGTAAAATTCAAGCGAGCATAATGACTTCTAGCTGGGGAGCAGTGTTAGCATTTACAATATCTACAGAGACAAAACACGGTTGCCTATGGCCCATGGAAATGGAAGAGTGAGTAGTTCAGGTAGGGCTACAGCAGTCCCTGGAGAAGTGAATGATGACCAAGTAAAAAGAAATGCAGGAAAGATAGTCGAATATTTGCTTTTGAGGACAGTGGCAATGACAATGTCCTGGTGGATCAGCAAACTCCCGATCCAAGTATCAGTGGCAGTGGCAGAAGGCCTTATCTTAGGTTTTGGCATATAAAAGCTAAGTATGTTGAAGAGTTTGTCTGAAAATTATTTATCTTAGCTGTTCCTTCAGGTTCCTTCATTTTGGTAGAATTGAAAAGCTATGGGAATCAGCATGAAAAACAAAGTAAATAATTTGGTCCATAATGCTTATTTGATGCCGTCTTTCTTTGCTAAGAAATGGTATAAACAGAAACACCAAGATGTGTATTGCAGCAGTATACTATCAAACTTCATTGTTAATTCAAATTAAATGGAAAAGAAAATCAGAATAAATTCTACTTGCAAACTTCCTGTAAAAAACAGATGAGATGTCATCCTGAAAAGTATTATTTCCGTATTCTTTCTTTTCTACAGAAATGGAAAGGTATCATTAGTAATATATATAACCCAGCAAGCGAGTGACTGCTAGACACTTCTACAAATAGCACATAATAAATCAGTGAACAAACCCCCTGAAGACTCCACTGTTTATACTTTTTTTAAATATCTACCTCTGCTATGACAGATATAGCTGGGTGGCTGGGTGGTCTAGCTTAAAAAAATACCGAAAACAAATGAAAAAGGCTCTTCCTAGCAGTAGAGTCCTCTCATTATTTCAGAACTCAGATTTGAGGCTTGAAGAAGCAGCAGAAGGGTTATTACTCTCTGTAAGATTCAGTCTCCTGTGACAATTTTTTTGACAAACTGTAACAGGATAACAAGGTATGCAGGGCTGACAAAGGAGGATGATAATGCACTTGAGATTGCCTTTTGAGTAATTATGTGATCCCAATTAAATTATTCTAGTTTAGAATGTCTTAAAAGGCAGGTCAAAATTTGGTATTCATTGTCCATCTTTCTCTAGGAGCTGAAGTCTTCCTCAGCACACTACATAGTTGCCATGAAAGTAATGATTAGAGCCTCATTGTCAGGATTCATTACTGAACTTCCTTTGCAGCACTCACAGCTTAGGTTGCTCCCCAGTTTTTCTTGCATTTAAATGCATGAGGTTCTGATAATAAATGTCATTTAGGATATATATAAAGGTACTGTCATCCCAGAGATAACTTCAATCCTAATTAAGCATTTGCAGCATTTCTAGGAAAAAAGGTTTATTCTTGTTCTTTTAATAACTTATAAGTCTGGATTCTATACAGTCAAATATACCTTCTGACCATGATAAGAATGTAGATGCACTTTGTGAAAAGATATCCTTTGGTTAAAAGTGAATTGCTTTGCCAATTTTGTCTCAGAAGAGTTTTTCCACTAGCATTCTGAAGTAATCTTTCAAAGAAGCACATTTCATCATGCAGGCATTTTTGATTACTTTTCTGCACAAAGTACATAGATTATTTGTCCTAAAGGACTGCAACTGACAGTAAAAAGAGTGTTTAATTTACTTTAAAAGAAAGGATTGGCTTTCAAAGTATTGTGGCATCGTAAATGCTCTCTTTTTAGTGAGACAGCAAATTACTTGCTTTTGAATATATGCATAAATGCTAGGTAATTATTTTGATCAGTGACAAATAATTAATTCAGGTCTGCAAGAAATGTAGGCCAGAAATGGTCTGTCAATTTGTTTTTGTAATTAACTGTACCCTCCTATGGCTCTCTCTTCTTGCTTCTGCAGCCTCAAAATATCCTTGTATTTAGTATCTGTTATATAGTTTGCCATTCTAGTAGAACAAATCTGTCCACCTAACAGAGTGCATTTTCAGCTCAGATGTCAGAGAATGAGATGGCGGCCAGCTATTCAATCGCAGATTGGAGGCAGCTCCCACTAGGCATGCATTGTCAAATTGGTCAAGACTCACAGTTATTGCTTCACTTAAACAATATCTTTCTATGATCTGAATTCAAAATAACAAAAGCTTAATCAGACTGCTTGTAAACATGATGGTGAACAATGTTTACCTCTCAGAAAACCCTCAAATCACACCCACGCTAACAAGAGAAAAGTGTGAAAAGGTCACTGACAGAAAAGCTGCAAGGGGCAATCAAAGGGTATGATTCTATGAGTCTATTCTAGTATTTGTTAAAATTTGCATTAAATAATAACTTCATAAGGTTTTATACAGATTCTTTCTCAAATACAATTTGTTGCAAAACTATTTGTTCCCTGTAGAGAAAACTACTGGGAAACAATATCTGACTTATTGGCTGACATGGCTAATGCCTGCTTCTGGAAGGAAGGGCTGCTGGCACATTTTGTGAATAACATTGTAAAACTGACTATTTAAAATACTAGCTTCTAGTAAAATAGATTTCAGCAATTTCTTTTGTGTATGTATACTCTTACATTACAAACATAATTTGGCAATGTGCTATATTGTATAAACAATAGCTATGTACAGTGGTTCACACCTCCTAAAAAAGTTTTCATAATTCCAAGTATCCCATTAAACAAAATAATCACAAAAGTGTTTAACCAAAGTCTTTCTTGACTATACATATTTGGGTTGCACAACTGGAAGCTTATATTAAAGACAGTGAGGAGAAAAGGCTCCAGGGGCTCAAGATATGGCTTGCTACAAGCCTTGATAATGAATTACGATTATTAATTTTGTCACTCCTGAGTTAAAATCCACGGGTGAAGCCAAGGGCATCTTCTAACTCTAAAGATGGCAAGAGTTGGAAAGCCAAGTTTGGTAAACTGTTGTTGTTTCCTTAAATAAATTTTTAATTCTATTACAGATAAATACAATCCATCTTTTTAGTAGCACATCCAGTGTGTGCAGCTGGAATTTTGTGATGGAAGGAATATGGTATAACATTTGAGTTGATACAGATTGGCTTTTCCCCAAGAGAAAATTATAGATTTTTTCTACCAATCGCAATGTAACACACAGTTTGCCAGGCTTAAAGTGCTTAGCAATACTCCTGGCAAAGGCTGATATATAATCATATGTCAATTACACTACTGCTGGGTGTGGGAAGAAGAATTCATTTTGACTACATTAAAATCTGAGCTCCTTAATCCAGGCCTTGATATCTTTGTTCTAGAAGAACACTTTTCTTTTTTTTTTTTTTTTTTTTTTGCAACATAAGACAGTGATTTCAAGCTTTTCAGATTATTCCCACCATGTTTTACCTGAAGTAGAAATTAAAAGTGAGGGGAATAATTTGCCATTCAAGTTACATTAAAGCAAACCACTAGAGGTATAATTTGAATTTTCTTTCAAGGGAAAATGCATCAGTTTTAGGCCTAGCCTGGCCCAAAAAAGGAAATCTAAGATCATCCAAAGCTTAAGGAAAAAAGGCTGTTGTGCAAAGTATCACTTCACTGTTAAGAGTTGTCTGTTGCAAGAACAAAACATATTTGTGCCATAAACAGAGCTTTGGTCGTCTTAGAATTAAATAATACTGCCTTAATGTAATTTATGTCCTGTGGTAGCTGTGGAAAACTTTTTTTTCTGATTTTGTGCCTACATATGTGACCACCACCCTATATTTATCTCTAATAAGCTAAACTTGTTTCTACTTTATGTGTGAGTTTTATGGAGTTGAAGAGCTTGTGATTCAGCCATGATGGTTGCTTGTTAAACTTCTGATCCAACTTTCTGCATTGAAAAATGTTACCGTGTACTCAATATATAATGTCATTAAGGAATTCTGAGCTCTCCTGAACCTCCTTTTTTTTTAATTTTTTTTTTTTTTTAGATTTGCTACATATAATCTAATACACCAATCCTTTGAGTTTTAATTTTGCTTTCTTTAAGTTAATGTTTCTGTTCTGATGTCCTTTCTCCTTTATTTTTTGAAGAATCATGAGGTCTTACGCTGCTGACATCCTTTTGTTTATGTAGTTAAATTCCTTTCTGAAACTTCCTTCAAATGTGTATGTCAGCTACCTTCCAAGAATAAGTTAAATGTATAATAATAGACAACAAACAACATTCAAGTACCAATAAAAGGAATAGGAAAAATCATATTAAGTAATCCCTCCCTTCACACACATGAGCAAAAACACACACAGTATACACTAAAATACTTGGGTTTTCCTTACAAGTTAATCCCCTTGAACTCTTCAGGACACTTTCTCCAATGAATGTTTATATATATATTTTCCCTAACCACATTGTTAAAATTTAATAAAAATAATTATTTGGATTTAAGTAGCTCACAAAAGCTGTTTATTGTTTAATATTCTGTCATTAATTTTAGCCTTCATTTAATTTTCTACCATGCGGTTATATTAGAAAAATATTTGAATTAAGTCATCTTTTAAAAATTCATTTCATTTTCCTAGCTGGAACAAACCATCTGCATAAACATGCTGAGAAAATGCAAGGAAAAATTCACATACTTAATTTTATAAATCAAAATTATTCAAATGATTAAGCTTTGTTGAGTTTAAATAAAAAGTTTATTTGACATGCCCTTAACCAATTTGTAGAACTGTTATCTCAGGAAAACTAAGATTCAGACTGCTCTACTCTACATGGAAGCAAGCATAGGAAGCCTCACTGGAGGGAAAGGGAGGAAGGGAGAGAAAGAAAGCCCTCCACTCATTCTCATTTCACAGGATTTAATTTTTCCAAGGTGGTGGTTGCCAGGGAACAGTAAATACAGCTAAAGAAATGGATTCATTTGGCATGAATCCAATGAGCGGGGTGAGGAAACAGAACTGTGCAATGGCTAAGCTGAGGATCAGTTCAAGAAATCCACATCTGTTCAGGTGATTACCAAGCAAGCTACACCCAATATTTTTGCACCCTTTCCTATCCTGTGTCCATTCCTTGAAGAAAGAGATGAGTGTAGTGCTGGCAGCCCTATGAGCTTTGGGCGCAGCTTTACTGGGCTGAAGCCTGGCTCCCAGGGAGAGCTTCTATTACCCTCGCACTGGTCAGGTACCAAGGTGATCCCCACAGCCCTGGCTCCACTCCCACGTCCTGAAGTCCTCTCCTTCCTATCCTGCTCTTACCTCTTCCCTCATCTCTTCCTCCTGTCCTGCTTAAAACCATGGAGTTAATATCACATTTGTTTCCAGCTCTGCTTACACAACATTCATTTCCCATGCATGTATTTCATCCAGACTGAAATCCACTGGATGCAAACCCCATATCCTTCTTGGCATTTGTTTGTCTAGTGTTTCCGTGCATCATCACTGCAATAAATGTAAATAGTAATAGTATGTACAAATTATCCATGATTAACTGTTTTGGGGGTGAGATTATCAGTTCTCTGGGATACACCCCTCTCATAAGAAGTCTGTAATCTTATCGGAATATTAAATCTTCGAAATGATTCAGAAATGTTGAAGCAGGGGAAGCAGAAACCTGTGACTCTTTAGTAACTGCTCTGACATTTTTATGCAAAGATATATTTCAAAATACATTTTAATTGAAAAATTTTATTACAAATCTTGCAGCTATCCTACCCTGGTAATTACATGTACAATTAATTTGGAAGTGTGCTGGAGTACAGAAGTAGTGCACTTAATTTCACTGTAAAAACAGATATCTTTGTAAAGACATAATTTAAGATCACATTCAAAAATATCCCACTTTTGTTATTATCTCTTCATTTTTTAAGATGATAACTGGTGAGAAATTTTTGTCTCATGGCTCATATTTCAGATCTGTCTTTGTTGTAATGCTGCAGAAACATAATATTCTGGAAGGATGCTTTGAGCTGGATAAAAGGGTATGTCTATCAGAGCAGCTAAAGTTATAAGTCCTGTTGCTCCTAGAGTTACCATATTTTATTCAAAGATGGTCAAAAGTTTAGCTAGTAACTAAGCAGGGGCAATATGCCTCATCTATTCAACATGCAATTCATACAGATTTGAGGACAGTAGGATATTCTTGACCTTAAATTATTTAATCTCAGATATATCAGGTTTAAGGACTAGTAAAAGATAAAATTTTTCTCCAGTAAAAAAAGAAAAGCTATATTACTCCTGTAAGAAACCAAGTTTTTCAGAGAAATTGGAAATTCAAAAGTATATATTTTGCACCGTGGAAACAACTTCTACATCAATTTTAACGTTAATGCATACCCTCTTTTACTGTGTACATATTGCAGAGTCTAAGACTTGGAATGGAAAATCAAATCATAAAATCTAGTCAGTATTTATGCAACCCAGCCCCGTGAGAAACGGAGGAAAAAAGCTTAACCTCTCATGAACTCTGGACAAGAACTGGCAGGATGTCCTTGGTGGCGTATGGAGCTGAAAAAGACACCATTTCCTTGAAGTGGTTCCCACCTTGCTGCCACAAGAGAATGTTCTATGGAAATCCAGCATATGCTTACCCTGAGTACTGTGAATGTCCACCAAAATGAAGAGATGTCATGCATGTACAACTTATACCAAGTGACTTTCCTCATGTCGGCACATAACAATATCAAAAGCACAATGACCAGAAATCAAAATTTCCTGAATTGCAACTGTGTATTACTTTTCTCAAATCCCATTTCCATAACTGTTTACTGTCTTTACAGTAAGGTTTACCATAGGGAACTACTATCAAGGTAGATCACACTTCAAACCTAACAATTTTGACAGTATCCTTAGAGTACATTTTTTTTCAAAGGATCAGTGTGAGTGACTGCCACTTTTTATCATGTAGGAATGCTTGCTGATCTTACTACAACCAACTTCATTACATTACTTACTAAAAATGTGGTGACAAGGCATAGCTGCAGGAAACCATGCCCTCTACAAATATCTGACTTTAGCAGGGTACTTGTTCATACTATTTCCATACTACATTTATATTAAATAAATATGTATATTCCCATGCATACTCAGTAGACAAAACTATTATTTATACAATACAAGAAACCATGGAAAAGTTGTTAAAGTTTCATGATGTGTACACACAGTTTCACAAAATAAATCTTTGCTTGCTTTTTTGTTATTTTTGTTGTTAGTTTTGTTGATTCTGTTCTTATTGTTATGAAATATTACTTTGAATAAAATAAAGCCAGGAAGAAAATTGTCTTTTAACTGTATATACAAAAATGCCTGAAGAAGGAAAAAACTTAATGCTTTCACTGTTCCAGGGACAGGAACTTTAAATAGTTCAATTATTTTAGATATCTATGGAAAATTTAGAAGTAAGATTTGTTACCTTTAAATGATCACTTGACACAAAATTACAGAAGAAAATAACAGGTCTCTGGACTAAATACCCAGACAAACATATTTGCACCTATTCCAAAACATCTGTAAAAGCAGCAGCAAATGTGTAATCTTAAGCTTACAGAAACATAACTAGTAAGGAAATAGGGGTCCATTTATGACCAACTTTTCTCTTTATTATAGGGTTAGCAGCTTATGATACTGTAATGTAGTGAAATCAGAGAAATTACAAAATAACCAGACTGTTGGAAAAAATTTGGGGGACAGAGTGGGAAAAGAGAAAGCCCTGATGCTCTGCAAGCACAGATTAGTGAGAAACAAAATATTTGTTACCAACCTTGTTTTAGTCACAAATCCAAAACACAGCACCATACAGATTGATATGAAGGAAGTTAATTCCATCCCAGAAACAGCAAGTACAACTTGCGACAAATGATACTTCATCACTTATATTGCAATATTAGCAAAAAGATTAGCAATTAGCAAAAGGGATTGTTACATATGTCCACCAATGCAACAGAGGTTGTAAGAAAGGAAGGCCAAAGCAAGACTCTCCTAGTCCCTGAACATGTGCAAGGAAGTTCTTGGGCAAGCCCTGAAGGACCCATCACCTGCAAAGGAGGACGTCATTTGAAAGAAGTACTTCCACACATGGCAGCTGATTGGATAAGAGAATTACACTAGTCTGTTTAAATGGGAAACGTAGTGCTAACATCACCAGATTTTAATTGCAATCTTTAAGTCAGGCTGTCAAGGACTCTCTCTAGTCACTGAAGAACATATTTCCTTCGGGAATTCAGCCAACTATTTTACAGAGTTGTCTTAGAACGGGATGAATCATCCACTTTAGGTACTTACTGCTCTCAGGTATTGATGTAGCGGTCTAAATACAGTATCAGACAGAGAAACTGCAACTACCACTTACCGAAGAACTATCTTGAAATGAGGGTGCAGCTCCAAAATACAACATTTTCTGATCTGCCCAATTTAGTCAGAGTTCATAACTGATTAGGGTTTATTTCCAGTTTCTGGCTAACTGATGTTTGTTCTCCTAAGGAGAAATAAAACCCAAACAACAAAAACCCCAAACTGAAACTATGACTAAGAAAGATATATAAATGACACACCAGAAGACAATTGGACTTTTCCAACTGTAATATAAATTTTGTCTGCCATTTCCTGTCACTTGAAAGTGGTTTTGCAGCACTAACAAACTCTAGCCCAGACCTTCATGTAAAGTGTATTTGCTTCAAAAAAGCTGAATTAAGAAACTGTACACAATGAACTGTTATCAAACCTAGCAGAAAAATAATTCTTTTAGGCTTATTATACAAGACTTAACATATCTTAATATCGAGTTAAGATTACTAAAAATGAATTAACTCATTTTGCTTTGGTTGCATAAAGAAATAGATGACAAAAAGTACTTTGGTGTTTCTTATGAGATTCCTTTATTCCAAATTCTCCAGGGAATTTATTGCCACTGATTAGTATGCTGCAATACTGACAGAAAAATAATTAGTCCATATAAAATACAAGCAATTCCTGATAAATACAATCACTGGCTATAAAAAAATATATGCTACAATCATAGAAGGTGAGCTGGCAAGTAAAGTTTCATCCACTTAAGTAACATACACACATGGGCCTGGTGAAGACAGCTATTTGAGCATATAACTGAGTCACACTGTTCTTTCCTGAGGCTTAGATTTTTTGTTTTCACTACATTAAATCCTTGTTCTGCTTGGAGTTGTATTAAAGACCATAAGAGTATCACATGGTTATAAAAAATAATTTTAATTATTCTAAAGGAACTAGTACACAGCTAGGATTGAAAGAGGATGGGGAACAATTACTAAAAATTTATTAATGTTACATCAGTGAACACTCCTTAAAATTATGGGCAATTTTAACCCAGCTCCAGCCTCTTTTCTTAATTTGAGATGGTATGGAAATGCTCATAGGAGTATACACTGAAAGAATTTTGGCCCTGGCACCAAGGCTAAATGGACATATAACTTTTGCAGTCACCCTTTACAACAAGGGAGAGTACCCATTTGTAAGCTGTGAGGCAGGAACCATGCAGGCTTCCATTCTAGATCCTCCCTTGCTCTTCCTTTTTGAACTAGGTGTGCGAGTAGAAATGACAGGTTACGGGCAAAGTTTGTTCCACCAGTTCTGTTTCTTATGTCAACATTATTAATGACATACTTCTTGATAACTATCTTGGACTGTTTTTCTGGTAATTTCTTGATTTGGAAGAAAATTAACAAATCATCTACACAATAACAGCTAATAAAATAGCATTAAAGAAGGGATAGCATCATTTTTATAAATCAGAGCTGTTTTTTTCAGATTATAGTGGCAACACAGAAATGCTTTACTGCTTTCAAAACATAAAAATAAATCACATAATAGAACTGTTATTTTTTCTCAAGTGAGAGATTGTTCATTTTATTATGTTTTCATTATTATGTACTACTGTAAATACTTAACTGTGAAAATAGTCTGTAGTTATTAAAGTAAGAGACAATGAGGAAAATATAAAAAATATAATATATAATATTCCTGCAATATTTTCCACTGTTGTTCCAAAAGTGTTACATGGTCTGTGAGAACCTGCAAAAATTGCAGACAATGTGTAAATGATCTAGTAAATCCCAAAACTTCCATTTCACAATCAATTGTCAAATGTGTGGGGTGAAATATAAGCTGTGCAAGGCAATAATTCCATTGTAGAGGTTTTTGGGAATTGTGACATTATCCCTGTCTCCTTTCTTTGCTTTGGGTACTTGTATAGGAACTCAAAGCCTTTTTGATAATGCAGCTGTTATGAAAACAATTTTCCAGAAAGTGGTTAGTATTATACCTAAAATTAATGTTTCTTTTCTATGCAAATACCCAAGCAATGGTTTTATAATGAGTGTAGAAGATAAAACACTTAAAAATTATGTGAGTGAGAAAATACACAGGCTCATCAGACTCCCAGAGAAGCTGTTCAGCAACTACTAAAATAAAAACCAGTCCTTTCCGTCTTGAAATTTATAGTCCACTGCTTCTGCTGTCTTTGAAGATAGCATCCTCAAGGATCAACATATTTCCATGCAGTGCTGGCACTTGGCTGAGAATGGCTATACTTCAATTCTCAAGACAAGGATCCATCCAATGTGAGCTCAAATGTTTCGTATCTTCATCACTTCTCACTGCCTGAAAGCCTGAACAGAATTTAGGATTTTAATGGCTTTCAGGTGACAGTGACAGGTTGGGCAGAAAAGACATTCAGAGCAGCCCTGCAGAGAAGGACTTGGGGTGCTGGTTGATTAGAAATGTAAAATGAGCTGGCTTCAGTGTGCACTCAAGCATAGAAAGCGTGACCAGCAGGACAGGAGCAAGTACATGAGGATGATCAGGGGGCTGGAGCACCTTCCGTATGAATACAGGCTAAGAAAGTTGGGGCTGCTCAGCCTGGAGAAGAGAAGGCTGCGCGAAGAGCTCATAGCAGCCTTCCAGTATCTGAAGGGAGCTGTCCTGGGTTTGGCAGTAATAGTCATTTTTCTCCTTCTTGGTAGCTGGTGCAGTGCTGTGTTTTGACTTTCAGCCTGGGAACAGAGCTGATAACACCGATGTTTTGGTTTGGCCAAGGACTTTGTGAGCCTCATGCTCTGCCAGGGAGGAGGGGAAGGTAGGAGGAAGCAGAGACAGGACACCTGACCCAAACTGACCAAAGAGGTATTCCATACCACAGCACGTCATGCCCTGGATGTAACTGAGAGTTACCTGGAAGGGCTAGCGCACTGCAGGGTTGGAGGAGGTATCGGTCAGTGCTTGGTTGGGCTGGGGGGGGCGAGTTATTGGTCAGCAGGTGGTGAGGAATTCTTGTATTCTCTTCCCTGTTATTTCCTTTATCATTGTTATTATTGGTGGTAGCAGTAGTGATTTGTGTTATACCTTAATTACTAAACTGTTCTTACCTCAACCCATGGGAATTGCATTCTTTTTGATTCTCCTCTCCGTCCCTCCGGGAATAGGGGGAGGGCAAGAGGGGGGGAGTGAGTGAATGAGCTGTCTGGCTGGGTTTGAACCATGACAGGAGTCTGTAAGGATGCTGGAGAATGTAGCAACAAGATAAAGGGGAATGGGTTTGAACTTAAACAGGGGAAGTTTAGGTTAGATATAAGGAAGAAATTATTTACTGTGGGGGTGGTGAGGCACTGGAGCAGGTTGCCCAAAGAAGTTGTGAATGCTCCACCCCTGGCAGTGTTCAAGGCCAGGTAAAACGGAGTCTTGGATGACATGGTTTAGTGCGTGGTGTCCCTGCCCATGGCAGAGGGGTTGGAACTACATGATCTTAAGGTCCTTTCCAACTCTAACTATTCTATGATTCTATGTTTATAAAGTTTGCAATAAAGCAATGTTATATATCTTAGATACATGAAACAGAAGTCATAGATTTGGATACAAAAATGTATTAAGGAGATAAAGGTATGGAATGTTTTGATTTGTTGAGTGATTTCCATGAAATGTCATTTCAGTTGTTAAAAATGAGACTCCATTTTGAAAGCTGATCAGAAGGATGATAACTTCTTTGTTTTACAAATTACTTCTCTGCAGAATACATATATTAACCCTTCTTTACTTCCTGTGAGCTCTAGGAGTCTTCAGTGCTTAGAATCCATTAAGATTCCTGGGTAAGTAGTAAGACAGCAGTGTAAAGCATTTTTCTTAACCAGAATAATGTGACAAATGAGCTACTCTTCAGAGTATTTTAACAGTTCCAGTGAACTGCAACAGGAGGTGAAGAGACACCCCATTGTCCAACCTGTATATCTCAAGGATAGACGTCAGCATGATTTATTACAAGAGCTTGAACTGAGCCTGCAGCAAAGAAGCAGCAGTTTCAGATCACTAGGGACGGCTGGGCTGGGCTGACTAACAACTTTGCTAAAGTTGATCACTTTTACACAAAGCATCTGTCAGGACTCTGATACGAGACATTTACAAATCGCAGATCATGACAAGTACAGAACATTCTGTGCTTCTACTTCTGTTTTTCGCCTGGTTGAAGTTATCAGTAAGATGATTTGTATTCAGTACTCTTGTTTTTCACTATGTTACACTATTTTGCTTGAAGTACAGTTCAAAATTTCTTAGAACAGCATAGCTAAATTAATTCAAGTTCTTTCCTGATTTTGCTAATATAAAGGTACTATAGGAGGGACCACTGAGAGCAAACACACTGCACTTGCTTAACGGTGCAGGTACAAGTTTTTGTCTCTGTCACCTTTGCCCCACAAAGTAGTATCCAAGTATCTCCTGAAGCCAAATTCTGCAATGGAACTGACTTCATAGATTGTGGTGGGGAAAAGCATACTGTAGTGTACCAGTTATTTAGCTTCTCACTAAAAAATACCACTCTTTTGACATCTATATTTGCCAAATTTTCTGTCTTCTTTTAGCAACTTCTGAATGTGATAAAATATAATTACATGTAACAAGATGAAATGTATAGGATGGTTCTCACAACTGCATTTAGAAAACTGTATGGGCTGCCTATATGAATGCACTTCCACTGCTGCCCCAGTGACATTGGCACTAAATTTTGCTAGCAATGCTTCAATGGAAAATCAGCAGATTAGGTATCAAAATATAAGGAACTTATATGACCCCAAAGTGTTTTTAAATGAAAGATGGTGAGCAGGCCAGGACTTTCATGATCGAAGCTAAAAAAAGTGTCACAACTAAAACACTTAAACTGTGCTCTACTTTTAGTATTTTGCCAATAGCAAGTAAAATTTTATTTTTGTTTCCGTTTATTTGAATGAAAAAAACAGTAGGAAGAAACCTGGTAGGATACATGTTATTCAAAATGTTGGTACATATTCTATAATGCAATGTACCATACATCTGGTATGACAAATGAGAGATAAATAACTATAATAACATAGACTGACTCACGCTGAGTATCATATTCTTGATGCAAGGAATCAGAATGTTTTAACAATTATTAAAGCCACAAAACCAGATTATGTTTCATAAAAGCATAAATTTACCCTAGAATGAGTATGAAAATGACAGATAATTTTTACTCTTTTCATACTGGCCGGTAAGAAAGACTCAGAAAACTAGGTACTAGAGAGTTTTAAATTACTGATGGATTCATAAATAGGTGTAAAAAAGTAAACAAGTCTGAACCTGGTTGAATTACAGAATACAGAACATAGCTCAGTGTGGAAGATAGAACCTTTATCTATTCAGACTTTGTAAAGACTGGGAAGAGGTGACAATTGTCAGTACTTATGCAGCACTTTTTTGAACATGAAATATGCTCATTGCCTGGAAGTGTCTTTTCAGTTTAACCTCAAAATGTCAAAATCTCTCTGTTTCTCAAGTCTCCTGATCACCTCTTTTCCCAGTGAAGCCTGTTTATAACAGAAGAAAGGAGAGTTTTACTCTACAGCAGAATGTGTCTAAGAATAAATAACACTGATTGCAAAAGCTTAGGTACTGGCTCCCTTACACTGATTTTATAGCTCCATATTATGTTCAGCAGTGATCTTTGGGCCACTAAGTGCAAGAATATTGAAACTTAAAATAGATATAGTTGCCAAAATTAAGCTTATGGGTGGAATACAGTACATGCCTTGCCCAAGAGCTGACAAAGAAAAGCTAAAGGTTTTGGTGGGTTTGTCCTTTAACTGGCAAAGGCACAAAGTGCGCACTCCAAATTTCAAGAACCGCTTCCTGATTTCGACTAAGACATCCTGTTAGCTCAGCACAATTATCTAACTAAACTTCTTCCAGTGTAGCCAAAAGATGAAGTATTTATGTCAAACTTAGACACAGGGAAAACAAGGCTGACAGCCAACGGTGCTGTTTAAGGGGTTTGGGTTTGTCCTTAGTAATGAGACTAGTGTTCCTTCTGTTCCATCTTTAATACACAAGTTACATTACAGTTAGTCTTTTGGAATGATGGATTAAAAGCATAAGAACTACAAGACCTGTGTTCTCCAGGGTTATCCCAGAAGTCATTCTGCATAAGTTCTTAATTAGAAATAAATAAAAATGATGGACATTTAAACAGTTGAAACAGTTTTTCTAAGTAATTTGGCTTTGCCTATATTAAATAAAAACATATTATGATATTCTTTGTGAAAAAGGAGCATGTTGAAAGAATTTACCTTCGTTCATCTCTCATGTACAAGCTTTGAAATGAACATAGCAAAAAAAAGGCAGTTTCAGAAAGGAGGTTTGGATTTTTCTATTGTCAAACCCAATGCTGATAGGGACACAGTAAAATCTGACCAGGATATCAATAATCAGTTTTGCACAATTCAGCCAAACATTTTTGCTCTATACTAGAAAACATGCTGCAGCTAAAACCCACTGTAGGTACTGCAGTTGCATAGATTTATTCCAGCTGGGAATATCTACCAGGTTCTCTTAGGCTGGTAATATTAGAGCTTTCAGTATGTTCCTTTGAGGCTCAAATACTGGACTTCTTACAAAGAAATCTGCTTCTGAACCGGTCTTTTCTGATGGCATTTTTAAAAGATTTTTGAATTGGGAAAATATCATATATTTGCATACATATATATATATATGCATGTCTGTGTATATATATGTATTTATATTTATGTATCTAGGAAAGTATAACGTATAACCATATATATAAACAAATCCCAGGACCCTCAAAGTCTTTCATCTGAGAAAGTGTGTACAAGAAGGGAAAAAATTCCTGTGGCAGCCTAAATTATAGACTATGAATGATATGAGAGCCAGTATTGCATACATCGGTGACGTGATAAATTAGAGCTTCCTGGGACTCTGAAAGAAAACCCCAAGCCTTTCTTATTTTGTTTGTTCACTGTACTTAAGAGTAGGGCAGTAGTATTTCTCAAAAACATATGAACATTGGAAATTAAAAGAACTTGCTGACTTTTATGGAAGAAAGTTATTTCTAATAATAAAAAATTTCATTTTCTTCCAATTTCATTTTTAAATGATTAATACAATAAAACAGTAGTAACTTTCTACATAATCATAATACTGACATGCAGTATAATCCCTGATGGAAAAATACTTATTACACACAAATTTTTCCCATAAGGGTGACTTTAAATATTATATAAATTAGTATTTTTGCATTTTGTGATTTATGAAAATTATTTTTCTTACAGAAATAAAGAAAAATTAACTGAAATTTAATTGATGTTAATAAACTGGTTTGAGTAAATGTTCTATTATTTGTACATGTGTTTATTTGAGAATTTACTTTCAAATTACTTTCTTCACTATTCATTGAAATATTGTACTAACAGATAAAAAGCCATAATTAAAAAAAAACCTGAAAATATTACATAATTTTTTATCTAAAATGTTCCTGAAAGAATAAGAATATACTGGATACCTTATGCTATTTCCTTATAGGTTGGATTTTCTGTCTAAAGAGATAAAAACTATACCACATTAAAAAAAAAAAAAAAGCATGCATCTTCAAACATAATTTCCTTTAACTTAATTCTGAAAGTTATCTCTTTTTACACAACTTGATAAACTCTAGTAAAAACATAAACCTGCCATTTAATAGCAGTAATGATATTGCCATTTAATACCACTAATGATAATGCCATTTAATACCAGTTAATTAGTCTTATGAATAGTTTACATTGTATCAGGACTTCTGTGGCTCTAACCACACCATCAACAGCACTGTCTGCTTTTCTGTAGATGACAAAAGGCCTAGAGCAAATCCATAACACTTAAATTTTGCAGAATGAGGAGAGGTCTGTGATCATCAGGGGATGGAAAGAAAGCTTGTTGCTGGTCTGGTTATTCCACATCATGCTCTACATAAAGCATTCTTAAATTTTCCTCAGAGATAAGAGTCAGAAGGACTCCTTCATAGCCAAGAAACTCTCTACTTAAATCCTACACAGAGGAATGCATACTTTAGCTAGCATCTTGCTCAATGGACAGCCTGAAAGATGGTAGAACATCTTCTTGGAGAAGGTAGCAAAACTGTCAGACCGCAAATGCAGACCAGCCCACGCTTCATGGCTTGTTTGTGATCATACTGTCCAAGCTATTTGTTCCAGCTCCCACACTATTACATGTCGTTATATGATGTAACCACTGTAGGTACTGATACAGACATAGTTTCTGTGACAACAAGCAGAGCTGACCGGTTCTGAGAACTACATGGGTTTACTTATCATCTTTTCCCTTAGATGTTTGCTCCTGAAATTCATGGGTGTCAGTTTCTAGTTGCAATTTCTTCCCCGCCAGCTATAGGTGCCCATGGATCTTGTTTTTGCTCAGTTGCCACACTACACAGTGAGTAGAAGCACTCAGGGCATTTATTGTGCTGCTTTACTGTGTCCACCAGTCTGTCACACTGACCTTGTTCTGTACAAACTTTGCAGAGTCTCACAGATTTACTTCCACAAGATCATCCTCCAAAGCCCTTAATCTGCCATTGACACCAGGAAAGGCTCCTCATTCTATTGGAAAGTCCTCCTGGCCATTCTTCCTGTTGAAAATAATGTTACTGATAAAAATACCTCTCTTGCACACACCATAGGGCTTGAACTTTCATCAACTAATGCAATCAATTTTTATTCCTTTCATTTTTATTTTTTTTTGTAACCTTTCTTTGGTGGAACATGGAGTTTCTCAGAATGATTAAGTGGGCCTGAAAGTGTCCTATGTAAGCACTTCAGGAGACAATGTTACCTAAAAGCAACTAAATATGCCTCAATTTAAAACTAATAGTCTTCAGGTACTGGGGTATCTATAGGCTACTGCAATAGTCAAGGCCTGTCCAGACAAGGTCGAGGTGAATGTATGCAACCTTAAAATATTCAATTCCATTTAGCATAAAGACACAAAAAGTATGATTAAGTATTAGCTGCCTACACCATGGAACTTCCCCTGCCTGCAGGCTAGATTTGCTTTTTACCCTCAAGCAGAAATAGAGACTGCTGAAAGAAAAATCTAGTACCTCAGAAGCTGCTCCATGACAAAGATGAAGAGAAACTTTCTTATTCTTCTAGAAGGAAATAGTAGGGAGACTAGAGGAATTTATGACTCAGAGGAGATGTAATGTGTTTCCTTGCCTAATCCTGAGCCTAACTCTTTTTCTTCAGAATATGTTATAGTGCTGTGATGTACCCCTAATAATTTTTGTTATGCAGCTGCAATGCAATTACAATTGTTCTGGATGATGGTTGTAACAGGAATGTAAACACAGATACTATGGCTATTATAAGACTGACCTATATTAAAAAAAAAAAAAAAAAAAGAAAAAGTTGGAGGTGCTTTGTTTAAGCTTTTTGACATGTTTCATAAATGCACAGTTGGTTCTTTGAAACAAAAATATAGAAATTTCATGGTTCTTTGAAACAAAAATATATAAATTTCATTACTGATTGCTAAACACACACCTGTTTCAAATGCTTCAGGGCAAGACTATCAAATATGTTAGTTATATGAGAGATAAGCTGCCTTCTATCTGTTTCGTATTTGTTTTTTGAATGAGTGGTTTGATACCTGAAGCATAAGATTAATATCTTTTCTAACATTCAACTACTATAAAATCCAAACTATCATTTAACTACAGCAACTCTGGGTATTTTATTTCATAAGCATTTCCCCTTGCTTTTTAGTTACACAGTATTATTTTTTACAGATGTTCCATTATTCTAACCCACACGTTTTGATGAAACTAGGTTTGTGAGTTGTCTCAAATGTTTGTTTGTCCTCTTACTGTTTATTTCACTGGCTTTGGATCTTGCTAATTACTTGAATCAATATGTTCATGTTCATTTCCCTGATCAGAGCAGCTAATTGATACAATATTTTTCAACTACAAGTTCCACAAAAACCAAATGTTTAAGCAATAAATAGGTGATTGTATTTACCTGAAAGTGAAGGCTTCTTCACTGTGGAAAATGTGGTAAGCACCCTTTGTAATGAATGTGCGTGAATGCAAGAGGTATCCTGAAGCGGGAGACAGCACATCCAACGGTGCCCTTCAGGAAACTTGTAGATCCCAGCCTTTGCTTCTTGGAGGGGCAAGCACCTCCCAAGTGCAGGGAAAGGAAGCCAAAATTCCTGATTTGATTACAGACTTTTCATAAACATGCCAAGTGCAAGGTCCTACACGTGGGTCGGAGCAATCCCAGGCACAGCTACAGGTTGGGTAGAGAAGAGTTTCAGAGCAGCCTTGGGGAGAAGGACTTAGGGGTGTTGGTCGATGAGAAACTTAACATGAGCTGGACTCAGTGCGCTCTCATGGCCAGAAAGCCAACCGTATCCTGGGCTGCATCAAAAGGAGTGTGACCAGCAGGTCAAAGGAGGTGACCCTGCCCCTCTAGTCTGTTCTTGTGAGACCTCACGTGGAGTATTGTGTGCAGTTCGGGTGTCCTCAACATAAAAAGGGCATGGAACTGTTGGAACAAGTCCAGAGGAGGGCCACGAGGATGATCAGGGGGCTGGAGCACCTCCCATATGAAGATAGGCTGAGAGAGTTGGGTCTGTTCAGCCTGGAGAAGAGAAGGCTGCATGGAGACCTCGTAGCAGCCTTCCAGTATCTGAAGGGGGGATATAGGGATGCTGTGGAGGGATTCTTCATTAGGGACTGTAATGATAGGGAGTGTAGTGATAGGGTTCAAAGTTAAACAAGGGATGTTTAGATTGGATATAAGGAAGAAGCTCTTTACTGTGTGGGTGGTGAGGCACTGGAATGGGTTGCCTAGGGAAGCTGTGAATGTTCCATCCTTGGTGGTGTTCAAGGCCAGGTTGGACAGAGCCTTAGGTGACCTGGTTTAGTGTGAGGTGTCCCTGCCCATTGCAGGGGGGTTGGAACTAAATGATCTTAAGGTCCTTTCCAACCCTGATTATTCTATGATTCTATGAGCTCATGCTAAAATATAGAAAATTAAACAGATTTTATTAATATTTTAACCTGAACATTCATATTAGTTATTTGTGCATAGAGGAGACCTTATAACAGCCTTGCAGTAGCTAAAGAGGGTTTACAAGAAATCTGGAGAGGGACTTTTGCAAGGGAATTTAGTGACAAGATGAAGGGGAATGGATTTAAACTGAAGAGGGGGGATTAAAATTACGCATTAGGAAAACATTCTTCACTATGAAGGTGGTGAGGTACTGGAACAAACTGACCAGATAAGCTGTGGCTGCCCCATCCGTGTAAGTGTGGAAGATGAGGCTGGATGGGTCTTTGAGCAACCTGGTATAGTGGAAGGTGTCCCAGCCCATGGCCGTGGGGCTGGAACTGGATGATCTTTATGGTCCCTTCCAACCCAAACCATTCTATGATTCTGTGAAAACCAACAAATTGTACATAAGAAAGTTTTGCAGATAACAAGAAAAATACAAATGTTTTTAATTTAATACGTGGTCATGTCTTTATTTTTCTCGATATTCATTGAAATTTGCTGGCAAGGTTTAGAAAATATTGCAGAAACATGAACAAAAGCAAAACCAATTCTTCTGTGTAATTCATTCCTCCCCTGATTTTGTATACATTGCTCAGATTTCTGTATGCTGTGTAAAAGCATGTTGGTGGTGGGGGTCCTGTAGCTTATTCTAAATTAAGAACCTTTCAAAATACACTGAAACTTTTCCTGCGCTGCTGGGTTGCAGAATTTTTTTGATTGTGGAACATATTATATATGCTTACAGTGATCTTATATAGCCATGAAAACCATAATAAAATAATGAAGAAAATGCTTATTTTGCAGCTATTAAAATAATTTGATATTAAGTGCATATATTTTATACAGGTTGGGTGCATGTGATTTTGGTACATTCTGCCTGAGGCTCTTTAAATGCTTTTCAGACAGTAATGATTACTCACAACACTGCAACAGAGACTGTATCTTATTTTCCTCATTGTTTCACATTACATTAGAAAAACCCTTTTATCTTTTATTAGATAGCAGAACCATTGTACAAATTTGTGCTGAAAGCTTTCTTCATCAGAAACTTTTTATCTAAATTATTAATTTTTTTTTTATATTTTTTAATTTTTATCGGGGTGTTTTTTTTTTTTTTCCCCATCACCTGGAAGGCTGGGATTCTTGACAAATAATTTTCTGGTACTCTAAGTCTGCATGTAGAAAAAATCTAGGTAGCTAACTTCATGCTTCTGTTTGATTCAGTTTCTCTCCTCATGTCTCTTTTAAAGACATTTTATAGTGTGTGAATAAAAATAACAGAAACTTACTTCCCACATCACACAAGGCTTTTCAGAATGATGCAACTGTGATGAGGCATCTTTCCTCATTGCTGTCTTTTCCACAATGTTATAAATAGTTTTCGTTCCCAACTGATGAAACCTTAAAGCATTTCATGAAACAGAATTCAAATTTTATATTTTCTGGCTTTCAGTTGTAGGTGCAGAAGGGGGCAAAAAAAAAAATCTTTTTCTCTGAGCTCTGTGAAATTATGATAATTGACATTACCATAACGTCTAAGAATTCCAGCCACATAGCAGAGTATTACCATGGCAGAAACTCTACAATGTTAGTAGATGTTCTTAAGCTTGATGCTCCTAAATCTATAATCTACATCTAAGATGAGAAGCAACAGATTGATATAGGCAGATGGAAAAATGCAAGGGAAAATCAGATGATGGCATTAAAACCAGCAGGTTTTGCACACTAGTATTCTGTTTTCCAAATTTCATCATGGCACCGTATTAAAGGAGAGTTTTGAGGAATTTGAAGGAGAATAATAATACAGCTCCATGGAGATACTTCATAGCAGCAGGGACACCACAAAAGAAAGCAGAAACTATTTTCCTGATAATTTCCACAAGGAAAGTGAAACATACAGCTGAGGGAAGAAGAAAATGTCTGAAGTCAGGGCAAAGTGCAGACCAGCTTCAACCATGGTTATCGCCAGCCAGATGAAAGTCCACTTTGAACTGAAAGGCAAGACATTATTGGTTTACTCACTATGCTGAGTGCAGCTGCATTTCTGGTTAAGCTGACATTCAAATAGGTAATGTTGGCATTTCAAAGCTGACATCAAGCCTGCTTGGTAAAAGATGCTCTACTGGATTCTTAAATGTGCCTCATTTTCTACTCCTTTCCACCCTTTTCCACCCTGTGCTCCTTACATCCCCTTCACAGTATGGGACTGGTGCTTCTAAGAGAAGTGAATTTTACCTTGAGTTAGACCCTTCCAGTATAAAGGGATGTAAACCTTGGTTTAAGGCTTAGCCATGGGCAGCTACACTCCACTGTGATAATGTGCTAATCTTTTTACATGGACTGCTACATTGCTTTGTTCAAATGCATGCTTCCAGACTCTTTCATCCAGGGCCAAATTTCAGTCCACATTTTCCTAGTACAAGGTTTACTTTCTCATTGGCACCTTGATTAATCTTTAATTCACAGGAGCATCTGAACAAGGAGGCATGATGTCTGCACAGCATTTCTTGTGAGTCTAGCCCCTATCTGTGAGCCCCATGAAAAGTGTTAAACTCTCCAGTGGGTTACAATCCTTCATTCCATAGTCACCATGTGGTTTGTTCAGGGTGGTTAGGTAACGTGGAAAGGAGTAGGTCTTCAGATCATTAACATGAGACAGATAAATAGCTGTGCAATTTACAGACCTACTCTTCCAGTTAACCTAAATAAGCAGTGGAGAAAAACAAGCATTTCCTGGGAGGAATGGAGAGTAAGAAATTACTCAAAATAATCTGTGCTGCCTTTTGAAAGATATTGGCTCTCAAGGGAGATAAGGCACCTAAAGAGCTGCACAAAGGAGGGAAGAACAGATACCCAAGATCTTTTCTGAACTTTGAAGATACAGCTCACAGCACATCCATGGGTGAAAGAAATGCGTGAAAAGGTCATATACAAAGTAGTGAGTAAAAGATCTTCAGGATTTCCTTATAAAAATGTAGTTCATTGCTGACTGAGAATAAACTGTGCTCTGTCACATTCCCTAAGGACCAGACACTAATGTGTGATATGAAGCTTTATATTTCGAAAAGAAGGTAGATAGGCAGCCGGGGCTTGTGAGCTGTTTCGTTTGCTGTGCTGATGCTTCTGGCTTCTATTCTGAACTGTGAAAGAAGATATGATCCCGCTTGCAGTGTCAGCACATCCCAGAAAACTCACTATAGAAAGCTTAGGTTCTTGAACATTAAGCATGAAAAATCATTAAAATGCTAAACTATACTGGAGTTCAACTTCTGTATTAAAAAGTCACTTCAAAGTACAGTGTTTAACAGATATCAAAATATTGAGTGTACTCAGTGGTAAAACTATGTTATTCTCTAATTGTGTAAGTTAAGAACAAATATTTATTGATGACTGAAATTTATAAAGCAAAATCCTATGAAAGCAAATTTCAGACCCTAAATAACAGATAAAAAAATCTCTGAAACTTGATTATGTTATCCCAGTAGGAAGCAGGGATTTTTCTCTTATTTTCTGCTGTGTTGCAGGGCAACACCACTTAGACACACACATCTATGGGAACAGATGGGATCCACCCAAAGGTACTGAAGGAGCTGGCAGAAGTTCTTATCAAACCACTCTCCATCATTTAACAGCAGTCCTGACACCAATGGGAAAAGGCCAACGTATAAGGTTAAATAAGGCTAAGTGCCAGGTTAAGAAAAGGTAGAACAGCAGCAAAGTGAGAAACTGTGTTTTGTTGTAAACTCTAGTTGTTTGTATGTCTCTTCCAGTTTCATTGTTGGTTTTCAGGGTACACTGCATTCTTACTCTTCCTTCCTGAGAGATAACAATATAATTTCTTGATAGCATATCAAATATGGCCTCATAAAATATATTTTAGTTTTGCTGGACTTCTTGCCAGATTTGAAGGCGATGGGTTTGTCGACTCTTTCAAATTCCCCTGCAGGAAACAGAGAAAGGGTGAAGGAAACATTTCTACTGCCCTTTATGTTCTGTCAAGTGAAAAAAACTGACTAGCATCCCGAGATGTCCATGTAGAACTAGTCGCTGATCTAATGGTCTCTGAAATGCAGCAGCAGCTCAGTACAAAGGTTCAAGCACACACTGATCTTTTTTCATTACTCTCCAGCTCTGATAACTCTGAATCAGAATAAATTCCAAAATGATTTGAACATACACTTTCATTTATATCTTCCAGCTCCATAACTTCTGCGACAAGAGTATTAATGTAGGGCCAGAATCTATTCATTCAAATCAACAGCATTGTATGAAGAACAGTGTAATTGCCTATAAATGTCTTCTGCATTTCAGATTTGCTGGTTAAGGAGACTGTCATCCACTGAGTGACTCCTGTGGCCTACAGTTCTAATACTGAAGTGGGATTTATAAAGGCTCTTGCAATACTTGGTGGTGTACATGGTGAAAGACTTCTATCAGTGGAGGTACAGTCATTAATACTATGGCGACTACAGCCTACAATGAGAATGCATGTACAAAACGCTTCTGTGATTCAAAGAATATTCTGTTTCTTACTGATTGTGCTGAATGACTTAGATGCAGTTAATAGATCCCACAATCTGCTCAGGTTTTGGCATTTCTGCCTACACTAGAATAATTTGTTGTCTACAAGATTCATGTGTAATGGCTTTCAACTGAAAGAGGGTAGATTTAGATTAGATATTAGGAAAAAACACCTTCATTATGAGGGTGGCGAGACACTGAGATTGACACTGCCCAGAAAGATTGTGGATGCCCCATCCATGGACATGTTCAAGACCAAGCTTCAAGCAACCTGGTGTAGTGGAAGGTGTCCCTGCCCACGGCAGGGGAGGTTGGAGATGGATGATTTTAAGGTCCCTTCCAATCCAGACCATTCTTTGATTCTATGATAAACGTATTGTATTAATACTAAAATAACTGTATAACGGTTTGTTCAACAAGGGCACACCTGAACTTTGAAAATCCCATTTCTACTAGCCAATAGATTGTACTTCATTATCAAAAACGAGGCAAAAAAAAAAAAAAAAAAAAACAACACCCTGTGAAAGCAGATTGTGAAAGCATCTGGCCACAAAAAAATGGTTCCACAAAAGTGGTTAGATAATTTGCCTATGTCCAAAAATAGGAAAACTGAAAATTTTCTTCAATCTATTATTACTAGTCAGATAATATAACTGTGCCTAGTTCGTGGTTACATGTCTAAGTAACTAATAATAAATCAAGGTAATATGATCTTAAAAAGAATGCAGAGAAACTACTTCCAATTACTCTGCAAAAATAATTAGGTATTGCTGACTTAGTTTTCAAATCTACTGTCTTAAGCAGGGAAAGATTCATTAATATTGCATTCTAACTTCATAGATTTTAATTTGACTTTTTAATTATCTTCAAACATTAAAAGCATGGGAAGAGCTTACAGAAAAAGGAGACCCCCTTAGGAAAATAAACCTTACATACTTAGGAAATGTATCTGAGAGCTATATTTATTTTTTTAAGTTCATGCTTGTGACATGTGTTATTACATCTTCTTAGGCAGAATTAAAGTATAATTAATCTGTCATTGTCAATATACAGAAAAAATCAGAAAATTTAACCTGTTTGGTCAGTGGTGGCTTTCTGTCTACTTTAGGTATGTGTCTGTTTTTAATGGGTTTGTTGTTTTTTTAATCTGTTTTTTCTACTTTTTCCCTTGAAAAATTATCTCACCAACCTGTGAATAAATTCCATAGCCCTCTTTCCCCCCCCTCCCCTGACTATTAGCTACATTGGTGCTGCTAGCAAATACATACAGACTGTATGCAGGTAGAAGCCTTCTCTGCTGTTGTAAAGGACTCGGCATACAGAACACAGGAAATCAGCAGTTACCCAGAAGAGTCTTCATTTTTTTGCTATCCATAGAGACAGCGTGTCTGATTTTCAGGACATCTTTGGTTTGAGGTAAAACCTGTTATACCCTGAACCATTTGTCATTTTTTTCTCCCATGTTTAAATTCAAATGTATCTTGGAAAGGACACAGTAACTGATATTGGTTAATTTTTTGTTGTTATTTAAAGGAAAAAATATTTTATAGAATGTAATGAAATGTGGCATAATCCTTATATAAAGTGATGATATGTAGCTGTAATGTATTGGGTATCTATTTCATCAATCTTCAAACCCTGTTCTGATACTATAGTGAATTCCTAAAAATGTAAATACAATGAAAGAAAGTGGAACATAGTTGTTGGTAATTTAAAGTCAATATTTCAATAGCTCTTTTAAATGTTCTATGGGATTTTCTTCTAGCCACTACTTTCTTACTTGTAAATGCAATAATTTTATCTCTGTGCATGCTCCCAATAACAACTTGCTAGCACCTGGGGCAACATCTGTTAGTACTGCAAATGTAAGTCCAGTGAATTGTAAGCTAACACATATGCACATATGCACAAAAAAGCCATGAAAGTACTGCTGTTTGATGACAAGCCACTATAGCACAGGCAAGAGATACACAACAAAGTTATGCAAATAGGAACTCAGAGAATGAGTTTTGAAAAAAACACTTCTTTGTTTCAACCAGTCTGAATAGCAATTGCAAAAAAATGAAATATCTGTGAAACATCATGCATAACAATAAGCAGCAATATAAAAATATCATTTAAATGTTTGCCTCTTTTTAAGAAATGTGTTAGGTCAAAAAAAAAAAATTAAAAAAATTAAGAGGTATCTCCTAGTCTAAAAATAACCTGCAAACAGAATGCTTCATTAGACAGACAAGCCAACAAAGCAAAATATCAAGGGAACAGCTAACCATGTCCTCACAAATGGGACTGCTTTTACAGTAAAGATCAGTACTGTTTTCAAGGATTGACAGAGCTTCGGAAAATTAAAATCCCATCTAAGTTAAATTTGAAGCCATTGGAAGTCAGTCTGGAAGCAGGAGAAAAAGAGCTTTACCATTTCTGTAAGTAAACCAAAGTTTATTTATCTTATTTAATGGGGTGGGATGGGATTTTACCTCATCACAAGAGAATGCATAGAAAAAAGAGCTCAAATGATCAATAATCCAGTAAGATTCTCCTGGAAGGCATGCTAAGGCACATGAAAAACAACAAGGTGGTTGGTGACAGCCAGCATGGCTTCACTAAGGGGAAATCCTGCCTGACCAATTTGGTGGCCTGCTATGATGGGGTATGAAACTGACAGACAGCGGTAGAGCAGCTGATGTCATCTACCTGGACTTCTGCAAAGCGTTTGACACTGTCCCACACAACATCCTTGTCTCTAAATTGGTGAAACATCAATTTGATAGGTGGACCATTCAGTGGATAAAGAACTGGCTGGATGCCCGCATGGAAAGAGTTGTTTTCAATGGCTCAATGTCCGGCTGGAGACCAGTAACGAGTGGTGCCCCTCAGGGATCTGTGTTGGGACTGGTCTTGTTCATCCAGAGGGACCTTGACACACTTGTGAGGTGGGCTGATGCCAAACGCATGAAGTTTAACCATGACAAGTGCAAGGTCCTACACCTGGGTCTGAGCAATCCCAGGCACAGCTATGGGTTGGGCAGAGAAGAGATTCAGAGCAGCCCTGCAGAGAAGGACTTGGGGGTGTTGGTCAACGAGAAACTTAACATGAGCTGGTAGTGTGCGCTCACAGCCCAGAAAGCCAACCGTATCCTGGGCTGCATCAAAAGGAGCATGACCAGCAGGTCAAAGGAGGTGATCCTGTGCCTCTACTCTGCTCTTGTGAGACCTCACTTGGAGTATTGTGCACAGTTCTGGTGTTCTCAACATCAAAAGGACATGGAACTGTAGGAACAAGTCCAGAGGAGGCCCACGAGAATGATCAGGGGACTGGAGCACCTCTCGTATGAAGATAGGCTGCGAAAGTTGGGGCTGTTCAGCCTGGAGAAGAGAAGGCTGCGTGGAGACCTCATAGCAGCCTTCCAGTATCTGAAGGGGGCCTATAGGGATGCTGGGGAGGGACTCTTCATTAGGGACTGTAGTGATAGGACAAGGGGTAACGGGTTAAAACTTAAACAGGGGAAGTTTAGATTTGATATAAGGAAGAAGCTCTTTACTGTGTGGGTGGTGAGGCACCGGAATGGGCTGCCCAGGGAAGTTGTAAATGCTCCATCCTTGGCGGTGTTCAAGGCCAAGTTGGACAAAGCCTTGGGTGGCATGGTTTAGTGGGAGGTGCTGGAACTATATCATCTTAAGGTCATTTCCAACCCTAACTATTCTATGATTCTAAGAAACCTGACTGTGCCTTTATGGGAATGCACTTTTAAGTGTGTACTTATATTTTTAAATTCATGCACTAGTATGTACAAATATAAACACTTTTGCCAACATGCTAGTGGTGTTGATCCAGTTTTTGTTTTCTTTGAGTTATCCATAACAGGGAAAGCTCATCACAGGTAGAGATGTTCCTACCTGTGCTTGATGACCCTCAGCTCATTTAGCCTTCAACAGCATCACAGTGGTGTCACTTGGCATCTTCTATTGCCTACTCACCCCATGATTGCATAGGCCAGTAATCACAATGTCTTTACAGTGACCAGACTATGGATTAGTGAAGATACAGTCCTCAGAAGCACCTTGTGCTTCTTATACCACAAGATAAGGCCACGTACCATGCCTCTCCATTGATCTAGCTGAGGAGGTTTGTTTTTGCCTTCTGACCCTGAAAAATTCATGGGTTTTAGACAGATTTCCCAAGAGGGACACCTTAAAAGCAGCTTTTCCTAAGCTGAAAATCAGGACTCTGAGAAAAAAAAAAAAAATTGCAATGTATATGCTAGAAATGTGAGATCTGTTTTTGGGGATTTCAATGAGTTGGTTGTAAATCACAAAGCTCCAGCTTCCTGACAGGGCTGTTCAGTGCCGTGTGCAAGAGTCTCCAAAGCTGGGCCTTAGTACAGGCTGTCCAGTACTGAGTGGAGCCTGATGTATGCAATGACCAAAAAAGCCTCAGCAGCCACTCACTCATTTTTAAGTCCTTTTTTGCTTGCTTATGGACAGTTTGAGGGTACACACACAGAGTCACTAGGGTATAAGCACATGTCTATAGTTTAGGTGTGCTCAGGGTAGTGATAGCATGTTACTACTCAGATGTTTCATGACTTTCATATCCTCCCAAACACCCACCACCATTGCTTCTATTAACATTATCACTTATTAAATTTCGTGCCCAAAGTACTAAAGCAGATCAGGGAACGAAGGTGTACTGTTGCCAATGCCACCTCTGTCTCTTCCCTGATGTCCTTAAGAGTAGATGTTACAGGGGTAAATTTCTCCAATAACTCATGATGGCACTGGTGGTCCCTCCTTCCCTACTCTTGTCCAAATTGTTGCACTCTACCCAAAATACTCTCAGGACCCAGAATCTCCCTCTTTGTCTCCCAGATTTTGCTGAGGAGATGCATTATTGCAGCAAAGGGCAAACAGCAAATCTAGCTTCTGCATCCCCAACTCCTCATATGGGGTGGGAGTGAGAGGGTTATTGCTCTAGATCTAGGGAAAGGGAAGAGATAAAGGAAGAGGATAGCCTATGAGGTAGAGCATGGGACACAAGCTGAGCAGGACACAAACTTGCCTTAGCAATGAGCAAGTCTCATGTCTTTCAGCTAACGCAAGTTTAAAATCACCATACTACCCCCTTGTTGATAGATTGCTTGTCACTAGTTTAACAGCTCTTTGAGACAAATCATAAAACAAATAATAAAAGAACAGCTCCAGAAGCATATATAAACCCAAAGTAATAGGACAGGAAATAAGAAAAGAAATCTCTCAGGATGGTGACAAAACACAGTGTGAACAATAGGGTGGAAGAATCCACCCCCTCACTGCTACTGAGCAGCTTGTATAAATACAGCATGGCTACAGCACACTACTCAAGGAAGTCAGTACCTATTCATCTGACATAAAGACTCTGAGTTGCAAATGGGGGCAGGCAGAAATATTAAATCTGTTAAAAGAAAAAATGGACTACAACACAATTGTGATGCTATTAATTTACAATAGGAAATTATTCAATACTTTGAACACCTGTCTTCTCTATGAAGATAGAAAGACTTTGAACACCTGTCTTCTCTATAAAAATAGAAAGACTACTGAATTATGATTTGTTGAGCCATTTAGAGTGACAGACAGTTCCTATACCCATTATTCATGAATGGCCACATTGGACAGCTCTTCCTCAGGCCACTCTGACAGATAGCACTGCAGACAGATGCTCTGGTCCTTCATAGAGCAGGTGGATGTGATGGAACAGATGGAAGCTATTTTCTAGTATAAGAAACACTGACACCAGGTTCAATGAGAGTATCAGCAGGTAGGCTTGCATGGATAGAGCTGGAGTGGTTTAACAAAATACTGCAACATGCACAAATGTAGGCATTAGCATGCCCCATGCGGTGACTGAAAATAAGGAGACATTGCATTAAAGAGGGTTAGCCATGTTTACCCATGTGGATGGCAATCTGAGCAAGCAATAGAAACAATCAGATTAAAGTAGATCTAAAAGGATTTTTTTCCACCATGTTTCTTTCACTCCTTCATCTGGAATTAGGCACAGATCTCAAGAAAATATTTCTATTACAAAGTCAAAAAATATCTGTGGGGTTTAAGAAAATCCTTGTGCACACAGCACGTGCAACTACTTTATTTAGGTTCTGTAAGGAAGATTTTCCTAAAAAATTTAAGACTTTAAGGTGTTATTTAACTTTAAAAACAGATAATATAAAAGAGTTATCTTTGATATGCTAGTAGATGCAAAAAGTAATTTATAACCCTGTAACATAGGACATAGGATTAGGAAATCCCAAAACTTTCTTCTATAAGGAAAGGAATTTTGTCAGTGCATTGTGTCAGTGAACTGTTTCAACTGCTGAGGGCAGAAGTGAATACTGATTTATTTTTTCCATGGGGAGGCAGCATGCCCACAGCTTCACTAACGTCTTTCCATGCTGCATACCCAATAGAGCTTCATGTCACAAGTTTTCCCAGCATCAGCACAAGTGAGCTTTCTGTTTCCTTTTGACTCAGACTTTTACTCTAAAAGAGTGTAAAGAAGAACACATCTTTCACATGTGAATCAATAAAGAGAATGCCATTGCTTCCTTTTTTCATTGTCCTTAGATAATTGAAGAATTCATTCCTCATCCTCTGAAAATCATGAAAGATCACAGAAAATGCAGCATAGACAAACAAACTGATAGCTTTTCTACCTACAGACAGGCACAGCAAACCCTAAAATCCATGTGTTAAAAAGGAAAAGAACATAAATATTTAATTAAATCTTACTTTTCTAACTGCATTTTTAAAAGAACTTTTTGCTGTGTGAGGACCTCCTACAAATAAGTAGCCACGCAGAAATAACTGAAGCAACCCACCGTGCTTCCCTACTGTACTCCTTTGATGTTAGCCCTTTTTTTACTGTAAAGGTGTTTTCCAGGCAACATAATGATTAATGGAAAAGAGGTGAGTTGTTAAATATTTAGCTTTCATATGTCATATTCTCTTGACAGAGATCTGTTAAGAGCCGCATAGACTACAAAACCCTTTAAATGTTGCACAAATAGAATCATTTTCTAAACCTTTTCAACAATTAAAGATGGGGGGGAGGGAAGGGAAACCCAGTAGTTTTAAATACTGTGATAAAGTCAGTAAAGGCTAGGAATTTATTTATTCATTTATGTTTAAAGCAGGGTGATAGACTGCTGCCAGTAAATATAATATGACAATAATTTCCCAGCTGTTAAACCCTGCAGGCATAAGAGGAAATGACTACTTAACCATTATTTTCTGGTATTTTCTTCTTTCGTCCTCTTTTAAAATGTGTTTTTTATTTTAAAGGTATTTCTAGTGCACACACAACCGGATAATTATAACCCAGCATGGTCTAATATAATTAAAAAAATAATATATTTCCTGTCATAGAATTTATTTACATTCCTTTCTTTCAGTTTTCATTTAATAAACAGAAGGAATCTGTTTTAGCCTTGGAGGCTGACATTAACTTAATTGGAAGATTATTAAGGAATCTTTCACTTGATATCTACTGTAATCCTGGCAGCATTAACAAGACAGATTCTTTCTGTTATGCCCTTGTGTCCTTCCATTACAGTCATAACACAGGCACCCGATAGATATCCTCCTTCCCTCTGGTATTTAACTGCTTCTTGCAGCACACTACACTACCCCAATGAAGGAGGTTGTAGATTTCTCTTTCCTCTGTTACACAATGGGGTCCAATTGTTTTCCTAATGATAGTCTCCATAAGGGGCTGTGGCTATGCTGTACTCCATGATTCCCTCCTCGTATTCTGCTGATTCCAGTCTTTGCTTGTTTTAACTCAACTCCTCCAAGGACCTTTTTCCTTGTTAGCTGAGGTTTTGCATGCTTCCTGTACTTCAGCCTGATGCATGAACTTCTGGTTTTAAATGGCCTTGATTTTTTATTCTGCTAGAGGCTCTGTTTATGCCCATTATACCTAGTCTTCCGGTCTACTTCTTATTTCTTACATTAATTACAATACGCACCTTTTCTTCTTTTTCCGACCCAGCTGTTTGGTTAGAGGTTTTTGAAGGATACCTCAAATGCCTTTGCAATTATTTAGAAAGTTTAGTCTGTTTATTGAAATTTGACCAGAAGACCAGGCATGACATAATAGAAGATTTAAATTCTAAATATCACACATATCACTAAAAATCAACATCTGATAACAGAAATAAGGAAAACAAGAAACACCCAGGGAAAAATCTGCCATTAATATGGAACAAGCAGAAGATACTGTGAGCATGTAAAAAATTCTTTCATGTTTCATTAAGCATTTCTACACAACAGTTCTTTCTGTAACTACATAAACTGCTAATGAGGAAGTTTGTGTGTGATGTCTCACACAAGCTCATGCATGCATAGTTCATTAAGTCACAGAAACTGTATTGCTGATATAAAATCATCTAACAAAAGACAAGCAGGTGCACTGACTTCAGTAGTATGCGTTTTAGCATTCTTCATCAGTTTAGTCCCTACCAGAAGTAAGGTAGTGACAGAGATGAGCACGTGTTTTCTGTGTTGATGAAACATCACTAGGCTTCTGCCTGAAAATAATGATTGTTTGGGATTAATGAGAAGAGTAATAATAAATACTGCCTTGAAGTCTGTGTTCTCTACACATTGTTTCTACTGCAAAAGATTTTCTTTACATTTTATTTCCCATTAAAATGGCAGTGTGGATAGATGGTGGATGGACACACACAGTCCGATTCCTTGCAAAGCTGCTGAAAGAGCAAATGAAAGCTCTGCTGCTGCTTTGGTTCCTAGTGCAAATACTTCTTCTGAAATTATGCCATGACCTAACAGAGTTTTCATTAGCCGGAAACATGAAATGAACACTACAAAGGATCAGTGATGGCTTCCGTCTTCATAGAGTCCCATGGGGTGCCTGGCAGCTCTGAAATGTCTTCTAATAATAAGGGTATTGATAGACTGCATAGATTTTTATTTATTTATGAAGCTTCATTTTGAGATACCTGTACTACATGGAAGAAGTTTTGCTCTTCCTTTGTCCTCTGCCTTTCTTTCTGTTCTTATCTGGGAAGGTAATGGTAAAGGAAGAACAAAGAAGACAGTGTCCTTTACAGGGTTGAGACGTTGACAGGGTTCATGGAGAGGGCAGCACACTGGAGAAGGATGTACTGAGAAGCAATAGCTGTAATCTAAATCTCTTTCCAGTGAAAGAACAAAACAGATATTGCTGTTATGGTTACAGCTACCATGACTAGTTATCACTAGTTGGGCACGACTCTAGATGGTCCATCCATAGTAGAGGAGAAGTATTTCCTGCAAAAGCTTTCAGTCTTTGTTTATGACAAAACAAACATATGGAAAAAAAAGTGGAGACTGCAAACCAAGCAAGTTTTAATAATATCAGTCAGTTTTCTCTGTCTGGTCACCACTGGTGTGTTTCAGCAAGTATTCGAAAAAGGTATGATACCTACCTAAGCTATTTCTGCAATCTATGAAATATACTGGCACCTGAGTGTTATAGGATTTTTAATGCTTCTCTGGGGAGTTTAGGTAAAGATGTGGGAAGATGAAGAGGTTTCTGAGATAATTACTTCCTCTTGCTCAACGACTTAACTGTCACTTTTATGAAGGATCCTAGGGAAGGAGAAACTCTCTTTTATTCTCAAGGTATTTGGGTGAAAATTAAGCAGGAGTGGAATATCTTTCATTACAGGAACATTACACTCACAAAGCTTTTGCTGTTCAGAAAAAAAAAGCATTCTTTCAAGTAAATCTTTCTTAATTTACTGCTATAAGATGTGTCTGTCCCACCTCTGCTGGCCAAAGACTAATTGGAAACTGAATACTTGTCTTTTAAAGGTCCCTCATATAGACAAGTGAAGAACAGCCCACCACTGGCAGGTATTTTAGCTTTGTGAAAGGCACAGTGTTTAAATCTTAGATAGACCTTTCCAGTTACATTAAAATAACTCTTGGGAAATAGTAAAAGAAGGCAGAACCCAGACTAGAAAACCATCACGATTCTTCACAAGATAAAAATATTTTTATAAGGGTGTGTAGCAACTGTCTAAATAAAGCCAATTATTTTTTTAAGAGAAATGAAGAAACAAAACTGGAACTGAAGGAAAATTTTATGGCTTTGGCCTTTATGTGAAAGATAAATATGGCAGTAGTATTGCATGTAAAAGTCTCTATCTCCATCAGACAGGAAGATTACTAAAGACAAAAGTGTACAAACCTGTAGAGAGTGAACCTGGTAAGGAGAAAAGGTGCATTTTACATGTAGATAGAATAAAATGCTGAGGGTGTTTTTAAGTCTTTTTGAAGAAACAATTATATTGCTTTTCCAACACAGAATTGATTCAATTGTCTTCAGGCTTTGAATCATTTACATCCACAGAAAGATGTAAAATCTTGAATCTGTATTTATCTTATGTAACTGGAAAAGCTTTAAATTGAAAAGATGTCTGAACAAGATTGGCTAAAGAGAATCACAAAAAGTTTGGGACTGGAGAAACTTAGAAATCCTTTCAATGTCATTCTCTGAGATTAGTTTTATCAGTTTTATCATTACTTATGCATGCCAGACTTCTACCTCATTAGCTTTTTAAACTTACTTCTCTAAGCGGTATGTTTTTAAAAAGTGAACTTTTAAGGGAAACATATGTCATTTAGATATCCTTAATAATATTATCTACTTTAATAAAATTCATGTAATGATTCTGCCAGAGACACTTTTTTTTCCAGCATTAGTCACTATTAGAAAAAATCCTGACATTAATGCAACACAAATTATTTCCTTAGTTACGTGATTCTCCCTAAAGCCACCTACTTCCAGTTTATTTCTACAATTATCTTATGTTTTTAAAGAGGCAGCACAAACCTTTACAAGTCTTGACCTCTACTAACAATTAAAGGATTCTTTCTTCCTTTCTTCCTTTCTTCCTTTCTTCCTTTCTTCCTTTCTTCCTTTTTTCCTTTCTTCCTTTCTTTCTTTCTTTCTTCCTTCCTTCCTTCCTCCCTTCCTCCCTTCCTCCCTTCCTCCCTTCCTTTCTCTCTCCCTTCCTTTCTCTCTCCCTCTCTCTTTTTCTTTCTTTCCCCTTCCTTCCCTTTCTCCAATCTTTACTTGGAGCAAAATAAGTATTATTTGGATAAATGTTTTAAGTTGGCAGCATTCAGCAGTACAGGTGCATAAGAGAGAATGAACCCTATTGATTTTTTTTTTTCCATTTATTGTCTTTCCCCGGTTTAAATTCTCATATTATACTCCAAATTCAACAGTGATTTTTTTTTTTTAATTTATTAGAAAACAGTCAATAGATAAAACCCAACTTCCCCTTGTCTCTTAAAATATTTTTATGGCTTACTACCATAAGGACAACGATGCAGGATGTGATTTTTCATCCAAGATAACAGGGGTTTTATGGATTTACTGTTATTGTACACAGCCAGCAAAATGTATAATTACTGTAATCTGGTTCTACTTGTGCCTACACAGGCAACATGTGGGTACCATAACCCAACATTTTCTATTTAAAAAGCTACACTCATAAGTAGACTGCTGGTTTTAAAACAATATATCCTTCTATACCCTTCATAAAAAGAATTTAAAATATTCTTTTTCTGGACAGAATATACTAGAGAATAAAATTGATGATACATATCATGTTGGCTTTTCATTATTTCAACTGTATAGTTTTACATTTCATCTAGTTTGAACTGTAAAATTATTACCAAAAAAAAATCAGTTTACTTCTGTTCAGATTTAGTTACTTTTGTCTTTTGACCTAGCTGAATATACTTCTGTGCTGCAAAATATGAGCTGCAAAACAAACTGGTAATAATTTTTAGATGATAATACCTGGTGGTTTTGATAATTAATTTGAAAATAAACCCAGAAGATTAGTTCAAATACAATATCTTGTTATATTATTATAAACAAAGTAAATTTATGTACACATATTTACCTGTGTGATATATAATGTGTTTGGGGGCAAGTAAATGACAAATGTTTAATGTATGGAAATACACCCTGCAAATCTGACATATATATTACCATTCTGTATGCAAAGGTCATAGAAAATACATATAAATAGCCTCCTTTACTGAATTCATTTATAAGATAGACTTAATGGTACATCTCTGCTGGAAGAAGAGCAAAGAAAAAAAAACGGAACTTCCTAGAAATGGCACTCATGTATGATAAATTGCTGCACTGCTAGCATATAACAGAAGCAACTATGAAAAGGATTTTAAGGTTTCAAAGTAGAATATAACTCTTCATGTGCTGTACACAGAACTGTGCATGAACTAAAAATTCGGTGCTTTCCAATCCAAGTTAAAATAGTCCAGACTGTCATTTTAACTAATTTATCATTACTAACTGTGAAGGAACTGTTATATTCTGAGTAGGCAAAAAAAATATTAGATAATTTAGTAAGGAATCAGTATTGTCATTTAACTCACAAATGTTATCACAGTTTAAGGTATTGCATAATATCTTCTATACCACAGTAAGTGGTAATGTTGCGCCTTTGAAAAGTAAAGAAAACCCTGCCATCTTAAACTTCAGCAATTCTTGATCTTGCGTTTATAATGTACTTAATATGTATCTCAAGAAATGCTGTGAGCCGTCAGTTACTGAGGCTCCGCTGATCTACAGCTCAGTCATTCTTGAGACCCCAACTTACTGATTTGGAAATAACCAGCAATTGTAAATGCACAATAGTTACCAACTTCAGTCATCTCTAAGTAGTGAAGTCCTCCTTTTCATCTGTGAACTGCTTGTAAACTGCTACTGGCAGTCCATTGCTTTTCCATGTGTGTTGTGGAGTTGTAGCACCTAATATACCAGGCACTTGTACTGATATGGAATCAGCTCCACTCCTAAATCTCTCTGGCATATCCCTTACCTACATCTACCTGGGATCAAGATTATCAAGGAACTATCAACAATAGTCACTAACCTATATGGATTGGGCCTATAAGGATGCTGTGGGCCTATAAGAATGCTGGGAAGGGACTCTTCATTAGGGACTGTAGTGATAGAACAAGGGGTAACAGGTTCAAATTTAAACAGGGGAAGTTGGGATTGGATATAAGGAGGAAGTTCTTATACTGTAAGGATGGTGAGGCACTGGAATGGCTTGCCCAAGGAAGTTGTGAATGTTCCATCCCTGGCGGTGTTCAAGGCCAGGTTGGACAGAGCCTTGGGTGATCTGGTTTAGTGTGGCGTGTCCCTGACCATGGCAGGGGGTTTGGAACTTTATGATCTTAAGGTCCTTTCCAACTCTAACTATTTTATGATTCTAACCGCCAGTGTCAGCAGTCTGTAAATTGAGGCCTTTCCTACAGCCCATTAGATTGTTCTGCAGTCTCTCTCAGCTTTGTCTTTCTACTCTCTTCTACACCTGCCCGAAATCTCTACTGCTTCAAGGATTTAGACAACTCCTTGAAAAGCTTGAACATGTTAAATACAGACCTAGAAATAAGCTGCTTTAAATTATCTTTCTTCCAAGAAGTTACATATATTTCAACCCTAAAGCATGGATTGCTAGCTGGAGGGTAATCCAGCCTTCAGAGTAATGTGAACTTTATATAAACCATGCTTAGCTCCTCCCCTGTGGCAGTTCAGAGCTGCCACTATGCACAGCTTCAGCAGTGAAATATTTTCTCCCCACCCCCAGGGCAACTGCTAAATGCCTGCCCATGTGGATCTCCTTATCCAATAGGCTAATTTTGAATTAAACATACTGAATTTAGGACAAAAAACCTCAGGAACTACGTTTCATGCCCTGGGGTATTATGACAGCTCACAGGAGTTGGTCCACACCCACACTTGTTAACAGATTGCCACAAAAGCAAAACAGGAGATAAGGGAAGGGATACTGTGGAGTAGTAGGTGATAGATCCATCAGTGACACCATCTTACCATAATAAAGATAACACTTCTAAATGACAAGCACAGCTCAAAGGAGGAGATGCTTAAGCTCTCTGACGTACTGACTCCTCTCAGTAGTCTTCTCTTTGATCTACTTCAGGCTAGAACTCTACGTCTAATTACATAAAAAGCTTAAGCAAAATGGAGTTCAGAAACAGAATGTGTGCAGACAGTAGCTGCATGCAGTGAGAGTGCAGGTTTGGAAAAAAAAAAAAGGAAGAATTTCAAAAGCCAAGTGATTTGCTTTTATAATGATTAATTTGAACTATTTTCACTGATGATTGCCTATAACATAAAGTGAGACCAAAGTAAAAAATAAGATATCCCACAGTCCTAAGATTAGACATAAGATACCTTTTCAGTGCACTGTACAGATAAAGTAGGGCCAATAACCTTACTTCACAGGTTGTGTTAAAGTCAGTATGGTTTGGTTTTTTTACCCGTAACAAAGCAATATTTAAAAGGCAGGAACAATCTTGCAATTATTTTTTAATGCCACCAAATGGAGAAACTAAAAAAATTCTGAGAAATAAATCTTCTGACATGACAATACTAAAAGACTGAAAATTTACCAATGAAAATAACATCTGCTAAAATTAAAATTGTCTTTGAAATTTGATAAGCTGTATAATCGTGACTAAAACCAGTCCTTAAAAATATTTGTTATGTTGTTCTCAGTATCACTAATTTAGCACATATGCTTCTGTTGAAAAACAAGAAACATCCACCAGTGTGCTTTTTATATATAAATGAGTACCAAGGAGATGAAGCAAGAGCAATGGATAAACAAAATTAACTGAATGTTTTACTAGAGAGTTGACATGACTAATATACTTTTTTATTTTATCATTAGAAAATGTATTCCTTGCTCTCAAGTTTCTGTAACTGGATACCAGATACCTTGTTAAGTAGCAGTGTGATTCATGTATAGCTTTAAATAACATTAAGATAACGACAGAACTGTTTGGTCATGGTAAACCATTAACACATCTCAGTTTATGGAGCTATGTTTCAATAATTTTAACAGTAAAAAATACAAACACGTCAGAAGACCTGGGCCATAAACTTCTATGATATACTATCCCTATGCCATTTCCTGTTATGAAATTCAGTGTTAAATGGTTCAGTGTAAAATGTTTATGAAAGATCTATTCACCTGCCATGCATAAGTGTCATGAAAGAAGTGATTCATACACTCCTAACTTCAGGTGTGTCATCCCACATGTCTAAAACAAAGTATAAAATCCCATACAGTGAATGGAGTAAGCTGTCACTGTGCCAAAGTCCTGACAAAATACATCCTCATGGGAAGATATGGGTAGCTTCAGAGCAGTTCCACTGTGTTACGATATGATTTATGCTACTCCAGTGCTTCTCAATCTACATGAACCTTCTGGGGAGCCTACTGTGACCAAGTATTGACTTAGAGTGATGTTTCATAATCATTTTGAGCCAAAACACCTTTATGCTGTCTTCTCCACATTTTTTCTCACTGGCTATGCACTCCCACTCTCACCACATCTCATCACTAGGGTTTGTTGCATTCATATCATCATCAGCATAGCAAGCCATCTAGTTTAATGTATGGATTTATTTCCTTTTGAATTACTTTTGATAGCATTTTACTCCTAATTTAAATTTTGGACTTAAACTAGGTTGTACTGCTATTGTTGGTTACATTAACATATGTATCTACTACAGTAAATAAATTGTTCTGAATACCACCCTGGAAAAACTAATTATCTTTCATTCCCTAATAGTAATTCCAACTAATTTCATTCTTGGATTTTGCCCTTGTACATTCAATTTCTGTTTGCTCATTTGATTGGGGTGTTTTTATAAAGAAGAATAATCTCACTGATTTGAGTACTCACATGGCAGAAGGTATTCATGTTTATAAGCTTTTTAATGCTTAGAAATGCTTGACCTTTCCAAAGTGCTGGAAAACTAAACAAAGCACCTTGCATACTGTATCTATGATAAAATATCTGTTTTGATATTAATTACCACTTGAAAAAGGAAAAAAAAATGTATAATATTGGCTGCTTTATTTTTAAGTCATCTTTCTTTATGTGGGAATTGAATCAACAGCTTAAAAAGTCTCCCAAAAAGAAATCCTCTGATTTTAACTTAAGTGGAATGAATGTGCTGTTTCAAAGAAAATAGCCAGATTAAAAAGACACAACAAACCCACAGAAACTATCTACTAATATTTAAACTATAACAAACGCATAGGTATCTTTGGTATCAGTCTCTAAAAGTACTACAAAATCAGCACCAAGAAGCTAGTCCTCCTATAATTTTTAATGAGCAGAAATGTACTACACATGCTTTTAGAAATCCCAAGAAAAAATCTGACCCTCAATGAATTACTAAAAACTACAAGCATATCTTACTTCAAATTAATTGCCTGGAAAACCGTGAAAGAAACAAAACATATGACCCTACAGCCTCACATCTCCAGGCCTTCCATCGCATTAGTGTAGATAGAGGTAATTTTGCAATGCTTGTTCTAATTTTTTCTTAATAACACAACTTATTTAACTGAGGCTATGTGCTTCTTTTGTTTCTGTAGTGAATATAGGTAGTCACTTAATATGTTTTATTTCTTCGTAAGTACAACATTTTTTCTAATATTTCCTTTCCTGCAAATATTTTCAGTCATTATATACTCGTTACTGGAAAAAGACCAGTATATTTGTAATATAGCAGATATAGATTTAAAGGATACTTTCAGCATTTGAAATTACTGATGCACTAGAGGGTGACATTAACTGGTTCAAGGTAGATGGCAAGACAGGCCTCACAAATAACTAGATCTTGGGGTGTAAATTTAACTTCTGGTTTTACTGAACTGGATGCGTTCTCCATCTTTTAACTTCCCAGCTCCATGGTTTTCAGGTTACCTCTGAGTTCAGTGAAACAAGTGTTCACCACAATTTTCTTTGGTTTGGACTTTTTTTTTTTTTTTTTAGTGTACACTTTCAGATTAGCATGAAAACTAGAGTGCTGAAAAAATATGGGTTTTTTTTCAGATTATTTTTGTGTGTGGAAACAAGAAAAATAACAAACTAGTCCACTGTCAGAATTTTACCTTAGGCAGAAGTATAAGAAATTGAAAAGACAGATTGTGGAAAATACTATTGTATTATCTTTTGCCTTATAGATGTCTAGAGCATTCTGAGAGGGATATAAGTCACAAATTATGAGTGGTATGTGAATGTTGAATACATTGCCAGTAATTTGTTGTCAGATATGAAGTTTGGACTAATAGCTATGTTTATCCTAATATCCTCAAGCCTAACCCAAAGCAAAGGAGTTCACTGACCTATAGTTCTTGAGCATGCATCCATCACTAATAAAGTGTAGCATGAAGGTTTACAATACATGACATAAGTAAACTATTCTTGGAATTTGTTTTTTTTTTTTCTATTAAGTAACTATGCTACATAACATCAAACTGAATTTTCATAAGTCTTGTTTTATTTGAAAATTCCTTAGGTATTAAATATAATAGCAAATTAAATAGCCAGTGAATTGGGCATTTATAACAAATTTTTATTTATTATATCTAGGGATTCTATATGTTATTTCATCCTCACTCAATAAGCTATGTAAATGGACAAGCATAGCACCTCAGTATGCACAGCTTGAACTTCAGTGTTATACGTCTGTTAACAAATACAAAAAAATATCCTATTAAACTGATTGTTTCAAAATATTCATACTGTTATGATGTTCTAAAGCTTAAGAGCTTATCACAAGCATTTAAGCCCTTCAACCTCTCAGTGTTCCTCCAAATAACTTTCAATTTTCTATTGACGTGACAAACTGACAAATCCACAATAATTATTGCTAGTAAGAATGCATGTAGATTTAGATGGATCTTTCAAAATGAAACCTGTGTACAGCACTAAATCTTCATATAATCTACAAATCCACAATACACCTAAGACAAAAACAAATGTTCAATGCAGCTTCTTGTAAGACCACTCCTCATTTGGGCTGCATGAGTATATCTTGACTTCACCAGTAATGCTGGAAAACATTTATTCTAGAACTGGAAAGCAGACTAATTCTTGGGAGGAAAAAAAAATCCCCAAAACAAAACAACAAAACTGTAATAGTGTTTGCTATTGCACCAATAGCCCAGAGACATCCTTATTGAGATCAGCTTGACATGAGGAACATTGTAGCTCACAAGACAACTGTAGCTCTAAAGCAGAATATTCTGGAGGAGTTCATTAATTTAAAATACTTTTCAATGATAAGTACTTACACTGTATTAAATTCTGATTTTGACATTTATTGGTTATTTTTCTAATGCTTTTGCATGGTACCATTAAGTGACATTTTTTACTTTGTATGCAAGGAAATGTTTGTATTTCTTTTAACATCAGACACAATGAAGTGTCTAGATATAATTTAGAAACATAAAGTATAGCCTGAAGCCAAAAATCTGGGAAAAATGATCACAGAATGAAGTGATTCTTGATGTTTCAGATTTACACAATTAGTGCCTTTTGAAGAACTGTGAACTGAGAAACACACAAACACTGGGGGAGAGCAGGGACTGCCCCAGCTCCCTGCCGCACCGGCCAGTGACCTGTTAACGAAATCACAGCCTACCTCAAGCTCCAGGTTCAATGCTTTCCCTTTTCTGTGACACACATTCCACTTCTCTGCCTTCCACCAACACATTTGTTTTCCATCTGAAACACACTCTGGAAGCCTAACAGGTTTTGTGGCAGTGTCTAGACCAGTCTGCAAAATGTGGTCACCTCAAGCCTCAGGTGCTTAGAAGGATGTTGGCTTAGGTGACTATCTAAAGTTTGACTTAAGTCAATCTTGGCATTATTCCAACAGTAAACTATTTTGCAAATTTTGCTGAGTATGCACTGGCTCCCTGAAATGAATGCTAACTACCCTCAGGGAAAGTGAAACAGCTTTCAAAGCACGACCACAACATTAGATCTAGAAGTGGAACAACATAATTTTCATGTCAGGGAACTATCCAGTTCTCATTTTTTTAACATGCTTTTAAACAGCAAATTGATATATTTTTCTAACTTCCTGATATAAGTCTAAGTAGTGTAGCTTCACATTCATTTGCAGTTAGACTTTCCCATCTGTGCCTAAAAGTGACATTTTCAAATTAACTCTTTCATAGTCATCAATAGCTATTTAGTTTTCTAGAAAGTGTCTTTTCCAAATGCAGCCCTTCTCAAATTATTTAATTTCTTAGAATTACAAGAAAACAAATGTGATTAATTCTAAAAATCATAGTAAAAAGCCAGCCATGAATAATTACACCTTTTATTGAAATAGTCTCACCCATGCAGTATATTTAGTAAGATGGCATCAAAGCCCCAAAAGGTTCTGCCTTCTGCTTTTTTCATCAAAAATATCTCAGTAAGCAACATTAGTTAGGATAAAAATGTGTGGAATCACTTTGTTTTCTGTTCTCTATGCTCGTTCAAGCAGAAAGATAAAATCATCTAGGATTGTCATTCAGAAGTTTTCTGAGTTGGTACATCAGAAACAATACCTTTAGAACAACAGAAAGTAGCTCTAGAGGGAAATATGTTACATCTTCCTTTTTCTAGAATTGTTTCTGAAAACATATATATAAGCATCTCAGAATATTACCTGAATAGCATGAATAATTTTAAGCAACATTTCATTAATATTAAACCAAAAATGAATTCTTCTCTGTCCACTATTAGCCATATGCTGGCAAGGACCATAAAATGTTCTGCCAGTGACTGTCAGAATTAATTTACAAGCCTTCTGCTTTTTCTGGTGCTGCAGAATGTACTGAGTTTTGCTTGCCCTTTTTTTTTTTTTTTTTTCTCTTTTTTCTATGAGATTTAGAAAACCACCAGATTTGTTTCCATTTGTTTCTGTAGCTAACATGCTAGAGGATCTACCAATAGGCTACTGTTCTGACCCCAAACCATAATTCCAGCATAGCTTACTGAGGACTATTTGTTTCTTACAAGTTGCCCTCTGTGTCCATCTACAAATAAGATGGATTGTCAAATCCTGCAAACTCTAGTAACTCATGCACTTAGCTTTGGAGCCTTAATTACCTGTACAGCAGTAGGAGACCAAAGGGAAAAAAATATACCCACCATCCACTAGGCTAGAAAACAATAAGCGAAATGTTTTCTTTATGCATTAATTTCTCTCAATTTATCTTTACATATATATGTTCATACATTCAGAATAATCAAGTCCTATTATATTAACTTCTCACTGTTTTCTGGGTGGTTTTAGACCAGTACAACATTTACAATTACAGAACATCTTTGAAATTTTTCAAATAATTGCCAAAGCAAAGAAGTCTTTGAAGCAGAATTTACACCATTATATCTGTACCTATAAATATATAGAAAAGGGGAAGTTTGGAAAGAAAAGCTCAGGTAAACGTAACTGTAGACTTTCAGCAAAGGTAAAAAAACCAGCATCTGGTTTAATATTCCAATATCTGAAACATTAAAGAGTTTAATATTCAGTATCAATTGCTGCCAATTTTTTTGTGAACAACATTTTAGATGGTATATGACACATCTCTCCATGGGAACAATGTTTAAAGTCTTTTCCATGAAATTATAGTCAACATACCATCACATTGTCTTCATACATTAACACATCAAATACCTTCATAAAATCTGAATATAAACTATGTGTTTGCTACTTACCTAACTGGGTCTCCTGAACTGTTAGCTTACTCTCCAAGGGATGCAAAAGCTTCGGTGGTTTATCTGTTAGCGGTGCTAGAAAAGAAAGACATTCACATATATAGTTTTCTGATTACTATTGGGTAGCATAAGACTTGATTTTATACTTATCCTTTCAGATATGTTTCAAGGTTTTTGCTTTTTTTTTGTTTAAATAATGCTCATGTGTTCAGTAGCTGTAAATACTTCTACTTAGAGAGTAAATATAGCACTGATATTTAGAATCTTTCACATGCTAAGATATTGAATTCACTTCCATTAATAAAACTCATATCTTTAAACCCTCACAAAAACATTCACTGATATAATTTTGTATTTTCATAAATATTATCCAGCATTTCATTGTTATAATATTTAAGTACTTTTCTATCAAATGTCATTATTAAAAAAGAAATAATATGATCAAAGTTACTGTAAAACAATTTTGAAATTTTGATTAAGATTGTATTTAAAAAGATATGCCACTGCTGAAACATTTGACAATAGAGTACTAAAAAAAGGCTCAGTTTTCAAAATCTAAGGGACAGATACGGGGAAATAATGTCAAGATTAGTAAGATTACTTTCTAATAAGATTATTTTCATCCTCCTTTTTGATCTACCCTGAAATAATACTAGGATAATTATGCAAATTTTGGAATAGGAAGAGTTTTGTAGTGGTCAAAAAGCTTTTGAAGGTTGTTGAAGCATGTGCACACCATGCATCTAAATAGTACAGTCATTCCACTAGATTTATGTAACATCTTCATACTTTATTCACAGAAGTGATATTGATTAGTACTACATTTGTTGATAGCAAGTGTAATGCTTACTGATCTCTGACAGATAAGTGCATACAATACGAGAAAAAAGGACATTCATTTATTTTTTTCTTTAAAATTGATAGTGAACGTTCAGGGTAAAGCTCCAACTTTTGTAGTCACCTGGAACACTTTGATGTTTTTCTTTTCAACATTAATTTATACTTCAGTCTTTAACACAGATTATGGGCTGTCAGAGATTTAAAGTACATTTGACATTTTGATGTAACTCTATAATATTTCTTCCCTCCAACTTGTCAAAATCACTGTTCCCTTTCTTACTGACACATGCATCCACATGTGTATGGGTTTAATCTACTAACACACTCATCTTCTGTCAGTTGAACTGTGGGAGAGGTTTATGTATTCCCTTTACTGTTACCTCTCCTCTTTGATTAAGGTATGATGCCTTTTAAAATCTACAATACAAATTTCAACTTTGCAACACTGACAGAATGGATCTATTATCTACTCATATGTTTTGGCATTACAGAGGTATTCCTTTATCTGACCAGAGCACAAACCCACCCAGTTGGTGTCTGGGATGTTGACCCTATCAAATCTAGGACTGAATCAAAATATTTCTTCAAGGATAGGAAAAGAACAGGATTTGGTCCACAGACTTTTCTTCCATTATTTTTTCCAACAACAGGTTCTACTTTTTTATACTTTTCTAGGAAATAATTCTAGTCTATAGACTCTGGAGAGAGCCACAACTGCGAAAGACTTTTCTTTACACTGTTTTCTGATTTGAATTATTTTTAGCTCCTTTTGTTTGGGTTTTTTTTGGTCCTTTTTTTTTTTTTTGGTGGTGGGGGAGATAACATGGATAGAAGGCAAAAGAATTCGAAATACATTTTTTCTTAAACTGAAAAATTAGTCATTTCCATTTCTTTACTCCTCTGTAAAGGCTCATAATTTATCAGCACATTGCAATTTTTTAACCATCATCCACTATGAATTTAAATTTAGTTTTGCAGTTCTGTCATTTTCAAGTCAATTACTATTCATCAGATAATGTCTTCTGAGTCACTGTTGTTCTAAATCTGTTTTGAAACTCTTCCAGCAAACAAAGTTTTCTCATTCTAAGTAAAGATATAGTAACTGGTGGAGTTAATCTGAATGCAACAAATAAGTAGATTAGAAAACAGTATTTTTCTCAGTTAAGGAAAGACTGACATGTGATAGTCACCAATATCTGTGGCCAGGAAAAATTAATGCTTAATAAGACAGTGCAACTCTAAGCTCTTTAAACTGGGGCAAATATCAGTATGTTAGTGTTGCATTCCCTACTGATGCCTGCCAACCTAACACTGCTGTGGGTATGTCTGTACTACAAGCAATCACATCTTCCAGGGCAAACTCATTCACCCATCTTGAAAATGCAAAAAAAAAAAAAATAAAAAAATAAAAATACCCTGGGTATTCTGCATTGCAGAGATTTAGGCTGTAGGGAAATATTGTGAATGGGAGTAATACAGGCAAGGAAAATAATTTCTGTAACTTGGTATAATTAGAATCTCAGATTTTCAAAGGTGATTTGAAATGTGCCCTCAGCCAATCAACACCTTTAGTGTCTGTTATTTCATCTATTTATTAACCTGCAAATATATGTAGGTTTTCATTGCAATTAATCATATGGACTGAGGCAGAGGTGGAAATATCTCTAGCTGCCTCTCTCTCTCTTTCAAGTTTACATTCTCCACAGAGAGCAACATTAATGGACAGCACAGAGTATCTGCAACCCTTGTTTGATTTAGAAACTCTGAAGTAGACGTATGCATCTCCTATAAACCATTTTATGTCCTTCAAACCGTGGGATTTGGCTTCTTAACTGGGTCAACTCACCATGCAACAGGCTATTCAAAATTAATATAATTTTCAGATGGGTCTATTGAGGCACAGTCATCTACTAAATCAAACAGCAAACCCAGAAATTCATCCTTGCCTCCTAAACTTTTACTAACAGCAAGAATCAAACAAAAATTACAAAACTCACAACTACATCTGGTCTCTTAAAAAGTTAAACAACTTTTTTCTTTTTTATTAATAGATGCTGGAAGGCAGTAATTTTCATGTCCTACAAAAATATTCATGATTTCAAAGCACTTGCTGTTCTTCCTGTTCTGTACTGTATACAAAGAACCAGAATTCTTTTGAATGTGTTTAAAAAACACAAAGACAGGGTCCTCTGCCCACCACGCAGTAGTTATCAACACGGTTGTCGTACAGTAGGAACACAGTATTCGGATTCTTGCATAAGTGAGTTCTTGCCTGTCGGCAAGAATCTTAGTTCCTGGATATTATTGCCTACTGATGCATGGGTGTACTTCTCCTTCCCTCTCTCTCTCCCCCGCCCCACTTTTTTTTTTTTCTTTCTTTCTCTATTGATAGTTTAGTTTGTTGTTTTTTTTTCCTTTCCCACTTAAGAGTTAAGAAAACTGGTATAATCCTCTCAAAAAATGAGGTTTGACAGGTCAGATTCTTTAAAAAGAAAAAAACAAACAACAAACAAACAAACAAAGATGCTGGTTGACTGGATCATAAATCAAGTTTATGGCCAATCTTATATTTGATTTCCAAACCACCAGTGATGAAATGTGTCACAAATATGTCAAACTTGATTTTGATTAGAAAAAACCTAAAGTTAAAAAAAATAATCATGAGTAACCAATTCTGAAGCTTTATTAAAAATTAATATTTAACTCCAGAGATACCATCCAGTTGCAGATACATTGATCCTGCTCAAAGTGCCTAAATTCATATTCAAAGTCTATCAGATTGGTTTTACATTTAAAACATATTGAACAATTTTTCTTGTGGTAATGAAAGTGAGAGCCATCACAATCTGTCACCCTCCTAGTAACTAGCCAGAAGATAATATTTTTACATCAGCTGCCTACTTCCATACTGCTCTTTCTAAGCTGCCCTTTTAAGTTTAGAAGCTTATGGTCACATGGTATATACATTTCCCTATGCAAAATTCTGTTATATGAAGAGACCACCCACCTGTTACAATTTAGCAGAGCTAATGAAGAAAAGCCTAATTCAAACTGTACATAAAAAAAAAAATCACAAATCTGGATATCAAAAATAGAACTGCCTTAAACCCCACAAGCTTTATAATAGAAAAATAAATAAATCCAAAGTTCTATGTTTATGTCTGTTTTACAAAGTGCTCTCAGATTCTTCCTTGCAAATTGCAATGATTACAGTTAGTTTCAGTTTCTTAGAGGCAGGAAGGGCTGTGGAGTTGCCTGCAACTCAGAAAGCCAGTTTATTGGGTAGACACTTCCTGCAGGGAAAAAAAATAAATCGCAGGAATGGCTGCCTTACCTGGCCAGTCTGAGTTATGTATATTTCAGAGTATTTCTTGTTCAACTTTTTTATTGAAGTAAAACTTCCTTTCTGAGGATGAAAACCCTTCTGATCCTTCTGAGATTTGAGAAAATACAATGAGATTAAACCTCTTATGTTTATGAATTTAAACCATTTTTAGAAAAAAATCACTGACATAGCCCTGTAACGCATTGCAACTAAGGCAAAGAATTAAATCGGGCAAGGAATTCATTGCTATGCTAAGGCAAAATATGCGCACACTTTGAAACCAAAGGAAGCCAGAGGGATGGAGTTCTTTTCTTGAAGTCCACACTGTTTCTCTGACTTCACCCTGCAGTTAAGAAAGATCCCCCATCTCAACTTGCCTCTAGAAATTAAGGAATTCCTCATTACTATTATCTTCCTTGCTGATTTTCTGTGCCTGGATTTCTTTTTGTGCTCCCTTCATTCTGCTAATTTTGCCACAGGCAAATGACTCTGGGGACAAGACACCTCTGTCAGAGAAGGGATATCAGGTCTGACTGACTAAAAGCTGAACCTTCAGGCACTTCTGAGCATGGTGCCTGGCACTACTCCCTACTCCTCATGCCCTCAGAGTTGGATGGTGTCTGGTTATTAAGAGCATGTGGTGTGTTTACCTCTCTACCTACTACATCTCAACATTTAACCAAGCATTTTCAAGCATGATAAACTTATACCAATGGCAGCAGAGAAGATCTGAAATGAGATTAAAACAATATATTTGATTTTTATACTGCTGTGATAGGGTCCGTATCATGATGGGGCTCTTGAAATAAAGCACTGTCATTAGAAAACCACCATTTATGAAAAGCTGGTATAGATGGCAATATTTAGGAATCACAAGTAATTATAAGAATAGAAGGAAAAACGACAGCATTTCAGTTGATAAGTGCTATACCTTGGAAAACAGTTGTGTATGCTTTTGGTTCCTTTTTTTTTCCAATAGTCATGTCTGTAAAAGAAATAATACAGTAACAGTAGTGTACCGTAGGCTGCAATAAGATTAATTATGTGCAGCCTGAACCTGCAGCCTTGAAACATTGGTATGCACAGTTACTGACCAGATGAATACTAATTTGAAGAACTCTCAGGTTCCTTAGAGCAACTGTGAGCAGAGCAAAACTTAGGTAATGCAATACAAGGATGTTGTTTTTTTTTTCCTTATTTCTCCTAATATATGTATAGCTCTACGTATTCAGATATATCACTAGAGAAATCATTGCCTTTTTAAAAAAAAATATATATGGCAAGGACTTCCATAGAAAGGGAATTCTTTATAACTTCTTCATACTTCTAACAACCTTAAATCTCATTTCTCAGCTACAATCAGATTAGTTTTCATTCACAAGGGCATCATTTAAAAAATGTATGCCATGAATTGCATAGTAGCCTTGTAAAACTGTCTCACTGTGTAAACAAAGCTGGTTATACACTGAATCAAGCAGTTCAAACTGAGGGCAGATACATATACAGATACTAAAGTTACATGTGTGAAGACATAGGCATGTGACCATAAATGAGTAACCTAATGTGACTTAATTATTACTTCAACTGATTAAGGATCAGCTCTTATCTTCTGAAAAGTTCACATAAATCTTGCATTGAGGAAGAAAAAAAAAATCTGCCTCTTTTTTCAGTTTATGTCTTTCTGTCCTAGGTTCAGTAGTAGCAGTCATTTTTCTCCTGGTAGCTGGTGCAGTGCTGTGTTTTGACTTTCGGCCTGGGAACAGAGCTGATAATACCGAAATTTTTAATTGTTGCTAAGTCATGTTTACTCTGATCAAGGACTTTCTGAGTCTCATGCTCTGACAGGGAGAAGAGGAAGCCAGGAGGAAGCAGAGACAGGACACCTGATCCAAACTGACCAAAGAAGTATTCCATACCACAACATGTCATGCCCAGAATGCAAAACTGTGGGCAGTTACCTGGAAAGGCAAGATCACTGCTCAGCTGGGCTGGGTATCAGTCAGCGGGTGGTGAGCAGTTGTATTCTCTTCCCTTGTTATTTCCCGTATCATTATTATTATTGGTGGCAGCAGCAGTGGTTTGTGTTATACCTTAGTTACTAGACTGTTCTTATCGCAACCCATGGGAGTTACATTCTTTCAGTTCTCCTCCCCATCCCTCCAGGAGCAGGGGGAGGAAGGGGGGTGGGGGTGGTGTGGTGAGCGAGCGGGCTGTGTGGCAGCTGGGCTTAAACCACGACACTTTCTCATTGTCTTACTGCACATTTAAAATGCCCCAAACCTCTTGTTCTGGGCATAAAAATGAATACAGTCTTTAATTCTCATACCTAATCCTTTCTTCAAATGTTTTTCCAAAACTGAAGTTTAAATCCTCAAATTTTTTACATCAGAAAACTCTCCTAGAAGAACTATGTAGAGCATTAAAGACAATATTAGCAGTTTCTGCGAGAAAGTGCAGAAGCAGATAAAATGGCAACGACAGACCATTATTATGTGAAAGTTACAGTGATGCATACTGAGAAAAGAAGTGACATTGCTAAAATGAAATCTTAAAAGACAGGAAAAGTATTTCTAGGAAGCCTATTTAAGATGCTTTAAACTTGCAAGTCACTTGTGTTTAACAACAGTTACAATATGGGAGAACAGCAAATGAAGCCAGATGTTGAGGTTTTACATTATCTGTTCATCTCTAACTATAGAGTCATAGAATAGTTAGGGGTAGAAAAGACCTAAAGATCATCAAGTTCCAACCCCCCTGCCATGGGCAGGGACACCTCACACTAAACCATGTCACGCAAGGCTCTGTCCAACCAGCCTTGAACATCGCCAGGGATGGAGCATTCACAACTTCCCTGGGCAACCCATTCCAGTGCCTCACCACCCTAACAGGAAAGAATTTCTTCCTTATACCCAATCTAAACTTCCCCTGTTTAAGTCTGAACCAGTTACTCCTTCTCCTATCACTACAGTCCCTCATGAAGAGTCTCTTCCCAACATCCTTATAGACCCCTTTCAGACACCTGAAAGCCTATCTTCATACGGGAGGTGCTCCAACCCCCTGACCATCCTCATGGCCCTCCTCTGGACTTGTTCCAACAGTTCCATGCCCTTTTTATGTTGAGGACACCAGAACTGCACACAGTACTCCAAGTGAGCTCTCATGGGAGCAGACCAGAGGGGCAGGATCACCTCCTTCGACCTGCTGGTCACACTCCTTTTGATGCAGCCTAGGATATGGTTGGCTTTCTGGGCTGTGAGCGCACACTGCCAGCTCATGCTCATTTTCTCATGGACCAGCACCCCCAGGTCCTTCTTCATAGGGTTGCTCTAAATCTCTTCTCTATCCAACCTGTAGCTGTGCCTGGGATTGCTTCGATGTAGGTGTAGGGCCTTGCACTTGGCATGGTTAAACTTCATAAGGTTGGAATCGGCCCACCTCACAAGTGTGTCAATGTCCCTTTGGATGGCATTCCTTCCCTCCAGCGTATCAACCAAACCACAGAGCTTGAGTGTCATTGGCAAATTGATGAGGGCACATTCAATCCCACTGTCCATGTTGCCAGCAAAGATGTTGAACAAGATCAGTAGCGACACCAATCCCTGAGGGACACCACACATTACTGGTCTCCAGCTGAACACTGAGCCATTGACCACAAGTCTTTGCTTGCGGCCATAATTGAATCTGATGTGACACTTATGCTACCCCTATGACTTCAGAGAAGATGTATATATTGGGGGTTTTTTTAATTGTTAGTTTTCTTGAACACAGAGTGACATTTCCCAGTGGTCTCCAAGGAAAAAGTACAAATAATTAAAATGCTGTCATCACAGATGCTAATGCATTCTTGGAACACTAAAGGACCAAAGAGTATATCTAGTTAAAACTATTTAGTGAAATATTAGCCTAACATCTTGACATGATTGGTCTCTTTGTATGGCAGATTTAAAAGTTATATTTTAAACTTAGAAAGAGGAAAGAAAGGAATAAAGAAAGGTTTTAATCCTAAAAGATTTTTTATTCCTCCTTCTTATCCCAAGAAAACAAAAAAGAAAAAGAGACCGTAAACGCACAAAGACAAAAAAAAAATTAAAGGTTCTAAAATACCCAAAATATTTTTTCCTCTCTTGCATAATATTTCTCTGCATTACACCACCGTTTTTGCATGAAATTAATCCCTAAAGCAAGAAAACGGATAGGAGATTTTCTATGTAAGTCTATGAAAATGATGCCATGCTAAAGCCGAGCCTGTCTGTATGGTCTATTAAGTTTGACTGTCCACTAGGAGGCATCAGCTCGCCTGAAGAAAACCTGACTATGAACAAGATGATTGCTGTTGTTGTTGCTATAAAGAAGTGTGATATATTGTCCATGCTTTTAATTAAAATAGAAGTTCTTCTTAGCAAAAGAATGAAACAATGAAACCAGGCATCTGGGAACACTCCCTCCAGGAGGTTTTATGATATTTCATCTTAATGGAGAAGCTCACCAACATTTAGAAATGTTGTCTGGTTTTCCATGTTTATATTACTGGCTCATATGAGTCCTCTAGGCCAAAATAACTATCCTTCTTCCTTCCAGAGTACCAAAAGCGGGTGCTTTGCATATCCATTTTTATACTTCTGGAGGAGGACACCCAGACCAGTTGCTGCTCACATGTAACAGGTCATTCTTGTAAAACATGTCAATAAGATCTGGCATTTTGCGTGGTCTGTAACTGTTCCTTCTGCCTTTATTATGACAGCAACTAGAAGTCAAACTGAGGGCAGAGAAGGCCACTACAATTTGCACGTTTTTGTATTCATGCACTATGCTACTGGTTTCAGTTTGTCTTATTCTCCAGTTTTACCTACACAGAGCTTTCCCCAAAACATCCTTGTCTTTACCAATGGGTGAAACCATGATTAAGCAAATCCAGTTCACCTCAGTTAAACTGTATATGCTGCAGCTTCTTCTGTTGTTTCTATTCAAGACTAATGAAAAATTTTAGGAGGTTGTCTCCTAGCACTTCTTAAGCGTGGCATCACAGACTAATGATTTTTTTAAGTATCTATATGGAACATAATCCTTACCATAACTATTTATAGACATATTTATTTGCTTTTAAAACTCAGAAAAGTATTCTGTTGCTCCTACATCTACGTGTTATATTATGCCTTTGTTTATAAGAGTCTTCAGGGGTATGTTGTATAGATCTTGTATAAAGCTTGTGAAACAAATCGAAACATACGCGGTATTCTTCACAATTGGACTGCCTGAATAGATTACATATTCATGTAGCAAAACAGAGTTATATAAATCATGAAGTTCTGACAAACAAGAAAAGCCAGACTCACACATTTCACATCAAGGAACCATTATGCAACACACACTGTTAAAATTTCTCTGCATATTGTAACAGGTTCTCTTATATTGTTCCCTTCGTCTATTCTCTTTTCTTTTTTCTCTAGGTTAAAATATAGAAAATATAGGGGGAAAGTATCATAAAGTTGTGTTCGCTGTGGCAAGACCAAACACATGTTTTCTTAAAAATTACTGTATTATCCTTACTGCATGACTCCCAGAAAATCTTGTTTATTGTCCAATTAATTAGAAATAACTACATTTTCTCATTCAGCTTCAATTTTATGATTGCCAGTTGAATTTTAGCATTCATTATTATTTCTTTTCCTCAACCTTGTCACAATCATTAAAGTTTTCCCCTGAAATTTATAGTTAATTTTTATTTTTTGCCTATTATTTTATATACCTGTCTCAGATTTAGATATCAAACCCAAGGAACTGAAGTATATTTTCCCTCATTTAAAGTAATTTACTGTAAATTTTAGAAACTTAATTTTAGAATTTTAGAAACTTAATAATAATATATGTGGATCTCCTTATGCCTTGTTTTTGTTATTTTCTCCTGTTCTGAGATTTAGGGCAAATAGTTCTTGGAAATACTGTAGCTCACGACCTTTGAACACAAATTCTAGATACTCTATGCTTCTCTTTTTTTTTCATAATTAAATCTTTCTGCTGATAATGCTGACATTTCAGAATGAGATTTCTCAGCCTCTGAGGAGGCCTTGTAAAGGGAGTAAGACCCTATGCACCCTGACCACTTCAACTCTTCCAAAGAGCTGACATTTAAAGGCCTTGCAAGTTTTTACCTATCACACAGAGTTTCCTCTTTCAGGATTTGTAGTCAACCTTTTAATTCTGTTGCTTTATTTCAAAATAATCTGATTTAAAAAGCAACCTGCTCTTGTTCATTCTGTTCAGTTCTGTCTTAGACCTCTGTACTTCTCTCATTTGATCTTTGAGTCATTTCAGTGATTTAGTTTTCTGAATCTGTCTTAGCTCTGCTATTTGGACATACTGTAATTTCTAGCGACCCGAAAAAAGCGAGGAAAATCCATAATTTCCTCCTTCGTGAACAATATGAGAGCTTTTGTTGCTTTTGTTTGTTTTTTTTTCTGTTTTTTTTTTTTTTCTTTCTGTATTTCTCTTTCAGTGCACATTAAATTTCCTGCCCTGTCAGGCAGCTATTTTTTATCTGCTCCATTCAAGTGGGCTTATTTTCTTTTAAGCTGAGACACTTTGGGCTATAACATAGCAAATGTCACTCTCATCTTCAAGAAAGGCAAGAAGGAGAATCTTGGGGACACAGACCAGCCAGCCTCATTTTGACCCCTATGAAGGTGATAGAACAAATAGTCCTGGAAACGATTTGAAAACATATGAAAGAGAAGAAAACAGTTGGAAATAGTCAGTATGGATTTATAAAGCAGAAAATGTGCTTAATCAACCTAGTAACCTTCAGTGATGAGCTGACTGCGTCAGGGATGTGAGGACAGTAGCTGATGTTGCTCATCTCGACTTTTGCAAGAACTGACAGTGTCTCACAAAACATCCTCACTGACAAACTAACCATGGACTAAATATGAGCTAAAAACTGGATGAACTGCTGGACTCAGAGTATTGCAAACAGCAGCACTAAGTCCAGCTGCAGGCCTGTACTAGCAGTGTATGCCAAGGATCAGTGCTGGGACCAATGCTGTTTAACTTTCTCATTAGTGACCTGGATGATGGAACACAAAACTGGGAAAAGTGGTTGTTAAACCAGATGGGTATGATCCCACTCAGAGGGAATTTGACAGGCTGGAGAAATGGTCTTACAGGAACCTCAGGAAGTTCAACAATGGGAAATGACAAGTACTGAACCTCTGGAAGAATAACCTCACACTCCACCACAGGCTGGGAGTCAACTAATCAGATTAGCTGAGAAGGACCTTGCGATAGTAAAGAACAAGTTAGACATAAGTTGGCAATGTGCTCTTGCATCAGTGAAGACCAGTAGCACCCTGGGCTGCATTAGGCAGAGCATGGCCAGCAGGTTGAAGGACGTGATCCTTCCCCTTTACTCAGCTGTAATGAAACACATTTGGACTGTCAAGTCTAGTACTGAGCTCTCCAACATGAGATGTAGACATACTGGAATAAGGACAGTAAAGGACCAAAATGATGATTAAGGGACTGGAGCATTTCATACATGGAGATGCTGAGAGAGCTGGGACTGCTTATCATGGAGGAAAGAAGGTAAAGGGGGATCTTGTCCATACTTAAACTTTATGGGGGAGGTGAAAATAGAAACAGACTCTTCTCATCAGTGCTAAAGGACAGAAAAAAAGCAATGGCATAAATTGAAATACAGGAAATTCCACTTAAACATAAAGAAAAAATTATTCACTATGAAGATGTTCACATATAGGAACAGGTTGCCCAGAGACGTTGAGTCTCCATTCTTGTATATATTCCAAACCCAATTAGATATGACCCTCAGCAACCTACCTTTGCTGAAGGTCAAATCTCCTGCTCTGAGCAGGGGGATTTGACAAGAAAATTTCTAGCAGGTCTCCATCTTCTTTTTATTTTTAGCAAACATTTGTTCTTACAATCAGGTTTAGAAAGTCTGGAGAATTCACAGGGTGTCCTTAAGGGTTACTGTCTATGCCGCAGATGGGATAGGGATGAATTTAGGGGACATGCCATGCAAATTGCACTGTACAACTCTACAGTTTATCATACAGTTGTTCTGCCCGGTTCTATACTGTGTGTACAGACCCTCTCATAACAGCATGAACCCTGACACAGGGGACTTCAGATTTCCATTATCTCTACACAAAACTTGTCTGAAGCCTAAGCCTGAAGTTTTAGTTTCCATAGATTTTCTGTTTCGTAACATGGTAGGAAGTCAAGGTCTACCACAGGACGTTAAAATCAAGTTATGCAGTCTGTGTAAGGGGAGGGAGGGGAGCATGCCTGAGAACAATAATATCTGGCACTTACTGCCCATTTGATGTACCAAGCTTTAACTAAAGCTCCCTATACAAACCTAGTATGGCAGATGTTACACAGTATCACAGTATCACAGTATGTTAGAGATTGGAAGGGACCTCAAAAGATCATCTAGTCCAATCCCCCTGCCGGAGCAGGAACACCTAGATAAGGTTACACAGGAACGTGTCCAGGCGGGTTTTGAATGTCTCCAAAGAAGGAGATTCCACAACCTCCCTGGGCAGCCTGTTCCAGTGTTCCATCACCCTCACTGAGAAGAAGTTTCTTCTCAGGTTTAAGTGGAACCTCTTGTGCTCCAATTTGTACCCATTACCCCTTGTCCTTTCATTGTTTGCCACTGAGAAGAGCCTGGCTCCATCCTCGTGACACTCCCCCTTTATATATTTATATACACTAATAAGGTCACCCCTCAATCTCCTCTTCTCCAAACTATAGAGACCCAGCTCCCTCAGTCTTTCCTCATAAGGGAGATGCTCCACTCCCTTAATCATCTTAGTTGCCCTGCGCTGGACTCTCTCCAGCAGGTCCCTGTCCTTCTTAAACTGAGGGGCCCAGAACTGCACACAATATTCCAGATGAGGTCTCACCAGGGCAGAGTAGAGGGGAAGGAGGACCTCTCTCGACCTACTAACCACGCCCCTTCTAATACAACCCAGGATGCCATTGGCCTTCTTGGCCACAAGGGCACAGTGTTGGCTCATGGTCACCCTGTCGTCCACCAGGACCCCCAGGTCCCTCTCCCCTACACTGCTCTCTAACAGGTCGTTCCCCAATCTATACTGGAACCTGGGGTTGTTCCTGCCCAGATGCAGGACTCTACACTTTCCCTTGTTATATTTCATCAAGTTATTCCCCGCCCAGCTCTCCAGCCTGTCCAGGTCTCTCTGGATGGCAGCACAGCCTTCTGGCGTGTCGGCCACCCCTCCCAGCTTAGTGTCATCAGCAAACTTGCTGATAGTACACTCAATTCCCTCATCTAAATTGTTGATGAATATATTAAATAATACTGGTCCCAGTACCGACCCTTGAGGCACTCCACTAGATACAGGCCTCCAACTAGACTCCACCCCATAGACTACAACTCTCTGGCTTCTCTCCTTCAGCACACATCACAACATACCCTTAACTTGGCAACAAACAGAGATTAGATATCATAAATATTTGGTCTGCAGAAATGTTATGAAATGTTATGTTATGCTGCTTACACGACCATTATTTAGTACTTGATACATTAAAAAAAATGTAGTTGCAAAAAGTATGTATATATTTATATACTACAATATTTCTAAAGCAAGCTCTTAAACCAGAAAATCATGTTAAAAATAGTACTATTATATATTAAAAAATACCCAAGCAAACAGAAAAACCCAACAAACAAACAAAACACAACACAAAACACCATTTCTTAATTACAAACAAGTTAATAAAAAGCACTAGTGCTGCCAAACAACGTAGATCACGTTAGATTATTTATTTTTCAGATACTGTAATAGGAAAATGATGACAGACTTCCCTCTCTATAGTTGACCTTTTTAAAAAGAAATCTTCTCATACTTTCATTTGGAAACAGAAAATGGTGATTGGACAAAGTTAATTTTATAAATTAAGGAGATTAATGATTACTAAATCATTGTTTTCTTTGTACATTGTTTTCTTTGGTCAGAAAGAGATGTTTTCTTTGGCTAGAAATCTAAGACATCCTATTTCTCTTCAGAATATCTACCATCATGAATTCACAATAACTCTCTTGATTGCTATTATTCAGGTCTCTTCATAATCAAATACCTTCACCTAGAGGAACTGCAAAGCTTTTGCTTAGTTTTCACCACACTTGTTATTTCTTCTGAAAGTAAGGAGGAATTCATAATGCTGTATATATATTGTTTACAGAGAACACAAATCGTTATTCAGGAATTTTCTAATTCTGAAATTTTCAGTAGAAATGCCTACTTTTCTTGACTGGAAAAAAAAAACCACAAAAAAAAACCCACAAAAAAAAAACAACCAACCAAACAACAAAACCCCATGACACATTGTTTTGTGGTTTCTGGCGTTGAAATAGAAGTGTTAATTTTGAATACAACATTTAGAGTAAGATCTCTTTAATATTACTCTTTGTCTGCCTACATTTCTCCTTATTGGTTTTTGTGGCAGAAGCAGTTTATATTTCACAATATTTTGGTTTGAATCAAGGCTGAAGTTAAGAGAGCAGAAATTAACACAAACTCATATTTCAACTGAAGTGCCAGCTATCTATGTTAGAATTTCCTAATTTATCTTGGAGTCTGTCTACAAGGCACTACTCAGTGTTGTCCAGAGTTGTATGAGCCCCATTAGAAAGAATGTATTAGGCACTATTGTGTCTGAGCTAAAATACTCTATTTCAGAAATTCAATAATCTGTGTCGGTGAGCAAGGGAAGAGTGCCCTCCTAAAAAATCTGTGCTGCTCCTAGCATTTGAGCTAACTAAGTGCTACTGTACAATACTTCACTATAATATATCATTAGTTATTATTAGCCTTATTCTGGTTTTCAAAAATGGTATAGCTACTTAGGAGCCCAAGTGCCATGCCAGTTCTCAAAAACTCATGACTTGATATGAATCCCATTTTTTAAATTCCTGTGCTTTTGTAAATCCCACTTGGTATCAGCAGGAATTTAAATTCCTGGAAAGCAAGTGACTTGCCTGAAAATTTTCTTTGGCTGAAAACTTAATTTTCCAGCAAATCAGACTTTTATTTCCCAATGGATAAGAACCTGTAATGTAGAGTCTGTGTAGAAAGTATAAGCATAACTGGTTTTGTATACAAATACTCTTTGAGCTAAGTTCATATAGCTGACTTCCTTTGCATGTTCAAAGAAGTGCATAACCTGTCATGCTAGAGAAAGGATAAAAATAGTTGTCACTTCGGCCACCTAGGTTTCAGAACCTAAAAAGGTAAAGCTATAGCAAACACTTTAAGTTGGTTTTACTGGGAAATGGAGAAAGAAAATCATTGAAGCAGAAATACTGCAACTTTTACAGATGCCAAACAAAATCATAGAGATAATATGAAAAATTGATAATGAGAAAAATCCTCATTCTTGTACTGATTGGAAGATTGTTCCTTGGTACTATTTCATCCTTGTGGCTTCTGTGTTTAGTTTTGATAGCAAGGAACAAATTTTGTCCCATAAACAGGCGTAGGAAATTACTATTGCTTTACATGGCTCCATCTCCTTTAAGCAGAGAAAGAAGGCAAATAGAAATTATCCTGTAGTAGCAGCCATCTTTGCTAGGTAGCGCACTGGCTAGGAGCAGTCTGCCCAGAAGACTGGCAGCTTTTTAATGTTCTTAAATTCTTAGTAATCAAACAGGCTTTAGGCAGTAAACATAAGGACACAGTGCCTCCCCAGGCTGGACAACAAGCTAGTATACTGGAGGAAGAAAAAGAGGATCTTCTGAGTCAAATGAAAAATAGATGATACCTTCTGTATTCCAAGAGAAGATAAACTCAGAAAGAAGCAATGCTACCAACAAAACCTAAAAGAAGACCAAACCCAAACAAACCTCCCAACTTTTTCTTATACTTTAAGCAGGTATACACCAAGCTAAGCATGATTTTATGGATATTCATACTAATTATATTAGTATATTAGTAACTTCCACATATTAACAAGGGTGAGGGATGAGAAACATTTTAAAAGGTGTGTATTTTAATTACTAAAATATGCTGACAGATGCTTAGGTAGATTTTCAAAGTCTTTGGGTATCACATTCCCATTGTACCCTGCAGTTACTGGGTATTTTGGAAAACCAGGCACTGTACATTATGTACAAAGGTCAGAGTACATGTCAAAAGCATAAAGTCTATTCCAAGATTTTCTTTCTGACTCAGTTATATCAATTATGTATAGTCACAATATTTGTCATTCTTTTTCATGTAACATCTCCCAAAGATGATCCAGAAATTATTGCCTCCCTCAGAAGTATGTTTCACCTGTACCATGTGTTGGTGGTACATATAGAAGTTTTCTCCTGTATTGTGTTATACTACCATCCATGGCATAGTTTTCATTGTTACCAGTGGTTTTCACTTGAACCTCAAAAGCTATCACAGGCCCTTCTAATGACTGAATCATGATATATATATACATATATATCCCTATATATAACCCTATCTAGAAACACTGAAAGTACCAGTATATATACACACACCAGTATATGTGTATATATATATATATACATATATATATATATATATATATATATAAAACCCTATCTAGAAACACTGAAAGTACCAGATCAGGGACAAAGGTAAATAATGAAACTATTATTCAAATCAAGTAGAAAGAAAAAAAGTAATTACTATATTTTTTAGCAGTTTGAGAAATGCCATGCTTACGGTGTTACACTTTGCTTCCTATCCCGATGCTCGGCTTCCCTATTTGTTTAATACAAACCCAGTTAAAGCCTCATTATAGTTGTTTAGAGCTGATCACTGGGGAATACACACTAAACAGTGATGTTACAAGAAATGGTACCTCAACTAGTGTGGTGGCAAGCTTAACAGGCTGTAATGGAATAACTTAAATTAGTCATCAACTTGACTAATCACAAATTGCAAATGTAGACACCACCACTATAGAAGCTAAAAAAACACTCCTGGAAAAAAAAAAAAAACAAACACAACAGCTTGTGGGTATTTTTTGTGTTAGGAATAAATATCATTTTCAAGCATGCTCAGTGACAGAGAGGAAGAGAATGAGAAGCAAAAGCAAATCACTCCCAAATTCACTTTGCATAAGGAACAATGGAAGAAAGTATGGCAACATCACACATTTCTATTGAAATCAGCTGCTTCATGTATAAATGCAAAGCTTCAGACTCTTGCAGCACTTGAAGATTTTCCCCCATCATTATTTTGATAGAACTGAATTTATCAAGTGTTTGTGGGTTCTCAAACCAATTTCATATGTATATATTTATCCTTCATGCATATTTCAAAAATATTCATCAACATGCTACAAGTTAAGCATTGTTCAGCCAGACTCACTTCCAATAAATGTGAAATGGATATATTTCATTTATGACAACAATAGAAAAACAAGAAAATAAATAAATAATAAGAATTGTCAAAGCTAGGTATATTATTACAGTATCACAGTATCACAGTATGTTAGAGATTGGAAGGGACCTCAAAAGATCATCTAGTCCAATCCCCCTGCCGGAGCAGGAACACCTAGATAAGGTTACACAGGAACGTGTCCAGGCGGGTTTTGAATGTCTCCAAAGAAGGAGATTCCACAACCTCCCTGGGCAGCCTGTTCCAGTGTTCCGTCACCCTCACTGAGAAGAAGTTTCTTCTCAGGTTTAAGTGGAACCTCTTGTGCTCCAATTTGTACCCATTACCCCTCGTCCTTTCATTGTTTGCCACTGAGAAGAGCCTGGCTCCATCCTCGTGACACTCCCCCTTTATATATTTATATACACTAATAAGGTCACCCCTCAATCTCCTCTTCTCCAAACTATAGAGACCCAGCTCCCTCAGTCTTTCCTCATAAGGGAGATGCTCCACTCCCTTAATCATCTTAGTTGCCCTGCGCTGGACTCTCTCCAGCAGGTCCCTGTCCTTCTTAAACTGAGGGGCCCAGAACTGCACACAATATTCCAGATGAGGTCTCACCAGGGCAGAGTAGAGGGGAAGGAGGACCTCTCTCGACCTACTAACCACGCCCCTTCTAATACAACCCAGGATGCCATTGGCCTTCTTGGCCACAAGGGCACAGTGTTGGCTCATGGTCACCTTGTCGTCCACCAGGACCCCCAGGTCCCTCTCCCCTACACTGCTCTCTAACAGGTCGTTCCCCAATCTATACTGCAACCTGGGGTTGTTCCTGCCCAGATGCAGGACTCTACACTTTCCCTTGTTATATTTCATCAAGTTATTCCCCGCCCAGCTCTCCAGCCTGTCCAGGTCCCTCTGGATGGCAGCACAGCCTTCTGGCGTGTCGGCCACCCCTCCCAGCTTAGTGTCATCAGCAAACTTGCTGATAGTACACTCAATTCCCTCATCTAAATTGTTGATGAATATATTAAATAATACTGGTCCCAGTACCGACCCTTGAGGCACTCCACTAGATACAGGCCTCTAGCTAGACTCCGCCCCATAGACTACAATACCGTGTTTCTCTTCTGGGAATACAACTAGCTTTAAAGTACAAGGTGGATTCAAGCTATCAGAAATCAGCAAGCAAGAAGTTGGAAACATTTGTGGTGTAACAGAACCCTGGAGCTATGCTGTAGCTATTTTCCTGAGGAAAACCTCATGCTAGGATGCAATATGGAAGGTAAAAGATGTTATGGGGAATGTGTACCCCTTAATGTATGCACATCTTTTCTACAACTTCCTCCTTCTTTTTTAAAGGGAAAGATGAGAAAGGAGGAGATTTAGCTTTAATACATACTTCAGTTCAAACCAAACCATATGCACCAGAGAACAGAAAATGCAGAAATGCTGTGCTAATTAAAAAAAGTATATAGCAAATCATACTATAAAATTATCATGTGAAATGTTGAATTGATTAAAAAAAAACCACATTCACAAACAAATATTGTAAAGCTATTAAAAGCAGGCAGCAATAAATCTACTGAACAGAAAGTATTGCTGAAAGATGCACAATTTTGCAGGCAATTTGTGCCTTATTCACATATTAATCAGAATGTCTCATCAATATGTGGATATTTCAAAAAGAGTTTCTAAGAGTGTACTCAATTGTGTGAAACATCAGAATCATGAAGTGGTTGAGGTTGGAAAGGTCCTCAACCTGGAGGTAATCTAGCCCAAAACCGCTGCCCAAAGCAGGGTAAAATAACCAACACATGTTCAAGGGACCTTAAAGAAATAATCTTTGTTGTATTAGTAATTTTGTATTCTTCCTAATCATCTTACCTTATTTTCTATAAGGTATTTCAGATAAAGAAGGGAGGCCATTTCATTCCCATCCACCTCTGCTTTACCCATGACAGAACACCCTTGCACCAGAGTTCTGACACAAGAACCCACACAAGAACAAGACTTTAGAACTTTCTTAAAACAGGTTTTCATCTGCTAAACTTTTTATATAAGGGCCAATTTCTCTGACAAGTGTTGTCATTTTTTGAAAAAAGAAAGACTTACTAAAAGCTGCTTGTAAGTGATAGCCAAGTTATTAATAGCTGAGCATTGGAAGCAGACTCAGGAACATCTGAAATATGCTTTTTCATCACAAGAATTACTTCATACAATAGAATTTCTAATTTTATGAATCAACATCACAAAAAAGTACTTTGAAGTTCAGAACAATCAGATATTCTGAGATCATTTGTGCTTGTTAGTATTTTTACTAACATGTAAATGCATTTTAGTTAGTTAGTTAGTTTAGTTAGTTAGTTTAGTTAGTATTTTTACTAACATGTAAATGCATCTTAAAATGCACTTATTAAAACGGACTTACCTCATTAACAGGCATTTTCACTTTTTTACTCTTCCATATGAACTGTTGTGTTTACACTCTGCAGGCAGAGTATTTTAGCTTCTAAATTCCCTATTTTCTTCAGATATTTAAGTACCTATAACGTACATGTTTTCAGGTGTTTTTGGAAATACACAAATGGAAAAAAAACAGGAGTTGAACACAGAAAAGACAGAAAGATGATAGAGGATAGATAGATGATAGATAGATAGATAGATAGATAGATAGATAGATATGTACTACTTCTAAAATAACAAGGGATTAACAAGTACAATGCCAAATTTCTGTAATCTTAGGATGGCTAAAAGTTTAAACAGCAAGTAGACAGATCCTACTGACCTCCAATGAAAGCAGGAGATTCAAGGAAATAAAATAGACTAATATCTTCTGACTATTAGAAGAAAGAATAGTTGGTTTTGAGAAGTGAAAATTAAAAGGAGCAAAATCCCCTTCATTCTATCTGCTGAGAATTATTTGCTTACAGAAGTATGAAACTACTCTGTCATAAGTTAACTACTTAAATATATTCATTTTTCTTAAAGATTTTCCTGCTGCTCAGCACTTTTATCTGTAGTTTATATTCAACCTTACAAATATTCATAGCAGTCCACATTAAACTCCTTAACAGAAATCATCACACAGTTTTTTAAAGTGGATCTGTACTGCGTCCAGCTCTGGAGTCTTCAGAATGGGAAAGATATGCATCTGTTGAAGAGTATCATGAAGAGGGCCACAAAAATGACTAGAGGGACAGAACACCTTTCCTGTGAGGAAAGAGTTGTGGTTGTTCAGCCTGAAGAAGAGAATGATACAGGAAGACCTTATTGCATCCTTTCAGTTCTTAAAAGGGGCCTATGACAAAAAATGGGGAGAGACATTTTAGCAGGGCCTGTTGTGATAGGATGAGGGGTGATGGTTTTAAAATAAAAGAAGTGAGATTCAGGTTAGGTGTGAGGAAGAAATTTTTTTTACAATGAGTGTGGTAAAATAACAGAACAGGTTGCCCAAAGAGGTGATGGATGCACTATCCCTCAAGACATTCAAGGCCAGGCTGGATGCTGTTCTGGGCAACCTAATCTAGTTGAAGATGTCCCTGCTCATTGCAAGGGGATTGGACTAGATGAGCTTTGAAGATTCCTTACAATCCAAACTATTCTGTAATTCCATGCAAAACCCACAGGCCCACTTGTGGTTCTTTAGACAGATTTGTACTAAAATCATGAGCAGAGCCTGCAACTTTCTTTACTTATTTACAGAGAACAAGCTCTTCCTCTAGGCCAGTTGGTCCAGTCTGAGACCATTCTTATAATGTGTCAGTTGGTGCAAACTCAATGGTCTGGTCTTCTGTATAATGTGCCGGTAACAAGTACACTGAACAAGTAACTTGCCAGCAGGAAGCTCCTCTTAATTAAGTTGGTTATTTCACTAGAAATGAAATTCCAAGGTCCCAGAACAAAACAAAAAGGGAAATAGATGTTAACAGATAAAGATGCAGACTCAAAAATTATTTTCCCAGCTACACTGCAGGGGTGACAGTTGAGGGGATGGATGGAGGGAGAGAAATAAAAGCCATTTTAGTGACAACAGAAGCGATTGACTGAAGTTAGCCTTCATGTTACGTGAAAATCAAATGCTTACTTGAAATTTGGAGTGAAGAAGGATCATAAAGAGATCCATATTTCCAAAAACTGCCAACAATACTGGGTGAATAACTTAACTTAAAAAAAGTTCCAAGTTTGGATTCATGGCAAGAAAGCAGGGAATACTTTACAGGTCTTATCTACAAATTTCTGTATCTTTTTATTCAAGCAATTAACATGATTAAGTACAGTTTCCCTATCTGATTTAATTAGCTGCAATCATACCAAACTACTGTAAGTTGGGCATAAAAAATGTATGATATCTTTTCAAATATGCATACAATTATTGTGAAAATGAACGTAATTGTAGCGTTCACTAGCCCAAGGCAATTACAATTATGAGAAGTGCATGTTTGGTAAAAGGTCACAATCTGGTGTCATGCATTTGCCTGAAATAGTCTTGTCACTACACAGGCTCTAACAGTGGAAGCATATTTTTAACAACCATGATTTAGCAATTTAACTTTAGAACTAATTCCATGTGCTCCTGAATATGTTAACAATGAAAATTTAAAATATATTACCTTGACAGAAATGATGGATTAAACATTTAAACTGATTCTTATTTTTGTACTCAATCAGTTTATACCTCTACGTATAGGCATACTGCTTGAATAAAGTGTGCCAGTTTTATGCAACAGCAATGTTATGATGATGACAATTCGTTAACATTATGTGAATTGTCAAGAAATTTTTTAGTGACCCTTCCAAAACTAGATTAGTTTTCAAGTTTCTCCCCACTGTCTCCTGATTAATTCACTTGCATTTTCTTGGAGGTTACTCACATAAAGCCTTTGCCTTCAACTGAAAGTCTGGGGAGCCTGCTTTCAGTACAGTCCACATCACATCAATCAAGCACCAGCGCTCTTCCTCCATACAGCCACTGTGTATTAATGACCTGGCTCCTGAAGCCAGAACTCTTTGCCAGAAACCAGTTTTCTAGCTTGCATTGTAACACACTACAGCTGTAGAGGATGTAACATAATTAGTCACTTTAACATTTGCTGCCAGCAAGTTGTCAAACAGCATTTGGGAAGAGAGAGAGGGGAATAGTATAGAAATTGAGAACAATCTTAAAGTAGATTATTATGAAAGTAATTACTTTTTAAGCATCATGTGCCTCAAGAAGGAAATGGAATGAAAATAGAAACTAAGCTGGCTGCTGTCTGAAAAACATGCAGAAAATGACTGCATAAATTTCCTGGTTCACACCATGAATTAACCACAGTAAACATACTAAATGAATTCAATATGAAAAATCTATTGGGGGTGGAAGATAAAATTATATCAAATCGATGAAGCATCCCTACTAGAGTAAGTTACAGCTGTTTGCAATAGGTTTTGCTATCTCTAGGAAACTGCAAACTTCTTAGCAGATAGTTTCAATGCTTAAGCTTTTTCCCTTTTGACTTCTGAATAAAAAGCCAGATAATACGTGTAATTTAAAGATGTCATTACAAGCTGCTAGCAAAAGGTTCTGTAGTATAAATGCATACTGAAAAAGTACGGTTTCTCTCTTGTTGGCTACACATACAGGTGAAATATAACAGTGTGTTGTGTTTAAACACAGCATAAGATACCAAGGCACACTATAGATATTTGGAAAAATAAGCAGAAGAGAAGAAAGAGAATAGAGAAACTTATAAATTAAATAAAAAGGAATAAACAATTTACTGAATTAGGAGTACAATACTTGAATAGCCTGTTATGCATGGTGACGTGTCATTGTTTTAAAGACATTGTTTCATGTGTTTAATCTCCTCCTTCATCTTTCTTTCCAGACATGTGACAAGTGTATTGGACACCATCTATCTTTCTATGAAATCCCGTACCCTTTCAAACTTCTATTTCAATGAAAACCCATACGCTTATTTTTATTTTTATTTTTAAAACAATTCATCGCAATCTGAAACACCTCCGTAAAATGCTGGATACCTAAATGTATCCGACATTTAATATACAAAATGTTTTATCTTCTGTACCAGAACAAAGAGCAAAAGAAGTTAAACCTCCCCACCCCCCATATTTTAAAGCTTCCCAGCTATTGCCCACATATGTCCCAGAGAATTTTCACACGAAGGAAGCGGCTTTTTAAGCAACAAAACCAAACTGGGGATTTTGGTTATGTCTACGTTTTCTGAAATAGAACAAAACCGCCATTAAACTAATATAAGTGTCTAATTTTCTCTATGATTAACCTATTAAATAATTCAGAGACAGACACTCTAACCTGAAATAGCCTTCTTTTTCCCTCTGTACTTTCCTTTAAGTAAAAGTAAAATCAGGAAAAGTATTCCATTTCCTTACATCTGAATGCTTTATTACCCCAAAAAACTCTTTTTCCACAGGATATATTCTTCTGCATAGGAACCTATAATCCCTGTTTTCTTTAAAAACAGACTCAGTTCATTCATGACTTATTTCGTTTAGCCACCCAGGACAAATAGTGATTAATGTCATTGCACTTCTTATAAATATATATGGCAAGTATGATAGGGCCACATAAGTGAGAGCAAGTTTGCGAGCAATACAGGAACATCTGAACAAAGCTACATCAAATAAGTTACTTGTTCAACTTCCTTATGTGATATCTAAATATCTGATCTCATCTGGAACTGCATCTGTTCAAAAGTTTGTTTATTTGGATTAAAAGGAGTTCTAGTCTATTTATATTTGCAACCTTTCCTTAGTCATATTTTTTTTTATTAAGCTCAGTATTCACAAGAATAGACCTTAAGCTTACAAGTTTGTTTACTAATTCAAGTTAAGCCATAGTTGGAGATGTGATTCTCTCATCTCCATCAGGTAATTAATCTAAGCACAAATGAATCCTCTCCGAATGAATTTTAGATACAACAAATATTATCAGATTGGCCTCTCTTTCTAAGTAGCCCAGTTACAATCTTGAATTCAAGGTTGACTTTCTTCTATTTCTGACAGAGAAGGACTAAATTGCCACTCAAAAATTTTGTCATTTTTTCTTGGAAAAATAAAAAAAAAGTCAAAAACATCTGGATTAATAATGTTGTTGCTAACACTGAAATCTCAAAGCTTATCAGTGTGCTTCTTATCAGTGTGCTTCTTATCAGTATTAAACCTTTGAACTTATTTTCATAGGTATAACTGATAGAAATGTTAAACATAAGTGTAAAAAGTATGCCAATGAAAGTTAGCAACAGAAGAGCAAAAAAAGCAGAAAATCCTAATACACTTCTTGTTCCATACAATATCTAAGCTCCATATTAATATTGAAATTTACAGCAATGGCAGTGCTGGAAAACATCAGCACATGCACAGATATGTGTTCTTAGGGCACATGACAAACTTGGTACAAAAGCTGTAGATGCTACATCTGCTTAGTAATAACCATTTGATTATTTCACAGAACAGACTCATGAATCCTTCTGCAGACAACTACCCTTACCTGATGTGCAGTGATGATTTTGTAGAGTTGTGTTTATAGTACTTAACTTTTTTTACTTGCAGATAATTGAGAAACAGACAAACTTCTATTTCAAAACAAAAATACATGATCCAAATTTCAGGTGCTCTGCTGCCTGTAAGCCCTGGGAGTATGTATGTAATGGAGGGGAGAGCATTAAAAATATTTTAGAAAAAAAAACCCCAAACACTATACTTTTAGTACCAATGCTCGGAGCAACCTTTCCCTAGAGTGGTAGGCAGGCAAACGACAAAACTGTAGTAAGGAAATATGTAGGCACAGAAGCCAGCTACTAAATCAGACATTTTAAGGGAGTGATGTAACAAATGGGTTCTGAAAGATGGTTCTAAAACTTATGTGGCTTTTGATCATCAGCCAAGATTTTGAAATGTAGCCATTACATGTGTATATGTAGATATATGTACGTATGTTCAAAGCCACATTTGCAAAGGAAGTTTGCAGCAACTCAGATAACTAATTCTCCAAACAGTCAATGATAAGAGAGATTTCTGAGCACTGGAACTGCACTGAATTAAGTCCCAAGCAAGGAATACTCCAGACTTCTGACTTTGTTCAAAACACAAAGCTTGTTTTTAAAATATGATTTTTCTTTCCAGAGAAGATTATAGTATTAAGGTTGGGAGACCTGGCACAAGGCTCCTTCAGCACCTATCTTTTTTACAAATTTTTCTCTGTGTATCACCATCCCTTCAAATAAACATGTTCCTAAAGCGTAAGATTTCTTTTAGAAGAAAAGAAAGAACATTCTTTCTTGCAATTCTGAAATCATGTATGATATGAATCAGATGAAAACAGAGCAACAAAAGCAGTCACACCTCTAACAGCTTGAAATCATAAATGCTGAAAGTATTATGTGTCCTGATTCATCACAATGAATTTCACAAGGTATCTGATAAAGGTCATTCAAATATTAAACATGCTACTACTTCACTGATGACAGCCCCCACTAAAAACATGCTGTACCTCTATAGTAAAATTCTAAAATGGCGTCTCTGCTGCCAAATGCCCCTGATGACCACAGTTGCAGTTTAGATAATGCTAAGCCAGTGAAACTTCTCTACTGTCTAAACTACAGCTAAATATTATAAGAATGTCAGTGGTTAATAAACCTGACAGGAACAACTTGGGCATTTAAATCTGGGAAGTTATTCATAACTGAGAACTAGAAACTCAGAATGAGGTGTAACTTGCTCCCCCTTCAGGGACAGGAAGGTAATTCTCTAGACCAACAATCTCTGAAAGGATTGTGGCCCAAGTCTACACTGAAGAAGGTACACCTCAAAGCATCAGTGGCTGTGGATAAGCCCATGCTTCAGCAAGTACACCTTCAACATCAGTGGCTGTGCATTAGGTCATGCTGAAACACCTCAAAGAGAATGGCCATGGATAAGATAAAGGCCTATGACAAAGCAGTAATGCCTAGAGGACTGTAGTCTGCAGACAAACCCAAGCCAGAGCAGGAGACAAGGGGAGGAGTTCACTGCAATGTTTAAACCCTATACTTTCATCCAAAGGGATGAATGACCTTGTGCTAAGCATATAAAGCTGAGGAAAGAAGAAGGAAGGGGGACACATTTGGAGAGATGGCATTTGTCTTCCCAAGTCACCATGACGAGTGATGGAGCCCTGCTTTCCTGGAGATGACTGAACACCTGCCTGCCAAATGGAAGTAGTAAATGAATTCCTTGTATGCTTTGCTTGCATGCACACCTTTTGCTTTACCTATTAAACTGTTTTTATCTCAATCCATGAGTTTCCTTTCTTTTACTCTTCTGATTCTCTTCCCCATCGCAGTGCGGGGGGATTGAGTGATCAGCTGTGTGGTTGCCAGCTGTAGTTAAACCATGACAGGTTCACTCCTCACAAACTGACCAGCAGTCACCCTATATAAACAGAAATTAAATATCCTCTGGACAAAGGAAGCTTCCAAGTTTCATGGGATTACATATCAAAACTGTACATGGTGAGATAGATGTCTGGTGGCAGGAGTTGTACCCATCGGATCTGGCTGGAGTCCCACAGCCCCGGGACTGCAGACTGTACACATGAATGTGAAAAGGTCAGCCACCTTTCTAGCTTTGAGCAAGTCTGCCTGAAGGTTCTGGCCACTCAGACCTGAAGTGTCCTGTTGACCGGGTTGAACTGCTAGTTCCTGCCTTAGACAAAAAAAAAAACTGATTTCCAATCACAGTCACACTGTATAAGACTTTTAAAAGGTTAAACAGATGAGCTTAAGCAGTTTTAACTCGATGAGACATTCTTTGTATCATTATGGCCTCATCAAAAATCCAGGGAGCATTATACTGTCATTCATTCATCAACTGGTTGAGATGGAAACAACAGAAAATGTCTTGAATACAACTTCCTTGATTGCTTTCAAATTTCAAATTTTGACAGGCTACACGCACAGATCACATCCATTTAATCTGATAATTAGATGCCAGTAACCTTTGATCTTTGCTACAGATTATAAATTATTAAAAATGTATTTGTTATATAGGTCTCTGGCATGATTCAGAATATCTAAATGAAGAGCATAAAGTTTTTATGAAGTTAACCATGGAGACTAAATTTCTACAGTTGTAACTCTACTATGTCGTATACTAAAGCCTGACTGATAAAAATTGGCATGGTAATCAAAAAGTTTCAGAGAGCTTATGACTTTCCATATGAGAATTGCATAACAAGTTTATACTTTTGGTGGTTTTCTTTCCAAAAAGTCAATCAGTTTGTGCAAACAGTTGTTTTATATATGCATTTGTATTTATAAAGACATTAAAACATGAAAGTATTTTGAAAAAAGAATTACTTCCATGTATTTATTGGTAAGGTAGGTAGCTAGGTAAATTCTTCTTCGTAAGAAATTAAGATTTTGCAATGAAGTTAGAAAATTGATTCTCTTATTTAGTCCAGTAGGAAGGTACTTGTAATTAGCTCAAGGCTATCTTCCACCCTTGGTCACAGCAGTTGGTAATAAATATATTACATACTTGGCTTACATTGTTGTACTGTTTGTCAGCAATTATATCAGCAGACTTTTTTTTTAGGTTACCAAAAATTGTTTAGGCATGAAGTACCAAACGAAAGGGGGTGAAGGTGTATGTCTCTATTTGCTGCAAGTACTTGATTCCCATCAGTTTGCTGCTTAATGTGACTGCAGTTGAGAACAAAATTTCAATAATTTGATGTAAAATTTACTAGCTCCATAAATCATGAAATCCATTATTTAGCATTTCCTCTTGGAGCAATTTAAGACTCTCAGCTATGATAAACAAATAGACTGGTTTCAGCTTTTATTTAACTTCAGAAAATAACTCATTTATATATATATGCTCAAAAATTCTTTGCATCTCCATGAGTTGTTCTAATGTATATTCTAAAATTTACAAAGCTAATACTCTTTTTTAAAAAAACAGCAAAATAACATCTAGGTAATACGTATAAATCCACAGTTTATATTTTCTGCTAAAACCAAACTTGATTTGTAACCTTTCATGCTTACGCTGTAATAATACACCTCCTGCAAAGCATGTGGAATACATTGTATGCATTATATTTGTATTTAATGCAGTATCTATTCTTACACTATATATTCCTAAACGTGATATATTCAATTTCAAAATTGTAAGCATTAATGCACAATAATTTATATTTAAGCTTAATGAATACAATAAAAAATTCAGTGTCATACAGTGGTTACAGATTATCTTATCAAATACCCATAAAATGCACTGTTACGATGTACAGGTAAATAAACTGAATGTAACAAAAGATGAAATTCCCCTTGAATGAGCAACCGAGTTCAAAATGCTCGAACATAATTAAAAAAAAAATTAATTCCTCTCATATTTTAATTTCTTTCTCCCTCCACTTCTCCTTTCAGTCTAATGAGAAGTGAAGGGAAAATTATTCTTCAAGGATTTCCATAACCACGATGCAAAAGCGGGGGTCTAGAATATACATAGGACATCCAATAAACATTTACTACTTTACATATGTATTGAATCAGAAAGATATCTGAACCCTGTGAAAATACTAGAAATAACATACTCTAGAAATAATTTCTAGGTATGTAATAACTTATAGCAATGCAGATGAATGCAGACACTTCCTTTTTTCTAAAGTCAATCCTGTCAGTCAACAGTGTTAAAAGAGTTGATACAAGGAAAAATAATTTAACTGCTCTGTTCCTGCAGTTCAAGTTCTTCATTTAGGTTAAAAATAAGAGCTGTTTCAATTACATGGTTTCCATGACTTTTTAGACAAACAGTTGAACACTCATAATCTAAAATGATATGGTAAAAAGCATAACAAAATGCTATAGTATTACAAAATTATGATTCGTTTAAAGAGTAATAAGGTGAAATCACACCATCATGCATGGCAATCATATAAAAAGATTTCCTGTATTTTGCTCCTAAAAAACTATCACTGTGGAACATTAGGAATCTAATATAAATGGGCTCCTTGCATAGTTGTTAGCTATCATATGTGCAAGTGGAAATTAAAAGAATTTGAAAATATGGCCATCTACCATTTTCTATTAGAAACCCACAGATATTTTCCACCAAAGTAGACATGAAGTATTAACTGGCTCATTGCCTCATGACTCTGCAGTAAATACCTCCAACTTACCAAATCATGATTGCCAATAAAACTTTGGCCAACTTCACAATACAGTTTTCCAGGGACTGTCTTCACATTGTCAAGACAAGAACAATTTCCTTCTAAACTTCCATTCATCTTGTGTGCATCTTACTGTGCAAGAAGGCTCAGTGCTCAATATGGGCACTCAACCACAATCTCAGTGCCTACAGCCTATTTTAGGTGCAGGAACACCTGAATTAGCTGCTCAAATAGTCTATTGTCTGATAAAACTGTCAGTGCAAAGCCCAAACTTGGTAAGGTGCCTTCTTCTCAACTCTTCTGCTAAACAGAAATGAAACACAGCCCCAAGATTTCTGCTTTCTCAAGTAATTCAAATGATAGGTCCACAAACAGACTAACTCAGAATGGCAGACAAATAAAAGATGAGAAATCACAAAACCAAATAGAAATCCAGCTTTGTGTAATTTGGGGACATGTTGCAAATACATAATCAATCAATCAAACAAGCAAACAAACAAAAGATAACATTTTTGTCAGAAATAGCTGCACCCTAATAGAGCATCATAAGCTGTATTTAAAACACAATAGGATTTACCAGAGTATATGTTCTTAAGTCAATATGTTTATCTTGTGCAGAAAAGAATCCCTGATTCTCACTATGTTTGTGTAGTGCTGCTCTTTGTAAATATTTTGCTGATTAGCTAATGATTCTGAAGTATTTATAAGTGTTATGAAAGAGCCATTTACCAATATAATTATATTGTTATATTATGGATCATTTAAAATACACTTATTTACACATTTTCTTTGTTTCCAGTTATATGGCAGCTTAATTTTCAGGTTCTGATTTGCAACAGGAGAATCACAATAGGCTAAAATCCCTCCGAAAACCAGTGAACCTAGTTCTGTTCCAACAACAACTAAGGATGCTTTTTCTAGCATACTGGTTCAGTCAGTTTGCCGTAACAGACTTATTTGAAAGGGCATTATATCCTTTTCTACCATGTTCTGTACAAGACTGAAATCACTACTTTTTTCAAAATATTATATGATAATAATGCTTATGAAGAGTAATATGCTCAATAACTAATACCATGTGTAATAATGGATTATAAACTACAGTTAAAAAGAGGGCATTCTATTTCTAAATGCTGTCCTGCTAGGAGCAGATTTCTTGGTTATACCTGCAGTCATCATGGAAGCATGAATTACTTATTACTCTTCACCATAATTAACAAAATAATTGACTTCAACATATGGGTATCTTTATTCTTAGCTGAATATCACTGCTATTAGACTCTTGAAAGTGTGAAACCATCTTTGACCACATGATTCAATATATCTGAAATCACATAACTTACTTGTACTGAAATATTTTGAAAATCAGATGTTTTATGCTTATTAGGATGCTACTGTCAGAGTTGCTGAACATGGATCAGGGTGCAAGACTGTATATGGCTAGGCACAATGTCCAAAGATATATCACCATGCAAGCCGGTGTCCAATCCAAAGAAAACAAGAACTTTCACGACTTGCACCTAACACTTATAATCAATGAAGTCCCTGCCACCATGGGGCTAACTCTGTAGACTCGAGGGTACATAAATCATTCCTAATTCTCCAAACCAAATTACATCAAGAGTTATTATCAGAATGAAATGAGATAGAATGCTATTATTAGTTTGGGTTTTTTTTTTAATTCATTCTAATTTTAGTTCTAAACAGAGTAAATGACTAAACTTTTTTTGGTCTAAAGCTTTTCAATTTTCTGCCTTTTTTTTTTTTAATTGGTTCTGCTCATGAGCATTGCATATCAGAGTTCAAATGAACAACACTGGTAGTAGAAACATGAATCCTATTTTTAGAATTTCAAAACTAAGCATTTAATTTAGAAGCCATTATGAAATATTTGGCATAATGATATGTGAGCTGAGACTAACTATTTTGAGGTCAAAGGTAAAGAATTTTATACATCAGCATTGCTGGATTTTCTCTGTGCAAAAGCAATACTGGAAATGGGATAGTTAGCTAGTAAATATCTCAAACCTCCTATGAGAAATTCATATTTTGTTCTTTACAGCTTTCAGTGACAGAAGCTTGTGTCATGATCACATATTCTGTTTGCTAAAAACCTATATAACTTGCCATTTGATGTCTCTCAGATGCAACCGTCTACCCTGTCAAATACTCAGTAAATCATATGTATTGTCAGAGTGCAGAATTCATCCTGTGGAAGCTTTGTAGAAAATAAAAAGTAATTTCTGAACTGTATTTCTAGCTGTCTGATGCAAAGGAGCTCTAAATAGATTTTGTACAGCTTTTTCTCTTCACTTGGATTGGAGCTATTGATATCAACAGTGAACTAATAGCTCCAGGAGGCACAGAATAGTTGCTTGTAAAGTTCATCACAAGGCAGATACGGCAACTGCATTGGTGTCCCATTGGTTGTTTGTCAGTGGCAGCTGTTCTTCAGTAAACGTGGCTCTGCAAGACCAGTAGAAAAGTAGCAGAAGAAATTCTACACCACAGTTATAAAAGGAATAACAGTTGCCTACATGACAGATACAATGGCATTTATTATTATCTGTCATTTGTCTGAATTAATGATTTTTTATTTTTTATTTTTTTATTCAGGAACTTGCTGAATGCTGCTTGTAGTTTTGATTACGTGCCTTAAGGAAGTATTAGTTAATGCCTTTGAGCAGCTGAAGATAAGTATTAAAACTGCCTCAACTTTACAATGGATAAGCTTACAAATTAAAGTCTCACCAGGACTGTGCTGGACAAGATTATGTTGTCAATCTTACTATTTTTACATACTGTGAATCAGTGAAAAGAGAAACGATAAATCAGAAACGTAAGAGACTGTCCCCAACATCACAAAACCTAATGCTGCATAAGATGCGTCACTCTGAAATGATCTGTGGAAAGATTAAACATGAACAATAAGCAAACAGCCAAACAGAGTGAGATAGCAGAATAATGTGTACAATAGAAAATTGCTTAAAAATGCTAGCTGGAAATAGAAGAACAAAATCTGAACATTTCTAGCTGAGCTTTTAAACAACCTCAGACTTTTCTGATCCATGCATTTCACTGAGCAATATGTAATGTGAATATACCAGGCCTGAGATCTCATTCTTTCATGGAACAATCGAAAAAAATGTAGATATTTTTAAAGAATGAACAATCATTGTAAAAGTAAGTATCTGACATTCCAGACTGGGAATGTATCTGTGCGTGTCTCAGCTTTCTTCAAGGAGGTCAGTTTTCACAGGATAATCAGCACAGAGGAGTCACATTTTAAAAGCTTTCTGAAAGCTAAATCCTGCCTTATTGCCTGCATTGACTTTTCAGTATATTTGCTTTGTAAAAAAAACATGCAAATGAAATTAGAGTGCACATTTTTTGAAGGAGATAATATAAACCCACAAACATACATGAACAAACTTGTCTTGAGACCTTCCTTAAAGAATGTATTTCAGATTCTTAGGTTTCTGAAGCACTCCTTGCTGACACTCATGTAAAGCACATGCATGTAGGCCATAATTTCATATTCTCAAATACACCTTACATATGTGGTCTGAGTTTAGGCATCCAGTTTTAATTTATGTGTGACTCTATCATACTCGGATTTTGTTACAGTCCATATTTACACCTGCAGCATGTCTGATCTACAAGAGATGAACCAGGGAAGGTGCATGTCATTATTTTATTCAGTTATGTAACACATTTTTCAAAACTTTGTTTGTACCTCAATTATCATGGAACTACAGCAGAAAGCAATCATTGTGTGTGGACATATCTGTATACATTTATGTATCTGTTACTCTGCTCAATGGACTTAACACTTATTTTGCTTTTGATAAAAACCAAAACATAATTGTACTTTAATTTTCATTTGTAAATTCACTACACTATAAGAAATTTTTAGAGAAAGTACGTAATAGAATTTTGTAAATACTACCAGTTCTCCCTAGCCTTTTTTCCATCTTTAGCCTGTTCCTACAATCCTTTCCAGATGAAGTCTTGCCAGGGAATTGAAAGGAACAGATTAATCAATTTCAAAAGCATTAAGTGATGAACAAAGGACATCACACTTACAGCTCTCTGCATCTGTTACATCTAGACAATAAAATTTTATGCTAGCTATTGATGCTGCTAGTATGGCAAAAGTTTACCATATAATATGATTATTATGATAGTAATTTTTTTAATTGTATTTTACCTAGATAAAACTATGCTGTAAGGTTCCCTAGCTCCTGCACTATAAAACAACCTTCAGCAAGTGCTGCAGAACAGACTCTTTGGATAATCCATTCTGAAGTATGCATACAAAATACATTGTTTTCAAGTTGTATTATTGTGTCTCTAATAAAAAGCCTACAGCCGTGTTACACTGTAATAACTGCTATGATGTGCTGCTATTAAATAAAGTTGTTATGCCTGCTTTCTTTGTTTCATCACTGAAGTTAATTATACCATCAGGATACTGAAGTGCAGCTCACAGTTCGTCACAGCTTTCCATTCAGATTAAAGTAATTGCAAGACCCGGATGTGACCAGAATGGAAATATGAGAAAAAAATAATTAACTTAATCAGGTTTCTCTGTTAACGAAGTTGTCATCAAGAAGTGTCATGTTACACATCTGACGGGTATTTTTCTGGTTATTGTTTCCTGTGTTGTTTCAAAATCATTTTACTTGGAATATGAAGTGCTACTACAACACAGAGAGGTGCAGGAGAAACTGAAAAGAACTGTGGAGAGATAAAATCAAAGATGGAGAAGTCTTCTCCTGAGTCTGTAAAACCTGTTAAGCCCTATTGAAGTACATCTGGGAAAAAAGGAAAATTGCCAGTCAGGGAGAGTCAGCGAAGCTGTCCTACTCTATGAAGAGGATGTACTTAATTTCTAGCCAGTGTAATATTTAGGCAGTATTAACTCTGACAGAGGAATAACATGTATGAAGTCCTGGGGATGCATGGAGTATATGAAAATGTTTTAAAAAGGGTTTCTTTTCACAGTAAATTATTTTGCAAGGTAAAATCTGCTGCTGCCAGATGATGACATTCATCTTGTGGATTGGCACCTCACCACAGTTTGCTAAACTATGGAGAAAGAAAGTGCAATGGGAACATTCTGTCGCAATGGGCTGTCTGAAATCATAGGAGCTCTGTTTTTGAAGAAAATCTCCATCTGTCCATTTCCAAAAGAATCGAGCTTAAACTACATTTTCAGAATGTAGGCATACACTGTGGTACTGTCAGCACCAGATACGTGGTTCTGCACTATGTATTATTTCCTGAAAATAGGCAAAAATAGAAATATTCGTTATTCAATATTACATGTTAACATCTAGGTCCAAAGTGCTGCTTTGATTATGCTTTGTGTTGCAGTTTGAAACTAGAAAAAATCAGAGTGCATGCTAAAAACAGCAGTCTGATGTGTCCAATAAGGGTGCTTCATTAAGGTATTGATGGAAACATAATGAGATAATGAGCATGCAACCTCCATAACAGGATCAATGACTGTCCACATGCTAGCTTGTGTGCTGATCACCAATGAAGAAAGATGAGTACAGACACAGTGCTGCAGCTCCTCTTTTTAATGACAACAAGCTATTAATTCAGTTTTAGGTAAGAATAAATTGTACAAGCTATCTAAGAAAATGAAAATAATCAAAATATAGTATCAAGATTTATATAATCTTCAGTGAAATGAAAAAGCAAACAAAATGCTATGACTTTTTTTCCTCTTAGAGGAATCAGAGGAGACAAAATATGGTTTGCAATGTTGGGGATTTTATTTTTTTCCCCAAATATTAAAAGAACCTGGGATGCCCTGGATTCTGCATTTTGGAAGTATTTCAGTAGACAAATAAAATGTCACCTCAATAGAACTACTCAAGTATATTTGGAAACCATATGAAATTAAGGAGAAAAGTAATGACTTCTGCTTTCCATTCATACAATAAGTCATTCTATGTATGGTTAAAACTCTCTGATGACATAAATAAGCATACATGTTTTAAAAGCATAGACAGCATATCCTAAAACATAACATATAAGTTTGCTGTCCGGCCCCAATATTTATAGCAGTCATAAAGAAAGTGGGAGGATGAGTGGAACTCATCCACACTGAGTGGAAGATCTAGTGTGTGCTGGAGTGTATAAAGATGTCAGACTCTTTCATGTTAATAACTGGACACTACCTGCAACAGAAATTCTGCATGTGCATTAAAGTTTTAATTGAAAGGAGTTTTGCCCCTCAGTACTGGGGAAATTGTTACTGACAATTACTTTAATGTGCATTGTAGATCTAAATTGATAACTAGGATACATTTTTATGCTTTAGGAATTTTCAAAAGGACATTTAGTAGTTCAAAAACAATTGATACTACTGCAGTCATTGCTATTATATTGAACAGTATGATTGTTTTTTCAGTAACCAGTCCATGAATAAGCAGTTAAGGAAAGATTCTACTAGGCAGCATTTTTGAAGAGTTTTTTGTACACACATATATTGCTTTTAAATGTTTCATTTAAGTAGAACTGAAACTACTGATACATAAATTAAACTGTATATTAATAGCATGTCTGTCTTGAAATATAATGTAAAACTATTGAATTTTCAATTCATATAAAGTAGAAACAGATGCTAAACCTTCCCTCAGAAGACATGCACTCAAGTGAATAAATAGCCTTTTATGAACCGTTTGAAGATTACTCAGTCATTTGAAAAATACGTAAATGCATCTTCAAAATTTCCTAATCACTTTAAAGACCTGTTTCGTGCTGTCAGAACTGTTGAATTTATATCTTCTGTCCAAATATAGATAGACACTTTATAATTCTACAAGATACCAAATTTACTGCTGAATGGGAAGTAAACTGCCATATGCAAGAATAATGTACTAGTGCAAGATGGAAGTAATGAGCAACATCAGTTGTTTTACTCTGTCTATAATCATCTTCCAGGCTTCATATAATTCATACTGGTACTTCACCATTCTCACCTGTTTTCTAATTAAAACGTTCATTGAAACAGATACATCAGGACATGCATGTCTGGATTAATAGAATTATGAAAATGGAAATAAATGCCTGTGTTTTGAAAAACAATAAATCCTTTCAGGGGACTTAATCAGCATTAAGAATGATATGCAAATCAAAATACCTTGTTTGAGAGTAATGGATTGGTGGCTACAGCAGAATAAAAAGAAAATTTCTCTTTCAGTCTTAGCTGCAGGAATTGAATACACCCAGGTGTAGCAAATAAGATGATTTACAGTTGCTTGGATGAAGTAATGGAAATTCTGATCAAGGCACTGATATTGCTATCTTCTATTTGACAATACAACTTTACATGTTTCAAGAAGGCCCGTAAAAAGGCAAATATAAATGATTGCATGTTCAGAGACAGAGATAAACTGTAAAATCTTTATAACTACATAATTAAATGAGAAAGTTCCCTTTTGTTAGACTAATTGCTGAAAAACCCCACTGTTTTTTTACCATCTTCTAAAGGCTCAGATTACCATGTACATTATAACCTCTAGCGGATAGGTGTAAAATTTTTACAAGAAACTGACAAAATCCTCTGTTCCTAGTATTCATAGCACATCAATCCTATAGCAATTGGGAAGAACACTTACCCTTCAGTTTCTCTGAGACAAGGAAATACAATATCAAGTACAGGCTTAAGAAAGAAAAAATAAAATAAACCACAGAGGTTTTGAAGATGATTATGGCTAAAAGACTGAAGCTAGAAAATTCATACATTGGTGCAGTTAGTTTATAACATATTATCTTTATTTCACCAAAATGTTGTAGTTCATTTAACAGGATTTAGAAAAGTGAATGCAAAGACTGGCAAGACAATCTAACAAGAAAGCTGATGAACAAAGCTGGCATACTACATGTCTTCAGTTATTAGGTCCTTTCAACTTTTTGTGTGTGAAAAATGTCTTGATGCAGACTAGAAAGAACTAAATTAGGAAGAACAGAAAAAAATCTGTATGAAATTTCATACAATCAATTAAACCAAATCAAGATTGTCTGCTTTAATCACGGATCCCTTTTGTTGGACCTTACCAAAATAAAGGTAGCAAAACAGATAAAAAAGAGAAAGCTACACAAAGTCAAGCTAAAAGAAAAAAAAAAAAAAAGATGTACAATTGAATTTTTGCATTTAATAAAATAAATTTTAATCCTAACATAGATTTTACTGCCAAAAACTTCACTCACTCATTACACATTTGCAATGCAAGTGTTCCTTTGTTTCATTTCTTGTCATGATGAAGGTGCTTGGAGCAACCTGCACACAAAAATTCCCTCAAATTCAAAATCACAGTCTAACAGGCTAGTTTGCACTGCACATTTAAATAAATATTATACTGTTACACAAATACACAAATACTCGCTGCACATATGTTGCAATTTTATATTGTGTAAGAGGACAGAGACATCATTTGCATGTATTTCAGGTTTGTTCAGTACAATCAAATATTTTCTGTTGCATAACTCTGTCCTACACTGCAACACACTGAAGTAGCATGAAAATAACTAGCAACAAGAAAACATCACCACTTGTATGATTTCCAGCCTATAGTTTTGAACACATTTCACTCAGTGATATATTGAACTCAATACATATATACTGTTCTCTGTCCTGTCTTGTGTACAATATATGGATTTTCTATCACAATCTCATAACCTGGAAAAAACATATGTTGTCACACACACACACACAAAAGGGATAGCAGCAAACATTCCTGCATGAAAAAGACATGAAGCCAACCTAAAAGAAGTAAGGAATAATTGAGAGACCTAGCAATGTGAAACTATAATAAAATTAAAATTCTGAAAACAATCTTTCCTCTGCTTTCTCAGGTTGAAAAGTAATTGCAAGAAAATAGCTAGGATCAACCAAATTATTTTGTCTAGAGCACAAATTGTATAAGAAAGTTTTCTAAAAAACAGCACAAAAATCAAGCTTAATAAAAAAATCAAAAATATTGTCTTCACACTTACAGATTTAAGTAGGCAGTAATTTCATAGCATCAATTAAGATATATATGCAATTTGATACTGAATATTTTTTACAAGAAATATATATATATGTAAAAGGAGTATGAGAATGCTGAGATTTAAGTAATTAGATTTTTACCAAAATAAAAAGATTTTGTCTTTTTGCATATTGCAGTATTTTTATTTAATTCTCTTAATTAAATATTCTCCCTGAAGCTATAGGAATAATAGTCCAGAGCATATGTTTTAGATTTCTCACTTTAAAATAATTTTAATACACACACACACATCTTTATGATATATTAGAAATACGATCCATGGTTTCCTTAGATTGGTACAGTGATTAGAATAATATGGATACCATCAGATACAACTGTTTATGGAGTCTGTACATAATCATAGAAACAGATAACAGTTTGGGCTGGAAGGTACATTAAAGGTCACCTAGTTCTAACTCCCCTAACAATGGGCAGGGACAGCCTTCACTAGACAAGGGAGCTCAAAGCCCCATCCAACCTGGCCTTGAACACTACGAGGCGTGGGGCATAATATCAGATCATTCTGAGATACTTCCATGAGCGTACTTATAACACAAAAATAGAGTCTCACGTGAACAGTGTGAGGTGTCCATGCTACCTCAGAGCTGGTCTAGTAAGATCAGATTTCTGCCTCGGCAAGATACTGGGATCAGTATGTGGTACCATTTAATCTCTTTTGCTGATTCATGTAGAGGAAGAGATTTTGAATTTGTTTAGAACTTTAAACCTTTTTTATTTTTTCTTTGCAGCTGTTCTGTTTGGGAAATTGCATTACAAGTCAATCTGTCAATGAGATGAAAAAATAAAAATATAAATTAAAAGCAAAGAACAGGCAATACATTGTAAGTGGAATAACCAGAGCACTCATAAATTCAGTTTGTCCAAATAACTGTCCTTTAAGAAAGGTTTTAGTTGCTTGTTGCTTGGTTTGGGTTTCTTCCCCCTCTTTAATTTGATAAGTATTGATAAACGAATAGTCTCACACCTTATTTATAATGAGGCTGACTTCTCCAGTTCAACAGCTGGATTTGTGAGTCATCTCTTGGAGGTAACTTTATATATTTATATTTTTATAATCAATCTCTTTTTTTTTTTGCAGATGGAGAAAAACAGTTCAAATAAGTCACAAGGATTCTCCTGAGCATTCTCTCAGCCCACTTCTTCATGGGTGGAACTCTTAGTCAAGTCTAAAGTGGCATTAAAACCAGATTGCTGCTCAGTAATATCTGGAATGTGTCTGCTTCTCATCCTCTGGCAATGAAACAAACATTAGCCCAGGACATCAAATTTGAAGATGCTCACCCCTAAATGATCAGGACAAAATAAAAAGCAGCAGAATATTTTTTCCAATGTCATGTTCTAATTTTTGAAAACTGTTTGTATATAATACAAAAGTCACAGAAAACCAAAACAAAGTATTTGTCTGCTCAGAATTATAAAAGAAAGGCATAAATGAATGACAGGAAGAGCATGAGTACAGGAAGGACATCATATAATTATATGGATTTAAGTTCTTCACTTTTTTATACTTATGAACAGATACTAAAATTAATCTTTTTCAAGGCAACTGCAGGATGACTCTCTCTAAAATAATTATTTATTTTGAAACATATAAAAGGGAAGTAGGATTAAAGGGAGTATATACAAAATGTTCTAAATAAAGATTTCTGGATGATTCAAGAGATCAGAAATGTCACTGAAGGATTTTTGCACCATGAACAGGTGACATTTTTCAAGACATAAATCTCACAGTTCTTTGACATGAACTGTGATTTTTCAAGTTCTAGTCTGATTTATCTTGTGATAATTATACATTCCTCTGGTAAATAACAACCATTAAATTCTCCTACACTATGGTGACATTGCTATACCCTCAGTGGAAGCACACAATGCCTTCAAACACTTAGAATTGATGGATCTCGTTGAAAAGTTAGTTACATGCCCATATATAACCATGGTAACAACAAACATATTAATTTAGCTAATAAGTTCAAAATTAGAAAAATATCTTCAGGAAAAATTTTACCCTTAACTCCCTACTTTTATATTTTATAGGAATAAGCTAATTAAGAAAATGTTGATATTCAAATTAGAACACTATTTGCATGTGTGTTCCATAGATAAAAATATATATAAGAAAAATAAATATAAGTTATTAAGAGATAAGTGCAAACTGTTTCAAACATCTGATGTTGTTCTTGTAGGAATTAATGATGAAACACAAAACAGAAGAAAATCTACAATGTTATATTTATAGCTTGGAGCTTTCCGAATTAACTTTAAAAGATTGTCAGTGTTTCCCCTGTTCAATCTCCCAGGTTCATCCATCCTTTACATTTCTTATTGATTTATTAGCATTAAACATGAATGGCTGTGACACAGTAGCAGTTAAAGACTATTTTACCAGGACACAGTCATTTTATGTAGTAGAAAGGTATTAATAGAATAGATGCTGGTTTGCTCAAGTCATTTCTCTATTACTGTACTTACAAAAACATGAAAATCCTGTGCAAGATTTACATAACTACTACAGTGGGTTTATTGGTTCAGAAAATATTTTCATATGTCATTTGCCTGCAGAATATAGATTTCAAATTGGTTTTGGCTTGCCTTGTGGAAATCAACTTCCTTTTTGTTGTTTTTTTTTTTTTTTTCTAAAGGCAAAAACCCCACCCCAAACCCAAAGAAATCTCAGACTGTACAAGATTTAAAAACCGAAAAAGAATTTCCACCCTGTAAAATTACAGGGATAAATTATTTCAGCTATGCAAATGTCACTGAAATTCATCTAAAACTGGGAGCGTCTTAATTAAATTTATGTAGACATCAAAGTATTTTTCTAAGGAGCAAATCAGGCTCTGAGCTTTATGACTGTACCAAAAAAAAAAAAAAACTGAAATCCAAAATTGTTTTATTAATAGGAGAACATACAGTTCATCTGTGCCATAATAAATAACACTTACTGGTCAGAGTAATCAGAAATTTGAGAAAGGTTCAAAATAATGACATATTCACGTCTATAAGTACAATTAAAAAAAAAAAGTTTTTTCGCTAAAAATAGTTTACACTATAGTAGAATTTTGCAGTATAACAGTACTTCAAATTATAAAAATACTTCAAAAAAGTATTTTCATGTAATAAATTAAATAAACCTAAATCCTAAAACCTATAAACCTAATACTAAAGTATTGGAAAAAGTACCATTCAAGGTGACATCTCTCTCCCTTATATTATTAAGCCCAAAGGCATTTCAGTGCTCTAAACTTACAACTTTCTTTTACTATTGAGTTATGTAGAAAGCTGTGGTGAAATAACTTGGGTGCTACAATTACTCCTTAGATTTTCCTCAGTCCTTTCAATGGAAATTATGGAGGTGAAACTGGTCTGAGTAGTTTATAACCCCTCTGAATAAAATGTTAGACAACTGTGATTTCGCATATGTCATATTGAAGAAATAGCATCAATATTCTGGGTCTTCCAGATTTATACGGTATTTCCCTATTCTGTTCTTCAGTAAGATCTTGGGTGATAATAATGATCACTCACTCAGAAGTAATGATATCTCCCCAAGTCTAGGAACTGTACAGATTGTTTTAGCTTCCTGTTCATTTCCTATGTGAGGCTCCTATGTTTTTCCAGTGCTGCTGTGTGTTGGCTAAATTTGGGCCTTAAGTGTTTGACTTGGATTGAATCTGAATAAGACTAAATGGAATGATAAACAAGTAAATTATGATGAAAATATGGAGTAAGATTATTTTGGCCAATTTGTTAAAAAGGCCCATCCTCCTTTTGAACACGTCAAAAATAGTGTTAGACTTTGGGATGAATCTTTTGGCATCAGTGGATTTTACGTCTTTTATCACTTTTGCTTGCTCAAATCACTTGAAGAATTTGCTCATGTTGAAGGCTTTTTACCAAAGCTTACTAAAGCAAGCATGACAAAGAGTCATGATCATACAACTGAGCGTCATGGCTGTGCCTACCAATAACCAGGGAATCACTGCGAGAAGGGCTGATCCAATCCAGATTTGAAATACAAGGGATTAACTCCAGCTACTGCAAATCTGTGAGAAGTTACAAAAGCAGCTAGCCTGGCTGCAGTCCTTGAGCCCAGTGTGCAAAGCACATGCTGAGGAGATGAGATCAAGCAAATCTCAAAAAAAAACCTTATTGTCATAGTACACTGGAGGAACTATCTTTGCTTAAAAGGCTTTGCTTCAGAGCTGTTAAGATTCATGATGGATGATGCAATCTTCCACTTATTCCTCAATTTTAACTACATTGGTTGCATCTAATTACTAATTCTCATATACTAAAACTCCTGTTAGATCCTCGCAAAATGTTATCACCATTACCTCCTGTATCCTAATACACAAGAACTACTGGCAAAGAAGCAAAGGATGACCTCTTTTCATATATTACTGCACAACACTCCAGATCGTCAAGATCTGAAACACTGACCAGCTAGGTTATCACTGACACAGGCAAAAGAAGCCACTGGAACATATTTCCATCCCTGTATATCTTTGAAGGAACTGGGAAGAGGATGAGAAAAAGGTAGCAATTTCATACAGATATGCTGCAGGCTTTTGAAAGAAGGAAGGATGCTGGGGCAGAGCTGCAGTAGTACTGGCTCATTTTTTCCTTCCTCAAGTGTCCCTCTCTCACATATTACTCATTTAAAAGAGAGGAGAGGCTATCACAGACTTACAAAGGATAAACATCAATTACAGTTTTGGCAAGACCCAAACACTTCTGATAATTCCAGTCATCTCCTAAGTATAGATTATCTACAACCCTGATTAAAAAAAAAAAAAAAAAAAAAAAAAAAACCAACATAGTAAATCTGAAAATGACTCATTTTCAATAGACTGAAAGAACCTGGAGTTGTCCAGCCATTCAAAGAACCGTGATGCTTCCCTTTGTTTAGCAGAGAGATGTATACTTAGGTTGAACCTAGGAGAATGATCTTTCCTAGGTAACTGCAACATGAGAATAATGACAGGTGGATAAAGAGGCAAATTGAATTTCCTATCAGTCCCAAGTCATAAAAAGCATAAGTTGCTCTCTTATGGTGCTGCACACGGACAGGAGAGGCTGACATGGTCCACTCTCCAAGCACAGAGCAGGGAAAAGTCTACATTTGTTCATGTTCCCTGATAGTCAAGATTATCAAAAGAAGGGCATGAGGCATCTGTGAAAGCATAAGGAGTTGGCAGGAGGGCAGCAGCAAATCACCACATATGTCTGCAAGACTGAAGGGAAAGAAATGTATGATCATTTGTGTGGCAAAACATACACCACTGACAGCTGGGAACAGGTGGGACTGGGAAGACAGTGGTGGACAGTGAGACACCCTCAGGTGGTCAGACACACTGTGAGAAGCTGCAATAGAGAAGTTCAGGAGATAAGGAGAGATGAAGGGAAGGGAATGGGCAACCTAAGAAATGGAAAAAAAGGAGGAAGAGGTAAGTTTTCTAGAAATGACGGTTCCAGCACATAAACAGGTTTAATGCAGCCTGCAGTTTGTACAACACCCAGCTACAGACAATTAAACAGTGTGACAGCACCAGGGAATTGCCAGTATTTTCTCCATATTTGATTTCAGGGCAGAGCTATCACTATAATATTTTTTTTAGTCCACCAAACTGAAAATTGATGAATAGTTCATATTCAAAACAGAATCAGATACTAATGTTACCTTATGACGAGGGAAATTCACAAAGCAATATTCCCATATCTCATGCATGGGGTAAAGCCTGGGGTTCAGAGACTTTAATTTATGTACCCAAGGTGCTACAGGAAGTCATTGGAAATACTAGAAAGCAAGATATGCCACACTCCTAGGCTAGTATTCTAACTACTACCCAAGCATTCAGAACAAACATGATGAAAATCCAATTAGGCTCTCACTAACCTGCTTGTTTTTTCCTCCATGCTGTAAAGACACATATACTACCTTCTTCATTTACATCATAATGTAATGTAATGCATGCGTAAACACAAATCTTAAATGAAAGTTTGTAAACTAAATATAAATAATAACGTATCATATCGTATATATAAGGGAAAAAAAATAAAGACGTACTCTCATGCAATGACTTGCACTTAAGAATGCTTTATTGTTCACGTCAGAAAAAAAGTTGGTTAACTAGGAATTTTCTGACAACACATTTAGTGATTAAGCCCTTGTTGGAAAACACTTTTCCTGTCAAATGCCTGGTAATAAGTTCTGTGGCCAGAACCAAGTGCAAATTTGGCTCTAATCAAATGTATCAGAGATGATGATGTTTGAACTGCCAGTAGATTTTATCTGAAAATCAGTAATTAAAAAAACTTCCACATCATTACAAACTAATTGTAAAATTCAGGGGGGATGGTCTCCATAATTCATTCTCACATTTTTCTGTCACAGACATGGCCAGGAAAGGCGGGTAGGAGACAAGGTTACACAGCTTCCTCCAGTGGCAAGGACATATGCATATAGCACTACATACCTATGCAGCTAGTGGAGCTGCTGCAAAGGAAAGGTGGACTGGGGATAAAAAGGGACATCAGCAGGGAGAATAAAATGACAGAAGGAAAAGGATCTTACTGTCACATTGAATCAGGATTAAACTGTGGCATATGCTGACTGCACATGAGATGTTATACCCTCTTGGCATGGGCCCTGGGTACAGAAGTGGAAAGGGGGAATCTGTCTTTAATTATTAGGCCCTACTGTGTATCAGGGAAAGAGAGCTGGGTTGGAAAATAATAACTAGCAGAGTAGTAGTACTGAAATATAATTTTAAAATCACCTGCCAGAAAAACCTAAAGAACTCTTGTAAAAAAAAATCCCTCTCTATTTCCCTTTTATTTCAACTGCTAAAATTTTACTATTGGATTCTTCCAGCCATCCCACCTCATTAGAGCTTGAAAGGGAGAGGAAAAAAAGTCAACTTTTGCTCTGCTTCCCGAGGGGAGTGTCCATACCAATATGGTTTTGGAGGACTAGTATCACTGCACTTGAGACTCCTGAAATTAGGCACAGTTGGGTGATTGAAGTCAGCTTTCAAGAAGTGGCTGATAGAGTGAGTCTTTTTAGACCAAGGAGGGAAAGTGAGATAAGAAGTGAACTAAGCCAAAGTTTCACTGGAAATCTTATCTTTTCCATTTGTCTTTCGCTTAGATACAGCTATACTTTCATGTTCACTTCAGTAGTTATGGACAAAAATATACATTAATTTGAGAAATAACTCCAGTGCCTTTAGTAGTACTAAGTTTCTAGCAAGCATATTTTATTTTCAGTGGCCTGCCTGTTAACTCTCTTTTGGTGTGTTTAACATAGGAAATTGAAGATTCATATTAACAAAGTCATTTATAAAAAAAAATGTAAAAAATAGTAATAATGAAAAAACCCTGGAAAATTAGCAAAAAACACCTCAATAATGTAAAATGTCTGAAGATAAAAGAAATTAAAAAAAAACTTACACAGTAACAATACAATTAGCACTATGCAACATGTGTGAGATTTCTGGTTTTGATCATCAGTATTCCTACTGCTTTGTCAGCCCAGGAATAATGAGGATAATGAGGTGTTTTTCTTCTAACTGCAGTCACAAGGTATGGAAATTAAAGAAATCTCTACAAAGCCTGAAATCTGAAGTTATAAATAATAATGAAAGTCCTTCTGGACCCTGGAATTAACTAATGACACATGCATTTTTTTTCTGAGAGGAAAAATAGCACTGCCAAACACTACACCAAGTTTCTTGCTACTGTCTAACATGCCTTCCAGCTCCCAGTCTCGTTTTGACTATGGAACAAGCAAAAGACTTTGGTGCACAAGGGTCTAAGATTTTACAGAGCAAGACCATTTTGTTCATGTTTTCTTCCCCACATTTATTTTTTTCATGTAGATTTTCATGTATAGCTTGTTTGAACTAAGGGTCCCTGCTTTACAGGAAGAAAGAACAAAAGCATGGATCCCAAAGCTAAACATCCTGCAAATGTGAGAAGAAGGTGTTTCTGAACCCTCTTCTCACTTCTCTGAGGTGGAATGACTCATTAAAGAATCATTTCAGGATTAGGCTGAGAGCAGAGAAGAGGTAACTGTGGCTCAGTGGCCGCAAGAGCGAAGAGATTCTAATAGGACCTTGGGTTGGAGACCTTGAAAAGAACAACCTTTCTGATGTACAGTGTAATTTTTCTATTTCTTTTCCAGGAAATCAAACAGCTGTCTTCCCAGACCTGTTATATACCATTTACTTTAAAACATCTTTTGATTTCTGAAGTGAATTATTTACTATAGAAGACTTTGTAATGAATTTTTGTATCCCTCTGTATGAAATAAGGCAAACACATTATTGCATGCATGACATATAAAATGTAATTCTCACTGGACTTCCACAGTAACTTCATCTGCGTGTTAATAATTTCCTATGAACAGCAGCAGAAATTTAACATTTTCTCACCAAGATTCTTATGCAACCAATTCTTAAAAATACTATATTAGCAAATAAACTGCAGTTTAACAGTCTAGTTTTGAAAAAAAAGGCAAAGCTAAAACAAAGCTTAAAAACATGTTTAGATAAAACCAGTAACTTCCTCTTTCTCAGAAAAAAAAAAAAAATAAAAAAAAAATAAGGGGATTCTAAAACAATGAATGACATAAACAACTTTCTGTTTCTATATTTTTTTCCTTATCAAAGACACAGAATCAAAAAAGTTCTCTTCAGTCAACACTAAGATTCCTAAGGTGGTTTTTGTGGATTGTTTTTTGGGAAAACTCCTACTTGCAGAGATGGGAAAAGCATAAGGATGAGAAACAGGCACCTCACCAAGTGCAATTTTTGTTCTTTAACTTATGAGGCAATTCTCAGAATTCAGATGAACATCATACTTGGTCATCTTACATTGTTTCTTATTATCTGAATTTTTAATATTGCCTTAATTCATATATATTTCACAAGAGCAAACTCACTTTTACCAAGCTAGGCCATCATTTGAAAAGCTTCTAGACCGTAATCGGAAATAAAGAGTAAAATTAGCTTAAATAAACAATTCCCAAAGCTTTGAGGTTGGAGAGCATGAGAAGGGATTCCCACATTACCCTTAGGAGTCTCAAACTTCTTGTTGAAGGACCATCTTTAAGTATAAAAATATATAAGTGCTCAGAAAAAACCCTAGTTCAATAGGACAGAATACGAGGTAAAAACTGTACTGGGAGTAGTAACCCATGTGGCAACTTGCTCACTGGGAACCCTAGGGAAACCATTCACTTCATTCCATATGTGACTAAATGAATCTTTGCAAAGGTTCCTCAAACTAATTGGTGTGTGTGTGTTTTGATTGCAAATACAGTTGCCACCAAACCTGCATTTTTACAGAGCTTCTGTTTAAGTAGCTTTCAAAATAAAACCTATAATTTGTCCTTTTTTGTAATCTTGATTAAAAAAGTTCATCTCATCAGTGGAGTGAAAAGAATCAGTAAAATGAGATAGTCCGGAAAAAACCTTGTAAGAATTTCAAGACAAGAAAATCTCTTAAATATTTCTAACAAATGCCATTCCAGAACAAGATCTATTTTAGATCAATATATGATTTCAAAGCTGCAAAATAAAAAATAAAGAGCAAACATTGCTGTATATTTTTATGTGTAACAGATACATAAGATACCTTACTATATATGCACATAAGTATACAGATACATAAATATGAGCTCAGCTCTGACATCCAGAGTCAGCTTGATTTTTTTATTATTTTATTTTAATCTCATCATAAATTAACTTACACTAGTGGAATCTGACATATTAAGCATATACCAGAAATGAAATTAATCAAATACTTTCCATTTTAGGTGTACATTGCTTTAGTTTGTATTTGTATGCTTACGTCTTTAAAAAAGTTAAATGTGTCACAATATTAAGATCTTTGGAAAACAGTAGCAATAGTGGAATTTTAGTTTAGAAAATAGAGAATGACAGCGTTGAGTTAACTGGACATCTTTTATGTGGAAATTGCACAAGGTGTTGATGAAATTGAGCAGCTTTCATTATTATCTTTTTAATTAGCAGTTACTATTACTTGTTCCTTCCCCTAGTTTTCCCCACTTAAATTGTGGAGTGTCTGAACAATATATTACAAATTTAATTCAGATGTCTGGACACTGGTAACATTTAGGTTGTATCCTCTAACTTCACTGATGGAAAAAAATAAAAAATCAGGATATTCTGAAAATACATATTTCATCTAAAATATTTTAAATTCATAAACTAGTACAAATTATTAGAAAATACTATTTGTCAGTGAAGAACTGGGAATGGAAAACAGAGTTGCCTGAGCATTTATAACAGTGCTAACTGGAGGAAGGCTTCCCTCGTAATTTCTGGTTTGGTATGGAATGGAAATAAATATGGTGGCTTTAACTATACTGTAGCAGAAACAAACGTAACAGATACTAAAAGGTGTTGAAATTTTGTCTTAGTTTGACCTTTTGTTTGTCTTTATGATATTATCTTTCTTGAAAAAAAAAATCATAGAAGTTCAAGAAGATTACTTTTGTGCAACAAGGATTTAATCATGCAGTTTCACTGAACTGGAACTAAATTGGTTATGAAAGATATACAGCATAAAGAAACAGAAGGAGGGCAGAATGAAAAAGTCTTTTTATTTATTTTTTTTCCTGTGTAGGCCATGTATAACATTATAACAAATACAAAAAGCAATGTTTTGCTGCAATAATAATTCCTACTACTGGCCTGATAAGCATTTAGAAAGATCAGAATATTTCTATGTACCATGCAAGTTATCCTCTGCTGGTACAAAACATGAAAATATTATTTGGCACGTTGTTTACTCAAAAGTTAACATTTACAACCATTTTGAACCATTTTGAATAACATATCTTCTTGCCTGAAGCATCCCTAGATATCTTCACTGAGCCTACTACTTTTGAAGTTAAGTGTAAAAGCACTCAAAAAAAAAAAGGATACTGAATGACAAATACATAACTATTGCTAAAATTTGAATATCAAGAATAAAGTCATAGTAGGCAGACTGTGTAATGAAACCTACTGGATTCAGTTAAAATAAAAACCTTGTCATCCAGAGAAGAGACCTAATTCAGTACCATTCAAAGTAATCTCATGACTTTATTACGTAGATAAAATTATCTGGAAAATTGATTGATATGTACCACAGCAATATAAACCTGAAATTCATAACAAAATCCTTGTGCTCATTCTGAGGATAATTTGTATTAAATGTACAAAACCCATAATTACAAAGCAATGAACACCTGCTCAATAGACAAAACAAAAATCTTTTGTCAGGAGAACTGTGTAGTTCTGCCATAGGTTCTTTGCTGCATGTCCTGAGGAGTGTATTGGAGACATTTAAACTTTAAAAAGAAGTTTAAAAATTGTATAAAATATCGTTTTCAGTAATTCAGCTCAACTGTTCACCCCATGTGTGGTTTATTGTTTGTTTGTGGGGTTTTTTTTAATATCTTCCAGTCAGTTGATTTTGTTATGTTTATGGGTTTGATTGGGTTTATTTTTTTTATTTTGTTGACAGTTTTTAGTATGAAAAAGCATGCACCTGCTCTGTGTGGGTTTTCCTACAGCATGGAAGCCACTGAAGTGTATTTCAGAAAGCAGCGGAACTTCCTGAAGCATGAGTAGGAGGCTTTGGTGCTACAGCTGTCTAAAAATGTCTGTGTAGAACTCACTACAGGTAGCAAAATTTGCTTTCTGAAGTTAGTGAGGAGACATAAAGATGTTTAACTGAGCTGGGAACAATTTTCCTCTGAACACAGGAAGGGAAATTCCTGAATGTCCATTGCTTTTTCTTTACATGACAAAATGTGTTAAAAACTCAATTCTAGCAGACTATTCGAGGACATCTGACAGAAAGCTTGTGGCAGACAATGGCATTGTGCCCAAACCCCTCATACAACTTTGACTTATCTGTCCAGCTGACTGAAATTCTTCTTGAAGTGATGAGATTTGTACATTTTATCAAAACTATTTCATAACGTAGCACAATGATCTAGATGTCTTTATGCTGCTTTACAGCCATGTAAATATAGTTGTCTATGAGCAAATATAGAATATTATTTACATTCAGACTCTTGACTGACTACATGAATCAGTGCTAAAAATACAGTTAATCACTTTCTGCTCTTCTGCTACTGACAGGCCAAAGTGACAAAAATTAGCTGTCACAATGTATTAAACATGCTCTAAAGTTCCCACTGAAATGCATGATTCAGCTGCTTTAATAAGCACATATTGCTGAAACAGCACAATTATTTATCTTCAAAAAAAATTATAATTGAAAGACCAAAGTCTGCTTTTGATCATCACTTTCAAATCTTCATTAGCACAATTTTATTTAGAGCTGCAGCTGCTTCTCTTTGGTGGTGGAAACTAATCAATCAAACTGCAATCTTATACTTCTAAAAGACTACAAAGCAGCATCCAAGTATCAGTATATTTTTGGTGTGCCTTTAAAACAGACTAATAAGGAACAGAATATGTAATTCTCTTTATTCTAAATACACTATTCACAGCAATGACAGTTAATTAGCAAGTAAAACACAAAAGTAAACATTTGGCAAGATTACAACTTTTAAGAAAAGGAGTATAAATGAACTACTGGGCCAAGTAACAGATGTTTCCATATTGTATACCTGACAGGAGGGCTTTTTAAATGAGGTCAGTGGCAAATTCTTTAAATTATGGGTTTTGTTTTAATTCAAATTAGAAAGGATTAATAACTTGTCCCCTGTAACAGTCTGTAATTTATTAACTGGAAACTGCTCTATAGTTGCTGGGTTTTATCTCTTGACTGTCTCAAGCTACAGGAGTAATTAAGACTGCCAGAAACCAGAATTAACTGGAAGTGATGAAGAAATTTGTCTGTTTTTTTCCATCAGGAAATATCTATGTACTAGCATGACCAAAAATTCTAGTCCAACCTTCAGCTGGACAAAATCTATCACTTACAAGGAAGATGATAACCCTTTATAAAAATTTATGAGGATTTATGAATAGCATAAAAAGCAGGCAGAAAATTCTATTCTGGGTACTTCTTTGCATGAAAATGTTATAAAATCTTAGTTCAGTGGAGCAGACATCAACTCTAGCTTTGTACTAATTAGTTATCATATGGACATGAGACAGGTACAGGTGTCTATATGGCCATGTGGTGCACAGTGGAAACATTCTTAGATAGACAGAATAGGGCTGGAAATAGAGACACATTTTGCACGACACAGATTCCTCAGAAAAGGTAATTATGAATTATTAAGGGGGGAAAGTATTCTCATTTTGGAATAATTAAGAAGGGAAAAATTAGCTGGACCAAGCAGGGTTCAGCTAACTCTTCTGCAGCACCCAATAAACCCTATTTTACTAGTAGAAAAATAAACATGGCCAAAAAGGCTATTTGGTTTGATATAGATCCCACACTACACCTGGTTATGCACAGAACAGTGTTATGTGGGCCTGCAGAGTGTCCTGCAATGAAGGGTTTACCATCATCATCCAAGTCCCTGCAGTATAAAAGGCCAATGGAATCTAGGCTGATTCCATGCTGACTTGCTTGGGTACCACTGCACTGCACCTACCCATTTCATTAGGACATCTCAGCCTCTCAGACTTTATACAGCGAATTTGAAGGAACAAAAAACAGCAACAGTAAAGAAATTCTGCAGTGCTCACGCAGTATGAAACACTGTAGACAATCAGTGCAAAACCCTTATTTCACGGAAATTTAAGATAATGTAGATGTTTCCTTGTTTTCATCACATGCATTCAAAATAGGTACACTAAAATTGAAGACAGCTGAGACTGCAGACGTCTTATTTCTTGCTCTAAAGCATCCTTAAAGATGCAAAAGAAGCGTGCATGTGAATTCATCTTTTTTTGGCTGGTGGCTGAGAAGTTGCAGTGATTTTAGCAAAATGCTTAACATTCTGCAATCATTGAGTTGATAGTGTCAATGGACTATGAAACAACATAACATGACAATAAATTATTTCAAAGATCTGCAGGTCAAAATCATTGTGCATCCTTGCCTCTGTTCTCTATAAACAAACTGTCTGCTGATGAGATTTTCTTTATGATAATCCATTTTATGGTACCAAACTCACAAACTGATGATGATTTGTGGTATTCTTTTCTCAACTTCAGCAAAGAAGTCATAATGAATCACCTGAAACTAAAAACTGTGGCCAGGACATATGTGCAGGTTACAAGCCACAGAAAAAATGCTTTCAAAATGGAAACAGTCGACATAAAATCCAATAATACCTTCTTGGAAGAACTCATGCGAGTGAATAATCCTTATTCTAACATGTAGTTCAGCTACATAGCTACATAGATTATTCCAAGCTAGCCTCTGGGTTACATGAATGTGAACAAAAAAAAAATCTTTAGTTTCTCAAATACTGATTTTTATTAATATAACAGAATATGAATAATGAGGTAAAATCTTCCCTTCTATTTCCCTCTCCAAGACTGTTTTCAAACAGTTATTTGGTCTGTTGCAGACAATCTAATAAAAGAAGATGTATTTTTCTTCAGATACTATTGAAGTAGCCTGTATAATTTTTAAAAACAATTTGCAACAGACTTTTTTTGTCTCAGAATTTTCATAAATGCCAGCTACTGTAAAATAATGAGCAGTTACTCAAAAACACAGGCTGCAGACAAATAGTTTTCCCAGTTTTCCCAGAAATCCTGATCCCAGCCATTCAGAAAGAACTCCCATTTTTCTAATATGTAGAAATCTTCACATTTAGCACAACATGTACACCTATGATCAGAAGATGTATTAATTTAAATGAACAGCAAGAGGTTCAGCAGACTTTGACCCTTTTCAATTATATTCCTTTGATGATAACATAAGTAACGAATGGGGGGCAATTTAATTAAAAAAATGAACTCTTCTTGGTTATGCATGATTAAATTCATAGACCAATAAAGATTAACACTTAACATTTGCTTGTTTTAACAATGCTCCATGGGCTCTAGAACTCTGTGAGGACATCATTTTCTCCTGTATAAACAGTATTACAGTGGTGGATTCAGGCAGACTCTGAGACTGGCTGGTATGTAGAGATTTTTAGGTGAAAAGTTATCATAGGCATTACAAATCATTCTAAGAGTTTAGAAAACTTGTTTTTAGACTTCACAGTTGTTGATCTGGAGAAAATAAAAGCAAAAAACAGTTGTTTGAGGTCATCCTTCCCATAACAATTCTCACCACCAAAGTTACAGCATATATAACTGTGTCAACAAGGTAGGGTTCCTTAATCTTTATGTGTGATTTCTTATGTATGCTAGCAAGGCTGGATTAACAAATGAAAACCCCCTTTTTTCTTCTTTCTTTTTTTTTTTTTTTTGTATGGATTCAGTGTACACATAATCCAGTTAGAGGAAAATTAGATTTCCCCTATTGCTGGAAATTACCTTCTATGTTAATAGTTAACAGAAATACGATATTGCTCTGGTTTAGCTTTTTAAGCATAAAGAAGTCTAAATAATGCTGTCCTCAACACAGGAAAATAAAAAAAGACATTCTCCCATGTGAAATTAAATAGTTTTTATAACCTCATGAAACACTACACTGACACAGAATTGTAAATTCTGCATTAACAAGAAGTTAATGCAGCATTTGTGCCCTTCAGCTTCAGGGATACAAAAGCACTTAATTTAATGTAATCAACTGATTTTCTTCTGGAGTTCCTAGCATCTTAACATCCTAACATCCTAATACAGGTTAGGTGTCATGAAGCCTTCGTAGAGAAATGCCTTTAACTCTTGTGAATATTGCCGGAGTTATACACCAGATTTTGTGCTCAACTCCCACAAAATGTAGTCCGTAAGACTTCTCAAACAAATTAGACTGTTAGATTCTCAAACATCTCTTACTGCATACCAAACTATAGTACACTAATAAATAAATATTTGTATAGCTTAGAAGATTCTAAGGAAAGCCTGAGTTACTGTCCCAAATCAAAAGAAGACCTCTCTTGAGGATGAATCAATTGTTCAAAAACTATTAAAGCTCCTGAATCAAGCTGACTCTAAACAAACTCAGAAAGATTGTTGTACAGTAAGGAAATCTAAAGAGATTAGCAAACAACTGAAAAATCACAGTTGTGAATCATGAGCTTCAACAGGAAATTTCAAAGTTTATGTGCAGAATAATTCAGGAATACACTGCAGTATTTGACCATGTCTGAAACTTTTTGCTTTCTCAGGCGATGGAGTTGCTCAAGGAAGAAATTTTCACTCAGCCCTGGTAACTCCAGACTAACCAGATCTTCACAGTGAATATGCTTTTATGTGAGCTGGTGAGTACACTGCATTCATCTTCAGAAAGTATTTTGCTTTCCAATGAACTGAAGCTGGACCTAAAGATAGCTTACAGACAACATATATGCTTACAGCAGGATTTTCCATACTGGACTCTAAAATCTTTTCACACACTTTCAATGAAGAACAAAATGCACACTAAACACTTGGAAGTAGCTCAGCTCTAGATAAAGCTTTATCAGCATTTCAAAGCACTTTATTGGTGAGTGTCACAGCATTGAAAGACTCTTCACACAATATCACAATGATAGAAATATTTGTGTAGGAAGGGATTTCTCCCTTGTAATCTGCTCTCAGGATTCACTTTCATCGTATTTGGGTAGTGATAATTTTACGAATGCAACCTCTCTGGGCAACATGATCTATTGCTAAAGTGTTGTTATTGGTATGATGACATCCTTAATATTAAATTTAGTATTTGAGCTACAGCTCAACCATATTACTTCTTCAATGTGTTCAAGGGAAAAATCAAATGGCTGAACCCCATATTATTTTTAGGAATATTTTAGGCATACCATCCCCAATTGTTTTTTTCTTTAACCAGACGTTCAAACATTTTGCTGCTCAACTCCCTCTTTCTACACACCTAAAATGTGCCAGTCAGAACTGGCTCTTGTGGTACAGTGGATGTTTGATATAAAACTATTTAGATGCTGAGTGTTAGAATTAAACCAGGTTTATCAAGTATGTTGATCTGGAGAAAATAAAAACAAAGCAGCAAAAACTAATGAATCTAAAATTCATTAGTTAGAAAATTAGTTGGAAAATGGTAGTAAAATCAGACTGAAATGTAGAATTTTTTAAATGCTTTCATATACCTTGTTTTTAAACCAGAAAAAAAACCACAAACAAGCCAATATTCCAAGAAAATAGAACTGATACCGTAGAATCATAAAATTGTAGCATTGCTTAGGTTGGAAAAGACCCTTAATGTCACCAAGTCCAACCATAAATCTAACACTGTCAAGTCCAGTAAACTATGTCTTTAAGTGCCATATCTATATTTCTTTTAAATACCTCCAGAGATGTTGATTCAACTACATCCCTACGCAGCCTGTTCCAATGCTTGACAACCCTTCCAGTGAAGAAATTTTTCCTTATATCCAATATAAACCTCCCCTGGCACAATTTGAGGCTATTTCCTCTCATCCTATCACTTGTTACCCAGGAAAAGAGACCAACACCCACAATTCACAGCATTTCCATATGTAGCTTTTGCACTAGAGTAGAATGGCAGACTTCATTTGCACATTCTGAACATTTGTGTCCAAATTACCTCAGTGGAATAATGCTAGGATAAATGGGCAACACCAATTTATGCATGCTGAATATCTTGCACCATTCATGCTGATCAGGCATGAATATTAAACTCTGAGTGTTCCTACTCTAATAGTAAAAGAAGTTTATAGCTGATTTTATCCAGAAATCACAAAAGGTACCACACTGTCATCAATTGTCTGTTTGCTTGCCTATCTGGAAAACAAAGTGTGATTCTAAAGTTAATGTATCAGAAGTCCATAGTATCTCTGAGCTACTGTGACAATTTCTATTGTTCATGATGACCACAAGACAGTAATCCAGGAAAGCCGTTAGCTTCTTGCCTAACTGGAATATAGTCAGACACACTATTCACTCGTTTGATGATGAAAGTATTTTCAATGTTAATTTTCATATCTCCTCATAGTTAAATAAGCATCACAACCCTGAACATGTAGTGCCATTAGCATAGAAACTCCTTTGTCTCCTTTCTTCACTGTTTGATGTTATAGTAATTCAAATGTGTATCTGCTTAAAGCAAGAAAAGGAAGCTAAGGGACAACCAAAACCAAGTTGACCCTTTCTATTTCTGCACATTGTTTATATTCAGTATGCTGGTGCACCTTCCAGTTTGTGATTTTCTTTCTTTCTGAGAGTGTTTCTACCTCAAAAGACTTTTTTCAAGCTAATACCAAACAAAAGACAACTGGCGTTAAAAACAAAAAGATCAAAACCAGAACTGGCAATGTTAGCAGGAAGGAAAGAATTTGTGTCCCTCCAGGCACTTCAGTTCCGTATGCACTCTTGTCCAGGTGCTCTTTTCTGTACACATAGAAGAGATTGCTTTTCAATATGCTAATGTCTCTCACAACACTATTTTGTTTTCCAAGAATATTCCACTCTCTGGGCTTAAGAAGCATCTAGACTCAGAGTCTTGAGTAAGAATAATCTACTAGCCACATCAGTCTCAACTCTGGATGCCAGTAGTTTATATATCATTACCCCTATCCTTCCCCCACCAGACTGGTGTGAATTTGAGTGACCCAGACTTTTACTTTATTTTCAAAATCCTGCTGACTCTTTTTAGTTCTCAGCTCATCTACCTTTACAGCTGCTAACCACAGAATCATAGAATCATAGAACAGCTAGGGGTGGAAAGGACTTTAAGATCATCTAGTTCCAACCCCGCTGCCATTTTGGCAGGGACACCTCACACTAAACCCAGCAGAATACAAAAATTTAGTTTATTTGTTTTCAAAGCTTTCCCTTTACAACCAGTGCCTTAAGATTGTCAGCAGCACTTCATGTAGTCATTCACTTTTTTTGTTTTAGGCTTACCTTTTGGGATCAGACCACTGTTACAAAAATGCGTTGCTCAAGGGATTGCAATTGTTTTGATTAAGCCCAAACAAATCCTTAAAACATAGAGTATTCATTACACATTTAAAATTAATTTTTGAAAAGAAAAACTCCTCCCCATAAAATAACTGAAACAGTTGACTGATGCATGTTTCCAGAAGATATCTTTCTGTAGATTAATTTGGGAACTATTCCTACAATGAGAGAAGATGTTTTGTTCATGTATGTACAGATTTTACATACACAACAAGAAAATTTTAACTTCTGACTTGTTCTTCCACTGGAAATACTGAAGCTGATGAGAAAAAATTTCTGTTGGGAAAAAAAAAAAATCTATGTAGGAAAAATGAAAGAAATTTCACTGCCTGGCCTGAGATATTTCAGAACTGAAGAGGGCACAATATAAAAAGCTACAACCAAAATAACCCTCTCTATAGACCATTTTTGTCTTGTATTCCTATAAGTAAGTGTCTACTGACTGAGAAAAAATTGCTAGTCCAAGCCAGTATTCAGAAAGGTGATTAGACAAAAAAGCAATCACATTAGAGTATGGAGATCCCGTAGACTTGTAGCTGCTTTGCAGCTTATGCAAAATCTTACATTTATCTTCCTCTCAGCTTGTAAGGCAACTCTAGGAATTTAACAACCAGAACAGCACTTGTTAAAACTTAAGAAAGATGTGGTTGTATTGAAGTTTGTGAAAATATTAGGGAATACCTTCTAATGCCATGGTGACAGCCTAACTTACAAAGATGGTTATGGCTGCACCTGCCCTGTTACATCTTCAGGATAAATTGATGGTTTTGCTGCTTGATTCTACACTTGTAAAGGCTACCCAGGTTTCAAAGAGAGCAAAGCAACAGGCCAGGCCTGGCCAAAACATTACATCTTCTCGTGTCATAGTCCTGAGCTGACCATGTATTTTGCACCATGAAGCTTGATTACTTCAGCTCAGCACACCCAGGTACAAAAGCACCCATCTAGAAGAAAAGCCCTAATTAGCACAAAATTCAAAAGACCATCTGGCTAGCAACAATGAGAACACATTATCCCTCCTTCTGCACACTTTATCCCAGATGAATTGGGAGATCAGCTCAATCTATCTGTTCTAATATCTAAAGGTGTCTGTAGTAGTTGCCTTCCTGTGACAGATATCACGTCTTCCCTTTTACTTCTGCTGCATTCTCCCATGAGAATCAAACTGTTGACCCACACAAAGCCCCATGAGTGAAGGAGGCAACCTCTGTATTTCTGATGGAGCAGAGTATGACATTTCTGTTGCTAAGATGCAAGAAGTACACTGACTAGCACAACATCCAGAACCAAAATTTTAGTATTTCCAAAATGCAACAGTCCTTTCAAAATCTTTACATAGAATAAAATCCAGCCTCATCCTCCCTGAATTAAAGATAAAAAAAATAAACTAATAAAGCTAATTTTATAGGCTAGAGATATTTCTATTATAAATCCAGACAGCAGAACTTTATGTGATACAATCTAACATCTTACACAATACAGGTCAGAAGACTTCACTGTATTTCTTATGACTTGAAATAAAAATTATTTTATGCACATATTAAAGAATCAAATCCTCATTTAAATGGCATTAGGAAAAAAAAAAAAAAAGCTCTAATTGCTATTCTTTCCAGTCAAAAATATATATGTATTACAGGAATTTAGTGTTTTGATAGAGCTTAGATTCACTTTATTCTCCATGCTCTTACTGCAAATATTCTCTGCCAATTAAAAGAAGTATTAAAAAATTATTACTTCATAAAATCAATTTTGTATATGCTAGACTTCTAATGTACACCCCTTCAGAGCTGGAGGCTCAGAAAGCATGTGGAAACAACACTAAGCTAGCTGCAAAATGAGTTCTTATTTACCAGACACAGAACATAATTTTAAATTATATGTGCCAGTACAAATGTAATGACACAAACATTTACAATGAGGTACAACCAGCAAATCTGAAAAGGCTTTAATTTCAAAACACAAAGGCAAGAGCTATGTGGCTCTCCTCAAATACATTAAGCTCTCAAAACCAGACACCTGACCCCCTGCAAATCTCCTTTCCAGTACCCCCATTTTTGACTAAAAAGTGCCTTGCATTGAAAGTAGAATTTTTATCTTTTTTTTCAAATAGAAACATGAAGTCATTAAAGAACAGAGAGTTGCAATGAGTGCTTTTCATCCCCTTGTGCCTTTCTGCATTGCCGAAAGCCCTGTATTTTCCTATCTTGTTCCAAGGGAACTCCTCCCAACGCCTGGGACGTGGCTGTCCTGCTCCCCAGGGCCCCAGGTTGTGATGACACTTGCCCTTTCTGCAGCTTGGCTGCTTCACCTTTCCAGTCTGCAGCAGGGTCCGTAGTAATGCTGCCAGTAGTTCCCCAGACTTTTTAGACAGAACTGAAAATATGCACCCATACACTGTCATTTACATAATAAATAAAAAGTCTGAACTTACATTTTATTCTGATCTTTTGGCTTATCATTTTTTTAAGTTACTGAGAATTAAAGCTAATCTTTCATCTTGTCTATTTTTCTGTGGACATTTTTTTCCCGGAATGCAAATATAGTATATGGTATAGCTCAATCAAAGTATATCAGAGTAAATATATGAATAGAGAACAAAGTAAAACTTTCTATATTTATTCTGTGTGGATTTAAAACTAAGGAAACATTTGCTCAAGAAAAGAAGTCTTAGTATTTTTTTTTAATACTGATACTATTTTTTTTCCCTACGAAGACATTAACCATAAACACAAATGGGCCATGCTTTAATGATTTACTGAAGTTGTTTTTTTATTATATTATCTCTGCTTTCATTTTGAGGAGTTTCATGAGTCATTAAATCAGCCAACAGTGCGCACAAAATAGAATGTCAAGCAAGAAGAAATTATTTAAAAGAGATACAGGTTTGTTAATAACAGCAGCAACAGCAGAAAACTCACTGTAAATGTTAACCTCTCATGAAAAAATGTGTTTAGCTTTATGCTCTCTATTAAATCTTTTTCTGTTCATTGCATAGTCACTTCTCCATGTTGGCATAAGATGCTGCATTTCTGATCAATGGTACATTTATAATCCACACTGTACTAAAATGTACTCACATTTTTACACAAATACTGAAATATTATGCAAACCTGAGGACCTTTTTTGTTTAATTCCTTAGAAAATGAATCCACACAATATGATTCCATTTAAATTGCAGCAATTATATATAGTCAGGATTATAAATACAAATTGCTTAGATTAATGTAAAGCCTGGTTGTTTGCAGTGCAATTATTTTCACAATCAACTTTTATTCTTGCTTCATTTAAGATAAGTAGAAAGCACCTAATAATTTTAATTTTCATACAGAATTCTGAAGAAAAAAATGCCAAGTGAAAAGATAGATACATTAGAAAATGAACAAATCAAACTCTGTTGCAGTAATAGTAGCTTTTTTTCTTTTCTCAGAAATTTTAGAATCTTTGCCATTGCAAATATTGATACTAGTATATGAATATCAGAACCGAGTAGTTTGTTTCCTCAGCCATATATACTTTAAACACAAATAGGAAAAAAGTTAGCTACTACCTATTTAGAGTGACATATTACTAAAATAGTGCTACTGCTAAATATCCAATTCTCCAATACATATTACATACAACTTTTTTAGGGTCCTTTCAACATTTCTTTAAAGATATATTTAAAACTCCTTTTGAATTGATAATTAATTCTGCTTATAATTCATGTAAGTTATTATTTCCTATAAAACCATGATTTTGGCAAGCATACCATGATGTAGGAATATAAGACAGATCAGCCCTAGCAGGAATTTAGGCAGAGGTACACGTTTAATATGGGCTAGGGGAAAACATTACAGTGTAATAGATAAGACCACAGAGATATTCCACAAAGACTAAAACCATTGTTATATGTAAGAATATCTTTATTGTCATTAATACAGCCTTCAAGGAGTGGGTGTTAAATAGATGCACACTCATGTAAATTAACTTAGGAAAAACATTCTGTATGCAGGGGATGACTTGGAAGAGGGTGTTTTGTATTTCCAGACTGATGCTGTGCCTGGAATTCAGAAAGGGGGATAAATGACACTATGAGATGTATACTAAGTGCATTTTTAAGTATTTCCAATACAAATATCTTAACAAAAAAAAAAAAAAAAAACAAAAAGGAAAAAAGTGAAGTGCTAGATGTAACTATTCTGTGTGGCAGACAATTGGGGTTAGAGTAGATGTACTTCCGAGAGATCAATTTGTGTAAATCATTGCCTTGTTTAACCCCCTTCTATTTTTTAAGAAAAATCTGTATTTATCTGGACGCAAATCGTTGATTTGCTGGTATATATCTGAGTTATAACCAAATACTCCATAACCATCCATAACCTACATAGTTCGGTCTAATTTTTGGCAGATTAATAACAATAATCTGTATACATAAATAAAACCACTGGACTGATGCAGACAAGTTTAAGACAAGCTACACAGGAGAAAAAAAGGGCAAAACTTCTGACTTATAAGAGAAAACTGAAACTACCCCAGCACACACTACCTGCCTGACAAACAGAATTTCCCCTCTGTCCTCCAACCCACTTTTCCAGGAGCCCCTCCTGGCTTTTATCACATTTCTGCTCAGAGTGTCAGTGATTGTCCACAGCTCCAGGGACACCTGTAGCTCACCGTCAAAAGAAAAGACTGCACACTGAATTTGCCCTAAATTCACTGTAATAGTTGTGCTGATCAACACATGGGCAGAGCCCATGCACTATAGCATTTGACTGAAAATCTCTTAGCAGAAATTAACACATTCAACAGGATAAATGTACTTGAAATCAGTATTTTAAAACTGAGAAACTTCTCTAAAACCTACTGAAAGAAGGTACTTGAGAGAGTTTCCTCTCACAATGTATTTTCAAACTTCAAGTTTTCAAATTTAATTATTTATTTCAGCTTAGTCACTCAATATCCTTATTGTCACTAGCTGTGACTATTATCACTAAATAGCACTAAAATGCTATTATACCAGATAAGTTATTTAAAATTTATTAAATTATATAAGTTTTTCATTTGGTGAATAGGTTGGACTACATTTTATATTTTTATCTTTACTAAATATAATAATTTATGCCAAAATACAAATGTGACAATCTTATCTTATTATGAGCTGTATTGTCACAGAAGTGACTGCTTAGAATTTATCCCAAACTGGATCTGTTAAGCAAGTGATCGATTTTGACATCTCAAGAATCACAACATATTAACAGCATACTCTAAAGTTATTGCTATGATTTCTGAATCCAGCTACAACTTTAAGTCTGAATTGCCTGACAAGCAGTGAGCACTAGTACCTAGGAAAATCACAAAAGTCATGATAACAGTATTTAACAAACCAAAACCTATTTTTGAAAATTATTAAATGTTTATACTTAATGTTAACTTCAATGGTTTAACTATAAATGTGCTCCTCATAAGTTATAAAAAACTATATACTTAGTTTTGCAAAAATAGAATGAAAATTAAGAATACATTTTAAGACTTCAAGTATAGTAGAAACTATCCTTCAAACTTCATAAACCTTGCCGAGCTTTTTTGCAGTTTCCTGATTGAATTAAATAAAGCACTCAGCAAAGAGCAGATGTGTAATGCTGCAATGGCAGTGGGGGCAGGGGAGCTGAGCAGTAACATTATTTAGCCAGTTTTCTCATTTATAGTCTAAAGAATACATTCTTTCATTGGCTGCAGTACTCATGACTCCTTCAGAATTTTCAAGGCTAATTATTTAGCAAGTGATTTAATAAGTTTTTCAGACATTAGACTGTACAATACATTCAAATCCAAGGATGGCTGAAACTAAATATTGTGTAAGATAGAAAAATTTCCAAGTAAAAACATCATTGTTTCAATGAGATTCCATGAAAGTATGCTTTTTTGTATGTACATTTAGAAATTCATATCCATAGAAACATAACCACAAAAAATCTTCACATGTTGCAAATTTTCTTCTTGAGACAGTAGCTTCCCAAAGCATTGTACAGAAATTGCTTTAGAAAAAAAAATAAAAATAAGATCTTTGCCTTACCTATGAACATTTGAAATTTAACTTATGGTAACAGAGCCTCCAATAAGAGTTACAATCTTTCATCCACCTGCAGGTGTGATCTGTTTGACAGGATGTTTATAATCCCAGTCCAACTGCTAGAGAGACTGAGACAATACATAGTGCTTCAGCGCATCTGAAGGCTGAAAACAAATGAAATTCATATGGGTACATGCCCTCATTAGGAAATGTATTTTTTAAAGGGGACTTGGAAATAACTAACATGATCTCGAAAAACAACAAAAATCCACTGCATGCCACCACTAAATAATGTTTTTTTTTCAATATTCTAAAAGACTGCAAGTTACATAGCCTAGCTGAAACTTGGGCTGGCAGGGTGTTTTGGTTCTGACTGCTGTGTGTGTGGGTCGGAAGTGGAGAGATACCAGCAAAAGGCTGATGCTTGAAACCTTGCCCCATAGTGTATCAAATTCTGGTAGGATGTCCAGGAAGAATTCATTTCTCCCTTTCAGCACTTCTGGTGAAAGCCAGAAAAAGTGACAATTACAATCCTGGTAAACAAAGGAAGTGGTTTTTGTATTCCGGGGTGGGGGGGGTGAACCTCTAACAATCAACCGCAGATAAAACATGGAAGACATTAAATCCCACTCTGCCTGGCACACCTTACATGACTCAACCTAGGTCTTCAGAGCACAAGTCCATACTGTTCCCCATGCACTTCATTACAGTATTTTGAGGGAGTTTTTCTTGTGGTTACTACAGGAAGCTTAAGTCCAAGTCTCTGATTTGAATTTCTAATGTGTCTTTTAGTCAAATATTTTTTTCAAGAAATCTTGTCCTGCCCCTAGGACAGTTACTTTCTAGGGAGTACTAGACAAATATTAAACATTTTCAGCTTTCCTCAGGTTTAATTTTCTAATCCTTTCCTTATATGTTTCTAAGTTTCCATCTATATTGAAGCATAGACCCACTCCTGGATTTTGTGCATTCTTTTTACTTCACTATCTAATTTTAAAAGAATGTGAAGGCACCAGACAGTAATACTTCATTGCCTGTCTATATTCTTGTGCTTCTGAGAAAGATTTTCTGGCTCCCATTAACCTTTTGTCTCCCAATGGGGGGATTAAATACTAAATCCCTTTCATTCTAACACATATTGCTTCAGCTCTGACAAAGGAAAACATTGCAACCTTATTATTATCTTTACTAACTTCTGCTAGCAGCAGAATCAATAAAAAATGGCCATGAAAAAGGTTCTAAAACAGCTGCATTTAAAGAAATTTGTACATACCATATTTATCTTTTGGAGGTATAAAGCCTATAATAAAACATAACTGCAGGGTTGGTAAAATGCTGAGATTAGAAACTGTTTATGATGATAACTTGTTATACAAAATGCATTTTGTCATCACCCCCTGTAAACAGCTACCATCCTTATTCATTGGTCTTTTTGTCTAACTTTCATATCAGGAAAAGAACATTTTACTAATCTCTGAGGTGCTTTCCAGAATAAATGTGCAATGCTGACTTAAGAAACTGCAGGATTAGTGGACTACAGTGGAGGAGCAGGAAATAAAACAAGCTCGACTATACATGGTTGCTAGTCAGAATCCCATGTCTTTTCTAGAAAGATGAGTGGAAAATGAGATAAGTACACACTGTAATATCATCATATCTGTAATGTGAAGATAGTTACATATTTTGTACACTTAAATGTGCCTCCTATAAATTATTCAAATATCTTCTTTCCACTTCAACTTTTCAAAAATATGTCTCCGTGGGAACTTAAAATTGTAGAGTAGACTGCACTGCAGCTAAATCAAGTCAGTCAGAATTTTTGGGCCCATCAAATGTATCAATTGCATTTCAGAAATATGAGGGCCACCAGTAAGTTGCTAATGCTCATCCTTCCAATTTTTTCTTAGGTGAATCATTATTGTTGCTTCCTATTATCATTATTTATTTTTTATGTTTTTTTCATGACAAAAGGCAGTTAAGACAAGCTAATAGCTTGGTGCTTGCCATGCTCCTGACAGATCCATGAGACCAGTTCAAGGAGCAGTTAAACTATGACAATACAACTGTGTGCATACTGCGACCTACTGCATATATATGCTTACATCAATTGTCATTATGATTGTCATAAGAATCTGGATCTCTGCCATCTTTCCGCTAGTTACTATCCACCAAACTTGCTGCTTCTCTGTTTTTCATTATAGTTTCTGACTCATATTTACTGCATGTTTCTTTGTTTTCAAAATGTGTTTCAGGTGTCCTAGCTGCCACAAGAACCTTAATAAGACCTGACCTTACCACTAATCTTTCAATGACATTTGTGACCTCAGACAGCTTTGCCTCTTATTTCTCCTGGTCTCATACCATATTCTCTTTAAAGAGCATGACTTCTTTATACTCTATTCACATATGGTTTATTCCTAGCAAAGCATTTCAGGTTTTCAAGTCAAAATTCATCTTCCTACACCTTCTAACTCCTGCAACATCCAGTTATTTAGTGTTCCTTTTTTTATTTGTTTTTTGTGGGTTTTTGGATTTTGTTGTTTTGTGGGGATTTTTTTTTCTTTTTTCTATAGGCAGGATTGTTGTTTTTATGTGGTTAAAAAAAATAACAAACAATACAGAAGGCATGATGTTATTATTCCTCTTAGTCTGTTTTCTTCATGTCTATTTCTTATCCAGAGATACAGCACGTTCTCTCTTCTTGTCACGCCTGTCTCAATCACCCTATTTTTATTCTCTCATCTCTTAATGCTGATAGTGGGGAAGAAAAGTTTACAGCTGTCTAAGGAACAAAAAAATCTCTCTATATAAAGCATATGACTAGTCAATTTTAATAGTTCATATAGACTGCATGGCAATAACAGATATGTCATCTATTTTTCTTTAAATTTCACAGTCTGTGACTGATGTAAGTACAGTATGACAACTGGCAGTGAATAACACTAATTAACTCAGTGGCATACAATCATAATAAGTATTAACAACGTAGTGTTGTGGTTTCTGCAAGCACTAGAGATCCCTTTTGCCCTGACCTGCAAAGGTCTATAAGACCTCTTGGTTGGCTCTGTGAGCCCACATGCAAGCACAGGGAATCAAGGTGTCCTGCTGGCATTCAAAGGCTGTAAGAAAGTGCTCACCCACCCCTGTATCAGGTGATGTTCAGGGCCTGTCATTCCCCTTACGGGTCAGAAGCCTTTCCTGTCACCTAAATAGATTCAAATTTCCTATCGCATCTTACGATGCCAAATTTAAATTCCTCCCTACATTTCTCTTTTAATTTTCACTCTCCTCAACTGCATCTTACTCTAAGAAGATAAGAAATGTCCAACTGTGTCATAGGAATTGCCTCTAGTTCAGCAATCTGGCTGCGTCTAGCTCAGCAGTGGCAATGGGAGATGTTATTCAAAAACTTCCCGCTTTCTCCAAGCCATTCTCCCACAAAGACTATTACCCTTTATGCCCTTTCACATCATGGTACAAACATGGTCAAGTCCCCTCAATTTTCTAAGGAAAAGGGCATTCAAATTTTCCCTCCAGTAACTCTTTTTTTTGTCCTTTCTCTTCAATTTATATGCGCACAGAATGTTGCAATGCCAACCCCTAAGTGGGTTTCTATACATTTCCATAAACTAGTAAAACAAAAACCTTAGTACCTTTTGTATATTCTAATAGTAAGACAAGTGCCCCATTTTCCTTTTTTCACTTACTAGCTTCCTCAAGCCAACTTCCTTCTCCTGTCTTGGTTTTTCTTCTGTTATTCCATCTTTTTTTAACATTCTTTTTCTTCACCTGAATCACTGCTTCACGGAATCATAAAACCATAGATTGGTTAGGGTTGGAAGGGGCCTTAAAGATCATCCAGTTCCAATCCCTCTGCCATGGGCAGGGACACCTCCTTCTAGACCAAGTTGCTCAAAGCCCTATCCAACCTGGCCTTTTCAAACTATCATAAAAACATGATCTCAAATCCTGCGGCATTTTTCTCCACAGCTACGTCAGTCCTCCTGGAGTTCTTTGCTGTTTAAATAATTATTTTCTGCTTAAATAGTTTCTGTCATGAAACCTCTTCACAGAAAACAAATTTACCTTCTATTATTGCATGGCAGCACACAACACAACCAAGAATTTACCACATGTAACTTCAGGCATCTATACATGTAAACCACATCTCTCTTTACAGTCATTGCAGAAAACAAAACAAAGCAATACAAAAAAGACCAAACAAACAAAAAAAACCCAACAAAAGAACAAACAAAAAACCCCAACCAACCAACCAAAAAAACAAACAAAAAAACCCAACCTTCCCCCCCGCCCAAAAAAAAAACAAAACCAAAAAACAATCTCAATGGTTTAGGCACTAATCTGTTTCAGATTAGTATGTTAGAAATAATGGCTTCCTAGCTGTGCCTTATTTCTCTCAGATATAAAAGAGTTTGGGTGGTTAGCTCAGATATTAATGACAAATAATCCCACTTAGACTGTCAAAATTAAGATGTTCATTTGACTGATCAAAGTTTTACTGGATGCCCAGCTATAGCTTAAGTTCAGTTGCCTAAACAAAACTTTTTCCCACCATTCCTCCTTACTACCTTGTTCTTGTCACTAAAGATTTCCAACTCCATTGATCCAGGCATTTAACTTGGAGGAACTTTATTTCTGATAACTAGCTTTCAATTCACAACTGGACTTCTTGTCAAGGCGATTAATACAGCCTATTAGGAAACACCCACAAGACTGACAACCTAGCCATCAGAATGATGGAGGAACCATTCATATGACAGGAGGGACAGACATGTTTCATGGCAACAGAGCAAGAAAAGATATTTTAACTAAGACCTCAGTTACCGTTCTTGAAGGACATCTTGATGGATGTTTCTATTTTCTGAATCCTGGTTGAAATAGTCATCTCTAAGAGCTAGGAAGACGGAATTTATGCAGATCAGATCAATCTCTATACTTATGTTCTGTGAGAGATATCATTAATTAACCAATTGATATTTTTCCCCTACAATTTCCTGAGTAATTTGTATAATGTACAAAAGCTGTCGTTGCGGGTAGAGGGTGAAGGCAGGAGTTGTATCAAATCTAACATACAAGTACCTGAGTTTTCAGAAAAACTAAAAACAATAAAATTGCTGACTGATTACAGATGTTTACTTGCAACATGCAGTTTGAAGCATCTTGGTACATTAAAAAAAATGAGGACATTCCTTAGCATTTATACCTGTTCTCAACCTAAGGTTGAAATAAAAAAAAAAAATATATATTAGTTTCTCTATAATGTTTTTCACTATACATGTAAATTAACTTTTATACCCTTCACAGTTTTTTTTTTCACAGCTGGTCTTTTAACTTCTAATCCTCTATTTGGCTCCTGAACAGAATACATATTTCAGATATTTTATTTAACATTCAGTCCTTTTCCTTAATCCCTGACAGAAACCAACTTAAAAAAAAAAAAAAAGATTGAAACATATATAAAAGAGTATTTTAATTGTTCATTAAAAGCCTTCTGTGAAATTTTTCAAGTACTAGGAGACCAACAAGAAAAACCTGGATAACTATATCCCCTTCCATGAATTTCTGAATTCTCACACAAAAAAATAAAACCACAAAGTCAATTTTGCAATATTTTCTACTTCAGTTTTTAGGAATACTTGACAAATGTAATAGTCTATAGACAACATATAAATGAAAGTATTTTCTTCCTGAAGTTCTTTGTTTATATAAACTGTGTCTTTCTCTCTCAAGATGAATTAATGTGGGTAGACTAATGAACTATCAATATTTATAAACAAATAACTCTAATAGCCATTATCTAAAAGCCTGATGTGCTACTGCATGGAATAGGACTTTAAAAATTTTCATTTCCAAATAAAAGATAAGCTTAATTATAACCACATTCTTTGTTAGTGGCAAATAAGACTTCTGTAAAATAAAATAAGAACAATTATTGTGAGATTGATTCACTGATTTATCAAGTCTCACTTTTATTTAGACAGGATATACCAATAAATACATACATGAAAGAGATTGCATTTTACATTAATGAATTGTAATGTGTTTGATAAGACATATGAACTTCAATTCTCATCTTTGTTTCAATTTGTTAATTCTGTCTTTCCATCATCAATTACCAAACCAGAGTTATAATACACATTATACAAATGCTGCTTTACCCAATATAAAATATATTATGTAACTTGTCCATTTCTTTCACATGAGATCAGAAAGGAGTATTTTCCTTAGTTATTTTGCTTGGTATTTTTCTCCTGTATCAGCTCAAAAAAAAGATCTTTCAATTTTCGTTTGTTTCAGATATTTCAATTTTTGACGCAGTTCTTAATCTGCCTTTTGTTTGAACCACTAACCAGGACTTCAAGAAAAATTGCTCATTCTTTTAGATTTAACATCTGATCAACTTCAAAATGATACAGAGGAAAAAAAAATCTGGATTTTAAGTATACATTCATAATTGTTTTATAGTTGTTTTGTTTAGGGTTTTGTTGTGGGGTTTTTTGAAGTGGAAACTCATTAATCATGAAGGACCTGTGCCAATGATGACACTGGCTCCTGGTAGCTGTCTTGGCTCCCCAGAGCGTTCCCCAGTTCAGGAATTTGCCCTGTGCTATGTGCTAGAATGCTCCATTGTGGGTTGTGCTGGCACTTCAGCTGCTTGTCTCAGAGGCTGAGTGCTAGTTTTCATTGCCATTATCTCCTGAATTTGCTTCACCACAAGTCTGTGAAGTAACCTGCTTCACAAAGGTTACAGCTGTAGCATTCTAGTACTAATTCTGAGCAAAGTAATTTTACAGATTATAAGAAAATAAGCAAATTGGGATTTCTGTTCAAACTGAATTATAGGAGTAACATTTGTTACTTTATTTGACAATAAAAGAGGTTTCTCCCAAGTGGTTGCAACATCATATAGAAAAAACAGCAAATGAAAAAAAGACCCAACAAACAATAAAACTTCCATCTACTTCTATCTACTTCTGTGGGCAACTACATAGAAATGATTATGTTATAAATCCATTTTACTAAGTAAAAGTAATTATATTAATATGGTGATTGCAGAAAAAGCTCCAAACTTAAGGTGCTCTTGAGGAAAAAGCTTATTTGGCTGTGCTTTAGCATAAAGGCACTTCCAGCATAATTACTTTCAGGACTTTGAAGAGGCTAATGAATCACTTTGGACGTGGGTAGACATCAGGCTTCAGGACTTTCTCAAACTCATGGGCTAACTCTGTATTTTGATCTGGTAATATCCAGTCTTCTACTGGGAAAGCCTAGACAGTGTCTCACAAAGGCAGCTGAGGTCTTCATGTCATGATGCCTCCCTTGTAAGGTATGGCAGTACTTTGACCAGTGTTGTCAAAATCATAGAATCATAGAATCATAGAATCACAGCATCATAGAATCATAGAATCACAGAATCACAGAATAGTTTGGGTTGGAAGGGACCTTAAAGGTCATCCAGTTCCAACCCCCCTGTATGGGCAGAGACACCTTCTATTAGATCAACTTGCTCAAAGCCCCACCCAGCCTGGCCGTGGACACTGCCAGGGATGGAGCAGCCACAGCTTCTCTGGGCAACCTGTTCCAGTGTATCACCACCCTCATAGTGAATTTCTTCCTAGTACCTAACTAATTATACTTTCTTTCAGTTTAAAACCATTATCCCTTGCCCTACCACTACACTTCCAATAAAAAGTCCTTCCCCATCTTTCCTGTATGCCCCCTTTAGATATTGGAAGGCTGCTATAAGGTCTCCCCAGAGTCTGCTCTTCACTAGGCTAAACAACCCCAAATCTCTCAGCCTGTCCTCAAAGGGAATGTGCTCTAGACCCCTAATCATCTTCATTGTAAATCCTCTGGTTACTTGCAGTTATGAGAATGGTATCTGTGGGACTGGTTCATGCTTGTTGTCTGCCACACCACAAATGGGAGTCCCTGCAAAATCAGGGCACAGAGGAGAGAACTAGAGGATGTTTGCTTAGGAGGGCAGGTGGCCAGATGGGCACTGCTGATGAGATGAAGCACTGTCATGGGCCTTGCAGAGCCAAGCCATTTTGTGGTGATCAGCAGACAGTCAATGCAGGTCATGCCAGTGTAATATCCTTCTTACAAGGCAGGCTTCAAATCCAAGGTTCAGTTAAAATATACCTCCATAATGGCATTAGGTAACTTTCCATCTTGAAAGGACAAATAAGATTGATGCATTACAAAATAATTCTAGGTCCTTTAGAATTTTAGTGAGTAAAGAAAAACAGCTACCCATTTTATGGAATTTTGCCTAATGGATGTTTTCTATATGTGTGTTAAAAAAAAAACCAAACAACAAAATCCTAAAATATAGCTAGTAAGTTTGTAGATATAAACAAAAATGTAGATCTTTCTTCATCTTTTTCAGCACCCATTTTTGTTTACCAGGCCTCTTATCACTATGCGTCCAACACTTCACTATGATGCATATCCAAATTAGCTTTACAGTAGTTTTTCAAAGGTAACTAACTCTATATTCCAGACAAATTGGTATAGTATAGAAATTTCCACCAGTACAAATAAGTATTTCAGAATGCCATGCTGCTAACTTCCTTCCAATATAGAAGCTGATAACTTTGTTTTCTTGTGGAATCCTCTTCCTTTACCAAATTTCAGTGCTTGATTTCTCATGTCATGGCTGACAAACTTGCCAAATTTTTTCAATATGCTTTACTGAAGGGTTACTTAAGGTGATCATTATCTTGGTCTGATTATACTGAATTAAGTCTACTTTAGCATGAACAACCATTCTGCAGCGGCAGTTATTGTATGCCTGCATCCAATATCTCTAATTGGATAAAATGGACAGAAATTGAACTTTTGAGCCTCTGGAGAGCAATTCAGCACTCCAAATGACTTAATCTGTTTTCTTACTGGAAAAACTGTGGTGCTAACTGACCAGTCATCTCTGATCAGGTAGCTCATATTTAAACAAACAAGCAAACAAACAAGCTGTTGGCAAGAAAATTTACACACAAAGAATAAGCAAGAATACCAGATAAATCTGAAATGAAAACATACACATAGTACACATTTACGATATAACAAGTTATATCTATAAATTTGTCTTTAGGAAAATTAATTATTAATTCCTTCACATGTGTGAAAACGACCTCTTAGCCTCTCTGGACTTTCTCAGCTAGTCTGCTTGTTCTCATTTATTTATTTGCATCTATATCACTATTGTTCATTGACAAGCAAGTGAATGAAGTGAAGACACATTTCAAGGTCACAAGCAGAACTTAAAAAGCGTAGATACCAAATAGTGTTCTTTCAAATACACAAGTTCTTCTACTATAGTTTTTTAATAGAAACTTCAGTTGGAAAACCTCAGGTCTTTATTTTTATCTCATTTAATTTCTAATTGCTTTGTTTCTTGTTTTAGTTTATCTGACAGGCAATGACTGACATTGTTGCCTGTTAAAAATTGTAATCAAACCTTTTCAAAATGGCTGGACCCATTTCTTTTAATGTGATGCAGACTTAGGCATAACAAGACAAAACTTGATGCCTTCTACCATTTTCCCATAACTCAGGTTTTTCATTTGCTGTCATAAACTGTCTTGGTAATAAATTGTCATTCTTCCTATTTACAAAACAGCAAAAGATTTTTTTTTTTTTTTTTTTTTTTTGACATGCTGCCATAGGATGATTCAAAGCTTTCACTGATAGTTTGTGATGGAACTTCAAAGAGAAATAGAAACTTGGGTAGGCCTTTGCTTTCAGCAAGCATTGCATTTGACAAAACAATAAACCCTCTCCCATGAAATCACAATTCCCTCTAAACTCCTCAAATAAAAACCAGTGGGATTCTCATCCAGCTTTCAAAGTTCATTATCACTCAATATGTGCTGTGTCTACACCAAAGCTCTGAAAGTCACCCAAGGTACATTTAGACATCCTTTGCTCTGCCTGTGCTTTACAAGCACCAAGCACTCATTTAGTGAAGAACAAACAAATGTAAAAGAAAAGTTACAAACTTGCCACATGGTTGGCACCTCTTTTCTAGTCTGTGTTTCATCACTTCTTCCAGTACTGGGGAAGTTTCACAAAAGTCTAGTAATACCTCTGTTAAAACAGGTTCTCTGTAATAGCACAGTATTTGTCCTCTTGAATTTTTTGCAGCTTGGAAGATGTCTCCAATATTCTTATAATTGGATTTCCATCAGGATATAGAAATAGACATGCAAATACTAAGAAAAATCTCTTTCTCCAATAAAGTACCTTTACATGATAAATTGATGAATATTTACACAGTTCAGCTCAACAATACTAACATTCATTAAGTAATCAGGGCTAAAAGTTAGTAACTGCTTCATTTTCCCAAGTCTTGGGAGATCTTTTCTCATGAAGCAAAGTTTCATATGTATATGGAATATATCCAGATATACAACTCTCAAATATAGAGAATATATCCCTGAATTAATTTCAAGGTTAAAATCTTTCAGCACCTGCTCACATAAAGACAAAGATTTATTTAATGGTTATTGGTTACATCAATGCATTTTACAAATCACCACCAAAGGGGTCACACTGGCTTACAGAGGGAGAAAACACGTTCCTTTAGTCAGTATTAATGAAAGGTCAAACAAAGTACATGTCCAAGTTCTTGTGTGGCACTGAAGAATGTAGGATATGTTTCTCCATCTATTATGGTGGATGCCCTATAATGCATTTGTTTAAAATATTTATTCCTTCTTTGTTTAGAAAACAAGTGTTTTGTAAAGAAGACATTATATAGCATTTTAGTATTTAAAGAGTTCTAGTTCAGAGAATGTGAATGGTACTAAATTCATCAGTGCCTTCTTATCATATTTAAACAGAAGGATTATAGCAAAGAAAAATGTTTTTTCTGTGCCTTATCTGCAGTCTCACAGGGAGAGGACAACAGCAGATCTAATTATATTCACAATGAACTCAGAGGAAAGTGTTTCAGAGGTGAACTATTCGTTAAAACAATTAGGCGTATTTCCATGTGCTAATTCATATACAGATGCTCAGTTGTAGAATGCGGAGTTTCTAAAATGCGTATCAACTGTATTTGAGAATTAATGAGCTTTCTGAATACTTGTCATGAGAAGTCATGTACTCAGAAATTTGATAAATCCCAGTGACAGAGTAATAGACCCATTCAGACAGTGAACATTCACATTATGTTCAAAGCATGACATTTTCCTTCATGATGTATCTGAACTAGCCATGAACAAAGGTAAGTAGAAACAATCTTGACACCAAATGTCATCAGCAACATGCATAAAGGTCACTAGCTTGTTAATGTTATACTCAGCACCTGTACAACATAGAGTGGTATTACTTGTACTACATACCACAAGAAGAGGGGGTTTTTTTAAAGAAGTCTTTTGCATGGAATGATGCAGAACACTAAACCATCATTTGAGGAGAGCTGCAAGTGCGTGTTTAAGAGTAGAAAGCACAATGACAATAATAGTCCTTTATGTTCAGAAGTTAAAATTTAAAACACAATTTCGACATTAAAAAACACTATAACTTGAAGTTAAAATATTATTAGCATTCTCTCAGTGGTTATCTTGAACAGTATTTAGTGAAATCTAATATTGTGTGGCTACATATATATATTTTAACACATTTGAAGTTCAGGTCTAATAGTTATTTCTCATTTACATGACTAGGATATTATAAACATCAGCATCTCTCTTCAAATCAAGTAATCCCTTCAGACTAGTTGATATTGCAAAATCTGCTTCAGGCATTTTCGTTTTAGCACCATAAATAAGATAGTGTTTAGCTGTCTTGAATACTTATGCTGCATATGAAAGTGAGGAACATTTATATCTATTGCTGAGATAAAGTGGTGCAAAAAAGTCTAAATTTAACCTTATGAAAAGTGAAAAGTAATGCATATATTTTTGTATTTTCACTCAGCTTAAAGATGCTTACAGAAGATCTGCAAATGTCTAGGTGAGTTCAAAGAAGAATTAGAGTGTCCTAATGTCTGGACTAAAATAATAAATGAGATTAGGTTATTAAGAGGCACGGAAATAAATTGTTCCTACACTTTAAAAGTTTTTAGTTATTTTCAAAGGCACACAGAATTATAGAAAAATATATAACTTCTTTTAAAACAAAAGTTCAGTTCTTATATAACCATTTAGGTTCAGATCCTCAAATGCAATAGGAATATAACATTAAACTTGGTTTAAGCAACTGATTCACAGTAAATATAGACTGAAGTGAAAATTAGGCATCTCAGTACCTTTGGGGATCTGAGTCATGGTAAACAATAACAAAGCAAACTAAATGAGGTTCACATCAATGCTATTTCAGAGGAATAAATAAAAACAAACAAACAAAAAAACAACAAGGAAATCACTGTGGATTGTGCTAAATACGCTAAATTCAGTATTCTTACGTTAGGGTCTCTATTGTGAGCACTTATGCACAAACTCAAGCTGAAACATGCAGTTTCCATGAGTGATTTATATCTTTGGGAGGAAGTACGTGGGCAAATTTCAGAACAGACCTGCAGGCTTAAGCAGCATAGTAAATTTTCTCTAAACTCATCTGTGTTGGAAGTATACAACTTCAATTTTGTTTAAAAAGACAAATTACTTTTCCCGAACAATCTCCTACATTTACCTCTGCAAAGCAGTGGTTGATATATATATCCTTTCCAATACTTTTATTTATTTTTATCTTGCATTAAAAATGTACTTTCTCTGAAAGTGTTCTATAGAGGTACACAGGTATCTTAAATTTCTGGGTAAGGTTGTGGCCTTTATTAATTTCGTCAGCACAGATATAAAAGACTTTGAAGTGACCAGAGAGATACACAGATGATGAAACTTATCATCTGCATTTTTCAAATAAAGCTGCTGTAACTGTGACATGGATAAGGTAGACTTCTCATATCACTAAATATAAATGAAACATGCCATGCTTTCCACTGTTGGAGAGCTGAGCAATTAGCTATTCTATTTGCCACTCTCTAATTCTCTTTGAAATACTTGGGAAAGCAGTGAATCTGAAAATGATTGAACTGTGTATCATAAATACCTGAGAAGCCATACTGAAGTTTTATTTAACAATTCCTAATATTATTTAAGCACTCTATAAACAGGAACAGCCTCATCCTCACAGGCCCTTGTTCTCATGGGGGACTTCAACCACTCTGATATCTGTAGGAGGGACGGTATGGCCTGCACAAGCTATCCAGAAGGTTCCTTGATTATGTGGAAGACAACTCTTTTCTGCAAGTAATAGAGGACCCAACAAGGAGAGGTGCCATGCTTGACCTTGGGCTCACCAAGAGGGAAGGGCTTATTGGAAATGTGACTCTCCATGGCAGCCTTGGTTGTAGCGATCATGAGATGGTCAACTATGAGATCCTGAGGACAGTGAGAAGAGTGTGCAGCAAGCTCACAGGCCTGGACTTCAAGAGAGAAGACTTTGGCCTCTTCAGGAACCTGGTTAGTAAGGTTCTGGAAGGACCCCTGCCCTCGGGGTCCCAAGACTGTTGGTTGATATTTAAGGATCACCTGCTACAAGCTCAGGAGTATTTTATCCCAACTAGAAGGAAGTGCAGCAGGAGGGCCAGGAGACCTCCTTGGATGGATAACGAGCTGCTGAGGAAAATTCAAAGGAAAAAAGAGGCTTATAAAAGGTGGAAGCAAGGACAGGTGGCCTGGGAAGAATACAGGGATCTTGTCCAGGAAGCTAGGGACCAGGTTAGGAATGCTAAGGCCCAGTTAAATTAAATTTAGCTAGGGATGTTAAGGATAACAGGAAGGGATTCTATAGGTATGTAGTGAATAAAAGACAGACTAGGGACAACATAGGCCCCCTCCAGAAGCTATCAGGAGAACCAGCTACCCTGGATTTTGAGAAGGCTGAGGTTCTTAGCGACTTCTTTGCCTCAGGCTTCACTGGCAAAGGCTCTGACCACACCACCTAAGTCTTGGAAGGCAGACAGAGGGACTGTGAGAATGAATACTGTAGGCCCACTGCATGAGAAGATCTGGTTCGAGACCATCTTAAGAACCTGAACGTACACAATCCATGGGACCTGATGAAGTCCATGCTGGGGTCCTGAAGGAGCTGGCAAATAAAGTTGCTAAGCTACTGTCCATCATATTAGTAAAATCATGGCAGTCATGTGAAGTTCCAAACCACTGAAAAAGGGAAATATAACCCCAATTTTCAAGAAGGGGAAAATGGATGACCCAGGGAACTACAGACCACTCAGTCTCACCTATCTTGGAGCAGATTCTCCTGGAAGGCATCCTAAGACACAAAATCCTGTAGCAGATTCTCCTGGAAGGCATGCTAAGGCACATGAAAAATGACAAGGTGGTTGGTGACAGCCAGCATGGCTTCACCAACAGGAAATCCTGCCTGAACAATTTGATGGACTTCTATGATGGGGATATGGAACTGATGGACAGCGGTAGAGCAGTTGATGTCATCTACCTGGACTTGTGCAAAGCCTTCGACACTGTCCCACATGACATCCTTGTCTCTAAATTGGAGAGATATGAGTTTGATAGATGGACCACTTGGTGGATAAAGAACTGGCTGGATGGCTGCACACAAAGAGCTGTGGTCAATGGCTCAACTTCCAGCTGGAGATCAGTAACAAGTGGTGTCCCTCAGGGATCAATGTTGGGACCAGTCTTGTTCAACATCTTTGTTGGTGACATGGACAGTGGGATTGAGTGCACCCTCAGCAAGTTTGCTGATGACACCACACTGTGTGGTTCAGTTGATATGCTGGAGGGAAGGAATGCCATCGAGAGGGACTTTGACATGCTTATGAGGTGTGTTAACCTTATGAAGTGCAATGTCCTACATCTGGGTCAGAGGAATCCCAGGCACAGCTCCAGGCTGGGCAGAGAAGAGATTTAGAGCAGCTCTGAAGAAAAGGACTTGGAGGTGTTGGTCAATGAGAAATGAACATGAGCCAGCTTCAGTGTGTGCTCGCAGCCCACAAAGATAACTGTATCAAAAGGAGCGTGACCAGCAGGTAAAAGGAGGTGATCCTGCTCCTCTACTCTCCTCTCGTGAGACTTCACTTGGAGTATTGTGTGCAGTTCTGGTGTCCTCAACATCAAAAGGACATGGAACTGTTGGAACAAGTCCAGAGGAGCGCCACAAGAATGATCAGGGGACTGGAGCACCTCCCATATGAAGATAGGCTGAGAAAGTTGGGGCTGTTAATCCTAAAGAAGAGAAGGCTGCGTGGAGACCTCCTAGTAGCCTTCCAGTATCTGAAGAGGGGCTATAGGGGTGCTGGGGAGGGACTCTTCATTAGGGACTGTAGTGGTAGGACAAGGGGTAATGGGTTAAAAGTTCAAACAGGGGAAGTTCAGGTTGGATATAAGGAAGAAAGTCTTTCCTGTTAGGGTGGTGAGGCACTGGAATGGGTTGCCCAGGGAGGTTGTAAATGCTCCATCCCTGGCAGTGTTCAATGTCAGGTTGGACAGAGCTTTGGGTGATATGGTTTAGTGTGAGGTGCCCCTGCCCATGGCAGGGGGGGTTTGAACTAGATGACCTTAAGGTCCTTTCCAGCCCTAACTATTCTGATTCTATGGTTCTATAATTGCCAGTTGTGCAAATAAATATGCACACATGTACATCCAGAGACAGAGAAGGGCAAGGATGGAAGGGAGGGAAGCATAATTTCATTTTCTGCTATAATACAGCATTCTCTGGAACAAAATGAAGCAATCACAGCAGTTCACAAAACTGCCTAAGACCAGAAGTGAATACCACAGCAAATAAAAAGTGCAGAGGTTAATTATATTCAGCTGAGTACAATTACCCTTACTGGAATCTGTTCGGAACACAGGGACCAACCCAGCAGCTCAGTCAGTCTGAAGGCTGGCTCCAAAGAGCAAGTGCCCAGGGTGATTGTGTTGAACATGGGCTTTCAGGCAGGAAGCTACTTCCCAGCTCAGATATAGCTCCATACAAGCCTGGCCAATGAAGCCTGTCACAAGAATGGTAAAGCTAAAAGGGACCTCAGCTCCTATCAGGCAATAATAAAACCTTTTCTCTCTATTTTTTTTCAGCCACATACTTCCTTTCTATGCATCAGCTGGCTAACTGTCACAATTAAAGGTGTTTCAGTTTATAGACATTCCAGCTTGACTGGGAATTTAAATGAATTTGCAAAAGCCACCAGTGACTTTCTCTTTTTCGTACTGACATCACCAAAATCCAGGAAGCTATTATATTGATAACCAAGTTTACCCTGATGTTTTTTGAATGCAACTGTCAGACATTTCTGTTATGACACATCTTATTTGTCCTGTGTATGGCTATCTAATATCTGTAAAGAACCCACCAAGCAAAAAAGAAACATATAACATTCAGACACAACCTGAACACTCTTGTGCTTTTCTGTCTCCTTTTGCATTTGTCTGCACCTGACCTTAGCCATCTCATTAAATAAATGAAAAGAATGAAGCAGAAAGATGATAGAATGCAATGCTCAGCGAAATCAGTATTCTTGGATTGATACTTCTTACCCACATTTATTAATTTTGTCATTTTTTGTTCATTAATATCTTTTCAAAGATTCAAAAATTGGCTGAGCCTGTGAAGCACCTCAAGAGATCACCTAGTCTGAGCCTCCGCTCAGAGCAGGGTACATGACAGAGGGTTGCTTAAAGCCGTGTCCAATTGAGTTTTCAAGGATGGAGACTCCCTAACTTATCTGTGCAACTTGTTCCTATGTGTGGCAACCTGTGCAGTGAAGAAGTCTTTTCTTCTACTTCAGTGGAATTTCCTGTGCTTCATTTTGTGCACTGCCTTTTGTTCTGTCACTGGGCATCACTGAAAAGTCTGGTTCTGTTGTCTTTACTCCTCAATCATGTATTCACGCACATGGGTAAATCCCCCTGAAACTCCTCTTCTCCAGGCTGAGAAGTCCCGGCTCTCTCAGCCTTTTCTCATATATCAGATGCTTCAGATGCTCAATCTGTGGACCTTCACTGGGCGTGCTCCAGTAAGCCCATGTCTCCTTTGTACTGGCAAGCGCAGCAGTAGTTTTATTTTCTAAGAAAAGAAGTAAGGCTGCTCTGTCACATTCATCTGAGAAGTAGCTACAACTTAATGTTATGGTCTAAACCCAGCAACAATACCACTTAAAATGCAGGTGCTGAAACTCCTTGTCACTGTCAGGAAAAACACCACAGTGTTTTACAAAGGAATTGTCTAAATAAATGTATGAATGTATTTGTATGTAACTAAGTTCTTAAATGAAGTTTCTATTTTTGTTATCCAGGATTACTCATTTTAGTGTGCATTTCCCTTAATTTTGCAACTTTCTTTTGGCTTGCTCCTTAACGGAAAATGTATTTTTGGTACTGATGACTTTTTTTATTTCACTATACATACACTAAGTTCTTCAAACTTCTCTGGTTAACTTTTTTCATGTAAAAAAAATCTTTATAAAAGATAATGTTTAAGGGGTATTCAGTCTCAAGTTATATTAAACTGTGACAGTTTTATGAATTTTCTTCCAATCTGTTGCTGAGGTAAAAGTACATTTGTAATGAGCAATGAATGAGTTTGTCACTGTAAAAATATATTGATTATATGATACCTGAGAGTTTATTAATGTCTTTAGAGTTTGCATTTACTAGTTAATACATAAAATCATAAAAGTACCTACATCATTTTCTCATCTAAGCCCCAGTGCTTGGTTTGTGTTTAATATCAGAAGTTTCAGTGTTTCCAGAAAAAAAAAAAAAAAAAGATATTATCTGAAGAGGAACAAAAAGGGAAAGGTAAAGGGATAGAAATGCTTGCTATAAAGTAACAATTCTGATATATTCTTAAGTATGTAAGAACAATATAAGTATAGTCATGCCTATTTTTCATCATGTTTATTTAGAACCAGTGGCAGACCTAATTACCATAAGACCTGTGAGTGTGTCCTGGGTTCAGCTGTAACAGCTAGTTTTCTCCTTCTCAGCAGATGCTGCAGTGCTGTGTTTTGGCTTTAGTCTGGGAACAATGTTGATAATGTACTGATGTTTTAGTTATTGCAAAGTAGCACTTACACTGATCAAGGACTTTCCAGTCTCATGCTCTGCCAGTGAGGAGGGGCATGGGAAGCTGGGAGGAAGCAGAAACAGGACACCTGACCCAAACTAGCCAAAGGGGTATTCCATACCACAGCACATCATGCTTGGTATACAAACTGGGGGCAGTTACCTGAAAGGCCCAGATCACTGCTCAGGTCAGGCTGGGTATCAATTAGTGGTTGGTGAGCAATTGTATTGTTCATCACTTGTGTTTATTATTTTCCTTTCCCCCTTTTAGTTTTATATTCTCTCCCCTTGTTACTTCCCTTATTATTACTATTATTATTGGTGTTAGCAGTAGTAGTTTTATATTATACCTTAGTTACTGGACTGTTCTTGTCTCAACTCGTGGGATTTACATTCTTTCAGTTTTCCTCCCCATTCTGCTGGGAGCTGGGGGGGAAGTATGTGGGAGTGAGTGAGTAGCTGTGTGGTTCTGAGTTATTGGCCGGGCTTAAACCATGACAGATTGCTTACAGGAATTACCGTAACTGCCTATAAGAAATCAGGTTGTTAATTGAATCAACTATCAAGCTTTTCTTTCCATTCCTGGACGGATCAAGCAGACGGTATTTTGGAAAACACAGTAGGCATAAGGGTATGTGCTGCCCTCTGTGAACTCCTTTGACCTATATACGGGAAAGTATTTCTGAGAACATGCAGCATTGCAGAACCGAAGAAACACTGCCCAACTCATCCCCTTCCAAATGTCATCATCAGTATGACAAAGCATAAGGAAAGGTAGTTCAACTGAAGAATTTCTGATGCTTTCAGCCATCAGCCTCAGGGAGAGGTGCTGCTGCAGAGATTGTACTACTTCTGTGTGAGGCAATTAAGTGAGAAAGATGAAGAAGAAACAGGGGGTGAAGGGAGGCGGCAGCCATACAAGAGGAAAAAAAAAAAAAGGAGGTTGAAAACTAGCATTAGAAATTTTATTGCTTAAGCATATCCATAACATTTCTGGAAAAGTTCTTAGCTGCCGTAAAAATCATTTCACATGGCAAATTCAAGTAGGAATACTGAAGACTTTATGTAATGTTTCAGGATGGCATGGAAACAGTCTAAAAATATGCCAGAAAGCTCTGGATGGATTTCACCCCTATAGTGCTGATTTATGACTATTTGGGATCTGTTAATAGCATTTATCAAGTCATCATACAAATTACAGACCCTTAATAGAGACTGCATGCCCTTCTGTAAGAGCAGTGACAAAGTTATGTTGCTTTGTATAAATAAGAACTCATTTTCTGTAGATGGTTCTAGAGTGTCATCAAGAAAGAATAACAACTTCCATCTAAAAATGCCAATATAACTCTTTCTTAAGCATCCATTCCAATGGATCAGTATAAATATAATGTTACTACATAATCTATCAATCAGATTCACTGTTACCTTCTCTGAAAATCACATACAATTCCATTTGGTATTGCTAGTTTGATAACAATTTTCAGTCACCTGCTATTTCAGCTTTCTCATAAAGGTTAACAAGGACTTAAACTGTAATCATAACAATAAATCAACTGTTAGGCAAAGTATTTAAACTATCTTTAAGATAGTACTAATATAGTGGAAATACTTTGTAATTCATTGCACTTCTACTTAAAATAATTTCACAGTTTCTTTTGAATAATTAATGCAAGTAGGGAAGTTGCAGCATAGGCGCTTAATATGAAATATATTGTACATTGAACAGAATAACAGCATCCCTCAAATCCCATTTTCCAGTGTTTCAAAGCAGAGAATGCCTTTCAACTCTGAACTACTTCTGATTTTCTGTAAATTTGTCTAAGAAAAAGGACCATATTGACAGCATTCAAATCTTCACAGGCTTCATAGGCTTCACAGGCTTCACAAGAGTCTTCACAGGCTCTTACATCCTTAAAATGTACTATTTCCTCAGTACTTTGCAGTTCAATCAGAAGATGCTCCTCCTAACTACTTCTACAGTAAAAAGCACTGGGAAAACATAGAATATCTTTTCTATTTCCTTTAATATGGCGCTAGATGCTAAAGAAATCTTACTAATCTCACACTAGGGACTGCACATGTAGAGATAACAGTCTGGAAATCTGGACTGCATATCTTGGATTACAAGCCCCTGTAGGGTGCTGCATGTGAACAGGCACACTGAGTTTAAAGATGCTGCATTGAAACATACCGGGTATCTTGTGTGGGAAGCCAACAAGGAGTTATGTGAGATTCTGCCATTGATGTGCTATTGTATTACAAGTTATGAGCGTCTAAGCTAATTATTTTGTCACAGGGAGATCAGCTGATAATAATCCACTTTCTTTTCAAATAGTATTGCACGGAGAAACCAAATAAGAGACCCTAGAACCTTTTTTTCCTAACAATTTTTTGTACTTTATTAGGAAAAAGGAAAATGTGTATACTGTTCAACTGATTTCAACATTTAAGAGTTCAAAAGAACTCTACAAATGGCTGGCAGTTGCTAAAAACTTGTAAGACAATCTTCTTATAAGCATGACACTCCTAAACATTCATGCCAGTACCTCAACTCAGTTTTTTCAATCTGATTGATCCCACTATGAAATATAAAAAGTTTAGCCTTTCAGAAGGTACATATATAAGAAGCAACAGTTGAAAATATGAAATAGGGTTAACCCTGTTATATGAAAATATGAATAGTGGTTAACCACAGAAACTAACTATAACTATATAAAATGATTTTTTTTTGTGCTTGCATAATTGTCACCAGATGACTCATGAGTACAAAAAATTCACCTTATTTCTCAATTATCTTTATTCTACTAAATTCTATTATTTTATTCTCCTGAAAAAAATGAAAGGTTTTATGTATCATCTGGTCTTTATAAAAGAAGATATATTACATCTGAGAAAAAAAAGTAGCACATGATGGTAAATTCCATCTCTCTATACACACCTTTAAGAGTGACAAAGGTAAATGGCAGGGGTCACAATAAGGGTACTTTGGACTCTTCACAGACACTTGATTTTCTGCTCACAGAAAATTTTCAAAGCCATTTCTCCATCACCTTCTTTATGGATGAAAAATTACATCCCATGCAACTAACCACAGCAAAGGAAAATGGTAAAAAGAGAGATGAAATTGAGAACTGCTCTTAACACTACTTTTGATTTTTTTGAAAGCTACTGAGCTTCAAACAAGCCTGCATGTTTCAGTACAGATTACAATTTCGCAGCTGGAAATCATTGAGAGGTCGAGTGTTATAGTCTCAAAGAATGATCAGTGAGAGCTGGTAAGAAAATATTCTCTGGCTCCTACTTGTTAATTTTTTTCTTCATGCCATATGGATTAATCAGCAAAACTAATATAAAAAATCTATTTCAAGTGTCACGAATTACATACATTACAGTTGAAATTCCTGAAATTCTTATTATTGTCTCTACATTTATTTGGAACAGATTTAAGGTTTCCAGTATAAAAAAATCTCCAATTCTCAGTTACATCAAGTAGCATATTTCGCAGGCACCAGTATTTAATTTTCAGACATAAGCCTAAGCTCCATTCATTGTTTAATGAGGTTAACATACATACTACCAGATGGGAGTATTTCATATTAGCATTCTCCTCATAATAACTATGTCCTACAACAGCAAAGCTATAAATTATTGATCAGTTTCAAATCCTGGGCTAATATATTATTTTTGCTTAGCCATCTTATGTGACAGGATCTTGATAAAGCTTTAATTCCTATACAACATGGAACAACTACATGGGAAGTGCAAGGCCTACATCTCTCTAGGCTGCTATTATAATTACTTTATGCTGGTACAGATATATGAATGAGAGTTAGGGTAGAGTGGAAAAATAAGGAAATTGATAAAATAGAAAAACTTTATCAAGTTTTCCTAAAGGTCAGACCTCTTTTGTCTTGCTTAGTAAGAACTATACATTGGTAATTTTTACAGAATAAAACCAAAAAGGTTCTTTTTTTATTTTTATTTGATAGTAACTAATGTAAAATCTTTTCAAAAGAGCAACATTGAAAGCTTAGTTAATTTTGTAGATTTGGATATTCAGATACCTGAATAATCTACTATAAGCAACCTGGTATTTAGTTTGATGTCCTGCCCATTTCTGTGTTTGGAGCAACAAAGGAAGAAGGTTAGATGAAATACTGATTTCTGTGATGCATCTTAAATCCAGTGTATCTGAGACAGAATACTGTCATTTAGTGCTTATGTTGCAGAACTTGTAAGAGACCTCAACACACAGTAAAAAAAAAGGACAACTAAAGAGATGTATTGTCTGAGGAGCAGGAGAAGGGAAGTACGATTGTATCCTTTTTTTCCAAAGGGAAACTGAGGTACAAGGAAGGCAAATGTCAGAACAAAAAGCAGTAGTAGAAAGCTGAGAGCCCTAACTACTTTAGTCATGAGTCTGCTCTATATCTTATACGCAAGAATTAAGTTGTTATGAGTTGCTCTGGGCAACCTGGTCTACTGGAAGGTGCTCCTATTCATGGCAGCAGTGTTGGAATTGGATGATCTTTAAGGTCCTTCCCAACCCAAACCATTCTGTGGTTCTATGAATTCCTTCACTATTGTGGATATTGTGGAGGCTTTCACAGGACTGGACAAATAAGTCAGAGTCCAGGAGCCTCAACTCATAAAGGCAAGAGCCACTGAAGGAGCCTCAAGTCCTCGACATGACGCAAGCAGCTGACTCACAGGGGGCGTCGCCAGGAGGAGTGGCACCAGCACTGACTGGTTAAAAACCTGCCCCAGGGAGCGTGGCAACCAGGAGCGTGGTGAACAGGGCATGTTGAGGCAGTTTGTGAGGCAGTTCCCACTGGCAGGTGAGCAGGATGGTTAGCACTCCCCGTATGACAGGGCCCGGTCTGGGAGCTCTGCTCTGGCTGCCCCGTGTACGTCCAGCATAGGCACCCAGACAGAGCCGGTGAGAGGGGAGGCTGCAGCGCAGAGCTCGGAGTGCAGAGAGTGCCTGCACTGGTCTGGTGAGGGGAGGGTGCACAAGGGGCAGGGCTGCACTCGGTGCTCCCTGGTGGAGGTCCTCCTGCAGCAGGGGCTGAGCTGCGGGACACTGTCAATAGGCTGCAAGATGTCAGGGAAGCTGAGAGGAAGCAGGAATGCTTGCTCCAGGCCCAAACTGTGCAGGGCCCTCAAGCGTTCCCTGTAGCTCATGGAGGAAAAAAGGAGGCTGTTAATCTGAGCAGCTGGTAAACAGCAACAAAAAAAAAAAAAAAAAAAAAGAAAAAAAAAAACCAACAAAAAAAGGAGGAAGAGGACAATTAAAAGCAAGTGACTTCCTCCTAAATATCATGTCCCCACCCAGAACCGCTTTGCTGTCCTGCAGGGGGCTCATGGGGAAACGCACTCACGCCAAAAACAGCCGGCTGATGCACTGGTAAAGATCTATGCTGGTACTGCCAGGAAAAAGTGCGGGTAGTAGTAGTAGGGTATTCTGCTTTGAAAAGCACAGAGGCACCCATCTGTCGGCCTGACTCAGTCTCAAGGGAGGTGTGTTGCCTACCAGGGGCTCAGATCAGGGATATTGGAGAGACGCTGCCTGCTCTAGTAAGCCCCACTGACTATTACTCACTTTTAGTGATTCACGTGGGTGCTAGTGATACAGATAGCAGTAGCCTGGAGAACATAAAAAATTACTACAGAGCCCTGGGAGAGGTGGTTAGGGGCTCTGGAGCTAAGACTGTCTTTTTGTCAATTCTCCAGGATAAAGGGGAGGACCTAAAAAGGCTAGAAGGATTAGCCAGGTTAATAAATGGTTAGAACAGTGGTGCCATAGTCAAGCGTTTGGGTATTTAGAGCACAGAACCCAAGTTAGTAGGCCAGGTCTACTGGGGGCTGGTGGAGCTGGTCTGTGCGGTTTTGGTAGGAGGCTTGCCAGACTGGTCAAGGAAGCTTTAAACTAGATGTGTTGGGGGAGGGGGGCATCATTCCATCCCAACACACCCAGTCAGTTGCCAGCACCTATAATAAATGCTTGGAGCAATGTAGAGATATTCCAGCTGCTCAGGCCAATGAGCCGGCTTCATTTGGAGTTTGGCTGAAATGCCTCTATACAAATGCCTGTAGCATGGGGAACAAACAAGAGGAATTAGAGATGTGTGCATGTCTATGGGGGTATGATATAATAGGCATCACAGAAACATGGTGGGATGGCTCCTGTGACTGGAGTGTTGGAATGGAAGGTTACAGGCTCTTTAGAAAAGACAGGCCCCGCAGGCAGGGAGTGGGAGTTGCTATTTATATTTGGGATAGGCTGGAGAGTATGGAACTCTGTCTGGGGACAGTTGAGCAGTCAACAGAGTTTGTGGGTGAGGGATAAAAGGAGAACAGGTATAGGGGACATTATTGTGGGGATCTTATAGACTACATGATCAAGAGGACTCTGTGGGTGAAGCACTCTACAGGCAGATAGTAACCAGCTCACGCTCGCATGCATTTGTTCTCATGGGGGACTTCAACCACTCTGATACTTGTTGGAGCGACGGTATGCCCTGGCACAAGCAATTCAGAAGGTTCCTTGAGTGTGGAAGACAACACTCTTCTGCAAGCAATAGAGGACCCAACAAGGAGAGGTGCCATGCTTGACCTCGTGCTCACCAAAGGGAAGGACTGGTTGCAAATGTGATGCTCCATGGCAGCCTCGGTTGCAGTGCTCATGAAATGGTTGAGTTTGAGATCCTGAGGACAGTAATAAGAACGTGCAGCAAGCTCACTGCCCAGGACTTAGAGAGCAGAATTTGGCCTCTTCAGGAACCTGCTTAGTAAAGCTCCACGGGGTATAGCCCTAGAGAGCAGGGGGTCCCAAGACCATTGGCTGACATTAAAGGGTCACCTGCTACAAGCTCAGGAGTGCTGTGTCCCAACTAGAAGGAAGTGCAGCAGGAGGGCCAGGAGACCTCCTTGGATGGATAACGAGCTGCTGAGGAAAATTCAAAGGAAAAAAGAGGCTTATAAAAGGTGGAAGCAAGGACAGGTGGCCTGGGAAGAATACAGGGATCTTGTCCAGGAAGCTAGGGACCAGGTTAGGAATGCTAAGGCCCAGTTAAATTAAATTTAGCTAAGGATGTTAAGGATAACAGGAAGGGATTCTATAGGTATGTAGTGAATAAAAGACAGACTAGGGACAACATAGGCCCCCTCCAGAAGCTATCAGGAGAACCAGCTACCCTGGATTTTGAGAAGGCTGAGGTTCTTAGCGACTTCTTTGCCTTGGTCTTCACTGGCAAAGGCTCTGACCACACCACCTAAGTCTTGGAAGGCAGACACAGGGACTGTGAGAATGAATACTGTAGGCCCACTGCATGAGAAGATCTGGTTCGAGACCATCTTAAGAACCTGAACGTACACAATCCATGGGACCTGATGAAGTCCATGCTGGGGTCCTGAAGGAGCTGGCAAATAAAGTTGCTAAGCTACTGTCCATCATATTAGAAAAATCATGGCAGTCAGGTGAAGTTCCAAACCACTGAAAAAGGGAAATATAACCCCAATTTTCAAGAAGGGGAAAATGGATGACCCAGGGAACTACAGACCACTCAGTCTCACCAATGTGCCTGGCAAAATCTTGGAGCAGATTCTCCTGGAAGTCATGCTAAGGCACATGAAAAATGACAAGGTGTTTGGTGACAGCCAGCATGGCTTCACCAACAGGAAATCCTGCCTGAACAATTTGATGGACTTCTATGATGGGGATATGGAACTGATGGACAGCGGTAGAGCAGTTGATGTCATCTACCTGGACTTGTGCAAAGCCTTCGACACTGTCCCACATGACATCCTTGTGTCTAAATTGGAGAGACATGAGTTTGATAGATGTACCACTCAGTGGATAAAGAACTGGCTGGATGGCCGCACAGAAAGAGTTGTGGTCAATGGCTCAACTTCCAGCTGGAGATCAGTAACAAGTGTTGTCCCTCAGGGATTGGTGTTGGGACCAGTCTTGTTCAACATCTTTGTTGGTGACATGGACAGTGAGATTGAATGCACTCTCAGCAAGTTTGCTGATGACACCACGCTGTGTGGTTCAGTTGATACACTGGAGGGAAGGAATGCCATCCCAAGGGACCTTGACACACTTGTGAGGTGGGCTAATGCCAATCTTATGAAGTTTAACCATGCCAAGTGCAAGGTCCTGCAGCTGGGTCAGAGCAATCACAGGTGCAGCTATGGGTTGGGCAGAGAAGAAATTCAGAGCAGCCCTGCAGAGAAGGACTTGGGGGTGTTGGTCAATGAGAAAATGAACATGAGCCGGCAATGTGAACTTGCAGCCCAGAAAGCCAACCGTATCCTGGGTTACATCAAAAGGAGCATGACCAGCAGGTTGAAGGAGGTGATCCTGCTACTCTACTCTGCTCTCGTGAGACCTCACCTGGAGTATTGTGCACAGTTATGGTGTCCTCAACATAAAAAGGACATGGAACTGTTGGAACAAGTCCAGAGGAGGGCCACGAGAATGATCAGGGGACTGGAGCACCTCCCGTCTGAAGACTGGATAAGAAAGTTGGGGCTGTTCAGCCTGGAGAAGAGAAGGCTGTGTGGAGACCTCCTAGTAGCCTTCCAGTATCTGAAGGGGGCCTATAGGGATGCTGGGGAGAGACTCTTCATTAGGGACTGTAGTGAGAGGACAAGGGGTAATGGGTTAAATGTTAAAACAGGGGAAGTTTAGATTGGATATAAGGAAGAAATTCTTTCCTGTTAGGGTGGTGAGGCACTGGAATGTTTTGCCCAGGGAGGTTGTGAATGCTCCATCGCTGGCGGTGTTCAACGTCAGGTTGGTCAGGCTTGGGTGACATGGTTTAGTGTGAGGTGTCTCTACCCATGGCAGGGGGGGTTGGAACTAGATGATCTTAATGTCCTCTCCAGCCCTAACCTATGATTCTATGATTCTGTAAATAGAGATTTGAAAAAGACCACTGGATACCGTCAGTAGTGGAAGAATTCCCTGAACTTCAAGTATACAGAGATGAAAGATATTCTCAGGAAATATCATGGTCATGCTTACCCTGTTCTTTCTTATCTCCTTATGCAAACTACAGTCCACATGTGGAGATATGGGTTATTCCATAGCAGAATTAATGTCTAAGGGGGGCTTCTGAAAAGTTCTGTAATTAAATCCCAGAATCCTCTAACTGAAAAACCTTTTCCCAAGACTAAAAATGAGAAGAAATTTTACTTCCATGAGCTAAAGTAGATGATAAAAAGAGTTTTATATATTAAATAATATATGCAATCAAGTATAAACAAATTTTGAATGAATGTGTGTATCTTATTTAAATTTCTCAGCATTTGCCTTGGATGGAAAATTGAGTAGCTACTTCATTTGTCTAAGAGAAAACTGAAATACACACTGTAACTGCTTTCTTATTACTTCAATGAAAATATCATGTCTTAGACTACAAATTGACAGTATGCTTGCTATTGGAAGATTACAGTGTTGCAACACTGTATTTTGAAATTATTGGGGTATTCAAGGAGATCTTTAAGAGAACATGAAGGAAAGCTTATTAGTCATCTTGTTTTACATCAAACGTTTTACATTTAATCCAATAGCACTTGTATATACTATTTATTAACAGCTCTACAGGCAGTACCTGTGGTCAATATTGCTAGTTTTTAATATGAAATTACACGTTATTTAGTTACAATTGTAGCACAAGATACCATTAATTTTTAATTTTTTAATGTAAAATGTTTATAATTATTCAGACTCACAACCATGCTAAAAATGTAGCAATCAGGCTGTCTAATTAGTTAGAGGTGCACAAGGAAAATAAAAAAAAAAAGCAGTTACAGTCCTTGAAACTGTATTATGTTAGAGTGATAAATAAACCAGGAAAAGTTTGTAAAAATTAAATCAACTCTTCACTAAAGAAATTTTCGGCATTACTATGAATTAATATCTTAGAATTACATATAGACATATTTTTGGGTTTATAATAGCGTCTATAAGTCATGTCATACCTATTAGTCTAGAAACTACTAATTTAATACACATCTTCAATATTAAAATAAATCAATTTTTATCCTATAAATTACTTATTTTAAAGTAAAAACCTGGCTAGCTCCCTTGTATTGCATTTTTTTTTTTTTACTACTTTATACACTACTACCATTTCACATACCCATATTTTCATTATAACAAATCTAAATTTATGCTTTTATTCCCATTTTATTCCAATGTAATAGAGTGGATAGCAACAGGGGATGTATCACTGTATTTCTGTGTGTTACACAACTTCTGGTTGAACTCAAAACCTAAAAATCAGTTAACAGCTCAAACTGATTCCATCTACTTGCAGCAGACTTTGTGATAACAGGGACTTCTGCCCAGTTGGATCATAGTTTTATTTCCCCAGAGAGGATCAAACTTTGCTGAAAGTAATGACAGATGCAAATTATCAGTCAGTTCCAGTGCCAACCAACAGCAAAACGGTTTCACATCAATACAAAACTTTAAAGAATTTTTTGCACAAATACATTTGGGGTTTATTTCTAATGGAAGTTTAACAGGATATGGAGTTTCTGATGGACATAAATGCCTCATGAAGGAAGGTGGTGATTGTAGTCTAGATATCAGTAAGAAAGCAATTTATGAGATTTCCCCTCTCCCCTCTTCTTGTAGCTAAACTTTCTCTAAAATCGTAACTAGGGCCTGTATAGAGATCTTATGCTCTGAAGCATAATTCTAATACACACAAGGTAGTAATTTCAGTGTTTATAAGGAGGCAGTCACCAATCATGCTAGTGAGATTTGTCTTGCCAAACCATGGCTCTGTCTCTAAAATTGATTTTTCTTCCATAAAATATGCTACTAATGCTAACATATACTCATCTGGGAGGCAGTATCTTTCAATTCTTTTCATAGAGGAAACTCCCTATTGACTTCCATCTCTCACTATGAGGAAAGAACCATCATTTCTGAGATACTGTGAAACAGTAATAGAGAGGAATCTGCTGTCAAAGGGACCTATAATACCACCTTATTTTTGTCGCACAAATTTCTCTTCGAGAAGATAGCTAAGATTATACACATATTCATACTCCTTTTTTTTTCCTCTCAATTGGCCACTATCATTACTACTTTAACATCTATACTTCGAAAAAAAAGCAATCAGAAAAGAGACTGCTTGGAAAACTTACTGTATAATGTTTTAATAAAAATATTAGTCCAAATTCAAAATGATTTATTAAAAAAAAACCACAACACAACAACAAAAAAAGTCCCCCCCAAAAAAACCCCAAAAGCTATATTTGAATTTCAGTGGTAATGATTATTTTTAGAAATAACAATTTCAGCAGCAGTTTAATACCTCTAATTAGGTGCAGCCTATATTAGAAAAGACTTTGGCCAGCATGAGACCTATTTTAAATACAAATACAGAGGAAATATCCATTTTCTCTTCAAGCAATTGCTTCTGTTTCACATTTTTGCAGTTACTTACATTTTATTCTTACATTAATTCTTGTGTAGGGACCAGTAATAAAAATATATTTCATTTAAGAAACATATGAAAATGATGAAAAAAATGTATTTAACCTAACATCATACCCTTCACCTCCTGTCACTCCATTTATTTATTTATTTATTGATTCCATCATTCAGTCATTCATTTATTATTTATTTTCCCCCAGTGAACTGGAAACTACTGCAGATGAATAAAAGACATATTGTTATGAGAGCATAGCACTTTTATTCTAAGACTATTTTCCTGCACAAACTCTTTCCAAACTGATTGCAGTTTAATCACTTCTTTCTGTGTTTATAAAGCTTATTTATTTATTTATCCATTACAAAGCAAATTTAAAAAGATCACTCCCTTTTTTCAGTGCAATGGGTAGTGCTACTCCACTTTATGTTCTGTTCTTTCAGGTGAACACAGTTCTAAACTGATTCCATGTAAACTTATTCAAGTGAACTTGTAAACCAATCTAATTTTTTCATTTGGCTGGTACATGATTCTTAATAAGCCATAGTGAAGGAAATTATTGGAACCAACTGGGTATCATTAATGTATTAAATGTAAGAAGCGCTGACAATTAAAAGTGGTTGCTAAGAGCCCAAAGTACCATGACCAGCACCAGAGATGACCAGGAAAGATGTGTTTTTTTTCAGTTGGGTTCAAAATTAGGGGAAAAATTGGGTTCATAAGTATATTTCAGGCCTGAGCAACCGTACTATTGATTCTTGCTTCCTTGTACCCACATGTGTACCTACATAGGTTCACATGGATCTGTGAACCTTAGGTCTCTTTTTCCTTTCATAAGGTATCTAGTTCCTTGATAAGGAAGAGTCAAAAAGGATTATCTGAAGAAAAGTAAGAGTTTACAGACAGCAAGGGTCATCTTTTCCTTTCCCTAAAGCAGCACCATTAGCAGAGAGGTATTTTTCTAACACTAAGCCTTAACTACCCTGTAGTTCTTTGTGTTTTGTATCTTTCCTTTTCTATGCCTACAGTTCTAAAATAAAAAGCAATATTAATTCAAAATGCTTTAACTTTTTAACTAGTTTTTGTTGGGTTTCATTTTGTTTGTTTTTAATGTCTTTCTATAAATCATTCAGGGTGAATGATATATTACTTTGATGTCCACATGCTGTTTGAATATAATAAAGTTATGAACCTAGCTGGGCTTAGAGAATCTAAAGTCAGTACCTGGAGACTTCTTTCTGTCAGAATCTGATCAGAATTTGTGACTGGAAAGAGAAGCACAAAAAGTGTTTCATGTTCCTATTTGTAATAAAGCAATTGAAAGATTCTTTGGATAAAACTTTCTGCATTTTACTGAGTATAAAGCTAATGGTTAGTCCTAGCACTTTTGCAGCCAACCAGTCTTCATAAAAGCCTGTAGCTGACTAGAAAAATCTAGATTACCTGGAAATGAGAAATGAGCGGCTCTTACCTGCCAACACTACCGCTTGAGGTTTGACAGTCTTAGGCAACTATGTATTGTGCAGTTTTCACTGTCAGTTTGATATGCTGCCTAGTTTAGAAGCACTGGCATCTTTAGATAGAGAATTGATTACCAAGTGGGTTCTGCTGGACAGAAGTTTTTCACAGAAGAAGGAGGGCTGTAGGCAGCCTGGGATCCAGCCTGGGGAGACTCTGGGAGAAGCACAAGAATATTTCAGCTGACTTTTCTGGAAAATGTTGATGTCTGTCTCAGCTCTCCCAGCAAAGTTTAGTGTTTCATTTTGCAGTGGTATTGATGAGACAGGCACAGTAGAAGTGCAGTGCAGCCATGAACTTACAGGCAAGAACTCCACAAAACTCAAGCCTGTTACTGGCCTTTTAATGTGCAATTACAGCAGCTGCTTTGTGATTTATTTGTTTTGTTGGTAACAAAATCCTGTTTTTCAAGAATGACTGCCAGACTGGGATGACATGTCAGTGACTCTAGCAGTGTCACAAAAGTCATCATTGATAGAACCACTGTGCATGTAGCAAAGCTATGCCACTCAAAAAAAAAAGACTTTGTGAACAGTGTGGCTTTTCAGGCAGCACATCCTAATAATTGGTCACCAGTAGTATTACTAAGATTTTCTGAGCCTCTGCAGTATCTGCCTTCTCTAACATATGGCGTCCTCCCAAATTTTCGCACTTCCACACAGTTTGAGTTCTTAATTATAACATTTTTCCTTTACTTCTGCAGTCGTATTTTATTGAATGTAAAGACTTGACTCAGGGTTCTGGGGGGGAAAAAAAATCTAAATAATTTTAGCTAATTTTTCCTGCTGTGTTAGGCAGAAAAAAATCTCCTAGAAAGAAAACAAGGCATTAGCAAGCAATGCTTAAAAGCCTGATTTCTAATGTAAGTGTTCACTTTTTTACAGATAATATGAAAAAAAGATTAGAATTCTAAGTACTTGTCTAGGTGTCAAGCTACTTCAGACTCAATTTTTGCAGACTGCATTCCAACCCCTGTAACAATGCCTGAGTGGAGTACCAGATACGTAGAGTCAGGTTCCAAAGGCCATTTTAAAACAGTTTTATACCTGGATGCAAAAATATCTCCTTAATTTTACCAGACAAAATAAAAAATATTTTTCATTTTGTCTGGCTAAAGGGTTTGGCTTTTTTTTTCAATGCAGCAGTGAGAGGATGGAGGAGGGCTTACAGACTGTGACAGGTTATTTGTATAACAAAGCAATACTAAACATTAATTTCATCTTTAAAAATACTATTTTGATATTCTGTATGCATTTACATTTCCATGCTATTTAAAAAAAATGTGCATAAGATGCACAAGTATTTCTCAAATGTCTGTATAGGTAGCCAACATAATCATAGGGAGGGAGAAAAATAGGTTCATATGTTTGACAGTGTTGTTTGTTTTGCTATAATGCCATGTCTAGATTAAATGCAACTAAGCAAGTAAACCAAAACCATGCAGTACATTACACAGTAATAGTTTTGAAGGCAATTTGGAGCCTCTCACTTGTTATGTTACTTAGAATGAGGACAATTATTATAAACCTTTTTAAACAGGAAAAGGCTGCATAATGCAGCTGAAACATTTCATGATGACGGGTAAAGGCAAAGCTGACAGATAAAGACAAAACTTATCAATGGATTTCATATATATTCCACAGTGAATGTGGAAAGTGCCCTTTGGGTACATAAAATCATTGTTTATCAAGTAAGTAACGATGCCTAGCTCTGCTTTTAGCAGATTTTTCATTGGATCGATATATACAAACCTTAGGTTGTAATCCTACATGAAACCATCATTTCAGTGAGATTCAGGTAGGGTACATTCTTCACAAGCTGAATGCAGAAATACACAAAGTAAAAAAATTAACTAAACATCCATCATCTTTGAGCTTCTCTCAGAAGCTAATTACTCATAAATTTCAACTTGTAAAATAGTTGCTATAGAGCCTGTTTGTACATAAACAATAAATTAAAAGCCTTAAGCTTTCTTTTCTTTAAAGAAATCAGAATCAAAATTCAGCGTGCTATCTCTACTAGTCATAACAATTTCTCAATATGCAACACTAAAAAATAAAATTCATTTAATAGTTTAAAGTGTCAAATAGTCTTTAATGTAGGTATAGAATTATTTTACCCCTCCCAAGTGTACATCTTTCATTACTTTTCACAGAAATTTTCCATCTTCTTTTCCTTTCTCTCTGCTATTTCTTTTATAAATCAGTTATACAGAGTGAAAACAAATCCAAGCATATCCATTCCACTTATATCATTTTCTTTAATGGGGTGTTAACAACTACTGTACTTTTGAGGAGCTCCATGGACTATTGAAACCTACAGTGGGTTCTAGAAACTGTGACTGCAACAGTCATTCGTGATGGCAGATACAACTGTATTCACTTCAATATATTCACACCTCCTGACAAGCTCACCATGGCCCTCATTGTGAATACTATTTTGTGAAAAAATGGTAGAGACTTCTGTCCTGGGTTCAGCAGTAGCAGTCATTTTTCTCTTTCTTGGTAGCTGGTGCAATGCTGTGTTTTGACTTTCGGGCTGGGAACAGAGCTGATAAAAATGATGTTTTGGTTTGGCCAAGGACTTTGTGGGCCTCATGATCTGCCAGGGAGGAGGGAAGCCGGGAGGAAGCAGAGACAGGACACCTGACCCAAACTGACCAAAGAGGTATTCCATACCACAGCACATCATGCCCAGGATGTAACTGGGAGAGGGACCCGGAAGGGCTAAGTGGACTGCAGGGTTGAAGGAGGTATCGGTTGGTGCTTGGTCAGGCTGGAGGGGCGAGTTATCCGTCGCCTGGTGATGAGGTGTTGCATTCTCTCCCCTTTTTATAGCAGTAGTGATTTGTGTTATACCTTAGTTACTAAACTGTTCTTATCTCAACCCGTGGGAGTTACATTCTTTCTGATTCTCCTCTCTGTCCTTCCAGGAGTAGGGGGAGGGCAAGAAGAGGGGGGGAGTGGGTGAGCAAGCCGTCTGGTTGGGGTTAAACCACGACAACTTCCACAGTAGAAAAAATCATAAACACATTTACAGTGGGCCTTTAATGAAGGAAAAAAAAAAAAAAAAAAAGAAGTCACTATCTTTTTGTGTTTTTCTCATATCTACTAGTCGAAGCTTCTTACTCTTTCCATCTTCACATATTCCTTTTCTCCCATACCCACTGAATAGCTCAGGGTGTACTGTTAAATTCTTCCCAAGCTTCTGTCCACAGTAGAAGAAAAGTTCGAGTGCCTCAAGGGTCGGTACTGGGACCAGTATTATTTAATATATTCATCAATGACTTAGATGAGGGAATTGAGTGCACTATCAGCAAGTTTGCTGATGACACTAAGCTGGGAGGAATGGCCGACATGCCAGAAGGCTGTGCTGCCATCCAGCGAGACCTGGACAGGCTGGAGAGTTGGGTGGGGAATAACTTGATGAAATATAACAAGGGAAAGTGAAGAGTCCTGCATCTGGGCAGGAACAACTCCAGGTTCCAGTATAGGTTAGGGAACAACCTGTTAGAGAGCAGTGTAGGGGAGAGGGACCTGGGGGTCCTAGTGGACGACAGGATGACCATGAGCCAACACTGTGCCCTTGTGACCAAGAAGGCCAATGGCATCCCGGGGTGTATTAGAAGGGGGGTGGTTAGTAGGTCGAGAGAGGTTCTCCTTCCCCTCTACTCTGCCCTGGTGAGACCGCATCTGGAATATTGTGTCCAGTTCTGGACCCCTCAGTTTAAGAAGGACAGGAACCTGCTGGGGAGAGTCCAGCGCAGGGCAACTAAGATGATTAAGGGAGTGGAGCATCTCCCTTATGAGGAAAGACTGAGGGAGCTGGGTCTCTATAGTTTGGAGAAGAGGAGACTCAGGGGTGACCTTATTAGTGTATATAAATATATCAAGGGGGAGTGTCACGAGGATGGAACCAGGCTCTTCTCAGTGCAAACAATGAAAGGACAAGGGGTAATGGGTACAAATTGGAACACAAGAGGTTCCACTTAAACTTGAGAAGAAACTTCTCAGTGAGGGTGACAGAACACTGGAACAGGCTGCCCAGGGGGGTTGTGGAATCTCCTTCTTTGGAGACATTCAAAACCCGCCTGGACACGTTCTTGTGTAACCTTATCTAGGTGTTCCTGCTCCGGCAGGGGGATTGGACTAGATGATCTTTTGAGGTCCCTTCCAATCTCTATCATACTGTGATACTGTGATATGCTTGTATTAAACAAAGACTGTTTATACGCCTTTGTACTACTGCCCTGGTTTGAATTCACAGCAATCCTTTCCTCTGCTCCCAGCAAAACTGTCACCTTATTTAAGAAAAAGAGTTGGTGCATTACTATAGACATGGAAATCTGCCTCTTATCTCATAGAAGAGCTTTCTAATAATATATCCTAAACAAGAGTTTTAAATTATCTTGTTCCTCTCAAAACTGCCTTTTCCTTCCAGGTCAGAAAATGCCATATATTTCTTCAAAGGCGTGCTACTCAAATTCTGTAGAAGATTAAATACAGATAGATCCTATTAAAAACATGGGATTTGGTTGGTTTTTTTTCTTCACACAAAATCACACAAACACACAAGCAACTTAATTCTCCTTTCTCTTTTCCCAGCCTAGCTTCTTTTTAATGGCTGAAATTGAACTAAACAACTTCTTTCTGCCCTAGCATGCTGATAATGCTGAAAGGCCTCTAACAAAATAAATACCCTTTTGCTGTGTAATGAAGAATAATCTGTATCATAAAAATCTAACAGTATTTAAGTTAACTAGATGTTATCAACTTCCAAAAATAAACAAGAATTAAGAACCCCTGCAATTCAGTTCCTGAGTAAGAAGTGCATTTGTACTCTAGTTATTTCATTTACTCTTCCATAATGTACAAGTGGGAACCATAAGGACCTTCTACACATGTATCTATTAATTCTATAACAATTTACTTATTAAAAGTCTCCTTGCTGCTCACAAAATCCTTTTAAAATCCCAAGAGTAATTTCATAATTTTTCTGTTCACTCAGTATAGTATTTTTAATCAAGTTAATGCAAGTTTTCTGTCCTTTGATACTATGAAGCACTCAGTTTAATAAAGAAACTTGGTCATCTGGCATGTTTTTCTAGGAAAGATACTGTGACAAACATGCAAAAATGGAAAGAAAATTTTCATGTCATGAAAGTCTTTTATATTTTTGGGGTTTGTTTTATCTTTGCTAAATTAAGTAAAATTTTTCAGAATTGGTGTAAGAAAAAAAAGAAGTAACACTGATAACTAAAAGAAGTCATGTTTCTTACAGAACTATTAAGTAATAACAGAACCCTGAACTTGCATTTAGAAATAATATATACTTTCTATATACAGAAACTACATGATAAAGTAAGATATTTTCAGTGCCTTATTTATCCCATAGCAGACATATACACCTATATATCTTTCTGAGTGGAGCTGGTAAACCATTATTCCCTCAGCTTTATGTCCATATCAAATTTACCATGACAGATCATGACAATTTTCATTAACTACATAGAGAATAAGACACCTAGAGCAGAAAGTACAGAATTTAGTTTCTGAAAATATGAGATGTAACTGACAAGTAGCTTATGTATCTAAAGTATTAGAATAAGGCATTACAGAGCCCACGTAAAAGCATTTTGTGCTTGACTTTTCAGAAGGCAGAATAGCTCTTTCAAATATTTTTGTCCTTCAGTTTTTTGAGCCTGTCTTTGTCAAAGCAGTAGCTCCACAGGACTATTTCCTGTATAGTCCTTTTTATTTTTGCACAAGTGTAGGTAAAAGAAATGCTTTTGCTGTTATGATCATGTAATTTCCAGCAAATGTCACATTATCCACATTTTGCAAGTGTCTTTTCTTCCTTTACCTGGGTTTCTGCCCTCCCATTTATCCTAAGTAATTGTCGTTCCTCAAATGTGACCAGAAAGTCTAGGGATTGATAGCTATACAAAAAAGACAAATAGTTCACCTAGCTTTATCTTTATTTTTCCTGAAGGTGTCGGAGTAGCTCCTCAGAAAACTGAAATTACTCAAAAAAATCCAGATTAAAAAAAAAAAAAAAAAAAGAAAAGAAAAAAGCATATGCAACCCACACAAAGGAATAAGCCTATTTCTATTTAAATTAGCTTATCACAATGCATCTTTTGCCCTTTGCCAAGTTATTCATGAATGACTTTTTGAATTCTGAATGCTAGCTCAAAAAATTCTGAAAAACTTGAAGGAATTAAGCATTTGAAAATGTCACAACAGGATTTCAGCAATGCTGTGCCACTGCATGGAGGGGTGAGTCCTCAGCCAGAGGCTCTGGCTAAGATGAGGGCTCTGTTTCTCAGATGAGGGTGGGTAGGTGCACCATTTGGCACCACAGAAACTGTGGTCCCAGTAGACTCCGCCTGCAGCAGGTCATTTTTATGCTGCCTTCCTACCAAGCACTGGCTTGTCCAATGTGGCTGTCTGAGTTTTGCATAGGGTAGGATGCACAGACAAGTTGTTTCTGGGAGGGCAGGAACAACTTCAGTAGTGTTTGTGGAGAGGTGGGGTGGTCCCTTCAGAGGTTCCTGCTACTGGTGCTGCTGAAGCACATCTTGGAATCATGGAATCATAGAATGGTTTAGGTTGGAAGGGACCTTAAAGATCACCTTGTTTCAATGCCCCTGCCATGGGCAGCAACACCTTCCACTAGATCAGGTTGCTCAAAGCCTCATCCAACCTGGCCTTGAATATTTCCAGGGATGGGGCAGCCACGGCTTCTCTGGGCAAGCTGTGCCAGTGCCTCACCACCCTCATAGTGAAGAATATTCTCCTAATGTCTAATCTAAACTTTTCCTCTGACAGTTTGAAGCCATTCCCCTTTGTCCCATCACTAAATGCCCTTTTAAGAAGTACCTGTCCAGATTTCTTGCAGGCTCCCTTTAGATACTGGAAGCAATGCCAAGATCCAAAGTAAATTGCTGGTCTGTACTTTCAAAAGTCAGGCTTGGAAAAGTGAGTGCAGCCGGTTTGGGTCATTGAAATCACAAACTGTGTCACATTGAGGAGGAGGGGTAAGTTAGGACAAGTTCAACAGGTGATGCTATAAGGCAGCTGGTGCTTGGGCTCTAGTGCCAGGCACAAAGCTGCAGAGGAAGTTGGAGGTGTTCCTATCACATAACACTTCTTGTGTTGTGCTGGGTGGGAGAAGGTTTCCTGAAGAGTTACGTAACAATGATATAATAATATCATCGCATCTCTCTTCAGGTTCTTTACCCTCATGGGCATTAATGTCAGTTGATAGTGACATTAAAAATACCCTGTTAGAAGATTACCCTGTTGTAATTAGTGAATGGAAGTAGTAGTTTAAAATAAATTACCATCTCTCCTGGGTTCAGCAGTAGCAGTCATTTTTCTCCTTCTTGGTAGCTGGTGCAGTGCTGTGTTTTGACTTTCAGCCTGGGAACAGAGCTGATAACACCAATGTTTTGGTCTGGCCAAGGACTTTGTGAGCCTCATGCTCTGCCAGGGAGGAGGACAAGCCGGGAGGAAGCAGGGAGAGGACACGACACCTGACCCAAACTGACCAAAGAGGTATTCCATACCACAGCACGTCATGCCCAGGATGTAACGGAGAGTTACCTGGAAGAGCTGGGGGGCTGCAGGGGTGGATGAGGTATCGGTCGGTGCTTGGTCGGGCTGGGGCGGGGGAGGCAAGTTATATCGGTCGGCTGGTGATGAGGTGTTGTATTCTCTTTCCTTGTTATTTCCTTTATCATTACTATTATTGGTGGTAGCAGTAGTGATTTGTGTTATACCTTAGTTACTAAACTGTTCTTATCTCAACCCGTGGGAATTGCATTCTTTTTGATTCTCCTCTCTGTCCCTCCGGGAGTATGGGGAGGAAGGAAAGGGGGGGAGTGAGTGAACGAGCTGTTTAGGTGGGTTTAAGCCATGACACCATCTCTACACTGAAACATCATAACCCGCATATTTACTAATAAAACATTTATTCTGTTTACTGCAGCTCTCAAATCAAAACATGTGTTTCCAGATGGGACTCAATTTTCATTACATTTCGTTTGAATTGTATCCAGAATAGTGAAAGATAAAAGGAAAACTTTCAGTTTCCTTGTAACCCCAATCACTTTCAAAGAAAGCGCAGAATATGAAAGGGTACACTCTGTGTTACATGAGAAGCACAGTTTATTCCAGCTGCCAAAATGAATCAAAACAGTAATATTTCAATAAAACCCCTTATCCTTATTTTGCACAATGCAGCTAGCTTAAAGAAATGCATGCTGCGACTCCTACCTAAGAAAACTTAAAGACCATGAAAAAAACCACAGTAATGTTATTGTAGATATTATGGCTTAGACAAAACAAGGTAGAAGCAATGTATTTTATTAGATCAGCTGGTATATTAAGCCCCTGAGATCTGAAGATAACCTTGTACACCCAAAAGCTTGCTTATTTTTTTTTCAGCTGTATATCTCAGTCTAAAAAACCAAATAATATTTCTACTACAGATTTGTTCTTGTCTGCTTCAAAAAGATATCATTAATTTTTGGACTTGTTTTATACCAAGTTTTATAACAATAATAATATGAAGAGAAAGTTTACAGTTTCCAAACATTATAACAACTGTGTAATCTTTAAGTGGGATTAATACAATTTAGATGCTTATATGTAAATCTACATTAGCTTTTGTCACTTAAAGCTCCTTTGATAATCAAGAGAAGGAACTGGGACTTTGTATAACACAACTTGTCTGATGTTTCACACATTAGCATTAAAGGGAGACAGTTCATGCCATGGAATTGCTATGAAGAGTAACGAACTCATATGCATGAGCTACATCATATGCAGATGGGTATAAGTATTGAAATCAGGTGAGAAGGAATCTTGCCTCTAGAGAAAAAAGCAAACAAACAGACAACAGATCATATACTCACCATAAATAGACTTCATAAAGGGCATAATAAGTACTGGGAATGTTTCTTGTCATATTTTGTGTCTGGAGAAATATCATCATCTTATTTAACATGGGAAGGATGCAGTGAGGAGAGACAGAAAGATTTAGAAATAGAAAACCCACAGGCATCTTTCGACTCTAGTTCCTCCCTCTCCACTTTGTTTAAAGAATATGGAGGAAACCCACTGATTTGTATCACTCCTCAATCTTGTTTCTATGAAGCTGTATCTTATATATTTAAATTAATGCAGTTCCGAATGTGAACATAATACTCCAAAGTAATAGGAAATACCTTAAAGAAATGAAAAATGTTCAAATTTCTTTTTCATATTCAAACAACTGTCTTGTGTTATCAACTTCCCACCAAAAAAAAAAAAAGTTGGTGAACTTGTTTTCCTATATTAATCTCTCACACGGATAAGTAAAACATCAGAAGTTAAATTATGATATAGTCTAGATTTATTCATTCCTATTCATTTTCACATATCTTTAACCTTTCCAGATAAAGTACCCTAGAATAGAAAATATGTTCTCTTGAGTACTTTATTTAAGCTCTGTACTTTTCCCAGTGAGCCAGAAGGTGTTTTGGACATATTGACTTCAGTGAGAATAGGATCAAACTATTTACCAAGTGAGTAAATTAGGAAGAACTATAGTTTCAGCCAGATCCAAACTAAAACCTGCATTTTAGAGTCCTGCAGAAATAGATGGGCAGGTATTCCACATTTGTTATGGTAAAAGAGATTTCATCTACTATTCATTCAGTTTTAGATGGTAACTATGCACCTATCATGTCTTTTCTCCTGCTCCTAAAACATGATGAAGGTATTCTAAATTTTTTAGAAGTGATGAACTGAGAGAAATTGCATGACAGAATAACCAATAAAACTTCAAGGTGATTTGCAGAGTTGGATATTTTTTAAAATCTAATTTCACTTTTTTTAAATGATCTTGAATTCTTGTCTTAACAAGTCAAAATATGAAATATTGGCTCCTCTTCCAAATCAGTAGTCAAACTGCCACTGATCTCAAAGAAATCAAGAGTTCGCTCTTGATTCACACTTGTAAAAAAATTAAAAATGAAACTTCTATCTTAAATTTTATGTGCACTGCTTTTCTATTATTTGTATACTATGATATTTTAGATGTCTAATTAATACTGTGAGGCAACAACATGAACAGAAGATTGATTGCTTTTTCGGGGGGTGAAGAAGGGGAGAACATTTTCTGAGGTCACCTCAGGATATGAGTACTCTTTAAGACAAGTTTACTTTTGATAGATTGGAATACACCTCAGATACTTCGCACATGATTTTGAGGTTACTATGCTCTTCATGCTGTACCTCAAACAGGTAACCCTGCAGTAAAAATGAGGTGCCTTTCTTCTTTTAACAGTATTTCTGCCTTTAGTAACAACTGCAGTGATTTCAGATACACGTATTATCTGGAATTTCTTGCTGAACTACCAATATCATTTGACTCAGTAGCTCTGAGTTAAGAATTTGACTAAACCAATTAAGACTCTGAAAGCAATGGAAAAAATCGCCCTCCATTTTAAAGCTAAATATTCAGTTAGGGTAATTATGTACAGATTGTTTTTAAGGATGGAGGCAACATAATATCCATGTGCTATTGTACATTATATAATATATTATATTAATATACCATTGTAGAAGGCTCTACTGTACACGTAAATAATCTAAAGCACTCAAAGAAAAGCTACGGAAATCATAAATGGTCTGTCAGGATCATATTGTTGGATCTAACATACTCTAGGGGAACGTAAAAGTAAAATGAAGTCTTCTGATTCCTAAGCCATAAGTGAAACATTAACACTGAATGTGATTTATCTATGTTTTAAAAGGTTGCTTAACAAGCATCTTGGGTGTCTTAAGAACAGATTTATTTAAATTTTGCAACATCTTATTGAACTAGGGGGTTTTAAGTCTTTTATGCCTCTAGTAGTCACTAACACTGTCTTGTGATAAACATTTTTTCCTAGTTTCTTTCTCTCTGCAGAATGCAGCTCATTGTCACAACTTCACCACACTAAACTGAAACAATGGGAAGCAGCACCATGGTAACAACATCCACTCAAAATGTTTATATTTTAATATTATCATATGAGTCATGAAGAAAGAGAAAATGACTCACAAATAAACTTCCATCACACTAGGGCATGGCATTTCCTTAATTTTTCTCAACTGATGTAAAAACCAAATTTGTTTGGAGCTTGTTTGTTTTTTTTAATCTTTGTTTTTAACCTTATAAGCTTAAAAAGTCATCAGGTTTCTAATAATAATGCTATGGATAGAAATAAGCAAAAATGTCATGATTTTAACAGCAGTATACATAGCGACACACTGCACTTGTCATATAATAGCTAACATAAGTGGAATTATTTATTTTCATCAGGGAATAAGATTTCTACTGATTACCACATGTTAAAACATCCCCTTGACCTTTACCAACACCCTATTGTCAACAGGGAATACAGCACTCCAACAGAAGTTATGACTGTACCATCAATTACATTGTTTTACAGCAGCTGCCCAAGTAACTATCACGAGTTATGAGATAAGCAGAGACATCAACAGGTATGACACACAGTGGAAAAGGATAATTAAAATAAGCTTGAAAACAATGAAATTTAACATACTAAATCCCAAAATTTCTGATATATCCTAGAGGTTTATAACTAATGTTCTATTTTTACATTATCTACATAAAAAGAGGCTGATCATTTCTCTTCTGAAGCTAAACTATCAGGTGGAGAGGAAGACCTAGGTTATAGCAAGGTAAGTGAAAAATAAGTTGTACTTTTATAAAACCCTTAGTAAAATAAGAAAAGCCAGCAATAGTGGCCATGTCCTGGAGGTTTTTGAGATGAATAATAGAAAAAGCAACTAAGGCAATACTGTTATAGAAGGCATATTATACACACATTAAGACTTCATCCAGAATGGCAACTATGCAAACGTGTAAGGAAATGCTACTCCTTCTAAAGGCCGTAGTGACTATTTTCTAAATGCAACTCAGTATACTTGTCTAAATTACGGTCTAGAGGAGCTACTCTCTCTCCAGTGACCACAGGTAGGAATAATCTCCAATTATTAAAGCTGGCCTTTGTAAGCATCCCAAATTAGCTATCACAAAGGTAGAAATGTCAGGTCACCAGCACTGAGTCTCTAAGAGCTGGGGGTTTGTATCCCTTTAATTTTTGCATCCATTCTTTTGCTAAGTTGCTGAAGTTGGTTTTCTAATTCTCAATTTCAACCTATATCATATAGTACATGACATTACTTGCACTTACTCTGCAGTAAAATACGTAAAGCTTTGCTCCTTGCTGTCTTCATATAAAGCTAGTTTTGAATAAGGCACTAAACCCATTTACAATGAATATGTTAAATGAACATTTATAGAGAACGTTTTAATCAAATCTCTACATAACATTTTGATTATTACTACTCAAGTGCACACAGGAGATTAATTTAGACCCCATTTTCAGCCATACAAAAATGATTGAATCATAAAAGAAGATAGCTCATTTCTAATCCAAAAAAACATCCAACACACTCTTCAGCCCTGAATAAAACCTATGGGTTTTTATGTATAACGAAAATGCTAGGTTGGTATTTTGAACATGCTGCTTTCAATATGAATCTATTGTTTGCTTTATATTTTATTAGTCTTTGGTAAATGGTAAATATGATTTTGATCTGAATATGTTCTGTAGTTAAATTAAATTCATGACAAACAAAAGGAATGTACATCAGCTTTGATAATTATTAGAATCAGCTGAAGCAAGGAGGGGTTGGGTGCATTCAAAATGGTTCATCCCTGTCATTAACTGCAGAAATCAAGTAGAGATTGTTCTCAAGCTCTAAATAGTTGGAAAAATAAACCTTTATTCTGTAACAATTTTCTCACTTAGCACCTGCTAAAAATAAAGAGGTACATGCTTATTGCAGCACCTTTCTGCATTCCAATGTATTGAGTGAGAAAGAGCAAAAAAGACTGGTAAGAATTAAAGCCAACATTTTGGGGGAAAAAAAAAGGGTGCGTATTTTGTCTTACAGAGTTAGAATACAGACCACTTAAAGCAGGCCAAAACCTTCAATATTCCTCGCTACTACCCCACTCTTTTCTTTTCCCACAAAATATTGTAATTAGCTGTGTGTATAAGATCTAAACATAGTGAGCTGTGAGACTAGGTGCGTAATTTCATAGAATCATAGAATGATTAGGGTTGGAAAGGGCCTTAAGGTCATCTAGTTCCAAACCCCCTGACATGAGGAGGGACACCTCACACTACATCAGTTTCCTCAAAGCCCCATCCAACCTGACCTTTTCAGTCTATCATAAAAATATGTTCTCAAATCCCACAGCACTTTTCTCCTCAGTTACCGGAGTCCTCCTGGACTTGTATATTTTATCTTTAAATTATTTCACTTCCAGTGATGGAGCGTTTACCACATCTTTGGACAACCTGTTCCAGTGCCTCACCACCCTCACAGTAAAGAATTTCTTATATCTAACCTGGATTTCCCCTGTTTAAGTTTAAACCTCTTACAATAATTTAATTATAATTACTTCTTCATACTATGTATTTTCACAGTGGACTTTTTAGCACTAAAAATGCATAAATATATATAGTCAAGATTTTTCACTATGCTAATGGAGACTAGTTCTATCAGAAATCAAAAGTGACAAAGCTTATTCAACAAACCCCAACCTTTAAGCAACAATAACAGTCAAGCGATGTATAACTGCAAAACAGACAAACTACATTACTTCATTTACCTAAACAAAAATCTAAAGACAAAAAACCCCTGTCATGGATAACAGATGGAACTGGCACTTTCAAGATTATTGCAGAAATATTTTAAACTGAACAGGCTAAATTTAAATAATAAAGACTTGCATCAATTTACATTAAATTTAGCACTGCTATAGCTTGATAGTAAATACTCTCAAATCTCCAAATCTGAAATGGTCTTATTCCAGCAGGAGTTGTTTTCAAGGGGACTCTAATGGTACTATTTGATGAATAAAGACATAAAGAATATCTGTGGGAAGGCTCTAAGGGTAAGAATCTACTCATTATCTATGACTCTATCTGTGAGTTATAAGATCTTACTTTCAACAGAATGAAAAAAAATATTTTAATATTTAAAACTAAAAAGTCACGGAGGAATTGAATAACTATAAGTCTGGTGTGTTCTGTTTCCTGTATGATGTTCATCATGGAGAGATATTGCACTGGGGACACATATACTCTCTTAGACCCAAGCTGGACTTCATTTGACCTGAATGAAATTCTGCAAAAGTGGAAGGAGTTTTTGCCTGCAAATGCCCTGGTACTATAAGTTGCAAAAATAATATAATTAAAACCTAACATTTAGCTAAAAGAAATCACTGCTGGAAAACATTTTTGACCAATGTGCACTATGAATTAATTAATACCAAACTGTTAAAATATGGTTGTTTTTTTTTTCCAAGTCTGAATGTGCACTTAATTATGTCACAGACAGCAGTATGCCTTAATTAAAATTCCACACATAAAAAAAGATAAATTGCTAATCTGACCAATATGAAGATATAAATGTCTACAAATGTTTTGTACATTGTAGAATGCTTTAGAACATGTAATTACATAACCACAAACAAAGAACAATCAATGATGCTGTTTACGTGAAAATTTACATTAGTTACAAGCCAGAATAATCAATGTACTGTTTATATTTTGCAAAGCAGATGATTTCTATATCAGACCTCAGAATAATAAGAAAATTGATTCAAGTGACTTAGGTGACCATATGTTTCCATTGTAAGATAGAAATCTTCCAACTTTTTTTCCATTATAATCAAAGCGAAAAAAAAAATCCTAATAATCCCTGAAAGATACTTCAATATTATAAGAAGAAATCATACTCTGGAAAAGTACTAGAGTATATACTTATTCTTGGTAAGAAATAAGTACATAATATTTGAACATTCTGTGTGTTATTTATGAATATTAGTGCAATGTTGCTGCCATTAACAAGACATTTTTCATAAACCCAAAAACGTGAGCACTAAATATGGTTGTTACTTTAAAAATGTCCCTAAGGTGGCATTCAGTGCTTCTAATTTAACCTAAGAAAGGACAGTTTGTTTTCTCATTCTTTAAAAGCGGGAAAAATAATTCTTTTCCATGGTTTAGGTATTTTTTTAACAGCTATAATTAGATGAGATGGATACCAAGTATAAAGCGAGTTTGGCCTTTTTAAAATATGTGAATTTCCTTACTTTCTTAATCCTTTTTTTTTTTTTATTCTAAATCAGAATATGAGCCATTCCATATTTCACTATGAGGTGTATAGACATGTAAGGTATAAAGCATTGAGGTTATCATAGCAAATACACACAACATTAATACTGAAAATAATGTGCATATAGAATTACATCCATAGTTTAACTGATCAACAGCAGGGCAGGAACTACTGCAGCTGTGTTTCTGGGGAGGCAGGGTGGCCTTCTTCAGAGGTCCCTGCTGCTGGTGCTGCTGAAGTACACCTTGGAATCATGGAATCATAAAATGATTTGTGTTGGAAGGGACCTTAAAGATCACCTTGTTTCAACCCCACTGCCATAGGCAGGGACACCCTCCACTAGACTAGTTTGCTCAAAGCCTCTCCCAACCTGACCTTAAAGTCCTTCTCAGGGCTGCTTTCAATCCAGCCTCCCCCCAGCCTGTGTCTGCGATTGCCCCGATCTGGGTGCAGGAACTTGCGCTTGGTCTTATTGAACTTCACTAGCCCGCCTCTCAAGCCTGTAGAGTTCCCTCTGAATGTCATCCCTTCCCTCCAGTGTGCTAGCCACAATACACAGCATTGTGATATCCAGACTTACTGAGCATGCGCTCAAACCCTGTCAATGTTGCCAACAAAGAAATTATATAGCTTCGGTCCCAATACCTGTCCCTAAGGAGCACTACTCATCACTGATCTCTGCTTGGACATTGATCCCTTGACCACAGCTCTTTGCTGCCGTTCAGCCAATCCTTATCCGCTTAGCGGTCTATCCGTCAAATCCATGCCTCTCCAGTTCAGAGACAAAGATGTTGTGGGGACAGTGTCAAATGCCCTGCACAGATCTGTTTGTTTTGTTCAGTTACATAATATTATAAAGATGATATGAAGACCTACATATTACCCAAGCAGTTTACTAATTTGGACGTTGTCCTTACATCTGCTGGGGTTTGCAGAGGTGGAAACTGAATAATTTCCTCCATATGCATTCATTCATTTTTACCACATCAAAATTAGCCAAGTCTGTTTCTGTCTCTGTCTAGTTAAAAATTAAATACCGAACTCCTACCTACACTACAAGCAATGAATTACATTTTTAAGACTATTACTACAAATAGTAACATGCATCTGGCTCCAACGCTTTTTTCTTTCTCCTTTCTGTCAGCCTGAGTCTGTTTGAAATATTGCAGCATAGTGGAGCACCAATTGTAGGAACAGAGGAGATCACCTGAGGACTCAGGGAATGCAAACATTTTGAATCCATGGATCATGTATTGCAAAAGAAAACTGGCAACCTCCTTCTGGTGTAAATCAAAGTCTTGAAAACTCTGTTTCTGCTTTCTTCATATGAGAGTCAATCAGAGTATGAGGATGTTTACTGTGAACCTAATCACTAGACTGCAATTGTCTGTCTGTACTGACCAAATAAATCAATTCCATAAAAAAAAAAAATTAAGAAATCCTGGATATTGAGCTTAAATAAATAAATAAATATGATTTATTACTTGAATTCTTTCAAAAAAAACATAAACAATATGATTACCAGACTAATCTACTAGAAGAAAACTGCAAACCATAATTCACTTTAATTTCTGTTAATGTGAAACGCAAATGGGATACATCAAAATAGAAAGCAAATTTTTCATCATAAAAAGTAACTCTTGCAATTCAGCCTAATGCACAATATAAGTGCTGTTTCTATTTGTCACTATGCAATAAATTTATATATTAGATACTAAAAAGAAGGAAGAAAAGCCCACAAAACTCCTTCTCTAAGAGCTGCTTCTTGGTTTATTATGTATTTTGAAGGTGCAAGAACTTGTATAAACAAGCATCTTTGTCAATCATAGGGATGTAGCTCACCTCCAGTTTGCAGGAAAATCCTGTCTTGTCTTCTTTTATGCAATATACTGTGGAACTACACTGCATTACATAGATCATGACGTACTCCTGCCTTCCAATGACATCCTATAATTCTAAAGGCTAGTTTTCTACCTTAGGTATATGTTCAGCTATATGCTTTACATGTCTGTAAAACAGAAGTTAGATGTCTGGTAAGGAACTGAAAATTTAATGCACTGTTTTTCTTACTGTTCTGCCACTGTGGACATTACTATTTTGCTTTCATCTATGATGGATTTTACATGTTGATGGGGTAGTTTTAAATGCAGATTATATTACATGTGCCTTCTTCAAATGCTGCTTGATAAATTTTAGAGTTTATTTCTGTTACATGATTACTCTGTGAAACTTGATACTGCAAAATATTTTTGAAGCCAAGAATGAATGGATAAATAAAATAATCAGACTAATGTAAAATAAGTTAATTGGTAGCCACATCACATGATGATTGAGATCAGAAAGTTCTTGAACTATAAACTACTGAAAACTAGGAGAGAATACCAAAGGAATAATGCTGCACAAACACTACCCCTTACATATCTGTCACCCAGCTGCAATGGCCTCGCTGGCCTAGGGCTACAGCTGTTGGGTTGTAGCTACAGCTATTCACATGTCCAAACACAACTAGCACTACAGCTATTGATTTATAGCTATAGCTATTCTTTACCACATGAAGAAGTACGATAGACTTAGTGATCTTAATTTCCGTTAGAGGTAGCGTTTGCTGAAGTTACCTGTTCTTTGACCACATTTTCCACTCAAAACAAAGATATACCCACAAGCTTTGGAATAAATGAAAACTCAGACTTGTGCAAAAATGTTACACAACTGTGAAGTATTCAGGACAGCTTTAATGTATCAACCAGTCATAACTAGCATTCTGGTTTAAACCATGACATCTAGGCATACAGCAAAATTTTGTGCAGAAGTGGTTTCTGTAAGTAGAATGATTCAAATACGCACAAATCACAATAGTCAATGTATTTTTCTAAATATAAGAGATAGTAAGAGCCTGTAATTACCTGTAACTGTTAATTCTGTAGTTCTTCTGACAACAAAGAATCCGTATTTCAACTCACAAGTGTAATTTCCAATGTCATCCTCTCTAACTTCCCGAATGACAAGAGTATCCTTTTTAAACACAATGCTTGATCTCCATGTCTTTGACTTGCATTCCTGTTTAAAGATAATATAACACTTCAGTGACTGTTTTAACACTAAAGTTGGACCACTGCTTTCAATGCTTCTCAGAGGTAAGAGAGCTAGGCAAAAGCCGAGGCTAGTTATGAGCTTTGCATACACCAAATACTTAAAAAGCCAGTTCAGGTAAGTGTTGATTAAAAAAAGACTATGTAATTTTATCAGTTGATTTAATATATGCACTCTGACAAGAAAAAGGAGAACAGATGCTTTCTTTGGTGGTTTTCGTTAGACATTACTTTGCTGAGGGAGTCCTATTTCATCTACTTATTTTCCATTACACTTATGTCTGTGTTCCACGACTATTATATTAGCAGTAGCTATAGGTTAAAGGAGAGACTTTTTCTAAGTTGTTTTTTAAAAACTTCCGATCAAAAAATATAAAGAAACAGAAGATGACAGTGAGGCAAAACTAGGATGCTATATAGCTCTTTCTACAAAATCTTAAAATCAAATCTCTCTGTAGTCTAAGTAGAATGAAAGTTTTGCCTCTACAAAAAATGCTTAACATTTCAATTGTTACTACCAAAACATTTTTTTAATGCTATAGCAGATTATATGCATTTTCGTATGCATGTTTCTTAGTTCCCTAAAATGACTTATTTTCACTTAATTAACATAGGAACTACTCAAAATAAGTTTGAATATTTTTAGTGTTTCTAGGTTGTTGGGTTTTTTGTGTATTGCAAAAAAAAAATTTGCAAATATTTATGAGCAATTAGAAAAAGGGATTGGAGCTTCTCATAAGAAAATTATCTTTTTGATTTGCTATCACAAAATATTTTACTTCAGCATAATCATTGTTTATACAGAAAGGGCTTTTAAAAATATTAAAGTATAAGAGGTTTCATGAGTTCATTCAAACAAATATTGTCAGTGGCTCAAAAAAGCCAGTCTTCTGAGCTCCTATATAACAAGCTAGTCATAGTTTTAAATTTGTTAAAACTTCAGGTACACATATTGTCTTATAAAAGCAAAATTCAAGATGAGTATAAGCAAATAATTGGTTACATACCTCTTATCCTAGACATGCATTCAATTAATTCAGGCAGAATCCTTCTAGTTTTTGCTTACTACATAGCATAGTTTTGTGTATCACACTTAAAAGCAATTATTCTATCAGGTAAATTATCAGCCTTTAAAAAAATAATCTGAATGCGTATCAGCTCATACTTAAAACGCTGACTTCCAGTATACACAGACATCTGTGTGGACAAAATATACAGACTCTAAATTTCAGATTTACTGAACTGTTTGAGGACTTTAAATCGTATGCCTTACAGTACTTAAGTATTGAGTGTCTCCTGCAATGGTAAGAAATCCAGAACTCAAGGTGCTGTTCATAGTTCTACTGTAATGTCCAAAGGCAGCACTCTTTGCAAGAGCTTGTCTGCCCCTTAAGTAATGATCAGGGAATCAGTACACAATATTGAAATAAAGTCACTGATAAAAACAATTAAATTATATTTACAAGTAAAAGGTAATATGCAAAGACCAAATTTTTGAAGTCTTTGCTGAATTTTATGCTGCAAAATTAACCCATCCATTCAGATAATAAATAGCATGTATAGCTATCCTATTCATATCCAAGTAGATTTTATGTCTGAGTTTTTAGAAGCACACTCTTTAGCCTGTATAGCAAAATGAATTGCTACATAAGCAGCTCACATGATTTTACCTTAGCAAATCAAACCAGACCAGGTTGGTAACGCTTTTCAGTTTTAGCCTTCTAGTTAAGCAGGAAGGAGGCAATTCTTTGTGACAGTCATAAATAGATATTAAGAAAATACAAGCTCTAAAGTTGACCAATGGAAGCATTTTAATTTTCTCCACTTAGTTTATTCTTTTCTATCCTTGATTATGTTGTCTGTTCTCAACAAATTTTAAAACAATCCAGGCTTCATATCATATTTAGATCATGAAAATCAGAACAACGTTGCATAATAACATGTTGAATATTAAAAATCTTTAGCATTCCTTACCTTATACCACAGAATTTCAGGCTCTCTAAAAGGAAATAAAAAATCCTCAATTTCAGGGCATGAGATTTCCTTGCTTTTGCTAAGTTCAGCTTTTTCAAAATATTTCATCTTTGAATTGTAGCAGAGTCCAGTGTCATTTTCACCCACCGTCAATGAAATGGACACTTTCATACAGTAAGTTGAGTTTCTGTAATGCAATAAAAAGAGAAATAATAGAATAATGTAAAAAAAATAAATTCTATGTACATGACATTGCTTTTATGGCATTCTTTTCATCCCAAGCAAGAGATAGCAAACAGATATTGTATTTTGTGTTTATTTTATAGCTGTTCATAATAATTTTACTTCTTTCCCAGCCAGTACCTACAATATTTAGAAGGCACTGGTGGACCTTACTCTAAGACTATTTATTTCTCCCTTTTGTCAAACTGCTTTTAACATTACAGTCCCCACTGCGTATTTGAGAGCAATTTCCCCCAAAGTAAGGACGAAGTTCTTTACTGTTAGGGTGGTGAGGCACTGAAATGGGTTGCCCAGGGAAGTTGTGAATGCTCCATCCCTGGCGGTGTTCAAGGCCAGGCTGGACAGAGCCTTGGGTGACATGGTTTACTGTGAGGTACCCCTGCCCATGGCAGGGGGGGGCTGGAACTAGATGATTGTAAGGTCCTTTCCAACCCTAATTATTCTATGATTCTATGATAAAATAAATAAGCAATGCAAGCTCTATATATTCGCCAATGAAATTAGACAACCAACTCACAGACAGACAATATAACAACAGCTCTCAGGGTGAACAGATCATGTTGTAGTACCAGAGGCAAATGCCAAATTGGAGCATCCAGATCCACCTACTTAACGTATCTGAGCATAGTTTAAAGTGGAAGTGGTAATCTTTTTGAAGTCTTCAATTAAAACGAGTCTTGTGATCCTTCCCATTTTGGAATAAAGGATGTTTTAAACTAATGGACTGCTAATTTATTTACATTAGCTTTCAATCCCCATACTCCTATGCCAAAATGTTTCCTCATTACCTAGAGCTTTCATTAGTTTGGGCTCTCTTCTGAAAACTGTCACTTCTGCTGCTGCTGAATATTGATATGCTAGGCAGCCAGAGACGAGGGAACATTGTCTTCCCACATCTTTAATTAGGCTAAAGACAAAATTACTTGATTTTTTTTTAATTTATTTTAGTTTCCAGGGGGGCAGCGAACGAGTGTGTGAAGTTGAGCACTCCTCAGGACCACACTGTGACAATGCTCTCCTACTGTTTTGTAAATGCATTTGACCCCTGATCTGCTGAAAGAGGATCCTGCAGACAGCAGTAAGGAAACATTTTTCTTATTTCCATTCTCGCATTCTCCGAACAGACTGCTGATTTACAACAGTCTCATGTTTCTCAGACATGGCAGGATCTCAAAGATGGTTACATTTTCTCATTCTCTTTAAATTTTGTAAAATCTGTTTCATTTTTCTTTTCAAGAGAGGGGACAGAAATGCTTAAGGACAAAGAATAAGAGAAACATCATTCAAAGAGCTCTGTAGTCCAATTTTCTACAGAAAATGTAAACCTGAAAAGAAAGATATATAAGTTACTGTCAAATTAGAGAATTTTCTTAGAGTTATAAATTCTGGAACAGAATGACCCTTAGCTATCCACTTAATTCAACGACTTGTAAAGAAAACAAACAGAAATTAAGCCCTTATAATGAATCTGTAAGTATAATTTATTAGCCCATTCAAGAATCTGAGTGTATAAAGCAAATAAAGCTAAGCTTTATTAAAAAAAAATTATGGATTCACATTCACTGAATATGAATGACTCTTGCTACTTTTAAGCTAAGAGCCTATCACCATTCTTACCCATGCATGCAATTTAAAATCATGTAGTGTTTTAAAGAACACATTGCTATTTCTTTACATTATGTTGTTCCCCCATTAAGACTCTGTTTGGAATATTTATTGATTATGTGGCTGGAAAACATCATAAAAAGTCACCTAAATCAGTTTTTCCAAATTGGCAAAATTGTTTTTCTGTTCTTGGAACATCTATCCTTTGGAAATAGGAAGAAGGTCTAAAGAAACCATCAAGCTCTGAAGAACAAGAGTGCACTAACTAGGTAAGAAGATTCCATTATTGAATGACAGGGAGCAATGCATAGGAAGCTATGACAGAGAAGTACTAGCTACTCGATTTGCATTTTTAAATAGTCTCTTTTCTTTCTTTCTGTGTGTTTGAGCATTATGTTTTGTTCATGTTACTGAATCTTACAATTTAAAAATTTCTAGAAGGAGCTGGGAGGGAAAAAATAAAAAAAAAACAAGCACAAAACCTAATTAACTGTAATATCATTCTCTGAAGAAGCAAATTGAGCAAAACCTTTTTGTTTCCTTGCTTATTTCATTGGGTCGAGATTTTTTGTAGTTTTTTTTGGGGTTTTTTTTTGGTGGGTTTTGTTTGGTTGGTTGGTTGGTTGTGTTTTTTGTTTTGGGTGTTTTTTTTTTTCTGTTTGGGGCTTTTTTTTTCACACTCTTCAGAGTGAATTGGCCAAAAATTCTGGTTTATGTTTTGGCCTACTAAGAGCTCTGTTCTGCAACAGTGGCAATGTCAATTGCCAGAGCTAGAATTCCTCTTGAGGCACATCCAAGTTTCCATCGCAACAGCAGATTAATTACCAGATGCAGCTTAGGCTTCCTGCTCTGTAAGAAGAAATATCTCAAAAATGTTTAAACCCATTGTTTGAAGAGGATGTTTGAATTTAATGACTCCAAGTTGTGTGCCTGTCATTTGAATCATATGGATATAAGACTCCTGCAGACAGAAGCACAAATTGACTGGGCTGTAGGGTAATAATTATGTTCTAAAATGTCAGATATAAGGTACTGAAGCAGTCTGGATGGATACTTTGTCAGCTGAGTTCCCTAACATAATTTTCTCTCAAAATCCCAAAGTATCATCAAAGGACCTAAAGCACAGGATGTCCCCCGGTGACACAGACTTTTTTATTGCAATGCCAAATACTAACTGCACTGTCAATGTGACCTATTTCATACTCTGTGTCAGAAACCTAGGCTGTAGGAGTGATACAAAACTGAAAATAATGATATAAAAGGCAGAGAAACGCAAACAGTATGAGCAAAGAAAACCAAGATAATGGGCTCACAGAACAGAAAAAGGGAAAGAAAACTAAACAGTTCCCAGGTAGGAATGAAGAAGAAGAAAGAGGAGGTAAATGTGCTGATAACAGCTGGAGCATGGTGGATACAGTAGGTGTGGAGCCCCTCAGCTAGCAGAAAAAGTAGCACAAAGCAGAGCTCTCTGGCAAGCATGCATATACTACAGAGGGTCAAAAAAAAAATTAAAAAAAAAATTTAGACCATACAAAAACAGGAATCAATAAGCTATTTGGGGATTTTTGTTTAAGACAACAAATCCATTTAAATCAAATACAACTTAAAAATAAATTAAATTAGCAAGTAACCTATCAGAACAGGAGGAGGAGGAAGATGAGACACAAGGGGGAAACAGAGAAGAGAACACATGCAGAGCAAAAGTAGTTTCTCTAAACTACTTGCAATATCAACAACTACATTTAAAGGAATTGCTTAGAGAACTAAGCACTCACAGCATAATTTCGTTATACTATAAATCTCAAAAAAGGGCAAGATAGGCTACTTTTACAGAACTCTACTTTTTTCTTGCACTGAATAAAACCTGGCAATTGTCAGCCTCACCAGAGAGAATTTGGCAGTGGATTTATACAGCTCAGTGCTTCCCAGGCAGCAACGCTCATCATCCCTATTCATGACAGAAGGAAGGAAACTGGGACTCTTTTTGCTACTTGTCCACTCTGGTGCTTTTCCAGGCATACCCTTAACCAGCAGGATAATTCAGGGAGATATAGCACGTATATTCGTCTTCCACATATACAGAAGACACACTGTCTTTGGGACTAGAAAGAAATGGTCTTTGGAAAGTCCTCACCACTACCCCTGTTTTATTTCATTGTAGAGTGCAGCCAAATTGCTTTCATTGTGTAAAGAAGTTCCTCTCCCCAAAGGTGTTAACGATAAAACTATCTTCATCTAGCACAAAAAATGAAGCATTCAAAGGAGAGATGAACAGGTCAAACAGACCTCTGTTGATCCTGACGTTTTATCATCAGGCACAACACTACCTTTCTGCAGTTCTAAATAAGGTCTGATGGAACCATAGTACAATAATGATACCTACAAATGCAGCCAGACCTATTTAAGTGTTTTTTCATTTAAGACAGAAATCTTAAGTCTTTGCATTCCTCTGCATTTCCATTATTTTTCCTCCATTTTCAAGGGATGTAATACTTGTAGTACGTAGTCTATCATTACACTGTATTTTTACAGGGCATATTAAACGCAATGACAAATTAGGAAGATAACTGGCAGCAGAGCAGACATGTTCTTTCAGTGTCCATCATGACAGCAAGTTAAATTTTACCCTTTCAGTAGAATTACGAGAAAACTTGCAAGGTGTGTATTAATAGACATTAGCTGTTTGTACTGAGTTACGCTATATATAATAATAATGCTATTTACCATGGTAAACAAACCAGAGAACAATCAGAAAGCAAAAAAAAAATCTTTTATGTTTCTCCTCACCATACAAGCTGAGTTGGGAATGTAACTTTATTTCCAGCTCCTCTCAAACTGGACATTAAAAAGAAAGTCTGCAAAAAGTCTTTTCTTCACAGTATTTAAAATTTGAATAAGTAAACTTGTCCAGTGAGGTCAATATTCACTTTCTACAAATTGTCCAACCCATTTCAGGGGGAAATTTTTGTTGACTTGATCAGTAAGTTTTTTCATGGTTTTGTAGACACAAACCAGTCCTTTCTCAGACCAAGTAAGTTCTGTTAGTTACCTGGATGCCTGAAAGCTGGAGAGAAAAGCTTTAATTCAAGGGAAAAACAAAACCATGTTATTGATAAGCTACTCATGCTCTTGGGCAGTGGCTCCAGAGGCTCTTTGTGAGCTTTAGAAGTTTTGCACAAAAAAAATATAAAGCCTTTAAATAGCAGTGGGGTTGCTTAAGGACATTGCTGAGCCCTTGGGCCACGTGGTGAGGGAGGAAGGCCAGAGAGTACTGCAGCCAGAATTGCTGCCATGCAGTGAGGTCACCCTAGTGGCAGGGTCTGATGCCTTCATCAGTCTATGGCTTCTGAACCATTTATAAAAATCAGCAGTTTTCAAACTTTCTATGCAAAGTTCCTGTTTGTTGGTTTGGGGCTTTTTTACCCCAACCTCTGGGATGGCTGACTCCCACGCTCCCTGGCCCTGATAGCTGAAATCACAGATTGTCTTTTCCACAAAGCTTCCAGAGCCAAAAGAGCTGCAAGTGCTGGGGCAGTGCTGCAGGAATGGAGGAGGAGAGAAGTAAAGTGGAGGGAAACAAACAGAAGCTGGCTGGAATTTTCCTCTGTGTCTCAGAAATTACCTCCTGCTTCCACACCCCCAGGGGACAACCCAGTTTGAAAACTTCATTTGACCTCGACTGAATTGCATAAGCACAAACTTCTTCCCTCAAGGATCACCTAATTATTTGCATGATACTACGAAATAACCCACTGCACATGAGACTCCAGGACTATTTGTATACCAGTGCTTTGCAAGATAGTTGTTTTACTGTGTTTGAATTAGTCACACCAGAAAGTATTGCTTGGATTTAGTGTCTACTTCCATCCTTGGAAACCAAAACTCCCACATTTTATGTTCTGCCACAAGTGATATATGCTGCCATCCTAAGTTTCCCCTTCCCTCCCACCCTACCAAGAGATAATGCACAGTCTTATAACTGTTTTAGAATAACACTTTCCTTGTGTCAGAGAGAGCTACTGATTGATGTGAAAGGCCTTTTATTGATGCTTTGGACAATAAAAATGAAATACAAATTAGCCTTTAGAAAGGGAATTCAATTTTCTCATCCTTATACCTTAAAGATTCTTTTCTGAGTAAGCTAGAAAAAAACCTAAGTGTAAACTTTTATGTTATTGACTTTTCTGCATGATCTCTGTCTTTTTTAATATCTAAGTGAAACTTATCCCCCTGTGAAAGCTGTAATCAATCTGACATTGATTTCCACATTTTAATAAAGCCTGACTTTCTTAGTACAAAATATTTGAACAAAATTATGACAATCTTAATTAAGAATTTGTATGGTCAGTTACATGAAAGGCAAAATTGCATGATGTTTACTGATTTCCCTATAAAATATTTTCTTTAAAATTAAAGATTCCTTTCATATAAATTAAAAGGAAAAAAAAAAAATAAAAAGCCATACTCTTACAGCACTGGAATGTCTAAATACTCCTATAGTGTAACACTTTACTCTTACAGTAAAAGAATATGCATCTAAATACATTTTATTTGAAGTTAAAACTTTCTTTCAGATAAGTTTAAAAGAAAACTCCCATATTCTTACAACATATATTCCTATACTCTATGTGTCTATACGTACGTATGTATCTGTCAGGGCCTAGTGAGCTTGGACAGTGACAGCAAAGTCCTCAGGTCATAGGTTTGGTTAGAGTATCCTTCTCTTAGATGGATGGACTTACAAGGCTAAATGAGCTCCATCTGCCTGGGTTTGAAGTTAGAGTTTTCCTCCTAGGATGGCTGCCCAAAGGCTAGTGAGCCCATCCTGCCCATGGGCACACTTTGTCTGACCCTTCAGTTGAGACCTGTCTGTGCAGGCCCGAAGGGTTTAGTCACACTTGCAAAGCCCTGTGCTTGTAGTAAGCGTGGGTAAAGCCCTTCCCAAATCTTCGTTCGCAAAGTCAAGCCATCATCATCATACATATGTATACATGTATAAATCAGTTACACTGGTATCTTAGGGAGTCCATTAATTGTAAAACTAATCAGAGAGAGTATATGATTTAAGAAAATTATAATTTAAAAGTTTTCTAAAGTACATTAATACCATATCTATGCACTGCTCACTGCAAATAAATCTTAATTTTAAAAACTATTTTATATTAAAATACTTAGTATGTGAACTCTTTCAGGGTACAGCACTTAAATATGATTACAGGTAAAAATGTTACAGGTGGCTAAAAAGGATGGGAATCAATCAGAAAAAAACATTGTACTGCACAAATTATATAAGGTGAGCACAGTATGGATTATCCCTAGTCTGAATTTAATAGTATATTAATATTTTAGTGCTACTTACAAATATAGTGCTGAATTAGGTACTCATTTCTGTGCAGCCTCCCAGGATTGTTAGCAAAGAAATTTTGGGTCAGTGAGTCATAAAGCACTAAAATGGAGACATGTCAGAATGATACGAAATGTTTTATCTGCAGCAGATCTATGTATATTCCCAAAGGAGACAAAAGTATGAAGAGCTTGTGAATGTACCCTTATAGCTGAAAAACCCTTTAGCTTTCTACAAACTGTAGCAGGGAGATAATACCCTTGCATGAAATGCCTTTACGTAAACTGTTGCTTTATAATTCAGGAGGTGATGGCACTTGCCATCACCAATGATCATGAAGAACCAATAATCATGAAGAAGAGTAAATTTTATACCTTGTTTAGCACCATATGCAAGAATAGCAGAAATGCAGTACAATGACTTATTTGGAAAATGGCAAGTTAACAGAGTTTTCTTATTTCTCCTATTTCTTTCATTTACAGAATCACAGGATCACAAAACATCTAAGGTTGGAAGGAGGTCATACGGACTGACTCCCCTGCTCAAACAGGGTCACCTAGTGCTGTTTGTTCGGGAACATGTCCAGACAGTTTTTGAATATTGCCAAGGATGAAGACTCCTCATTCTCCCTAAGAATCCTGCACCAGGGCTCAGTTACCCTCGCAGTGAAGTGTTTCCTGATGTTCAGACAGAACTTCCTGTGTTTCATTTTGTGACCATTGCCTCTGGTCCTTTCACCAGGCAATGCTGAAAAGAGTCCTGGCTTCATCCATTTTGCATACTCCCTCCGTGTATTTATATGTTAGTAAGTTCATTGCAGAGATGAACCAATTCCTTAATCACCTTTGTGTGTCTTCATTGGACTCCTTCGAGTATGCCCATATCTCTCTCATACTGGGGAGCCCAGAACTGGTCACTTTCTGCAGGTGTGGCCTCATGAGTGCTGAGTAGGGGGAAGACTAGACTCCCTCAGCCTGCTGCCAACAGCTTTTCTAATGCAGCCCAGGTTATCATTAGCCTTCTTTGCTGCAAGGGCATGGTACTGGGTCATGTTTAACTTTATTTCCACCAGGACCCTCAGGTCCTCTTCTGCAAAGCTACATATATTATTATTCATAGAACATCTGTTTTCTAGGATTTTTTTTGGTTGGCTTTTTTTTTTTTTTTTTTTTCTGACAGGGAGTGGAGGGGAGCTAATAAATCAAAATACATTCTCCAAGGATTTATAGAAAAGGGACAGAAAAAAAAACAGTTGGTATGAGAATGAATGAGAGAAAAAAGCTTATTTATTGAAGCCAGAGGCCCTTAAAATTATGTCTACCAGGAGTGTGTGCCCAAGCAGCTGTGTCTTCATGGGGTTCTGAGCTCAGGAACAACTGAGTGTTAATAAGTAAGTCCTGATGACTCAGAAGGTCATCAAATATTGGAACATCTTTGCCACCACATCATCCATTTTGCAAATGCAATCCACCTTCTTTATAGAAATAAAACTGACAGCATTATTGGAAACAAGGAAGATGCTGACTGATGAATTAGCACAACTGCAATCTACAGCTCAACTAGAGCTAGAGGAGGACAGATCCTATCATTCAGTCTCAAATGTTACATTGAATCCTTTTGTTTAGCTGTTATGCAGCTGCATAAAGATTATCCCTTGCAGGTTTCTGTCTTGTTTCTGAACGATTAGATTTTTATCTCCTGCTAACTCTGCGTGTGTTCTTTTCTGAATAGAAGATATTTCTCATGTTCCATTATCAGAGTTACTCATTAAAGGTAGATATGGACAGAGATATCCAGCAATTATATTTATTATATGTATTAGAAGAATGACTTCTGCACATGCATAAGATTCCTTTGAAATACTCTCTGTAAGCCTTCTCCATATCTACCCAGCAAAAATGAAAATAAGTATGACACGGTTTGAAAGTAGACACTAAAAAGAGAAAAATCATCACTAAGTTATTGCTTCAAGGCTGTTTACTAGCAAACTGATGCCACTTCTCTAGACTCCTTGAAACTCTCAAATGACATTGCATTAAAACTCTCAATTTAAAAAGTAAATAATTCCAATACTTATAACTGCTGCAGTTGTTATGAAACAGATTTAATTATTCTTGTTTTACACTTACTTCCCTATGAAGAAAAAAAAAATTCTCTACTAGAAGCAGAATTAAAGAGAAGGTCTCTCAAGTAGCATGTCATCCCATAGATTAATGCGTTGATGTGTGCACACTGAATTGGAATACAAAGCAAGTAGTTTCTTCAGAAGAGTCAGTCTTTGACAATGTTTAACCTGCTACCAAAGCAAAACTTTAGCAAAGTTCAAGAATTTTATGAAATTTATATAAGTGAATACTGCAGAGAAAGTCTAGAATTCCCAAATAGGAAATTCACATGCTGAAAACAAAGCAGGATTTGAAGAAACAGATCAATAAACAAACTGATATAATTCAATTTGCAAGTTTCTTTCATTCAAGGACCATCACATACATAGAAAATTTGCCTGTTGTCCTGGGTTCAGCAGTAGCAGTCATTTTTTTCTCCTTCTTAGTAGCTGGTGCAGTGCTGTGTTTTTGACTTATGGCCTGGGAACAGCACTGATAACACCGATGTTTTTAGTTATTGTTCAAATGTTTACTCTGACCAAAGACTTTCTCAGTTTCATGCTCTGCCAGGGAGGAGGGGAAGCCAGGAGGAAGCAGAAACAGGACACCTGACCAAAACTGACCAAAGAGGTATTCCATACCACAGCACGTCATTCCCAGGATGTAACTGGGAGTTAACCAGGAATGGCTGGTTCACTGCTCAGTTGGGCTGGGTATCAACAGGTGCTATTGTATTCTCTTCCCTTGTTATTTCCCTTATCACTGTTATTACTGGTGGTAGCAGTAGTGATTTGTGTTATACCTCAGTTACTGGGCTGTTCTTATCTCAACCCATAGGAGTTACATTCTTTCGATTCTCTTCCCCGTCCCTCCAGAAGCAGGGCGGGGGTAAGAAAATGGGGGAAGTGAGTGACAGGGCTGCATGGCTGACTTATGGCCTGGGCTTAAACCACGACACCTATCAACTATTTTTGACCGTGCTCTTATGACCAGCTTTACCACAGATAGTTTCCAAAGCTTCCCCAGTGTGGTCTGTATCAACACAATAAATATTTTTTAGTTTGCTCTAATTTTGAGCTCTAAAATTTGATCCTGATCTGCTTCAGTCTGTTGCTGAAAATCAGAGGCATGGAAGCTCAGGCAACAGAAACCAAATTGTACTCCTATTATGTTCACATCAACAGCATCCCTGAAGCCAAATACAGGCAAGCAAGCACTTCCACCCACCCTAGCTACCTACTCTACCCAGTGCTGGAAGTGATATTTCTCAGTCCAGCCTCCAGATCTTCTTTCCAGTCTGCCTGTTTGCCCTTAAAGGTAATAAAAGCCATCTTTATGTCCACACATTCAAAGTGTAGAGAAGTAGTCAGCTTCAGAGAAGAAAACAGCTCAGTGAGCCATTTTAGTTAAACATTACTGAAGGATCCTTTGGAACTAATTTCTTGGAAAGGCCAGGACAACCAGAGGGGCATATTTTTTTTGTTGCAAGGCTCTCAAAACACAAGTGAGTTGAGATTCCATGTTAAAGAATAATTCCCTTCTTCTGCAGCAACCCTAAATAAATTCATTCTTATTTTCCTGATTCCATAATGTAAAAAAACAACAGCTATGCACTTTCACTCCTCTCAATGACAGGTTTCCATCTCCAGTGGCCAGCCCCAAGCAGAGTATGACACATCTCAGAATTCAGCAGAGCTGAACCACTAAGGCAAATAACTCTGAGGTGAAAAATGAAAAGGCTACAGAGGCTTCAGCTGCCCCAATGAACAAAGAGGTATGAGAATACGGCAGAGATAGGTGCCAGACACCGTAACTATGTATTTTCATTTCTTGATTTAGTTTTCAGACTTGCTGGTCTCATCCTCAGAATCATGAATCATCCAGAATATCCAGACATGAAAATCCAAATTCATGTAAACAGTGCAACGTGAATGTATGAAAGCATTTATGCATAGATAGCTTTGAATAATTTCACCTAATGCAAGCATGCCTGTGTAAGCTATTTTAATTTGACAGAAATGAGGTTTGCTTTATACATGTTTATTCACATTTTTATTTATTTAGGTTTGAGAAGCCTAAAATGTAAACTGAAAAATTCTAAACACATTTCAGATAATTGAAAGTCACTGCCTCTTCTTTTTCAGTGGCCCAACTTCTATGTATCAGTGTCTTTGTACAGTGCCTTTCAGCACAGATATGTGAAAGATGGTAGGAGAGACCTCTCCAATACTGTTTCTTGGTGGTGATCTCCCAGAAAAATCCACTTCATTTGACAGAAATGCAGGATCTCTGCTTTGGCTTGTCTGGCTGCTTCCTCCTGTAGCAGGACACAGCTTTCAGATGGGCTGCCAGCTTAATTATCTGTGGCTTTTTCTGACCTAGCTTCACCTCCAGATTCCTCACTGTCTAAATACAAGAATAGCTGTATAACACAGTTTGGTTCAGTTCATAAATACAGTACCACCGGTTTGTATAATTGGTGCAGAATTAAATTAATATATAAACTCCTTCTGAATATAAAATTCAACTTATGCTGTCATTCATGTACTACATTTTCTGTTCTATATTTTTATTCCTGTGTGGAATAATGGGGAAAATTAAAGATACTCCCCCCCGCCTCAAATCCTCAAAGTTATGTTACAATATTAAAGACATTTTAGATTTTTAAAGAAAATGTAGCTGCTACTTCTGGGATGGAATGAGGTTAACATGCACAGAATCTGCCCTATGATAGCTCCCCAGCACCCCTGTGACCTTGGCATATGCTGAGATTAACTGAAGAGAGAGTGGAAAGGAGTGAAGACACTGTGGACGGGCTCTTTTATACTTCCTGGAAGTGCGGGAACATGAAGATGCCATGTACTGATAAACATCAGTAGCAGACGACAAAGAAGGATCGTAAAGTGAGAGAATTTCACACCAGAAATACATATCACTAGAGCCACTCAAGTGCCACAGATACATACTCAAGCTTCATGTTTAGTTTAAGCTCCATAACAATATATTTAACCTTATAATCATATACTATTAAAATTCCATAGGTATTTAGATAAGAAATTTGGATTTGTATTACTGTGAAGGAGCCTAAACAGATACAACGACCTCTTAAATGGTCAGGAGGCCCGAGAAGCAAGTGATTTATGATGATAACTGACAGATGGAGGGGTTTTAGTCTTGTAGGAAGCCTGAGAAAAACAGAACTGAGGAAAACAGGACTGGGAAAAATAAGATTAACAAACTTCTAATCAAGAAAGACTTGAAGTCTGCTACATCCTGACAATTCCTGGAAAACTGTCAAAATACGCTTTTCACAACTGAGAAAAATACTATTAGGTGTCCTTTTGTTCAACTTGCCTGATTATAATCTCATTTTAATACTAAAAATGACACCCGTGGGTCAAAAGACCCCTGCCCAGGTTGGAAGACCCTCCCCTGAGCATGAGTAGTTAGACCATTAGTTATGTATTCCTTGTGCAAGTAAGTTGAACAACTGGTAAAAGATGGAAGGGTTACAGGGAGTTATTAATTTTAATTAAATTGTATAAATATGAGAAATTAAGGGGGTAAAAATGAGAGGGAAGACTCCAACGTAACTGCTGGGATCAGTCAACAGGCTGAACCTGTCTTCTACCCACACAGGGACACCTATTGGGTAAGAGCTAAACTCTATTCACATTTCATTTAATTTCAGCTGGTTTTATATGCTATTTTCATGCTTTTTCTTGCAGCTAGTATATTATATTGTCACTGACAATCTTCAAACCTTAAACCTGTCACAAAATAATATAATAAAACTCTTAGTGAAGATCTATTTTGTGTGAGTTTCCAGAGTCTTAAATTGACTTACGATCAGCTTAAAAACCTCCTTTAATTTTTTTTTCTAACTTAGTGAGTGAATCTGTTACCGTGTACCCTGAATAGGATAGTCAAACTGCCTTCTAATGATGTGCTGTCTGACAAAACGCCTGCAGAGGGCTCTGACAAGCTAATGGGGTTCAAGGGTCTTGTCTTTCCTGGGACAGTAATAAACCCATGAAATTTACAGGTCAAGGACTGACACTTCCACTTCCCACTTACAGGGGAAGGTGGTGATGGGTAGTTTTAAACCCCATTAAAGTCACAATTAAATCCCCGATTTCACTCACAATTATTTCCTTCGGATTGGGAAAGAACAAATAAAACCTGTAAATTCCTGTTTGGATTAAACATTTTGTCACCTTTTTTTTTTTTTTTTTTTTTTTTTTGACAAATTCATATCTATTTGCAAGTAGTTTAATGTTCAGAACAATTTGGGTTAGATAGCTATTTCCTTGCTACTTATTCAGAAACACGACTTCTGCCTGCAGTCTTAGAATCATAGAATCATAGAATAGTTAGGGTTGGAAAGGACCTTAAGATCAAGTTCCAACCCCCCCTGCCATGGGCAGGGACACCTTGCTCTAAACCATATTACCCAAGGCCTCGTCCAACCTAGCCTTGAACACTGCCAGGGATGAAGCATTCACAACCTCCCTGGACAACCTATTCCAGTGCCTCACTACCCTAACAGGAACGAATTTCCTCCTTATATCCAATCTAAACTTCCCCTGTTTAAGTTTTAACCCATTACCCCTTGTCCTGTCACTACAGTCCCTAATGAAGAGTGCCTCCCCAGCATCCTTATATGCCCCCTTCAGATACTGGAAGGCTGCTATGAGGTCTCCACGCAGCCTTCTCTTCTCCAGGCTGAACAGCCCCAACTTTCTCAGCCGATCTTCATATGGTAGGTGCTCCAGTCCCCTGATCATCCTCGTGGCCCTCCTCTGGACTTGTTCCAACAGATCCATGTCCTTTTTATGTTGAGGACACCAGAACTGTACACAATATTGTCTTGATGTCTTTGTTAGAAGCAGCCAAATCCAGTAACCAGATAGATGAGAAGCTGCTCAGTACAGGAAAGATACGGAGCTGTTGGAAAAGGTCCAGAGGAAGGCCACAGAAACAATCAGAAGGATTAACACCTCTCCTATGGGGAAAGACAGAGAATTGGGGTTGTTCAGCCTGGAGAAGACTCTGGTAATCTTGTTGTCTAATGATTTTCTAAAACTTTCCAAAAACTAAAGCAAGGGCACATAACATGTCTAATCAGTTTTTGCATCTTTCTAGAAAACTTGAAGTAAGACTATTTCTTAATGTTCAGTTTCACAGTAGTATTTTTTCTGATTTTTTTTTAGTTATTATTTTATTTTTAATTACCATTTTTAGACCCACTAAATTATTTCAAAGATGTATTTCATTATACTATCATAAATATATAATGTCTCAATATGACTTCCTCAAGTCCTAAATATCTTGAAAACATTCATTTTGCAGTGGCCAAGAAAATAACAGAAACGTTTATCTTCTCAGCTAACCAGTTTTGGAGCTACTACAAACAAAACAAATACAAAATAGCAGCAAAAATGCCAGACAACATTTCAGGGTATCGTAAATGTCACCAGAAGAGTCATAATGTGAGGAAAGAGAGATACCGTATTAAAAAAAAAAAAAAAAAAAAAAAAAAAAAAAACCCCAAAACTCAACCCCTCAAAAAAAAACACCCCCCCAAAAACACCCAACCCAACAAAACCCAAATCAAACAAACAAACAAAACAAAACAAAACAAGAAAAAAACAACAAAAAACCCCACCCTGCCCCCCCGAAAAAAAAAGACAAAAAACAACCCACCAAAACAAAAAACTCAAAAAATGCCACCAAAGAAAAAGCTCATTCTGTCTGAGCTACTTTGGGGATTGTTTGTTTTTTTTACAAGGCTTGTAATGGGACATATTTCATTGTATATATGGATTAGCAACTGCTACTCCATAATACCAAAACTTTCTGTATAATTTCTTTTTCTTCCTTTTTTTTTTTTTTTGAGGAGAAAGATAACTCATAAATATTTCAGCTTCCAGTTACTGAAAGAGCAACACTGAAATGCTGAGATCTTGAATAAGAACACAAACTGTGCACCAAAGAAAACATACAAGGAAAGGGTTTTGTTCAAGTCTGCAAGGCACTGATGCAACACAAATGTTTTGAGGAACATGATTTTCAAGCCCTCATATTACACACTGCTTCCTCCTTCTGCTGGTTGAAATTTAGGAGACACACTTGCTGCTACTGAGATCAACAGCAGAAGTCCTACGGACTTCAATCTATAGAGGTAGGCTCTTCCTTTTTACACGTATGCATTGGTGTTAGCCAAGAGTATTGTATGTTATAGTACAATGTGTTGACAACATAATATTTGGCCCTTAAGAATTTATTTGCACCTTCTTTAAGCATCCACATAAAATTGCACACTTCTTCTGTTATTATATTAAATAATTTTTGAAACAGGCGATTTCTGAATCTCAGGCATTACAAAATACCAATGGTTGTAGAACAGCTGTTAACAAGATAGACAAATATACGTATATTGAAATGTAAATTTCCTCAGAAATGAAAGAATTGTTATCAAAAGTGGGACAACAAATGGAAGCTTTCTACACTGTCGACATGTTTGAATCAAGGAATGAATGTTATTCCTCATAACAGTCAAAACATCTGAAATGTGTCATTTTTATGTAAGAAGGACGGAACTCAAAAATATGTTCAAATTTTAACATACGGTAGCTCTGATAAATGCCAGCATTACCTCAAAAGTCCTTTAGCATGACCTCAAAAGCCCTTTAGCATGACAGCAACCCAGTCTGTTATGAAAATAAAGTAGTTATAAAACAAAGTTGTTTTCAGCGGATAAAAACCACTCATAGGAACATAGTATGAGAATGGATTTCTGGTTTCATATGTTTTTAAGTTTCTGCAGATATTTTGCAATGAATGGTCATGATATTACTTTCATTGTAAACATGGGCACCTGCAAAAAACATAATAAACCAAAACTAAACTACATCTGTAAGTACTACTAGCACATGAGTATTACTTATTACAGCAAGATGGGGGTTCAGTATAAATATAGTATTTGATTACTAATTATTCCTGCAGCTTCTCATTGCGGACTACCCAGTTAAACCAAACTACTAGGATGACTTAATCCTATAAAATGTGATGTTGGAAAGGTGTTCCTTGAGAGCATCACTACACACAATTATTAGAAAAATACTGTTTGAAATAAAAGTCATATCCTCTGGTTATACTTCGGTTGTTAGCATTTATAGCCTAGTTCTAGAAAGCTCCTGAATTTCAGGACACTGTCCCTCCTTTTTAAACTAATTGTAAGCTATCAGTTTTAGAGATGAAAGACTGAACACAAGAAGGTAATTCTGAGTAGATTTTACTTATTTGATCAGACTTTCACAATTGTGCAAGCTGAAACAGCTTGATATCAAGAGTTATTCATCTCCCTGGAGGGAACAGAATTGATTTTTTGTGTGTGTGTGTGTAAAACCTGTGTAACCGAGTTCTGTTTCCTGTAGCAGTTCAGTGATAGCTCATCATTACTTCGTGACTGAAGGCACCACTGCTCATTTGACAGAAATAGGCTTATTCTGTTGACAAAGCAGAATTTCACCACAATCTGCTGAAATGCATAATCAGAGGAGAGATAGGCTGCCTCTTCTAGCACACAGGTCCCTCTAAGACAGCTTGCTGCTGTAGTTTCCCTGCACAGCTAGACTTGTGGCTTAAATAAAAATATCATCTGTGGTGGTTTCAGACAGCAAGATGGTATGTTATATTCAGAAGCAGAGGGAAGTCCCTACAGTGGCATGCAGCATATGCACATTTATATATACAGATATTTAATGTTTTAAAACAAGGAAAAAAATTACAAAATTATTTCTAAAGCATTGTTTTTCTTATAATGTCATTAATGAAAAAATAGAAAGGCCCTGACTTAAATGACTACTATATCCCTTTATCTCTCCCTTTCTGTGTACTTACAATATGAATCAGTTATTAATTATATGATCATATACTGAGTGTTCCCTAATTCTTAATGTTTCAAACTATGAAACATTCCTTTCAATGGTTCCTTTAAAAACATAGTTCTCAATTGCTAAATCTGAGGCATGTCATGGTAAGGGTTAGAATCCCCTATGTATATCCTCATTTATTCTGAGAAAAATGCAAAAAATTCAATAAAGAAAAAGAAAAAGGAAGCTATTCAGGGCAGAGGAAAAGACATTATCCTCCAGAAGCTCCCCTGGCTTAGTAGTCTTAGTGGCTACTAAGGCCCCCAAGCTAAAATACAGGCACCCTGTATACCAAGTGTAGCTCAAAAGAAGAGAGTGGTTATATAAACCCTACATCCTCTCTCCCCACCAAAAAAATCCAAGAATAAGGTTGTTTTTGATGGGAGAATGACAGATCTGACTGCAGCCGCACTAAAATATCTCTTTTATCCCTTGCCCTCATTTCAGTTTTAATAAGCTTTCTTGGCTTTCTTATCTTTTTGTTCACTGCACAGCAATTAAGCAGAAATGCAAATGTCATAACCATTTTTATAACAGTGCCTCTTACAAAATTGCAATGAAGTCAGCAGATGATATATTTGTTAAGTGATCTATCGTATTTTTGACAACAAAATCTAGCTAATATAAGGATAATGTCTGTGTATGTACCATATGTGTGTTTGCATGTTTTATAAATGTAGGAAGATTATTAGTTACAATTTTAGCATAACTTCCAAGGAAGCATTAGAATTTGAAAGCTCAAATCAGTTAAATAAGACAGTAAGAGAGTTTATGAATATTCAGTTTGGATTTCAAAAGAACTGTTCTATTTGAGCATTTAAAAAAATTACACTTTTTTTTTTTTTTTTTTGTTCCCTATATGTGAACATACAGAAAAATGAGATTGTGCTCACACAAATATCTGGTAACTACTTTAATTCAGATGTGTTTCCGTATAAGCATCTTCCCCCTTTAGGGGGAAGCCTCATCACAGAATAAACAAGAGAATTCAAATTCATTTTTTTTTTTATTTCACTGAAGGAAATTTAGCAATTGAATCAAGAAACAGGGAATCATAGAATCATAGAATAGTTAGCATTGGAAAGGACCTTAGGATCATCTAGTTCCAACTCCCCCTGCCATGGGCAGAGACACCTCACACTAAACGATGTCCCGCAAGGCATCGTCCAACTTGGCCTTGAACGCCGCCAGGGATGGAGCATTCACAACCTCCCCGAGCAACCCATTCCAGTGCCTCACCACCCTTACAGGAAAGAATTTCTTCCTTATATCCAATATAAACTTCCCCTGTTTAAGTTTGAACCCATTACCCCTTGTCCTACCACTACAGTCCCTAATGAAGAGTCCCTCCACAGCATTCTTATATGCCCCCTTCAGATATTGGAAGGCTGCTAGGAGGTCTCCATGCAGCCTTCTCTTCTCCAGGCTGAACAGCCCCAACTTTCTCAGCCTATCTTCATACAAGAGGTGCTCCAGTCCCCCGATCATCCTCGTGGCCCTCCTCTGGACTTGTTCCAACAGTTCCATGCCCTTTTTATGTTGAGGACACCAGAACTGCACACAATACTCCAAGTGACCTCTCACAAGAGCAGAATAAAGGGGCAGGATCACCTCCTTTGACCTGCTGGTCACGCCCCTTTTGATGTAGCCTAGGATACAGTTGGCTTTCTGGGCTGCGAGCGAACACTGAAGCTGGCTCATGTTAAGTTTCTCATTGACCAGCACCCCCAAGTCCTTCTCCGCAGGGCTTCTCTGAATCTCTTCTCTGCCCAACCTGTAGCTGCGCCTGGGATTGCTCCGACCCAGGTGTAGGACCTTGCACTTGGCATGGTTAAACTCCATAAGGTTGGCATCAGCCCACCTCACAAGCCTGTCAAGGTCCCTCTTGATGGCATTCTTTCCCTCCAGCGTATCAACCGAACCACACAGCTTGGTGTCATTTGCAAACAAAAAATCCCACTGTCCGTGTCACTGACAAAGACGTTGAACAAGACCAGTCCCAACACCGATCCCTGAGGGACAACACTCGTTACAAGTCTCCAGATGGACATTGAGCCATTGACCACAAATCTTTGCATCTTACCATCCATCCAGTTCTTTATCCACTGAGTGGTCCACCTATCAAATTGATGTCTATCCAATTTAGAGACAAGGATGTCATGCGCAACAGTGTCAAACGCATTGCACAAGTCCAGGTAGATGACATTAACTGCTCTACCGCTGTCCATCAGTTGCGTAGCCCCACCACAGAAGGCCACCAAATTGTTCAGGCAGGATTTCCTGTTGGTGAAGCCATGCTGGCTGTCACCAAGGACCTTGTTGTTTTTCACGTGCCTTAGCATGCCTTCCAGGAGAATCTGCTCCAAGATATTGCCAGGCACAAAGGCGATACTGACTGGTTTCCTGGGTAGCTAGTTCTCCTGATAGCTTCCAGAGGGGACCTACGTTGTTGCTAGTATGCTTTTTATTCGCTAGTTACCTATAGAATCTGTTTCTGTTATCCTTAACATCCCTAGCCAAGTTTAATTCTAACTGGGCCTTAGCTTTCCTAACCTGCTCCCTAGCTTCCCAGACAGCATCCCTGTATTCTTCCCAGGCCCCCTGTCCTTGCTTCCATCTTTTATAAGCCCCCTTTTCCATTTGAATTTTCCTCAGCAGCTCCTTATCCATCCAAAGAGGTCTCCTGGCCCTCCTGCTGCACTTCCTTCTAGTTGGGATGCAAATCTCCTGAGCCTGTAGCAGGTGATCCCTGAATATCACGCAAGAGGCTTGGGCCCCCCTCGCCTCTAGGGCTATATCCCATGAAGCAACAAAATAATTAAGTAATTGTCCATACTGAATAATGAACAACATGGTGTCACAGTGATGAGAGCTGACCACTACTGCTAATAGAAAAGATATCACCCAAAGCACAAGGGGTGTGCTTTGCCGCTACACATATTCTACACAAACCCCATCTGCCTCCAGCTCTGGTATTTGCCTCTGACCTCAACAAAAGACAGCCAAGTGTTTCACACTCTGTAATAAATTTGCTTCATCATCCATGAAGTGTAAAAGTGTTATTTCACAGAAGAGGAACTGGCATGGAAAGACTGTGCCCTCACTCATTCCAAACAGGAATATGACTAAATATCACAAAAATAATTTAAATCCAATTCTGAACAATTACCCTCTGTAATCAACTCAATTTCTAAATAACTGTATTACAGGATGAAGGAGCCAAAAAGAACATATGAAAGAAAAGGCAACATTTCTATCATTTTTTCCTCCACTTGTTCAGCCTTTACACAAACTGTTCATAGCCATGTGTAACAGCACAGCAGGTTGGCAACATCAGGAAAATGGCAGGAGTAAAATCAAGATGCAGGTAGCCTAAACAGCAGCAACTAAGCCTGTGCCAAACAGCACCTTGTCAGGATAGATTGCAAGCATCAGGCAAAACAAAGGGCTGTACTGGATTTACATGGCAAGGTGCTGGCAGCAGAGGGCTGATGAGGTGGACTGTATAAAAGAATGCAGAGATTGACCCTTGCTAGACAAACTCTGTTCCAGCCGGCTCCAATAGATCTACCTCAGGCCACAACTGAGCCTAGCAGCCAAGCTGGGCATGCCCCTAGGAAACCATATTTAAGAATGCATTTAAGAGAAAACACTGTGCAGGAGCTGTGAGAGAGAGGACTGAGAAAAAAATGTGAGAAACAGCCCTGCAGACACTGAGCTTGATAAAGATGGAAAAAGTGCTCCCAGTGTTGGAGGAATCTTATTCCCCGCAGCCATGGTGAAGACAAGTGAGGAAGGATGTGACCCCGCAGCCAATGGAGATCCACAGTGGAGCATGTGGACATGCCATGAAGGAAGTTGCAGCCTCTGGAGATCCTGCACAAAAGCAGGTTTACTAGCAGGAGCTGAATCTCATGGGAAATCCATGCTAGAGCAATATGCTTCTGAACAACTGTACTCTGTAGAAAGGAGCCATGCTGGAGCAAATCTTGAAAGACTAAAATTGGAGCAACTGGTGAAGGACTGTATTCTGTGAGAGGGACCTCACTCTGGAACAGGGTAAAAGTGGGAGGAAAGGAGGAAACTGCAGGAAATTGCTCTTGGTGTTGTCTTTGTTTCTCACAATCCTACTCTGTTGTTTTTTGTGGGGGGTTGTTTGGTTTTTTATTTTTTGTTTGTTTGGGGTTTTTGGGGGGTTGTTGTTTTGTTTTTTTTTCCATTGGCAATAAATTAAATTGATTTCCTCCAAGTCCAGTCTGTTTTGCCCATGAAGGTAATTGGCACGTTATTGCCCTGTCTTTATCTTGACACACAAGATTTTTCATCTTTTTTCCATATATGCTGTTGAGAAGGGGGAGTGAGAGCAGCTGGGTGAGCATGTGGCAGACACCTAAGGTTAATGCACCACAAGGGCAAATCATTCATTTCATACTCACACTCAGAGTAATTTTGAAACCCAAAGGTGTGAGAAAAAAATTATTTTAACTTTTACTGTCACTTATTCTCTAATTATATTTTATTAGTCTTACTATCCTCCCCAGGAATATCCTTACACATTAAAAAAAAAAAAAAAGACTTTGTTTTATACAGGCTATTATATATTGTAATCTTCAAAAAGTATTCATTAAACATGAGTTGCCTGACTTTCTGCAGAGCTACAAAAAAAGGAGACAGAACCAACACAAAGATGACATGTTAGGCAGAAGTATTGCTTGTTTAAACATCACTTCTGGAGACTAGACAAGAATATCACTTTGATGTACCATACCGAGTATTCTGTCATAATTTCAAATACTTAAAGGCAGAAAAATACCATAAAATGTAGCATGACTGAAAAACTGCCTTAAAAAAGACAAGAAAAGCACTCTTCATTTGACTATGACTTGACATTTTAACTTTGTATTCCTCAAAAAATCCCACAGTCTTCTTTGCTTTGCTCTCACTTTTCTCATTTCTTTTCGTTTTAAATCTACACTGCATTAATAGGGGAAAAAAAATCTTGAATGCAATCCTGATCTGTCATGTAATGTGATGAACAGAAAAATAAATGCAGAATCACATGCTTTCATAGTACTTCTCAACTGCTTTCCAAACCAGTGGTAGCGCAAGCTCAAAGACTGTGTCTTGAGGTAGAGGAATAGCTGTAGTAAAGTGCTATGCCTCTTGTATGCAACAAACAGTAATAGCTCATGAACAGATGTAGTTTAAAAAATGTATATTTTTATAGACTATTTGGTGTTTCTCATAATTTCTCTTCTGTAAATATGATGATGATGATAATAATCATAATCCCCTAAAAGGAACAAAAATAGTTCTAATCAGTGCTTCGTCTAAAATAAATAACTTCCAAAAATTAGAGCAATCCTCCTTAGCCACACTTTGATCTTGTTATTCGAACACATTGCATCTCTCTATGGAAATTCCACTTCATTTCATCTTATACTCTGAGTAACACACAAGAGTAACTGAAAAGGAGGCCAAGAAACATTACTGTACAGCAGAACTGGCACAGAACAGTTATGGCTTTAGGTCCTGACAGGTAGCAGTGTTAAGCTGCATGCAAATAATCTGGCTTGCTCCCTAGAGAAGAAGACCAAATGGGATGTAACAGTCAGTATTTCTGAAAGGTTTAACCAAGGGTTTAGATGCTTTCATTGTCTAGCCAATTGAAGCAACTTCAGTGCAGCTGCTATTTACTAAGCAGGCTGGTCTTTATGATGTCTTTAATAGGTCACAGTTAGATACTCAGTGGTAGAGGCATATAAATGTTTACAACAGAACATAGATTTTACAAATCTATATCTCTCTCCACACACCAGTTTTAAGCTCACTCTTACAAATGCTTTTATTCTGAAAATAAACTGAAATCCCACATGCTTTTCCTGTAGTTCAAGTTTTAGAATTGTAACATATTATTTGTATTCTAGTAGTGTCAAAATGCTCTGGTCAAAATGAATGCCTCCCTGTTTTAGGTGTTGTGTATAAACACTTCAGAAGAAAACCCATGACTGAAAATCTTACACTGGAAAAGAATCGACCTTTCACAAAGAGGAGGAAGTGTTTAAATACAAAGCTACATGGATTTTCTGCTTCTTGTTTCTGAAATTTTACTTATTTTTTTCTTTCTAAAATTTCTAAATAAGGAAGGATGAGCGTGCTCAGACTACAACTGGTGTCAGGTAGATCACCAAAAAAATCTTTTAAATAAGTGTTTGAAATCGTATCTGGACGAGAAGCAGAAAGTAGGCAGGGCAGGCAGAAAGCCTGGCAGGAAGGGAGGCCTGGAGGAAGCCCGGCACTGAGATGAGTGGTATCTTAAGCATCACAGGGAAGGATTAAGGTTACTTTGTTCCCAATTTAAAGTCGATTGCAATGAACAGGAACTTTTCCATTCAATTCAATAGACTCAGAGAAGGGCTGTTTTTCAGTAGGTTTCTTTCCTGTCTGAGAAAGAAAAGGTGGAATCAATATTTCAAGAAGTCAGCCAGCTTGGAACCATGTGCCTTCACAAGGGCATAATTAGACTTCAGGCTTCCTCCTCTCACCCTGCAAGAGCCAATCTTGGAAACAGGAATATAAAGCTGCCTGAGTCATCTCTATGCAACTTGCTCTTCAGATACCATAACGTAGGTGCACTGATGATTCTCTGAGACGAGGCTCAGAGCGGAATGCACCACACAGAGGAACTGGCACTGCTTCATGTAAAGAAGACCTAGAACTGATGTTCAAGGCTATTTCTCAGGTTGCCTTTCTGAGGTTTCCAATATCAATGTTGTCAGTCCCACCTCTGTGCCTGCCAAAATCATGGAGCAGATTCTTCTGGAAGTCATGCTAAGGCACATGGAAAACAAAACAACAGCAAGCATGGCTTCACTAAGGCGAAATGTGCCTGACCAATTCGGTGGCCTTCTATGATGGGGCTACACAACTGACGGACAGGGGTAGAGCAGTTAATGTCATCTACCTGGACTTGTGTAAAGCGTTCGACACTGTCCCACACGACATCCTTGTCTCTAAATTGGAGAGACATCAATTTGATAGGTGGACCACTTGGTGAATAAAGAACTAGCTAGATGGCTGCACACAGAGTTGTAGTCAATGGCTCAATAGCCAGCTGGAGACTTGTAACGAGTGTTGTCCCTCAGGGATCGGTGTTGGGACCAATCTTGTTCAACATCTTTGTTGGTGACATGGACAGTGGGATTGAGTGTGCCCTCAGCAAGTTTGCAAATGACACCAAGCTGTGTGGTTCAGTTGATATGCTGGAGGGAAGTAATGCCATCCAGAGGGACCTTGACAAGCTTGTGAGGTGGGCTGGTGCCCACCTTATGAAGTTTAACCATGCCAAGTGCAAGGTCCTACACGTGGGTCGGAGCAATCCCAGGCACAGCTACAGGTTGGGCAGAGAAGAGATTCAGAGAAGCCCTGCAGAGAAGGACTTGGGGGTGTTGGTCAATGGGAAAATGAACATGAGCCAGCTTCAGCGTACGCTCGCAGCCCACAAAGCCAACCATATCCTAGGCTGCATCAAAAGGAGTGTGACCAGCAGGTCAAAGGAGGTGATCCTGCCCCTCTTTGCTCTTGTGAGAGGTCACTTGGAGTATTGTGTGCAGTTCTGGTGTCCTCAACATAAAAAGGGCATGGAACTGTTGGAACAAGTCCAGAGGAGGGCCACGAGGATGCTAAGGGGACTGGAGCACATCCTGTATGAAGATAGGCTGAAAAGGTTGTTGCTGTTCAGCCTGGAGAAGAGAAGGCTGCATGGAGACCTCCTAGCAGCCTTCCAATATCTGAAGGGGGCATATAAGGATGCTGTGGAGGGACTCTTCATTAGGGACTGTAGTGATAGAACAAGGGGTAACAGGTTCAAACTTAAACAGGGGATGTTTATAATGGATATAAGGAGGAAGTTCTTTACTGTAAGTAAGGGTGGTGAAGCACTGGAATGGGTTGCCCAGGGAGGTTGTGAATGCTCCATCGCTGGAGGTGTTCAAGGCCAGGTTGGACGGAGCCTTGCGTGACATGGTTTAGTGTGAGGTGTCCCTGCCCATGGCAGGGGTGGTTGGATCTTGATGATCTTAAGGTCCTTTCCAAGCCTAGCTATTTTATCATTCTATGATCCCAAAGTGAACTAAATCTTCTTACAGCTGACACAGTGATAAGAAATCAAGATTCTTAAGGAAACCGTTTGTCTAACTCAAGTAATCTAGAGAAACTGGTGCAGAGCTGCTGTAGAGAAATGAAAACTCTTAAAATCATGTTAAATTAACTTGTAAAATAAATCCATGAAAAGTTGCTGCAAAGTGTACATATTTTGTGCAGATAGAAACATGATTAGCTGCAACATGAATTGGACAATGCATCCCAGAAACAAGGGGAAAATATGTGTTTGCCTCAATGTTTAAGTTATAATCAAGTCAGCATCTCATGAGACACAATTTAGAGAGAGATTTATACTTCGAAATAGTGTTTTTATAAAACCGGAAAGAGAATACAGGGAAGATATGTCAAAGACATCCTAAGATAGCCCACTTATGTGGAATACATTTTTAAGTATCTTTCTGTATCACATTAGTAAAAATGATGTGACTATACAATTTCTTGTTTTCAGAGAAATGAAACAAACCAGCTTTGAAAGCAGAGACAAAAAACTCAGTTTGAGAATTATTGCCTGTGTCAGCAGCTGTTTCTCAAATTTCTTACATGTAGTGCCAAGAAAAAATATGCTTCTTCAAACATATATACTGTATATGTTGCATCATTGTGTAATTTTGTAATTCTGAGAGTCTGAGAGATATGTATTTCTTGATCTCTGTTTAGAAGAGTACATTCTGAGAAGAATTTAAAGTTATTTAAAGCAGTCAGAAGTTACAGAGTAAAGACATATAATACAAAACCCCACCACAAAATATAGCAGTTTTGTTCACAGATGCAAAATCATATAGGATATACTATAATAAACAAGTCTTGGATGACTGCAAGCAGACTCTCATCCAAGGAAAATCAAGGAATAAAAAAAAAAAATAAAAGAACTTCATGAGAAAAATAATAAAAATAAAGTCTGCAATTACTGTGAGGGAAACTAAATATTTACAGTAATCAAAAAAAACCAAGCTAGACTGCTTTGCCAGTAGCCACTCAAGTATGCTTTAGTGTTACCTCTGTGCAGACCATTCCTATGGTTTACGCACAAGGTACTCTGTATAGGGAAGATGGATAATTTTAGTAAACTGGGTTTACAGCATTAACCAAGTCCTTGAAGCTCAGGTACGAGCTACTCAGAAATCAGTACAGACTATAGCCAAGCAGATGACTGTGAAGGAAGCACTATGGCTTTAGGTGATAAGGTACAGACTCACTACATCTGTATGTTGAGGGTTTTTTAATATTTTTTTTCTCCACTGGTTTTAACTGGTATGTTCAATGTAAACTGATTTTCAGTTTTCTCATTAACAGATGGGTAACACTAAGGTACACATATTTAAGATACTAAAAAGACCTATACAATAGGTGTCTAATCAGTCTTAAACATCCAAAGACATTAAAGGATGGTTCACACTGAAAGAAATGCAACTTACACCCTTGCCAAACTCAAAGGGAAAAGGAAACATTTTAGGAAACTTTTTAGCTTTAGCAAGTACTTATCAGCTAAGAACACATACAAAAAAAAAAAAAAAAAAAAAAGAAGGAGGAAAAGGCACCAAAGCATTACACGCCACCAATGTGAAATACAAACTGCAAAAAATTTTTCATTTATTTTCCTTCCAAACATGCTTAATTTTTTTTTTTTTTTTTTTTTTTCTGGCTGTATTGCATGATTGGTATGGCAATGAGTCATTCCTTTCCTAACCAGACTTCATGAACACCAAAATTTTCCAAGGAGAAGCAGTGTGGATGTCTTTAAAATACATTTCCAAGAGCAGAAACTGGAAAACACACTCCACTACAATGAAATGAGCATGGTGTTTTGGTTTCAGCTGGCTTAATTTTCTTCCTAGTAGCTGGTACAGTGCTGTGGTTTGAGTTTAGTCTGAAAGTAATGCTGATAACACACTGATGTGTTTAGTTGTTGCTAAGTAGTGCTTACACCAAGTCAAGGACTTTTCAGCTTCCCATGTGCAGCCAGCAAGAGGACTGGAGGGGCACAAGAAGTCAGGAAAGGGCACAGACGGGACAGCTGGCCCAAACTGGTCAAAGGGATATATGATGTCGTACTTGGTATATAAACAGGGGTGGGGTGTGGGTGGGTGGGTGTTTCTGGCCAGGGGTGGCTGCTCAGGAGCTGGGCATTGGTCGGTGAGTGGTGAGCAATTGCATTGCACATCACTTGTTTTGTATAGTCTTACTTTTTTACCATATTTTTTTCCATTTCAATAATTTCATTTTTTTAAATGCTCTATTAAACTGTCTTTATCTCAACCCACAAGTTTCCTCACTTTTACTCTTAGGTTTCTCTCTCCCACCCTGCAATGTGTCAGGGAGTGAGCAAGCAGCTGTGTGACATAGTTGACAGCTAGGTAAAACCATGACACATTTTCAGTGAAGTTGAGCCACAGCTGGTGAAAGACCTCATTTACCAGTATAAACGTCTCCTTGTTTTGTGTAGTATTTTCTTATTGCCTCAACTGCCCTTGAATTCAAAGTGGAAATAACTCATTGCAATTATTGCCACTAATCTGAGAGTACTGGGAACCTTGCACCATTATTTATTGGCAATTTTGTGATACCTTGTGCAGTTTAAAAATAAATACGTAGTTTAATACTTTTCAGTGTAATAGGAAGTTTGTTCATGATCAAAGTGACTAGCACACCATTTTTTTCAACAAGAGTCTAATAGTACAATGGAAGAGCATCATGAAAGCATGTATGAAGTAAGACTAATCTATCTAATAAACAATAACAGACAATACAAACTAGACTTTTAAAAGGAGTATGGGCATATAACTTACATGATACATGTATGGTATTTTGGAGTTGTGAGTATTAATAGTAATTACCTTCCAAGTGTCTGAATGTGAAAGATCCCACAGGAGCACAGGATCTTCAGTATGCTGAATGAGGTAGCAGCAAAAATACTAAACTACAATTCTGTAAGAGGACTGCATGAGAAAGAAAAGCCTAAATATATGTCTGCATAAAAAGAATAATCACAATTTAAAATTTATTATTATTAAAAAAATTGTTATTAAGATGTTAACTTAGGTCTTGTCAAAATATTATTACTGCTTGTGCCAGCAGAGACTACTCCCAGGCCATCCATGACCTCAGAAGTGTGGGCTCCACCATTACTGGTACAAAAGTACACTCATAGTCCAGCTACAGCCTTTTAGTATAGGCTTTGTGGCACAGCGTAAGTAAAAAACATCTCATCTTTATTAAAAAAATGCTTGTAAGAGCAGATATTGAAGACTAGAAAAGAAGCATGTTGAAATCAAGAGGAAGAGCAATAACTGTCATGGAATATTTTCCAAGATTGAGCTATTCATTTTTCAAAAACCCTTAAAACTTTTAATCTTCACGTTTTCTAGGTTACTCTCAAGATCAATCAATTTTTTAAAGTTGTATGATGAATTAAAGATGAAAATTCTGCTATCTGATCCAAAATTATGAAAACACATGCACTTTGCAAGTAAATACACATGTAAATGGTTATGACAAAATTTGAAAAATGTAAGAATCACTTTATAGACTTGGTCTAAATGCCTCTATTGACTATAGAGGCAACGTGATGGCAAAACTTTGGGGACATCATTATTTGCATGCTTTTTATAACTGTTTTCGTGTAGCATTATGACTGAAAAAACAATTAAAATTCAGGTCTTCTGAGACCCAATGGCAATGCTGTCACAATGCAATTTTAGACAATTCAATTTAGATGCAGCAGCTGCTTTTCGATGAGATTTTGATGTTTACCCAATTTCGCTGCTGGGTTAATTGAGTCATACTGAGGTCAAGTGGCTTGTCTGCAATCACCCAGATGTTGGCTCAGTAAGAATTACAGTTCAGGACTATCACAGTTATAAACCTCTTTTTTTCTCCAATAGGGCAAAAATACAAACAGACATAAAATAATCAATGATATACTGACAGTAGAAAATTACATCATCTGCCACAGTAAATTACTTGGACTACTCATATTACTAAAGAATAACCATTAAGTAGAATGGAAGGAAATAAATTAACAAGAAAACAAGAACAAAAGACGTGCTAAATACTTTAGAATTTATCTCATATTAACAAACTGGCTTATTTTAAAAATTGCCAACAAGTTAAAACTCGCCAACAAGTTAAAACTCAAGTAATAATCCAAGCAGTAGAGTTTAAATAAAATCTCTTCCTTTGCCGCAGGACAAAACAGTTTCTTACTCAACTCACAACATAAATTGACTGCTGCTCTGTCTGAAAGCAATATCCAAATTGTAGGCAATGTGAAAATACACATGCCCTTCTGAAACTCATTTAATTCAGCTGAAACTATTCTGGTAAAAGGTGTCATGAAAAATGGTCCTACATGCAGCTGTAAGCTCGGTTGCAGCAACAAAAAATTAAAGATCATAAGTTTTACAGATGCACACATAAATAATTAAAATTAGCCTATCTTCACTCTGAATATCATATTCCTTTTACAAACCATATTTTAAACTGATAAGTAATCCTAGTTTGGAACTTATCTATCCATGATTAAGCCTCAAGTTACAGAATGCAGTACTAGAAATGAGTTTTGATATGTTTTTGGGGTGCGGGGGAGATTTTGAATGAGTGTGTGCTCATGCATAAGTACAGGTAAACAGGTACTCCAGGACAGAACTGATGGCTCAGTAGGAAACATAATGGATGGAACATGGCTAAAAGTGCAATGTCAGAGAAACAGAAATATATTATTTAGAGGAAGAAAAGATAAGTAGGTGGTGGTGTGATCAAGACAAGCTAGCAGTAGTAGCATTTCAGAGGGCCTCGAAACAGGTGACACAATATCAAAAGGAGTCACAGAAGACTCAGTCTTTCCTCAGAGAAGAGCAGCACACCTACATTTGCATTTCAATTTGTATCAAGACTGCACTTTCATAGATAACTTCTTGATAATGTGTGTTGCAGTCTTAGAGTGTACAAACCAGGCTCTTTTCAGAGAAAACAAAACTGAAAGATTGATCCAAGCACACACTTAATGTGCTCCAACCACCACCAGCAGAGTTCAATCCAAGATGCCAGACTGCATCTAGGCTAAAATAAAACACCAGAAATGCATGTAATATAAATGTCAGATCCACATGACCAACCCTACAGCCTTGCAATGTTTGCAGTCAGATACAATCCTTTATGAGCATTTAGGAGTAGGTAGAACCTGAAATAGTTTCATTTTGGGGAAACTAGAGAAAAAGCAAAGCAAAATTCTTTTCAACTTAGAGTGAGCATCATCTTCTTAAAAAATAGAAAGGAGAAATATTCACTCTAACTGTCTATAGATTAATGTAATAATAATTTAGGTTGACATTCAAAGGTCATAAAATCCAAACCCTTACTCAAAGTGAAATCTAATAATGGGCAAGTTTGCAAGGATTTGTCCATTTCATTTATTTCTATGTACAGTAAAATCTTATTGTTCCATCATAGCCTACTCCAAAAGTCCAACTTTGCATTAATAATACTCATGCTATGTACATTATCAATTTATCATAAACCTGTACATTCCTTAATACTTACTGAAAGTTATGGGGATTATTTCTTTCTCAAGAAAAATCCAACTTTGTTTGAACATTACCGAATCACCTCAAAGACACTTCAAACTTCACACTTCTGTAAATAATGAATAAAACTGTACAAGAATAGTTTCTTTCAAAAACCTGTTAACAGCCTTCCAAAATAAAGCAAATACATATCGATAGTATTTTTTTAATTTCCTACTTTTGTTACAACAGTTCTTGGAAACAGTTCTGAATCATAAGTAACGCTACTTTTCAGAGACCTAGTTGTAAAACTGAAACATTAAAAAGTTATAATAGCAATTACATTTTGACATAATAATATCTACTTTTTACTCATTGCAAATCAATAGTTAATACACTGATAAACACAATGCTATGCTCAAGAGGCAAGGAACTAACTAACAGAGAAGCAGAAATCAAAGTCTGCCACTTCCTAATTTATGTTTTCGCATACTCATATATGTAGCACATATTAGCATATATATATAAAACTTGCATATAGATATACTATATGCTATTAGCACTAGCTTTGTTTAGTGTTAGTTTCAACAGTTTATTAATGATGGGTTTTTAATCACTCAAGTGTTTTCTAAACTAATCCTGAAGTTTACTGGTGTTCTGAACAAAAAAAAATTCTTTTTCATGTTTTCTACTTTAGAAACACCTTCTAAAAAGCTTTATGGTAAGGTAATGAAACTCTTTACTCGGAAGCATAGAAAAAAGATTAGAGACATCCAAGATCAAATAAGTTACAGACTTGAGATCAGAGACTGATGCATATGCAGAATTATTAGTGCACGATCATTATTTCACCAGAATTTTATGATTGCAAAACAGAAAGCTTTTAAAAATTGTAAAAGTCCTGTTTCATTTTTCAAAACCCTCTGTATTTCTTTAGCAACAGAGAAGAGTTTGAAACACTGCTGTTAAAGCAGGAAAATGTCCTTGTTTCAGCTGGGCTTACACAGGAAGGCCTTGTTGATTGGCACGGTGCTGTTTACTTCATTCTTTGTCATAGAGTTATGCTTTCATGACAGAGGGAAAGAAGAGGAATAGAAAGAATGGAGCTCCTTTGTTTAACAACTGAGTAAAGCAGCGTCCCTTAAGAAAAAATTGGAAAACTTCAGACTAAAATAAACAACAGGCATAAGAGACGGATGAAAAGCTTTTAGCTATTTTGTTTAACAAATGGACAATCTGCAGGAATATCTTCATTCAGTTAAAACCTCTAATCAAATCACACAAAGATTTATTGTAGCAAAACTTGTGCTGCTTTGAGCGGAGATTCCAGCAAACTATGTCCATGCACTTAACCATGTATCACGTCATCCCTTTCTTATGAGGTATGAATTGTATTCTTAACTATGGTATTGCTCTAGACGTGACAGGAAAAATGCCTAATTTTCTCTTTAAATATGTAGCTTCTATTTTAACTCTTCATTTGGTAGAAGAGGGAAGAGAAACAATTACAGATTTGTTTCCTTTATAAAACATACTTGTACTTCATATTTGTACAAACATATTTGTACTTCCATATTTGTACAAACATATTTGTACTCCCATATTTGTACTTCAGCCATCATCCTCCGTACCAAAGATGCTTTAACCATTTGGCTTGCTTAATTGCAGCACATGTTTCACAGTCATGAATAACCTGGGCAATACTGTCCATTGTTGAGTCCACCCCTCGATCACGAGTTTATCTGTATGTTGCACCTCTGCACTGATGGCCTGAAGTGTCATGGGCCCACCAGGCCAAAAATAATTCACCATTATGTTGCCAATATAAGTGCACCTGAGCCACTTCAATCTTAGCAGCTTTATCCACTTGTTGGTTGTTCTGGTGTACATGAGCATCTATCTACGTGAAGTACCTTTACCACCAGGTTCAGCACCTGGGCAGCGATATCTTGCCACAGTGCAGCAGCCCAGATGGGTTTACCTCTGTGTTGCCAGTTGCTCTGCTTTGATTGCTGCAACCACCCCCACAGGGTATATGCCACCATCCATGAGTCCGTATAAAGTACTGGCCACTTTTACTCATTTAGCAGTGTCCAAGGCCAGCTGGATAGCTTTCACCTCTGCAAACTGACTCGATTCACCCTCTCCGTCAGCAGTTTCTGAAACTTGTCATCAGGGACTCCATACAGCTGCCTTCCACCTCCGATGTTTTCCCACAATACGGCAGGACCCATCAGTAAACAAGGCATATTGCTTTTCACATTCTGACAGTTTATTATATGGTGGGGCCTCTTCAGCACGCATCACCTCCTCCTCTGGTGACATTCCAAAATGTCTGCCCTCTGGCCAGTCCATGATGACGTCTAGAATGCCTGGACAACTGGGATTTCCTATTTGAGCTCATTGTGTAATTAGTGCACTCCACTTACTCCATGTAGCATCGGTTACATGATGTGTAGAGGAGACCCTGCCTTTGAATATCCAGCCCAGCACAGGCAACCAGGGTGCCAGGAGGAGCTGTGCTTCAGTGCCACTTCTGTCTCTTCTGAAGAAGCTTGAACCCCTCAGCCACATTAATTTAACAGCATTTTCTTAAGAAAAAGCCCAAATCCTAAACAATAACAAAAAAACCTATATTTCCATTATAATCTCATTCAAATCAGCTCTATACTATCTAGTTCAACAAGGAAAAGTGCAAAGTCCTATACCTCAAGAGGAACAACTCCATGCACCAAGATCCAAGATGTGCTGGGGGACAAGGCAGCTAGAAAACAGATTGGCAGAAAAGGACCTGGGGAACACCAAGTTGAACATGAACAAGCAATGTGCCCTTGTGGCAAAAAAGGCCAGTGGTATTTTCAACTGCATTAGCAAAGTATTGCCACCAGATCGAGGAATGTGATCCTTCCTCTCTACTCTGCACTGCTGAAGCCACCACACCTGGAGTACTGTCCCCTGTTCTGGCCTTTCAAGTTCAAGAGAGACATGGACAGATGGAAGAGAATTCAACAAAGGGTCACAAAGGTGATTAAGAGCACCTCACACGTAAAGAAAAGCTGACAGCTGGGAAGGCTTGCGGGGGGTAGGGTGGGTCTCAGTGATGTACATAAATACCTGAACAGGCCAGAGCCAGGCTCATTTTAGCAATGCCTGATCACAAGAAAAGAGACAGTGGACACAAACTGAAACGCAAGATGTTCTGTCTAAACAGGAAACACTTTTGGACTGTGAGGAGGGGGAGTGAGCCCTGACACAGATTGTCTAGGGAGGTTGTCAAGCCTCCATCCTTTCACAAGACATCTGTAAGTCTCAGATCAAGGTCTGGGCAATCAGCTCTAGCTGGCTCTGCCTGAGCACGGGCGTTGGACCAGAAGACCTCCAGAGGTTCCTCCAGCCTCAGCCGTTCTGTGATTCTGTAACTCTGTTACAGTCTGTGTTGCAATATAAATTGACGTTTAATCAGATCCAGGAAAAACACACTCACATTGAAACCTGCATTGCTAGCCATGTTCTTAGGAGTCTCCAGGACATCTGTCCTATGTTAATAGAACAGAAACTTCACTCTCTGTTTTCTTTTGTGGTGTAATTACGTCATTATTTGTGGGATATCAAGCTGCATCAGGATTCAGGAAACATGGATTCCATTAAGCCTCCTCCACTTGCTGTCTGATCACACAGAAGTCAGTTTATTTTTGCTTATCTGCAAAAATATGCTCATATGTAACTTAATGTTAACCTTTATCTATCTCATTTTTTATGTCCTATGCTCTAGAGATCAAGGCTGTCATTATGAGCCAGGTCCCGTTTGGTATAACGTGTCAGCTGCCACAGGGTTTAGTTAGAGTGGATTAGGATCTTTTGCCTGCCAACAGCTCCATGTCAGCAGCAGTTTCATTTTTACCCTTCTAACTCTTGTTACTGATGTCTTAAGATTTGGATGGGTGCCCCTCCTTTTGTCAAGGAATTTAATTCATTAATTCCCGTGTCAGAAGAGCCAGTTTCAACAAGAAGATGAAATCAATCACAATTTTTATAAATGTAATAGGAATCAGGATAGAAATCTTATCATTCTGACCTTGTAAGTGAATCATGAAAGTAATAGTCAAAGGGATATTCAAGTCCAGTGTTACATAGCGTTACTGTAATTTTTTAGAGTTGTATTAATAACTGAATTTAAATTTTCAACTACAAATATTGAGCTTGCTGGTTACAAATATTATAACAGTAATAGGAATTGCTTTTAAGGAGAGTATATTTCTTTCTTCATGTATCGCAATAGCACAATCTTATCTTGACTTTAAGTACACAGACAAATGTACCTGTGTATACGTGTATACACAGTGAATGAATATATGCACTTGACATTTTTAGCTTAGTGACTCCAGAAACTTTAGCATTTGTTTTGTTTGTACTAGTAAGATAAAAGGATAATATTAGTGTTGCTTGATTATGCTAGGCAATAAATTGTTCTGGCAGTTGATTAAATACTAGACCAAAGCCAAGGCATTTAATCAATGCATAAAGTCCTTTGTTGCTTGCACATTGCATCATCATGAATTTTACTGCTAATCTGACAAAAAAAAAACAAAACAACTTACTGACAACGTGATCTTATAATCTCCCTTTCTTATTTTCAAACTCTTAAACATGATATAATGGTGACATGATTTATAAACCGCAATGTTCTCCACAAATCAATCTCAAAAGATGAATCTATCTGCATACGTAAGATTTATCCATTTATTTCAAATTATTTTTTTTACCCTTGCACATACCCTTCTTACATGTGGGAGAAAAAAAAAAAAAAAGGGTACATTTTCAGATAAAACCGCAATGAATCTGCATCATTCTTTCTATCCACATTATCTGTTCCATTTCAAAAATCCATAGGGTACCCTGGCTTCCTGCCTATTAATTTCAGTGAAACACCTATTAAAATCACCTATGCAGTTTTCCATTCTCATGCATAATACAAATTATGTACAGAGCACAAATAACACACGAGACAAAAGTATGTAAGTTCAGGATCTGGTAAATATTTGCAAAGATCTGCCTTAGAACTCACTAAGTTATCCAAATGATGTATGGAAATATATTCTATGTCCTGGAATTCTCTGGAACCATTTCTTTTTGCAGTTTATAATTTCTTTCTTTTTTCATCTAACATGGCTGGACATTTATACATACATCATGTCCTCCCTCAGTACCCTACTAAAAAAAAAAAAAGGATTGAATCAGAAAGAATTAATAATAAGGCTACTGGTCAGGCATGAATACTCATTTAGCACAGGAATACAAACGAACAACTATTTCATGGCTTTACGATTGTCACTTTCTTCAGGCCTATGAAAGCTACTTGTTAAGTTTTCTGGATATAACTATTTTAGGCTCATTCTCAAGGAAGGATCTATTTCCTAATAAGGTGCATTTTGAGGAATAAAAGCTGTCATTCCACTGTCAAAGATTTTTTATTTTTTTTTAACATCAGGAAGGATCATACCATAACCCTGTAGTTATAATAAACAATAATAATAAAGTAACTACATATTTATAAACTTGACTACACACTTTCTAGAAAACAAAATTTTCTATTTAATTACAAGTCTCCTAGTTTTTCAAGTTTGTAATAGTGGTAGGTACAATAGTGCTCACACGTTAAAGGAAAACAGACAAACATGGATCCCAATATGGGTTTCTAAATTAACTGTTTTCACATTACACTACTTTGAGCTTAATACATTTCATCCCTGATTTCATTTTAACTCAAACCGGAAGTGTATAAATGATTAGATTTTGTTTTCCACAATATATTATTGGAAGTTTAGCCAGATATTTTTGTTTTGCTTTCTTTACTGAAATTGAAATGATAGAGAAGGCATGATTACCAGACAGTTATAATATGTTTTTTGGTTCCCTAAAGCTCATTCAAAAATGTTAAGATAATCTCTAAACTGCTTAAATCACTTCTAACAGTAAATTACTGTTTAAATGATCTTTCTTCTACAAGAGTACTACCTACTAGAAGAACGAATGGACTATGAACTAGAACAGAACACCTGCTACTGTCTCTGTTTCAGTGTTTCTTAAGAACATACATATCCTAGAGACAATTCTAAGCATGTCTACCCTCCTCCCTCATACACAGCCCTGAGAACTGGAAACATTTCATGTTACTAGTTGAAAAGGTCAGTCAGTTCTCCAGCTGGAGCTACTTATTGCTAGCAAGAAGCTAACCTGTCACATTTACAGAAGATAATCATACCTATGCATGCTGCCTGTTCTCGAAGTCACAGAAGATTAAAAAGGGGAGGCATCATTTTTGTTTTATCTGAGGAGAAAATATTTATCTTTAAGATTATAGGAAGAAAGTTCCACAGAGATTACAGAATCATAGAGTATCTCAAGGTGAAAGGGACCATAAGGACTGAGTCCAACCCCCTCCTCCTCACAGGACTACCTAAAACTGTATGATAAAGATTTGGTGGTAAACATAGAAATTCAGTACAGTATAAATAATGTGAATTGTGATATCCCTTTTTGTTTGTTTGTTTGTTTGTTTGTTTGTTTGTTTAGTTTGTTTTGTTTTGGTGATCTTTGGAGTTTGGGCTCATTTTGAACAAGACGTAGATTATTTTTGCTGTCACTTATCTAAATGCATTATTTCATATAAGTACGTGACCTTGTCAGGATCACAATACTGTAAATATGGAAAGACCTTCTTGGCATACTCTGCATGTTAAATCCCTTAAATTTCTTTTAACTGAAGTGGCAATTAGCTAACTAATGAAGCTGAAATGACTGAAAAATCCAGATCTTTTAAGCACTTGAAATGAGAACAGAACAATAAACTGCAACAATTATAAGTGTAGTACAGGATGAGTAAATCATACAAATTTGATTGTTGCAACTATATTGCAACATCAAAATCAGTCTAAACACGTGAAAATTACTTTCTTAAATTCTATTAATTGCTACATAACAGTTATTGCAGTAGCAGATGATGATCTCCTTACACTTAACATTCTCTCCTTTTTTGGTGACAGAAAAATTTAAACCATTATCCTACTCACAGTGATTATTTATACTTTTAAAGGAAATAGCATCCATGATTCAATTCAGAATTAACTGAATACAAAGATATAATTTCTGTATTGTAACTTGTAAAATGTGCAAATTTGATACACTGCAATAAACAAATCTGGTTCTCACACCTCTTCCACATAGAACTATTAAAGAATCAGAGATAGATGTTAGTGTATATAGAATGCTCAAAGATTTATTAATCATGTAGATGTTCACTGAAAAATATCACTCCCCCTTTAGCAGTCTTCACACTCCTGAAACAAGAGGGTCTATAATATCCTGTCATTCAAATTAAATTTCTTTTATGTGTTTTCTAAACACCAAAGAGTAAAACTTGGAGCTCAAAGAAACTACCACATGCCAAAGATCTTCTCAGTGGCAGCAAGGGACTGAAACGCAAGCAAATTGCTCATTTAGTGTCCATTTAAATGAGACTTTGAGAAGAGAAACTGACAGTAGGGTTCACTGTAGTTTCCCAAAGTTAAGATTTTCATAAAATACTTGCTATTCCGTTTCATGCAAGATTATTATGCCTGCGATAGAGCCTCATCCACATATTTACTCCCCTTCCAATCATTTTAGAGGGAAAACATACATGCTTGGACAGCCCCCATATGCCACATAAGATAACACCTGCTGCACCATGTAAATCACTTTATGTAAAGTCTTACGTGTGAGACACACACGTAAGTTATGTCCCTGTGAGAGATACAGCAGGGACCCACTGTCCAGCACAGCTTAACTCATCTAGCAGCCAGCCCTGCCTCCTCTGCCCTGGTGGGACTTGGGAACTCTGATTTTCAGTGCTTGAAATATGCCTCAGAAAAATCTGGACCTTAATGTATTATTCTTACATTTTTTTCATGTCATTGTCTCTAACTTTTTTTTTCACTGACAAAATGCAGCTATCATGAAAGGTGGTAGAGGTCAAATTTTCCAGACTATATCAAGCCCACAGAAATGGTATTTACTGATTAATATAATTGGTCTTATTATTTTGACTATAAGCACATGTTGTAAGAAAGGAAATGAAAATTCATCTAAACTTTTCTACTTTAGCTGATTTCATTCCATTTGGCCTTTGCCATTTTTCCTCATGCACTGAACACCCATAAATTTGAAGATATGTGGGAGGAATATTCTCATAAAGAATGAGAAAGTGCAGCTTAAAAGTACCACTTTAAACAAATGGTACATCATCACATACACTGATGGTTTATTACTCTAATTAACAACTAGGTATTTTTCCTCTGGTGAACAATAGGAGAATCCCTGATTTCCTTCATTCCCTGCTGAAGACCCTCTGTGACCAAAAAGTCTAATGCTGGGACCTATGTGGTATTAGAATGATCCCTCAAATAAACTTTCCCACAAAAAATAAATAAGAAACACCCTCTCCCCCCCCCCCAAAAAAAAAAAAAAACAAGCTTCTCTAACAGGGGAAACTATTCACAGTGGAAAAACTGAAAAGTTTTTCAAAAGCAAGGGCAATATTTCAGGCCAGACAACTGTCCTAATATAGCAACCCTTGTATAATGAACAGCCGCAAGCTTGAGAGGGTGTTACTTGGGCCAATAAAGGAGTTTGCATGCTTCAGCAGTTGAGAGGCAAATGGAAAAATTAACAATTTCAGTAAGCATGAATGCAGTATTTACCATCAGTGTATCATAAAAGTCATGTAGATCTTGCATTTATCTGAGGTCATTCTTCACATTTCAAGTGATGTGTGAATTAATGCAACATTGCTGTCAGCAGGAAAAGGGACTGTAACTTTCCAAACCTGGAAGCAATGCTAATGTGAAGGGAATCTTCTGCGGAGAGGGTATTTCAGCAAGTAGCAGCCAGGGAGATCAGGCACATTGTCAGCATCACCTCTGGTATTGAGTTTTGCCTGTACAGGGGCACTTGCCCTGGTCATTCTTACATGGGGGCCCAAGAGAACAATATAACCTAGAAATTGGAAAGCTGAGTGCATTTCTATTAAATCTTATCACCATCTTAGAGAAGTTTTTAAGGACAAGGACTAAGTTTTCTATAACATTAAATCTGTATAATTTGTTAATAGATTTTCTACCTTCAGTGCCATAGAGCCTGAGGTAAAATTTATAGGACAAAAGAATCAGAGATGACATATTAATTTTAACAAGATATACACACCCCATTAAAATTAAACCCCTGCAATTCTACTGCCATGCAACCTGTAGATTTAAAATCCATGAACAAAAAATGTGAAGAAAAAAAAAAACGACATGTAAAGGAATACAGTAATTAAAGTTTCCTTAATCCTGACACTCTGCATACCTATATTACAATGTTATCTTTAGATAGCATGAGCACAATTCTTCTTCCCCAGTCTTTCCTCCACTCAGCCACTTCCTCTTCTTATTTGGTACTCTGGATGTACAATGGATGTAGAATCCCCAGTAAATGTGCTCTGATCTCATCTTTGCATCTTGCCACTTAGTTTGCAGGTCCCAATTTTTCTTACTGAATATCCTGAACTCAATACAAAGGATTTAATTTCCTTATAAGCTCATACATAATTTTATCACTGCACTACCCAAGTTTTTCATTAACCTCTCACCTTTCAAACTAGAATATTTGACTGCAATCTCCCAGTGAAATTATTTTTGCCTTTTTCTGCCCTGTTCTGAAAACTTGAGCCAAACAATTCATAAAGAGCTAGTTGTTTTCACTGGAGACTTAACTGCACTTTTCTATTCTTAGATTAACTCCTCTCAAATAAACCTTGACTGAGTGAAAGTAACCATTAAATGACATGTACTGGAATGAATGTATAAGCAGATGAAAAAAATCTTAAGCTTACTCCATGTGTAACTTATATAGACAAATCCTGAGTTTCAGCTGCTTAACTGAGTATCCCCACACCCAAGTTAGGACTCCATTTGGTTAAAGGATGTTACCAGCAACACTTGAAATACACTTCAAATTAAAACAACTTAGCGATTACAGAAGGAAAAAATGTGTCAATTCTTAACATCTCTCAAACTTTTAATATGAGCTGGTAACTGTATAGGTCCCACTGGAGTTACCAGACAATTTCCAGTGCCTAAGAAGTCAGAATCCAGCCAAAACTCAGTCACTTTGAGAGGGAACAGTTTATTTTGTAAAGTACTCATACTTTCCCCACATCGGTAATATTATAACACCTTGCTTATTTGAGAAGGAATTCTTTCTAAAGGAAACTGAAGCCAGAGCAGTGTCTACAGTGAAAGCTTTTTTTTTTTTTTTTTCCTTTTTTTTTTTTTTCCTGCAACATTAGTTTAAGTGCACAGACTCTTTTTCAGCTCAGGTGGGAGCAGTAGGATAAACTAATGCCTGTCAGTCCTGGAATATTGCATATTCAGTGCTCCTGTAGCAAATTGAGTAAAGATGTTTGTTCAGAAGGCTCATCTTTCGATTTTTTTACACTTTATTGTTAGTGCTATGTGGCACTATACTGCATCCCACATGTCCCTTGTCTGCATTCCAGTAGAAAGACCTGGGGTTTGCTGAGACTTGAGTATCTGCTCTGTTCAGGTGCTGACAGATACAAAGCCAGGAGGTCTAGGTATTGTACCCTTCTTTCCCTGAGTGTGGCATTCTGGAATTGTATTTCCATAAAAGGACAAGGTTTTGAGCTTTATTTTTCATTTGCCTTAATTGTAAATATTATGCTGAAATATTATGCTGAAATAAATTAAATTTTTGTAAGACCGTGTCTTTGCCAAGAATCCACAAACAGAAAAAAATATACAAGAAAACTTCTAATAGCATCCTTACTTTTGGCTACAAAGTTACTTTTAGTATGTAATACTAACAATGAACACAACTTTGAAGGCATTTAATTCAACCTTTAGGAGTAAAGTGCCACATTAATAGTCATACTTTAAACAATCGTGAAGATACAAAGAACTACAGTTCTTTTAGTAGATATAATGCCACACATAAAGAGACTGTCTGTGACTGTCATTTACTTCTTATCTATAAAAACACAACCATGAGGGTGTATTTGACTATGTGCTCATCATTTAATAACATACCACACTTGGGGTTACTGACTGCTACTTGTAACATGTACAAATAATGTTCATGGCATCTAGATCGAGAGTAGCTGTGAACCAGGGCTCAGAAACATTAATCCTGTTATTACCTGCAGATACATATGCATGCATGTGTATTTTATACATACTTATTTATCTCCAAATAATATACATATATATGTATGTACTGAAATCTATGCATGAAGGAGAACAGTTCCAGTTACTAAGGCAGCAAAAATGCAGAAGCACCTTTCCTAGTAATCATGGGGGAGAGAAATAGCTCTTGCTGGTTTAAAAAAAAGCAAAAGTAACTGAAGCCCACTTCCTGAATGATGGAGCACAATGTTAAACATGAGAATGCAGAATAACAGATGAAATAAGAACTGGAAATTGGGTCAATAGCAGCTTTTAAGCAAAAGTGAAAGGCTGTAGTTTCTTAAATTTTGCCCTTAAGCATTGAAAAGATTTCTCTTGAAGTGCCAAAGAAATGTTGATTCTCTTCTTTCCAACTGTTGATACCAATGGCACACTCCCTCCCTCTGTCTTCTCCCACAGGTCCTGAACGAGGTTGACCTGCCTATAGAATAAAAATCACTTGTATTTTCCCTTATCACTTATGTTCACCAACACTTCACCTTGCAGTTCTCCACAAGCCTTTATTGAAATATTGCCCCACTGGTTATCCAGGACATATTTTGGGTGCTACAAGACATAGAAAGACCAAGGCATACAGAGCTGAAGTCTTGTACACTGGAATATCATCCATCCCCTCCTGTCCCCCTTCACAGAGTTGTTATAGGCATCTTATTTGGTCACTGAATGCATAATTCAAAGCCTGTCCAGTACCATACAAATATCCTGCCTGGTGTGGGCATGAGGCTAGGTGACACATATTGTAAGAATTCCCTGAATTTGTCATGAAATTTTACAAGAACACAGTAGGGTTAGAATAAATACTAAGGCAGAATTACACCTGGGACCAAATACTGAACCAAGCTGCTTATACGGAGGGGGCTTAATCATAACATCCAGAAAAGGCAGACAGACATTTCAGGAGGAAAAAACCAAAAATATGAACCCCCAAAAAACATAAACAAACAAAAAAACCCACAACAAACCAAAACAACACCCAAGCCTCAAAACTATCCAGAAAACATCCCCCCCAGATACTACACAAATACTACACTACTACAAATACGACAAAAACATGTCAGAAAAATGGCACTGTAAAGACATCAGTACTTGTACTCAAATGAGCAATCTGCCACTTTAATAAACCACAGTTGAAGGTGATGAACTTCAATCTGTACTCTATGCCCTTAGAAGACAGACGACTTGATCTTAAAAACACAAGAACATCACAGAAACAAAGCTGATTGTATAGTTGATTATCCTGTGCTGATAAATCTATCCAGTTCACCTTGTGCTAGGAAGTAGAAAAACTTGTTTGAAAGGGGGGAAAAGAAATCATTAAATATAAAATGTTGGGATCTTTTCCACTCTCAGATAACAAATACATGCATAACAATTAATTCTGATAAAACAGCTAAACCAAAAAATCCACCTTATCTCCTTATATACTGAAATGTATTTTAAATAGTTTATGTCAATATTTAGCATGCATGGCTAAAAACCATAAATGCCAGAATCATGGAAAGGTCATATTATAAAGATTTCCAGCTGATTAACAAATTACATTTGCATAGCTGTTATCATCAGCATTATATCAAACTAAAACTTGAAATCATGGTTACAGGGGTTCTTTCCAGTGCATCCTGAAAAAGAATGGCCAGGATCCACAGTGCGACCCCAAAAAGAGAAAGGCCAAACTTCTTCCAATGACTTGGCCATGCTCACGTAAGAAATCTGTCACAGACAAAAGTTAAACCCAGTTTTCAAGCATGTCCTCATCAGCTGTATTCAGACCATCCCTTCTTCCCATTCATTCTCTTTCTCAGTTCACTATGCACATGTATATGTGTGTATATGTATATATGTATGCATATGGGGGCATGCAAGTGTGGTTATACACGTGTGTGTATTTACAAGCACAGATTATAGCAGTAAGTGAAAATGGGAGCCCTCTGCACTGTCCAGTCCTGATTAACTCTCTAAATTAAGTCCAAATTTAGCACTTGAGACTATATCAAAATGCTTCCTACATTAAAAGGCTGACTTAAGATTATAGACACAACCTTGACCTTTGATCATCTTCTCAGCCTCTGAAATTAAACACCTCAAGATCTGTTGGGTCAGTCTCATATCTGAAATTAGCAGCACCAGGCTACATCATTTGACAGATGGCAGCACTGAGCAAGCACTGAATATGCAAATGTCATTAGCTTTCCTCTATAGTGGCAATATTAGCATAATATTATTTTCAGTGTTACAAATATTTCTTTACTTCCCATGTCTGCTTGTAAGCATTATGTCTGGAAGACATAAAAAAAATAATAAAAAAAAACCCACTGATTTCCAACTATCATCAATTATGGATATATTTACTGCAAAAGAGTCATTCAAACTGGAACTGAGAAAACCATTCTTTATGAAATATTGTCATTGCCAACATGGATCTTTATTTATTTTATGCTTACATCTGAACTCTGACTTCACCATAATAGAACAAGAAAGACAAATACTCTGAACCCCGACAATTTAGGTGTTACAGTAAGTTATTTTATTGCTTCTGGCACATCAAACCTGAAGGCACTTTGAGGTCTCACATGACTTCTCCAAGTATTCTACCCTTTTCACACTAGACCGTTGATTCATGTGTATCAGCATTTCTATTGAAACCCTGCTATTTGACATTGTCGGACTCAGCAAGTAACTTGGTTCTCCTGATGCCCTATGTTTCCAAGGCAGTATTTCATTACCAAAAAAGCTGTATAAATGAGTATCTGTTTCTTTTTTTGCCCCAGTTCATCATCACCAACTATCAGCTACCACATAATGACATCATGAACTATTTGGTCAAACATCTTATCTATATGTACATTTGAGAATAGATGCTACTAAACCAAACTATTCTTGACAAAACCAACATTTTCAGAAAATACTCAATCCGAATCTCTCTTTTTCTCAGTCCCAGGAAACAGATTAACATTCAATAAATCTTTTTCAAGGTATGTACTATCTTGAGGGTCTGGATCTTAATTTTGCTTTTTTTTTTTTAGCAAAAAGGTATTGTTATTAAAAAAAGTATATGTATAGAATAGAGACCTGCCTTAGCATCTATTCTCAAGTTTCAATTCTTATTAGTAGTCTTTCAGATTAGTAAATTTTGATGGACTTTTCTAACTACTGGATGGTACCCTTAAAAACAAGGATAATGCAACTGAATAGCTGTCTCTGTTTAAAACACTTGTATGTAAGAAACCTTGGCACAGTAAAAATGGGTAAAATATTAACCATGCAAAAACTGTTTAGAGACACTATTAGAAAAACAGGTTCCTTTTTTTCTCTAAAACTTACAGATGAAAAAAAAAGCACAATAGATTTAAGTCAGAACAAAGTTTTCCAACAAAAGAATACTCATACCTTACCTTTACAGTTCTATCAGCTAATAATTTATTCTTCAATTCTTCTTCACTTGTTTATCCACCTTCCTGTAACTTATGCTGTTCTTTTGGATGAGAGATATTATTTTTCTTCCAGAAGGAGAGACATAAAATTTATGCTCAAAACCAGTAATGTAAGTCCTCAAAATAATTGAGACAGCTGTTTAATCTTCCCATTATTCCCCTTATTTATTTGTTGTTCTTCTTATATTTAAAACTTTGGGGGGGGGGGGTTGTTATTGGTGGGGTTTTACGTTTGGTTGTTTTTGTTTGATTTGTTGTTTGGTTTGTTGCTTTGTTGGGGTTTTTTGGGGGGGAGGGAAGTAGGGGAAAGTGCCTGGTCCTCATTAGCTAGACATATGAAGGAAAATAAATCAGCTATGCTACATGGCCAAAATACAGAGAAATCAGAAACCACGTATATGAGCTTAGAGATATATTAAGATTTTTCCAGATCTTGGATTATTTTTTTGTAATGCTTCTTCATTTTCAAGATTTTCTCCTGAACAATAATTTTACCGTTAAAAGTTATTTCAAAAAGAGCAAACAGCAACAAAAAAGCCCACAGCACACCACACCTGAAAATCTCTTACTAATGCTTTTGTCTAGGAGTAAGCATTTCAGTAAAACTATTTACCAGACTGCCAGAATAAAAAATAAAATAAAAAAAAAAAAAAACAACAACTGTTAGGCATATGGGAAAACTTACATTCAAAGGTAACTTTTATTTAACTACAGTCTATTTATTTTCCTTGATACTTTTACCTATTTATTTCAATTGATTGATTTTGTTTTCTCTCTAACAAGCTTCCAAATATTCATAGAATCACAGGATAGTTAGGACTAGAAAGGACCGTAAGATAATCTAGTTTCAACACCCTTGCCATTGGCAGGGACACCTCACACTAAACCATGTCACCCAGGGCTCTGTCCAGCCTGGCTTTGAACACCACCAGGGGTGGAGCATTCACAGCTTCCTTGGGCAACCCGTTCTAGTGCCTCACCACCCTTACAGTAAAGAACTTCTTCCTTATATCCAATCTAAACAAAATTCACCTGATTTACATCTAAATTTTCTTCAAGTATTTCTCCTCATACGTAAGAATTAAAGCCCAAACATTTTTCTCTTTTTAAATTCTGTCATCACGTCATTCTCTTACATTTAGTAAATTTTTTATTGCACACACAAACACCTCTTTGATAAGTAAAAAAGCCCCAGCCCAAAGACTTGCAACAAAGATGTTTCTCCTTCCTTTTTATATCAGATAAAGTGGAAGTCATAGGATTTTTTTATAATTTAATCAAAACAGAGGAAAAGATTGAGGAGAAGAGAAGAGAAAGAAGGGCAGGGCCTTCACCTTTTCAATCTTCAGTATGCTGGGAAACACACAACCTCTTTTTCATTTTTGGCACTGTTGGGTGCCTTTTGCTGATTTCTGAAGGCAGAGGAGAAAGAAGCAAGGATCAGAACAAGGACCATGAAGGAATTTCTGCCAGGAAAGCTTTAGATATGTCTTGGTCTGGGGGTATTAGTCTAATTGCTTTGGAAAGCAAGAATTAATTGAATTGTCCCAAAGACATCCTGTAAACATAGCATCTTTTTCCCATCTTTACTTGTTCCTACCATAATGTCACCAGAAAGTCATCAGAAAGCAGGTTCTCTTCAAGTCTCTCCACTCTATTTGTAACCTTTCTGGGTTATGGCACACATGCCCTTTTTAGATTCAACCCTTCTGAAAAAGTCATGGAAGACTTCACCACAGATCATCTAATATTTGATGCTTCTTAGAATGTGACTAAAGAATCTCAGCTGCAGCTTTTCTTTCCCTTTTCTAAAGGAACATTTCTAACACTCACTTGTGCAGAATCTTGGAAATGTTGATCTAATTACCAAAAAAGTGTCTTGTTTATTGAACTGATGGCTTTTATGTCATTTTGATGAAATTTGGGACCCTCAACCACAATTTTAGATTTGCATTTCAGAAGAATTTAATTATAAATTAATTCAATCACATTACATTTTTACCTTATAGAGTGTTCAAATAAGTTTAACATTTTTAAATGTCAGTCTCATGACAGCTCTGAGTACAGAGATATGTTCCTTAACTTTCATATCAACCAGTGCATTTCAGTGTATGTGCCAGGAATATGCAAGTTAGTTTGGAATTCAGCTTAAGGCATTTTAGTTCTGTGACCCACTTACATTCATATACCTGTGTGTTATGTCTAAACTCTTACTGTAGCTGTTAGTTTGTCTGATGGAGCTGAGCAAATAGTTTAGCTGAAAAGCCACAAAAAGCTCATTTTATTTACCTAAGAGTGGATGTGCAGTGGCATGTGGCTTGCCTGAATGTATCCCACATTCAGCTTCCTTCAGATCTAATGCCATATATGCCATTCTTTGCAAATGTCTTGGAAATGTGCCTAGTGTCTCTAAAATGGTAATAGACACCTACCCCTGTGTAACTAAATAAAGTTTTAGCTATATTTTAATGGTGGCTAAATTCCTCTCTGGCCTGAAAACAATGGATATTAAAGAGGTAAACAATTCACATACATCTCGTTAGTATCTAGATGCTTAAATTTTTTGATGCCTGTGTGTTGTTTATACGCACAGAGGTAAGCATGTGCAAGACAGGAATTCAAAGTACAATTTGAAATGAGATGTTACAATCAAATGATGACATGAAAGGTAGGAGGCCCATATTACTACAACTTGGTTGTTTTGCATTCTGTTAGACGGAACAATAAAAGCTAACCCGTGAACATCTTTTGAGAGAGAAAGAAAAAAAATATGCTATTGTTTTGAAATTATATGCAAGTCATTTTAGTTACTTGCCTTGTCTTCATTTTTCTCTAGTGCATGGAAGAAAATTATACTCTTGACTAAATTATGCATTATATGGAATTAACTTTATCTGTATTTTCTTCTTCTGCTTTTGCTAAAATGAGAGCTGATACACAACTTCTTCCATACTATTACATGGCTTTTGGTCCTTTTTTAAGATGGATGAATTCAGTAGGAGATACTGCCTACTCTTTAACAAATGAGAAACCATATATCTTATTACAAAAAAAGTATATTCACACAAGCTGACTACATGTTAGGACCTCTCCTCCTGAAAATACAGCTGAAAAAACCAAGGACTACAGTTTTATTATTACAGTGAAATGAGATCTGCAGTGGTATTTTTCTGGTCAAAACTATTACTTTCGTTGTAAAAAGAAGAACTGTGACAATCAAATAGCATTTTAAACTGGTTTGAGAAAAGTTTTTTTTGGGGAAAACAAACAAATAAACCTCTAATAAGACAGTGGAAGCAATAGCCAGACTAAGTTGTTACATCGCTTTATTTCAGCAGATATCTCAACAGAAGAATTAGTAGCAAAAGAAACTTGGTAACATATAGAAGACTTGTCTTCAAATAATTGCATCCTAAAGCATTATCTGTGCCATACCTGTAAATTCAGAACTGTTAAAATGGGATATTAATAATACTTTCTACTCAGTAAAGCACAACTTGTAAGATAAGACTGCTTGTAAGGCTTAATTTTCAGGTATTTTCTCTCTGCTGTTTTTTTTTTATTATTTTTCATTCCAATTTAATAATTAGTTGCTATCTGAAAACTTACTCTTAAGATAATAAGTAGGAAAAATGCATAAAGTAATAAAAATGTTTGCAAGTATATATGGCCATAGAAAAGACCTTCCTACATTCCAAAATATTTTTTAAATGTTTGGTATTTTTGTATTTTAAGATGACCATCACAGGAACATATCCTACCTATCTAACATAAGAAATTTATGCTATTGAAAATTAAGATGAATTTTCAGGTAATGGAGATAAAAGACTGTTTTTTGGATAAATTCACAACAATCTTAGCTTTCCAATAATGTCTAGGAAAAAAAAAACAGTATATTCTCTCTGACTATGATGCTTTTCAAAGACTATTTAAAGTAGTTTCGGTTGAAAATTTTACAGAGAAAAATAATTTTCTTTTATTTAAAATATTTCTAAATGTATTCTATTTTATTCCTGTCAAAAAAAAATTATATACTAACTGAACTAAATGGCAGGGGAGTTATGTGACGCAGCAACATGTCTGTATGTGTAGGTGCATGTGTATTACCTATGTATAAATACAACTGCTGTGAAATCCCTTCCCTTCCCTACATTTCCCTTCCCTACCTTTCCCTTCCCATCCTTTTCCTTCCCATTTTCTTCATTTAACATTACAGTATATCAAAACAATTAATGATTGTAAACATCCAAATACATAAGTTGGCACAAAGACTGAACTGTAGAAAAGTAAAGGGGTTACTACCATCATCATTAGTAAGGATGAATGGTGGACAAGGGAGGGTGTTTTAGGTCTAAACCAATTTCTACAAGGGAAAAAACATTATGTCTAGCTCTAAGGTGAGAATTTCTAGTTACAGATGTAAAAGCAAATTGACTAAAACCAGCAGTCCTTAGTTAGTAAGAGCATATTTATATTCAGAAATGTGTCTGAACTGCTGCATACATTATGTGGTGATAAAGATGATTTCTGAACACTAGCTAACTGACATCCCAATGCCAAAATCTAGCTGAATGTATCATAAAAACCTATTTCATCATTTGCAATACAACCCATTGTAGTAATTGCAGTCCAGCCCTCCCCTCATGCCTCATTGACCTGAGCTGATGTTGGGTTGGACCACTATTGGAGAAACTGTAATAGAAGTTTCCAGGCAGGGAATGAAAAGGTGAAAACATAAAGGAAACGTCAATTTGACATTTGTCATGGTTATTACCAAACACTTTCATAGAAGAAACAATATATATGCACAGAGATAATTTCTGGGAGCTTGGGTTAAGTATGTGTTAACTTTTTGTGCAGTTTATCCAGTTATATTTACTGCCCCTATATGTTAAACAACAAGCAACTGCGTTATATGACATTCACTGAAAAACCTAATTTATATCTTCTGCTTCCTTAAGACTGCAGCACACAGAATTTGTATCAGAATGGTACAGTGCCATGCCTGAAATAAACCATATTATTTTCTTCCTTGAAAGCAGGGTAGAAGCCCATATATATTCTACCAATCAGCTCACACTCTATGGACCTACAAGGTAGTAAATTGAAAGCTATCTCTGCTATCTCTTCAGCTAGGGGAGTGCAGCACTGCCTTGGTAATAAGGCTCTTTCTTGATTTTATCAACTCATTTATGACAGGCAGCTTCCCATAGGAAGAAATGTGGGGATAAGAATTTAAAGGGAAGAGTACTGTGAACAGTCATGCATGAGGATGAAGGTTGTTCCTTTGCTTCTGAAGGAAAAACAGCCAGTCTTCACTACTATCCCCAGGTTAATTTCACTGAAAATGTAAACACTTCTATTCCCTGAAGTTCCATGTTTCTACTGCAATATACTAACTGCAGAAATTAGTTTGGTCTACTAACTAGCCTTTTAATATCATTCTTTCAGTGCCACACAGTCTGTTCCAGCATGTGGCTCTCTATACATCCTGTGCAATAGATATATTTCTCTTCCTTAGTGCTGGCACAGGTAGCAAAGGAAGAACTGAAGAAAGGAGCTTCCGAGCAAATAAAATTGTAAGTATTGGACTGTACTACCCCTTCAAGATAGCCTGAAATAAAAACTATACAGAGCCATTTGTTTACTCAAAACATAGTTCTGTTTTTACCCATTTACCATTTACTGGCTGCCCTCATTATCTCACAGGTACATTTCTTCTCCCTGCTGTCCTACTCAAGTTATTCCAAGCATCACACTGAATATAAGTTTGCTACTAGATAATTGCAAGCCTCTTACCTGAGCTTCTCAATAGGATCTTCAAAACTAAAATAGCTTATAACATCATTCTTCAGGTATTTAAAGCCCGTGCCATTAAAATAAACAAAAACTTCAAATGTATAAGAAAAAATTTCTAACGCCTACCTCTGCAATCTTCATGCTGCTCCCTGACTGAAATTACAGTTCTTGTTCACTAAGCTTTCCCCAGATGCTTTGGTATATTTTACAAATGCCAGCCATAAAGCGACAGCAGGACTGAGTATTCTGATGGAACTAAACGCAGTAAAAAGCAGTAGACAGCTACTTGATGTGAGAGGTGTTTTTCTAGGTAGTTCTATAGCAATAACTTTGGAAATAGAGCACATAAGTTTGCCAGACGGTGTTAATTCAGTTTCATTTTGGTTTTTTTTCCTCAGATAATCACTTTATAGTGTAAGAACTTGAAGGGGGAAAAACCATAAGCATTATTTTGCTGAGTAATTAATTTTATTTCTTTCAGATTGCCCTGGGTTCAGCAGTAGCAGTCATTTTTCTCCTTCTTAGTAGCTGGTGCAGAGCTGTGGTTTTGACTTTCAGCCTGGGAACAGTGCTGATACCACTGATGTTTTTAGTTACTGCTCAAATGTTTAGTCTGGCCAAGGACTTTCTGAGTCTCATGCTCTGTCAGGGAGGAGGGGAAGCCGGGAGGAAGCAGAGACAGGACACCTGACCCAAACTAGCCAAAGAGGTATTCCATACCACAGCACTTCATGCCCATGATGTAACTGAAAGTTACCCGGAACAGCTGGTTCACTGCTCAGTTGGGCTGGGTATCAACGGGTGGTATTGTATTCTCTTCCCTTGTTATTTCCTTCATCATTATTATTATTGGTGGTAGCAGTAGTGAGTCTGTCTTATACCTTAATTACTTGGCTGTTCCCATCTCAACCCATGGGAGTTACATTCTTTTGATTCTCCTCCTTGTCCCTCCGGGAGCGTGGGGAGACGGGAAGGACGAAAGGCGGGGAGTGAGCCAGAGGGCTGCGTGGCTGACTTACGGCCTGGGCTTAAACCACGACACAGATTAAAATATTAAATAATACATGTTTATCTCAGGAACATAAAGTATTAAGTTTTAAATTTGATTCTAAATGGGCATTCAAAACTATTTGAAAGTGACCTTTGCCTGTATGCACAAAACACATATAAAATAATATATTCCTTCAATACTGAAATGAGGATTCTGTCTTCTACCAATAACCATCTTGATCATTCATTTGAAAGGTTCCATTCAACAAATCTAAAACTGAAACACTCATAGAATTATAAGCACAGACTTCTTAGTACCAACTCTCTAACCAGTACTCGCTTATTCTAGTAGGTCTCCTCAAGGTGAAAGGCTTTGTAACTGTTCACAAGATTATTCAGGATCGCATGCTATTTAGTACTTCATGTTTTTAAATTATCCTCAATCTACATATAAAAACACCAACAACTGGAAAGAAAGCATATGTGTAAAAAAACACTATGTTTCTTAAGCAGATTAGAACATGCCTTTACCCACCTCCAGATTTAAGAAAAAAACCCCACATCTATTTAGAAAAAGCATGAATACAGATTGATGACATTAACACATTTTAATGTCTGATTATCTAAATTCTTCATTTATCCATACTTTCTGGAAAGTGCAAAATCAGATTTTTAAGGTTTTCTTTACGTGTTTTAGGGGTGTTTTAAATAGCACTATGGATTAATTGACAAAACTGATGCCATTATCATAGTGACTGTTACATGCTTATCTGAGAAAAATATTAAACTCAACATAACTAAATATTCTTCTTAAGTAGCTTAACATGTCAGGTATTTTTTATTTTCTTTAAAAGGAAACCATCGTCAACATCAGAATGATCCTGAAAAGGCTTTTGAACAAATACTGTGATGCAAAATGTCTTAGAGGTTATGTAAAGAGCTCAAAGAACAAATGTTTTTGAAAACATATAATCTGGTAAAAATCTCCTTCACCACACACAACCCAGACAGCGTTGTTCCCTGCCCCTTCCCCTCTTCTTCCCCCCATGCCCTCAAAGCTCTTTCTATTGTGTATGAGTAGCAAGATCATCTTTATAGATATGTAGATAGAGAAGAACACTGCTTCATTTATTTACCTAACCACAACAACCAATTGTTTCAAACTTTTGAACAATTAGTAGTGACCCTTCACTGTACTTTCTGTGTACAAATTCTAATTTGTTTGATTTGATGTCTAGTGTAAATCTAGTATAAGGCTGTGAGAGAGTATGAAAGTGCCTAGATGATCTTTTTGACTGGAAAGGGCTGGAAACAATACTCAGTCTAAACCATTTTAAAGACTCACCAGTTTTGGAAAGCAGGAAGTAGAATCTAGTTCAATTTATGGTGATAAAGTTTGATGCATCAGAAGGTTAAATGATTTTGGAAGATATCTGGCATCCAGCATCTATTATCACATCAGCCAGATGTGATTCTAGAGGATGTATGCCTGTAAAAATGCTGCATTTTCACCTTCCATTCTCCTTGTTGTAACTATTTTATATCAAATAACATTTTCTTACAGAAAAATGAGAATTAAACTAAACCATGTAATAAAATCCATACAAAATGAGATCTGAATGTGAAAAAGAAACCTTGTACTCTAGAATAGTAAAATTGCAAGAGTTATAGCAGAATCAGAAGCAGGAACACATGACATGCTTCCAGTCCCAACCATCTTATAAATTTTAGATTTTGCTATAAATTACTTAAATTTATACAAAAACCAATTATAATATGTCCAAGACATTCAATAGTAGTTTCTACTTCAGCATGAAATATGTCAGGGAAGGGAATATGAGGAGAAGAAGAAAAAGGAACATGCTCTGAAAACATTTTTCATTGGCACAGAAGTCTCACTATTAAGATCCTTGTTTCATATGTGGTTAATTAAAATGCAGGATATAAAATATGGTACCTTATCACACATGCATAGAGCCCGCTGTCTTGTACCATTGTTGGTCGGAACCAAATGGAGTCCTCTTCTTTGCTCATTCTAGTTCCATCAAAAGCTATAGGTTCCTCAAAATCCCCAGGTCCAGAGCTTTTGTACCACATCAAACTAAGTCCAGCACTTTGGGCAAGGGAGTAATTAGCTCTAATATATCCATAAAAGAGTGCACATTTTATACGAACAGGTTCTCCCACTAGAACTTGATATTTCTTGTAATCCACAGACCAATCAGTGCATCCATCAGCTAAAAGAGAAGAGAAAATGACAAGAGATTATCAAGGGCTTCAGATAGAACTTTTCATACAGCAACCCTTACTGTGGGGAAGTACTGAATTTGCGAAAAGGTCCACTGAGTGACTAGCAGTACTCTTGATCTCTAAAAAATTAACTGCATTATCACAGCATTAATGTTACATACTTGTCTATGCAGAATAGATATATTCTAAGATTTTTGTGTTGTGTTGTTAATTTCTGAGCTAACTGAGCAATTGTTTTTTTCTTTTGTGTAGCTCCAGCATGACCAGTTCTAAAATACTGGAGTGAAATCAGTGTGACACACAGGACATGGGGTAGATGGAGTGTCTGTGAATTTTATCAGTAAAATACCTTCAGGGTAACCATATAAATGAAAGAAGATGCTCAGTCTCAGATGACATTAGGATAAGGATCTGTGACCTGAGCCAAAAAAATGTGAAAGTGGGTTAGATTTAAAGAACGTTTAAGAGCAATCACAGCAAATGTGCAAAAAGATACTATTTTTTATTAGTTGTTTAAGAACAAGTTAAGCAGATCTGACTTGGAATTTCTGACCTTCTGGAAGAACATTACAGATTTGAGTAATGATTTTATTTTGTCCTGTTGAATAATGTCATCCACTACCAACAGGGTCGCACAATAACTGTTCATCAGAAAGCAATACTAGATGTTCGACTTTCTGAACCCCAGCAACAAAATCAAACCCTCAAAAGACCATCCAAGCTCCCTCCCTCTTTCCCACTATTTTAAGTTAGAAGCTAAGAATACCAAAACAAAAGGAAAACAGACACTTTCTACAATGGCTTCCTTAACAAAAGCTTATGTTTTCTTTTCCTTAAGGACTTTCAGCCATGGAAATCGACCATTAGGTTCATTCACTTGAAAACTTGGTGTCCAGCCTCAGCTAGCTAATCACAGTCTTAATCCAGTCATTTTTATTTCATCTTGAAATTAATATCTACGGCTCATACACATATTTGGTCTTTGAATTTGCCACTTCCTTTTATTAACTTCAGAAGAGCTTAGACAGCTAGTTACCTTAGATCAACTTTCACAAACCTGAAGTCACATCAAACACCTCTCACCCTATAGTTAGTTAAATACTGACTTTAACGGGGAATTCAAGATACTGTGGAAGATAAAGCAATATTAGCACTTTAAACATAGATATGTTTCAGCTCTTCTTTGGGAGAATAGCACGCCAGTTAGTAATTTCTGAGATTCACATTTAGATAGTACCACAGTACTTATTATACATTGCAAAATAAAAAAGACACAAACACCTCTACCTATGTTTGTGTAACTATTAGTCTAAGATGATACAACATTGAAAGATGGAGGAAAAAATAAAAACTTTAGAATCAACTTGCATTGTGAACAGAATCCACATAAAGAAATTCACACAGAGAAAAAATATTTCATTTATCTTCAGATTGTCTCCTCCTTCATTTACTTTAAGACTGTGAAGGGACAATATTATGTCCCTGTTCCAATTTTCCTACCCAACAGTCCCTAAAAATTACTAACCTTTACAAGGCTCTAATAAGACATAGATGTATTCTTGCAGAACTTCTAAGTGAGTGGAGACAAGGCTACACTATTAGCTTCCCCACAAGACTTAAGAAACTAACTTCCATTTACTTCAGAATTTATTTACATCTTTGATCTTTTAATTTTTTACATTTCTGAAAGAGCATTCTCTATCTGATATAATTCTATTCCACTCTGCTTCTAAATCCCTATGCCAAAAATGAATTAACAGGCACCTCTAAGTAGCACTAATTCCATTATATAAGTTGCCATGTAATAGGTTCTTCATCATATTTTATTATCAAATTCTAATATTCCCTTTTACTGCTTAATTAAGTTAGTGCACTTCCATTTATAATATTAGTCTGCTAGTCATGTTTTCTTTCTCAGGATATTCAGTTCTAATGGTTCCCAGTTCCTGGAGCTTCATGAATCCATGACAACATATGGCAGAATAACACCAACTCTGTTTTAAGCCTGCATATTGAAAGAAGGCTTAACTATGCAGAGCAGATATCCTTGACTTTAATTTAGCATGGTATGCCTCATTAAAAAAGTGCTAAGGAACATCTGCAGTCCACTTTAGGAAGCTTAGGCAAACATGCTAACAGGTAGTCCATACTCATAAGCTAAACCAGAGAACACTACCAAACTACCAAAAATGATCAAAGTTCAGTTCCTGAGTTTTAAGGACAATCTTAACAATATGTTGAATATGCAAGCATTGTATGTCCACGGGAACTCAAAGGTATGCTGACCTGCAATAGTTCAGGCATTTGGACAGTGGGATTGAGTGCGCCCTCAGCAAGTTTGCTGATGACACCAAGCTGTGTGGTTCGGTTGATATGCTGGAGGGAAGGAATGCCATCCAGAGGGACCCTGACACACTTGTGAGGTGGGCTGATGAAGTTTAACCATGACAACTGCAAGGTCCTACACCTGGGTAGGAGCAATCCCAGGCACAGCTACAGGTTGGGCAAGGAAGAGATTCAGAGCAGCCCTGCGAAGAAGGACTTGGGGGTGTTGGTCGAGGGGAAAGTGAAAATGAGCCAACAGTGTGTGCTCACAGCCCAGAAAGCCAACCGTATCCTGGGCTGCATCAAAAGGATCCTAACCAGTGGGTTGAAGGAGATGATCCTGCCCCTCTGCTCTCATGAGACCCCACTTGGAGTATTGTGCAGTTCTGGTGTCCTTCACATAAAAAGGACATGAAACTGTTGGAACAAGTCCAGAGGAGGGCCACGAGGATGATCAGGGGACTGGAGCACCTCCTGCATGAAGATAGGCTGAGAAAGTTGGGGCTGTTCAGCCTGGAGAAGAGAAGGCTGTGTGGAGACCTCATAGCAGCCTTCCAGTATCTGAAGGGGGCCTATGAGGATGCTGTGGAGGGAATCCTCATTAGGGACTGTAGTGATAGGACAAGGGGCAACAGGTTCAAACTTAAACAGGGGAAGTTAAATTGGATATAAGGGGGAAGATCTTTACTGTAAGGGTGGTGAGGCACTGGAATGGGTTTCCCAGGGAGGTTGTGAATGCTCCATCCCTGGCGGTGTTCAAGGACAAGTTGGACAGAGCCTTGGGTGGTATGGTTTAGGGTGAGGTTTCCCTGACCATGGCAGGGGTGGTGGAACTTTATGATCTTAAGGTCCTTTCCAATCCTAACTATTCTACGGTTCTATGATTCTGTGATTCTATTGCCATCAGGCTGAGAGAGGTGATCCCTTCTAGTCAGCACTACTGAGGCCACACCTGGAGTAGCAGTGCTCAGTTTTGGGCTCCCCAGTACAAGAGAGACATGGAAAGACTGGACAGAGTTCAACAAAAGGCCTCGAAGATGGATTTGGGACTGGACCACCTCTGCTATGAGCACAGGTTTAGACCTGAGGCTGTTCAGTCTAGAGAACAGAAGGCTGAGTGGGCAACTTACTCAAATATAAATGCCTGAAGGGAGGGTACAGAGAGGACAGAGGCAGGCTCTTTCCACTGGTGCCCTATGACAGGACCAGAAGAAACACAGTAGGCTCTTCTGCACATTAGGAAACACTTTTTCACTGTGAGGATGACTGAGCACTGGCACAGGTTTCCTAGGGAGGTTGTGTAATCTGCATCCTTGGGCATTTTCAGAAGTTGGGTAGACATCGTGTTGGACAACTATTTCAAGGTGGCCCTGCCTGAGCAGGATTTTGGACCAGATGACCGCCAGAGGTCCCTTCAAACCTCAACCACTCTGTAATACTGTGATTTATTACAGTTACATTCGGTTATAATGTTAAGAACACATGTATCCTCTTACTTTCATTAAAATGAACATGAAAATGCTTCTCTTCCTGCTTACAGAAATATTATGCCAGTTAAACTCTGCCAGCACTGGCATTCAATTAACTTAGAACTGTATTATTACAGCTGGTAGCATTAATACCCTAAAAAATCTTTCCAGGAAATACCTCATACTACTGCTCAGCCAATGTGCTTTCATCTATGAGAAAGTGCTAGTGCAATTTTGACAGATATAATAGAATTTCATAATTCTCATAACACATACACCCTTCTGTGATACTTTGTGATAACAGTGGCATTTCAGGAGAAAACTGTGCTTAAAATGCTCCTATTCCACTGTAACTAAAGAGTATAAACAAAGGCTTAAAACCAAATTATGGACAGAAAAAGAGACTGCTGTGTCCTTAAAAATTAGATTACTGTGAACACTGACAGATGATAGTATGCGTGCTCTGTGACTGACACTTCCTATGTACACTTTGCATGTGGTGTGTAGAGCACGTGTGCATTTTTCAGTGTAGAAAAACTTGGATGTATCAGGATCCTAACTAAAATAATGGTTTTCAAATTCCTTGAAGCATGTAAACAAATATTTTCCATGACCCAAGACTAATTATATTCATGATGCCTTTAATATTAATAAAGATCTTTAGATTTTTCTACTGACATTGGTACCTTAAAAGTATTTCATATGTGCATGTTAAACACTTGTGTTACTGCATTTATAAACAGGGACAGAGGACAGCAATGTTAATTCAGACTTGTTAATATTAAATAGATTGAGGGATCTGTATTCTAACTGCAGTTCATTTCTGTTTCTTTATTTTATTTGTCTAAAAGTAGGGCATTGACAAAAGAAAATATGCAATGTTTCCCTTCTCAGCTATGGCTGCTACTGACACACAATCAAGACCTACATATATGTTGGTTCAAAACAACTGTGGGGGAAAAAAAACACGCTCAAGACTTATCAACATTTTTATTTCTATCATCACATCATCAAGCAGTCAATCATCTTCTATTTTATTTTATAAATTGGAAAATATTTGAATAATTCAACAGCTTTGACATTCCAGAGCAGCCTCCATATAAATGCTAATAGTCCCCGATCTCTGTTTTAATAGGCTGCCAGCTAGTGCTACACATAATAGCACAATACAGGGTCCAGGACAAATATCATTCACTCAGTTATTTCTTTGTGTGATTTCAGGCTATGAAATAAATCACACTATATCACTGCCTTAATAATGAGATCGTTCTGCAGGATAAACTTGTTTGTTGCAGGCTGTACCTGCAGATAGGACCCAGCACACAGAATATTTAACATTACTGAGAAGGTCTTCCTCTTCATTTTTCGAGACCATATGCATCATGTTCAAGGCAAAACTCAGTCAGTACTGAAAATGAGAAGAAAAAAATAAAACTAATAACTCTACGTCCACTACTGCAAACTGGCTTAATTCAAAAGTTTCAACTCAATTTATAGGTTTCAGAGTTAGCAGATGTCCTCTAGTTTCCAATACATTGGTGGAAATCTGAATTCTGGACATCTAAGTTTAGGACTGACAGTTGAAAACAGTTCTCCAAAGACATTTATAGCAGTAACAGGAAATTACCCTAAATTTATTGCATTTCATAAAATGAAAAATACAGAGCTATTATTTCCTGCTTATCTGTGTTTGAAGTTCTGTTCCTAACTTCCTATAGAGAGACTTATGCAATGTCACTGTGACTTTTATTTTTCAGCTACCTTAGGGGTTTTGAACACATTATGCATTTGCAACCAAACCTGACAAAGAAGTGGACTCATAAATTGTGAAAAATGGGTACATAAAGGAAAAAGCACCAACTCTTGTTACTAAAGCTGGGAAATTGTCAAAGAGGCAACAACAGATGCAGAAATAAGATATTAGTATGCAGGGAACAGTACATACAATGGGTAGAGTAAGCAAACAGTATATTGTAGCAGTGTGACTAAGATTCTGAGATAAGGTGGAGAAGTATGGGGCATAACCTGTCAAGAAAGCAGGATTCCCTTAACTGGCTTTTTATAAGAAACTTTTTAAAAGTTATCAAGTTATGCATAAGACTCAAGATTATTTTCTTTAAAGGAATTTGCTCAACAATATTTTACCACTAAAATCACAGTCTATTCTGTGTGATCTTTTTACCCTGGTTGTTCCTTTGCTTTTCACTTACACTAGCTAGCATTAAAAAAAAAAAAAAAAAAAAAAAAGGAAAATCATAAAATCATAGAATAGTTAGGATTGGAAAGGACCTTAAGATCATCAAGTTCCGACCCTGCCATGGGCAGGGACACCTCGCTCTAAACCATATCACCCAAGGCTCTGTCCAACCTGGCCTTTGTTCACTGCCAGGGATGGAGCATTCACAACTTCCCTGGGAAACCCATTCCAGTGCCTCACCACCTTAACAGGAAAGAATTTCCTCCTTATATCCAATATAAACTTCCCCTGTTTAAGTTTGAACCCATTACCCCTTGTCCTATCACTACAGTCCCTAATGAGGATTCCCTCCACAGCATCCTCATAGGCCCCCTTCAGATACTGGAAGGCTGCTATGAGGTCTCCACACAGCCTTCTCTTCTCCAGGCTGAACAGCCCCAACTTTCTCAGCCTATCTTCATGCAGGAGGTGCTCCAGTTCCCTCATCATCCTCATGGCCCTTCTCTGGACTTGTTCCAAGAGTTCCATGTCTTCTTTATGTGAAGGACACCAGAACTGTACACAATACTCCAGGTGAGGTCTCACGAGAGCAGAGTAGAGGAGCAGGATCACCTCCTTCGACCTGCTGGTCACGCTCCTTTTGATGCAGCCCAGGATACAGTTGGCTTTCTGGGCTGGAAGCGCACACTGCCGGCTCACGTTCATTTTCTTATTTTATACTTTATAGCTCAATCATTACAGTGCCTGAGATAATTAGATCTATACAACATAACACATGGTATCCTCTGTGTGTTCTCATTATAACGAAATTTGAAGATTGTCTATTTTTTGGTTTTGTATCCTTTTATTTGCTATAGAAATGAACTCCGTCAGGAATGCAGAAGCAGAACTTGGAATTGGAACATACTTTGGAGATGAGAGAACACAGTCAGTTCTATTCTTAGACCACTTAGATTCTGTACACTCAAAAAAGTATCAGTATAAAATTGGAAACATGACAAAACACAGATTTATCATTAGTGCTAATGTTTTCAAATGACCACATCAAGTATATTTATACATGATTAAAGTTCCTTTTGCACTAAGACTGCTATTATCACTTTGCACATTACTGTGCTGCATTTCTGTTTAAGACAGCATTTTTATTTCAAAATGCCATTTTTCACTCTCTTTAAAGCTATTGCAAAAATTATGTTGTAGGCTAAAAACATATTTCATTCCCCATCTGAAACTGTGTAGTGTCTGGTATAAGGGGGTACCAGTAAGGGGAAAAAAAAATTACTGAGTGACATTTGAGGGAGACAGCAAAAACATATTGGACACCAACATCTATTAAAGAACTTATCTCCTAAAAATTACATTGTCCCAGCCAAACTTGAGAAAAGTTTTGCAAGTGGCACATTTGGTAGTTGAAGAATCTTGGAAAATGTACTAGCCCACAGGCAGAAGAGTAATGGAAAAAGAAAGGTATGGTTTGACATAAATTAGTTACAAATGATGATTTTCTTGGCTTCAGAATACTGAACTAATATGAAACAGAGTACTGGACTAGTTAGATGCAGAATAAACATAAAAATGCCTTTATGCCTATCTGGTGGTAAATTTTTATGTCATTTTCTCTTTTACCTAAACCAAGACAAATGGTATTTTTGTCTGAATTAATACTCATCCTTTAATTATCACTATTATGCTGTAAAAGAAATTAAAGAACAAAAGCTATTTTTAATAAAAAAATAGAATAAATATACTATGCAAGGCAGAACAACCAAAAGAACAAATTCATGCTGAACTTTCTGTTTCTACTCTAAGCAACTGCTCATTCAGTCTCTTGCCGCTTTCAACGCCTTCTTTTCTAGCTCACCATGTCACATAAAATAGAAGGCTTAGTAAAGACACAGTTAAAGGTAGCCTAGTCCTTGCTGACCTATCAGGTTCTGGTGTGTTGATCCCAGCCAGCAGCCAAGCACCCACACAACTTCTCAGTCATTAAGCTCCACACACAATAGGACAGGGGAGAGAACAGGAAAAGGGAAAGTTAGAAAATTAATTCACTGGGATAAGGATAGTTTAAAAGTGAACGAAACAGAGGGGAAAAAAAAAAAAACAACACACCAAAAAACAACCACACCTCCCCCCCCCCAACCGAAACAAAACAACAAACCCCCCCCAAAAAAAAAAAAAAAAAAAAAACACAACAAAACAAACAAGTGATGCAAAGGCACTCACAGCCCCCACAAGCAGAGTAATGCCTGGCTGGTGTCTGAGCAACAGCTACCTTGAAAGCCAAAACCTCCCCATTTTTAGTGCTTCCTTCAATTATTCATTTTCAACTCACAGATAATCTGTACATTTACAATTACAGCATAGAGATGGCAGTATAATGTAATCAACAGCCACAAAATACAAGTCTTTTTTAATAATTTCCAAAATGTGATATTAAACTGCTTTAATGTTCAGTGCCCATCCGAATTCGTTTCTTGCTTGTTACATTTACATATTTAGCTGAGGAAAGTTCAACATCCTCTCTTTTTTATTGTGATATACTAAATTATCTAAAGTCTTTTTTTGGACCTTAAGAATACAAGTCTCTTCTCTGCTCCCCAAACATCCTATGATGTACTTTGAAAGGTAACTTCTACTCAGTGCCACTGTTATAAAATTCCTATTCTTCACTATATGATTCAGATATGGAATCTCAATATTACCATGTGAGGAAATGAAGTGTGGTATGTATTGGTGTTAGATGGAATTGCAAATGACTACACCAAAACAGTAACGCAACCTGAAAAGAAACTACTATGGGAAGTGGTTACACTAATTTCTAAAAATTGAACAAGCACACACACCTACGAAAGTGAACTTTAGAAAGAAAGTTTCCAAGAAAGGGGAATTTATGGGCCATACTGGTGTGTCATCTTGTACAGCAGATGGTAAATTATTTATTCTCTTCCGTTATCTATTATTGAAACAGATTCTGAAAATAAAATTATCTCCAGTAGCTTCATTTTGGAGATTATCAGGAAAATCTAAGCTTTCTTCATGTTGGAATTTCAGTGGCATTTGAATAACATCTGCACTTTATATCTTTAAACTTTTGTCCTACAAAGAACACAATTGCTAATATCACAAAGAACTTGTTGAACATCAGCTGAACTGTGATAACTAAATATGTGAATACTCTCCATGTGAGTAAATATGAGAAAAATCAGAAGATTAGTTCATAATACAACAGGATTAAAATTAATCAAATTATGACATCTGCATAGGAAAGTACAAACACCTTGTTGCTGTGACTTAGCTAGCAGAAATTTCCTAAGCTGCATTATCATGACTACATGACTAAGACTACAGAAATTAAAAGAATTGCAGTGGGTGTTTCAGAAGAGCTGAAAGCTAAAGAAACACTTTATTTCTAACAGGCTTTGAATCAAAGGATCCATTTTTTCCTATAGTTTCAAAAATCATAATTTCTAACTATATAAGTATCACATATACCTAGGCTATGAGGTTGACAGCAATAGAACACATTAAAAATAATTATATATTTATGTTTATTAACCTGTTCTACATTACTTTCACTGTTGGAAATATTGGAGAGAGTTAATACAATGAAACTGATTTTGGATCAATATTCTTTGTCAAAGTATATGTTAATTGCGTACAATTCCCAGTGATTTTGATGACTATTTATTGCCTACCATCAATCTTACATGCAATTAAATAGAAGTTAAAACACAGTTGTCCTGGGTTCGGCAGTAGTAGTCATTTTTCTCCTTCTTAGTAGCTGGCGCAGTGCTGTGGTTTTGACTTTCAGCCTGGGAACAGCACTGATAACACTGATATTTTTAGTTACCGCTCAAATGTTTAGTCTGACCAAGGACTTTCTGAGCCTCATGCTCTGCCAGGGAGGAGGGGAAGCCGGAAGGAAGCAGAGACAGGACACCTGACCCAAACTAGCCAAAGAGGTATTCCATACCACAGCATGTCATGCCCAGGGTGTAACTGAGAGTTACCTGGAAGGGCTAGTTCACTGCAGGGTTGGACTAGGTCAGTGCTTGATTGGGCTGCGTATTATTGGTCAGTGGGTGGTATCGTATTCTCTTCCCTTGTTATTTCCTTTATTGTTATTATTACTGGTGGCAGCAGTAGTGATTTGTGTTATAACAGAGTTACTAAACCATTCTTATCTCAGCCCATGGGAGTTATATTCTTTCGATTCTCCTTTCCATCCCTCCAGGAGTGGGGGAAGAAAAGGCGGGGATTGAGAGTGGGACTGCGTGGCTGATTTATGGCTGACTGGGTTTAAACCACGACAACAGTATAACATTTAACAGTTTAAAGCAGAAATAGGAAGGCTTTTGTTTTTCTTTACTCAATATGAACAAGTTCTTTATTTCTCCCAAAGCTGATAGGAATTTTAAAAGAATCTTCAGTGCACATCATCATTTCAAGTGGATTAACTGTGTGTATGCTTGGACAGGGATACAATGTCAAAACTTATATCAGTAAGTTAATATAAATATACGGTGCCATATGAAATCCATTAAGTAAGGTTTTGGTAGTCATCAGTGGTTTTGAGACACTCTAGAACATTTTTGACACTTGAGGAGAGAATGTCTTCTTCCTGTAGCCATTCTTCAGCAGGTAAGTGGAGCAGAGGTAGCTCCAAAAGCTGAACCTGGCCAGAGGGAGGGAAGGCAGCACGGAGGAAGAGAGGTCTGGAGGGGCTTTATGGCCTGGTGATGTCTGTCTTGGAACCAATGCATAGCCTGGCAATAAGCAACACTGCATTAGGAGATAAGAGATTTTTGGCACAGGGCAGGTCAGATGAGGATTTGCATTGCCTTTTTGGCAGGGCTAAATAATGATGAAAGATAGGAAAAAACCTACAAACCACTCTTTCTGTGTAGCTGTCTCTGCAGCAGGTTATATATTTATTTTACAGCATAGAAGTCCTTCCTGAGAAAAACCTGTTCTATGTTGTACAATTACATATCTAAAAAATAGCAAAAAATATACACTGCTAACAAATATTGCTAAAGTTTTGGTTCACTACTTTGTGTACATGTATGTAATCATCCTAGGTTCAGAAAATGACACATTTTCCTTCTCTTTTGCATTTCTTTTTAATTCCAAGAGCCCAGACTTTGTGCAAAAGGCTCAATTGAAAAATAAATTATTGACTTTACTCTGAAGCTTACTACCAGCACACAATGGAGCACCCAGAGCCATAAATTAGACAATACCAGCAAAAATAAGAAAGATAGCCATTTTCAGTTTAAAATTTGTTAATTGAAGTGTATCTCTTTTATATAAAAAATACTATAATTTTATTTAATACCAAAATATTTAATACCAAATATTATTTGGTAGTTATTTACTAACTACCAAAATTGGAATATAACAGCCCGGAAAAAAAAAAAAAAGGAGAAAAAAAAGGAAAAAATTGTGTTAACACTGGGTAATTTAGAATCAGACTGCTAAAGAAAGAATATGTTTGCTTATGAAATAGAAATTGTTATATAAGAAAATTTTTATGATATATGCTCTTTTCCTGAAGATGTTACCAAATAGAAAATATAGTAGTTTAAGGCCAGTAGGAACCCCATAAAAGACTTAGCAAAGAACAACAATATTAACTGAACTTTAAAGAGAAAATATTGACTACAGTAAACCTGTTCTCAATGGATTATAAAAAGTCAATATAAATCTGTTTGTACACTTTTTTTCTGTTTTAGAAGAACCCATACTATTGTAGTATATGGCATTTTCCTTCCTTTTTTTTTTTTTTTATTCATATTAGGTCTAGAAGCTAAAGCTTATGAATGATATTAAATTTTGTAAATCTTTGCTCTCCACTTTGACATTTCTTCTGTTCCCATATGCCACATGGTTGCCACACTTGAGACAGCTTACCAAAGAGAAAGAGGTCACCAGAGTAATACAGTAGTTCAGAACTTTAATCTGATTAGGCAAAGGAAATGAAAATCGTTACTACTTGAGTTTGTGAAGAAAACTTTTCTTCTTTCAACAAAGCATACTTTAAAGCTTAGCATGAATGTTTTGGTTGAAGCAAATATAAAGAAATAGGATGGATCTAATTGAAGAAATAGGATGGATTTAATTGAGCTAGGAATCCAAGTTCCACAAGACTCAGATATAAAGCCTCCTCAGGCACCTTGTTGATTGGGTAAGCACCCTGATGTGCCTAGCTGCAATGAATTTCAAGGGCGAAATCAAAACATCGGAGAATTTCCATTTCTCTCCTTATGCTAAAACCCTAGAATACATCCAAAACAAAATTAAGACCTGTTAGATAAAGCAAACAAAATACATTCTTATATCCAAATACATTTTTGCATCCTGACTCAATAAATATGATAAAAATATTTTCTGAATGGAATACTGAGAGTATTTTCAATGAGAATAATTTGTCATCTTCAACTGAAAGACATTTTTTTGATATATTATAAAATAAATTTTTCATTTGAGTTTAATGAAGAGATACACAATATTTATTTGATCATGGAACTGCTTTTTCCTACAGTGCCTCATGATGAGGTCAGACGGTTCAGATCACCCACACTTCTTAGTCATCAGCTCATACAAAATCCTTGCAGCCATAAAACCTCTTAATGAATAATGAAAACCAAATTAAACTACTAGACATAGAGTTCAACATGCAAGTTGCACAGTATAAGGGATGTGGACTTTGGACATCCAAATCACAGCTTCCAAGGTAAAAGGAAAAAAAGAGTTATGGTGATTTACTTCAAAAATTGTTTCAATAGCCCCATACTAGCTACTATGAAGAAAATGAACTCTATCTCAGCCAAAAGTAGGATATCAAAATGTTTAACCTACACAATCAACATTTGTACAATATTTATGTGGTACTCATTTCCTTCCTATATTTGTTGCTAATCATCAACAGTACAGAAAAAGGGGGTTTTCTTTCTTGGTGGAACAATTTGGCTGGGAGAAGGGACAGCAGTTGCTGGAAAAGAGTGGTAACCAACCACAGACAGAATATAGGGTGAAAAGCACAGGTATCTTTAAAAAGTTCTGCAGATACTAATTCATGTGCCAAAACTGAGACTAAATTCATAAAGTTGGCATCAAGAGGTAAATTTCAGGTTGTCTGTGGGATCTTTTTGTTACTGCTGTCATCTTTGTTTATGGTATTCATCATAATTAATTTCATCAGCAGGCAAAACCGAAATCCCTATGTTTTATTTTTTTACATGGACTTAAATCTTGTATTTTCCTTTAAAAATGCTTTCCAGAGCACAAATTACAACTCTAATTTTAAAATGCTGCCCCTTTGCTTCAACTAAATTGAATCTTATGGTTCATTCTCTTCCATGAGCTAGAAAGGTTCATTACCTGACCTGTAACTATTTTCTATGAGACATTAGTCTGCACTTTCTTAGCCATCAGACTGATGATGTGATATATCATCCAAAGAAGCCTTGCATACAAGGCACACGGGACTAGCAATTATAGGATAGTAGTGCTATTTTCATCCACGCTCCACCCTTCCCTTACCCCCCATCTTTTTTTCTTCCTTAAAGGAAGAACTATTTTTCTTGTGAAATGTAAACCAAATTAATAAACAAAGCTAATTATAATACACTACGCTTTCAGTTAAGCCTAGTACTCACATGCCTGAATCAAGATGAATACGTTTTTTTAGTTCAGATTAGGCACTAAGTATGACTACACTGGATAAATATCACAACATTTTACCCTCCATACTTTCAGTTAAATACTTGTAGCATACGGGCATACTTGAGTTACATGGAAAACTGAGCTACTTTTAATAAGTGAACAATTGTTTTTGAACATGTTCAAAAATCCACTAGTAAAATAATTAAATGGAAATGTCTATGTTTCAAGTTAAAGAACTGGCCTACAAACTTGTACTATCCCTTTCCAGTCACTAAAATGAACATTTTTATAAAGTAATTCAATGAAATTAGAAATAGTTTCCAAAGCACCTTATAATCCAACTATTCAACTGAGAGTTACTTTTATTGAGTGATGTTTCACTCCATTTGACCTCTGTGCAGCATTTTTGCTACCTCAAATGCACAGAGGCAACAGTATTTTCCAAGATAAGGTCACAGAGCTGAAATATATTTTGATCTGTAGTAATTTAAAATTTCTTCAGGGTCTGTTCAATTTAGTAACTAACTCACCTTCTATCTATCCTCACTGTCCTCCTCTGCACATATACACATACTTAAATGCATAATTTTTTTATTAATGATGATTTTTGCTGCACAGTGTAAGGAATACTAATAAAACTGAAATCTGAGTCCAAACCGGAGCTGTGCAATTTGAGGATCACTGGTGTCATTGCCTGCTGCTAATACCATAGGAAGGCAACATATGCATGAGCATAGGCTCAGATTTATGCCAGAAGAGAGGAGACATTACTAAAGTAGGCAAATAGACAGATCTCATCATCCATACAGCCAAAGATGAATTTGCTTTTATATATCTGGAATGAAAGGAAAAAGGGACAAGGGACTTTTTCTGTCAGAAAAAAGAAACCGTTTACATCCTTATCCCTCCCAAACTAAAAGAAATAAAACTAAGGGGAAGTAAGTGGAATAAATTAGTATACTAAAAGTATTAGAGAGGATCTGGACTATATAATACTGTATAATACTGAAAGGCAGGGAAGACATAAGAAAAAGCAACATAGTTAATACAAGTTTCTCATGTTTGTTTATGAACAAACAGTGCTTATATTGCTCCTTGTTGTTTTGCTTTGTTTGTTGTGTTTTGTTTCTCCTCAACCTCCAAGTCTTTTTCATATAAAAGCAACAACAAACAAGTGAAGCTCCTGGAAGAGTTGCTGTTATCTCCCTGAATTTCCTGCTCTGGCATAAATAATATATATCCCTTTAGAAAGCGTTCCAACACTAAATTTATGCATAAATGTGTTTGAGTGCTTTTTCATGTGTTATGCTTAAGGTCTCTCTCTTTTTTTCCTTCTGGAGATGATTGCAATTTCTGGTAGAAAAATATAAGATATAGAAGAGCCTAAAATTGCAGCATTTGCTTCTGAATTTCTAGCAATTTGAACATGGGGAGGAAATTTCACCATTTTTTGATAATCAGGTTACTTATTTTGCTACACTTCCCACAGTTCTTATGCCTTTGGATGAAAATACTTAGGACATTCGTTTGTTTTTTTTTTTTTTTTTTCTTTTCCCTGAGTAACTATTCATACCTATTCTGATTTAAAGAAACATCTTACATAGGTTTATAACACAGGGTGACTTTGGCTCACTTTAGCCTGGCTTGAGTTGACTGGATATGAAACAACCCAATATCAGCACAGTAGAGTGTGCAAGCAATTAAGTTTTGTAGTTCAGGTTGGAAGCAACTCTGTGCTAATGAGACTGCACAGCTTCCAGTCTGGAGACCTGCAAAGTTCACAACTGTCAGTGTAAGCATCTCCAGTAATGCTTAATTTCTACTTTCCTTTCAAAGATCAGTTCAGTCTCTGAAAACAGTCAGAAAAGTTACATCAACCCCTCATTCATTCTTTGACACAACCCCTGGGGTTTTGTAACTAGCGCCATTCATTGTTCCATTTTAAAATAATAAATTAGTGGCACTCCAGTAGCTCACGATGGATGTTCACCTGGTATTTTTCGGCACACTAGCTAAGCAGGAGTAGTCATATGTGTCTCCCATTTGATACTTGAGTCTCATTTAATGGTTGGGTTTGTAAACGCTGAGAAATAATATTTATCGAGTTTCTCATCTATACTGTCTTCTTAACATCAAGGAAAACTTGTCTTTGAGAGCAAAGTTGTCTCCAGCTGAGCTACACTTCTTTGTTGCAGTTTGTGAGTAAACTTAGCTCTTATACTGGTCATCAGCAATCTAAGTACCACCTTTGTCTAAGGCTTGCTGTTTAATGGCAATAAATATACCTGAGGAAAAGGTTTAATTTCCTTTGCGGTTTACCCAAACAAAGCAAAAAAAGCTTTCCACCTGCATGAATAAAAAGATTGTATCTTTACAGAAAAGACCCGATTCATATGAATGATCCTGATGTAGAAGACTTTGATACAAATCTTTCAGCTAACCTCTGAAATTAAGATCAGAATATTTTTAAAGTATTTTTTAAAGTTTTTTATTTAGAAAAAAAAATCATACTATGATACACAGAGCTACAAATAGCAAGGCAGAATATGGTAATCTAAGGTACGATTACATGCCTTCTGAAATGGCAGTTTCAAATCAGTTCTTTACTATGTCATTAACCAAGAAGGCTAGGCAAGGAAATAAAACCAAAACTAAAACACATCCCCTGTGTAGTACAAGTGAAATCTGATGGAATTAAGCCTTAATATATGGCATGGCATATGGTGCATTCTTTTACACATGGAATAGAGCAAATAGAATTGAGGCACCTAAGTATTAATCCCAAGATTCCCACAGCCTTCGTCCTCAGGAATTGTGTTTTTTCTTTCCTCAGAAGCAATTTTGTAAATGGAAGAAAGAAGGAAAGGCTATTTTTAGTTGCAATAAATCAATGATGAAAATTAAAATCCAGGTTCCATAATTAATTCAGAACACTTTACATGATTATATATGAACTCTAGATTATATAACCTTTTATTATTATAAAAATGTTATTAATAAATCCATAGTTAAGGCCAAATTGAGATTTCTGCTGAAAGTAGGATTAAAATCCTTCTGTTTCACACTTCTTTGATTGAATCTCAATTCCATTGTTAACACAATATCTTCCTGGATTTCTCTTTCATCTTCTAGATGCCTGCTATTTTTAATCTCAAAAATCACAGTAATCACACAGTTCAAATTTACATTATGTACGCATGTATATAACCACATTTTAGACAGGTCACTTTTCAAAGTACATTTTATTCAATTTATATATTCAAACCCTCATATAAAAGTGGTATTAGAAACCTGAGAGCTTCTCCTTTTACTATTCAGCATCTCACACTATCTCTATAACTTCAGATTTTTATAGAAGAGATAACTGCAGAAACTTCAGCAGAATTATTTGTTCAATTCACTGAAATCAGGGTTACAGCAAAATTGGGCCAATCTTAATAAAAACTAGTTTTTGAAATGAAGTTGAAAAAGAAAGCAAACACATATTATTAAACACTGAATAAAAATATTTTTACTTTTCCTTTAAAATTTATTATATTGATAATGCTGCACAACAAAATAGACTTTAATGTAAATAATCAGCACTTGAAATAAAATGCTTACTAGGCTTGAATTTTTTCTCTTTCATTTGTGACAAAATGGTCATACGTTGTTATTCATGGAAAATCAAGGTTTTAAAATAAAGACTCCTTCACAAAATTGTATTACAGTCTCTGAGCTTGTCTTTTGCAGTAAAAGTTCTTGCTCTTCTTTCATTGGAAAGCTCCTCCTCTATTAATAAGTTCCCTGGCTCGACATTGTCCGGAGTCACTTGACTGCCTGCATACGGACAGCACAAGGAACCAGTTGGCCTACAAAGAAATGACTTTTTCCTTCCCTCTCAGCACACTGCTTTTGACAGGATTGTCCTGTTTGTATTGAAATGTGTTTTCTATTTAGTGGGAAAAAGGACATTCAGATTTTGTGTTTAATCTGCTACAGAGACACCAGGTATATATCTTTTCTCTGCTGTCTTACATTTTCCCTGTTCTGATGTTGCTGGAGAGAATCAGTAAAACTGATTAATTACAGCCCAGCTAGCTGACAAATGTATTAAAAGATGTATTTGTTTAAAGAAGAGAAGAGCCCATTGCAACAAACTAGTCAGATAAGGGCAAATTAGTAAGTGCCAGACACACTCATGAAAGAGTGGGGTTTCACTTTGGCAAAAAGGTTTTGGAAATATAAAGGGTTTTCTGTTGTTTTTTGTTTTCCAGGCATATTGGAAACTTCCAGTTTGACAAGAAAATTGACTCATGCATAACGACTTCATCTTTGACTTTCATTTAAGGGATTCTTATGCTTTGGTGGGGGGGATGTGAGGCTCCCTTTCCCCTGGTTATTCAGCATAGCACAATACAGTTCCTAAATTTTGCCTGCAATGAAAAATCTTTATTGGAATATCAAATAATTCCTATTATCCTACAAACAAGTATCTTGTCAGAGAAGTAGAAAAAAGTTTTAAGAACTATATAATAGTGTTATATGCCAGATATTTTTTGTTTCCAACCTGAAATATCCCGAAGATCTCTTGTAGAAAGCATTTTTAAAAGGCCTGTTTGAATATCTGGTCCCACCAAGGCATTCAAACATGTGGAGTTATTAATTCCTTTATGAACTAAGCCCTATTGAAAGGGTGACTACATAATGTAATAGTAAAATAATTTTTCAACACAGTTAAAAGACATGTAAATTAAAATCTAAAATGCTAGTATTTAAAAAGTTATAGAGCAAACATACGGTAATGAAACAACACCTAAAAATAAAGAAGAAGAAACTAAGAGATTTCTGAGGAAATCAAAGATTTTGCAAATTAATATTTTTACCTTTTTATTGAGTTGCCAACAGCTGCTTAGCTTTTAATTTAATCTGCACATAAATGCATTTTTCTATCCTTATTAGACAAGTCATGATGCCCTAAGTTCCATTTCATCATAATGAACATGTAGATATAGTGGAGGATAATGAAAATAACTTTGTGAGCTTTTATCTGTATTATGTTCCCTTTTTACACAGGAATGATTAGCTTAATTTTCATAATTTCACATGACAAGCTGTCAAAACCACGTTTTCACCCCTCCTGATTTATCTTGAAAAAGCACTAACTCTCCTATTAAATTTAAAAAAAATAAAATTAAAAAAAAAAAAACAGAAAGGAAAAAGAAAACATGCACTGCTGCAAGTCAAAGTTGTGTATGATGTATATCAGTTTACACGAAAGTGCCATTTTTCTTCTCCCAGGCATCAGATCAAGTTCTGTATATATATGCCAGTATTCTCAGAGGGTACTACGAGAGTATCTAAGGAGAAGAGGTAATCTCTTTCTTCAAATAATTCTGATCTTGCTTCTTTCCCACATGTCCTAAAAAGATATTCCAGATATTATATAAGGCACTATGAAATGGTGATATTCATGTAGGATAAAAAACAGTCGGTTCCAACTATACTATACTGGTAGTTACCAGTTCAGGAGGTATACAAAATATGTGGTTTTCATTTCTATTTTCCTATGCAAATTTCTTTCAGTTCACTCAAAAGTGCATTTCTTCTTACTGAGTTTTGTTTTTAGCTATATGCACTTTAGCTAACGTTTGTAGTCTGGCTTTGCCATTTTTAGGGATTGCTAAGGCCTCTCCCAGTGGGATTTGAACCTGACAAGGAAGAGGAAGAGATGAATATACAGTTGTCAGCAAGAGTCATTTTGTGCTAACTTCCATAGTTTTGGCAGGTCTTCTTTAGGTATTCAGGTCTTCTTTAGGTATTAAAACATTAGATCCTGAAATACTTACACAAAAGCTTATTTTAAAGAATTTGAATGGCTAAAGTTAATAAGACTTCTTACATGCTGAGGGATATTCAGATGTCAAAACTGGCACCCAAAAAACTCTCCCGATCTTCTTTTTCTTTCCTGCTTTTCCATCATCCCTTCTACCATTTCAAGCAGCTAAGAAGCTGTAAAGCAGATCTGGTGTGATAAAGCACACAAACACAGGGAGCATGTTTGTTAATAGTACCTGCAGTTTCAGTGTGAGAGGCAGAAGGCCATCTTCCTCTATCTTCCTCTGTCTTCCTCTATCGTATTTGGCTTACTGAAACCCATACCATATACCTTCCCATATGTCAGTGAGGAGTCCCATTTTCTGAAGCTTTTGTCGGAATAGGCACAAATGAGCCAGCATCATGAAGCATGAAGGCTCTCAAAATCTTTTAATGCTTTAGACATCAGTAATTATTTAGTCAGGAAGCATACAGAGGAACTAATCCCTACCTGAGAAAGATGGGTTGTTGCAGCAATAAAACCCATTAGATCCACATGAGTTGTCTATACTTTCATAATAGAGCTCTTTTTTCCCTGTGAGCTTTATGTAATTATATGCACAGAAAAATTCAATGCAGCAGACTCACTTATGTCTGACAGACCTCATTAGGAAACAAAAGGAATTGTGTGGAAAAATTAATTCATTTTAAGGTTTCAAACACATTAAATTTGCTGGTAGATGTTAGAATACTGTTTTCTCTGGCGCATATACTCATTGTGTCTGTGTAAGTGTAAGTATATGTACAACATAGCTTAAAGAGTGTTAAGAATGCTTCTAATCTGCTAACAAAGAACATTAAAGCTAGCATATTTTTTCTATTTTCATCTATTTACTTCCAAAATTCAGAGAAGGCCTCTTCCCCTTGTTCGAAAATGAAGAAGGAAAACTCTTCTGAGAGAAACAAACAAACGTCCAGACAAAATCCCCAATCACTAGGTCTGAGATTCAGAAATTAAAAAAAGACAAAAAAACCCCAAACCAAAACCACTACAAAATCAAAACAAGATCATAAAATGGAAAACACATACTTGTATATGAGCTTTTCCTTTCTTGGTGCTGATTCACACACATGCATGTGGTTTATGACTTGGATTATAATTATGCAAATACATACATAACACTTAACTACCCCCTTGCTTTTGTCCATTTTTCTTCCTCCTATTATAGTTAAACTGTGCCTCATTTTGTACTATTAGTTTTAATCACAGTCATGAAAAATCCACAGGATACTCACAAAGTCTAAGAAAACATTATTAAAAAGGTGTGTGTGGGGGGGGGGAAGCTCATTGTGTTTGAAATTATTGATTCATCCACCTTGTCCAAGCAGCTTTTGTCAGTTTTATTACAGAGGTATCAATAGCAACACCACATTTAATGCCATATTGAGATTCTCACTCAAAGCAGCATTAAAATTTCCCATTTCATCCTTCAGTGGCTAAAATTACACTGCAAATGATGCGGCAACTCTTCAAAAGATAAGTATGTGCCGGGCGATTTACAGATGAACATTTGAAAGCAATTCCCTATTGAATATTTTTTCCCCCCAGGAGACTTACTGCACTGTCATTACCTTAATAACACAAATGAAATGATTTTTCACAAACATAACCTCGTCTTAGAAAAATCCAAACTTAAAATGCTTTTTAGGTGAATGTTTAACCACCGCAATTGATTTTGTTTCTCTTTTTTGTTGTAAAGGCCAAACAAGATCAGGTGCTGATACTTTTCAGCTGTGCCTATGTCACAAAAACACCTCTATGTTTTATTTGCATTAGTACCTGGTCACTTTCATAGCTCTGATTGTAGTTTTTTACTGTAGTCTTGTTCCAGATTGATTGTGGAAAGAAGAAATTCATGTCAGTGCTGAGAAGTCCTTAGATGTTCCCCAAACCTCTTTTACTCAAAAACCCTGGAAATTCATGTGATTCCTTAAGCCAAACAAAAACAGTATCATGAAAGGAAGGCTTCAATAAAAAGTAATAATAGTTGTGCATTTAATATTGCTTTCCTCAAGTACTTCTTCCTCTCTCAGATGTGGGATGTTCTGAGGTATCTACGCGTATGCTCCAGTGCTACGTGTATGCTCCAGCAGAAAGGCTCCAACAGCCCAGTGGGATATGCAGGTAGCCATGACAAACCAGAACAATTACAATTATCCACCAGGTCATATATTTCCCATGAACCAGTCACCACCATATTTTCAAAATCAGTTCTATTAAAAAAAACCACAAAACCAACAACAAAAGCAGTATTTAATAATGATATCCAATTTTTCAAATGAGTTACAGAGATTTTCTGTTTCAGAGTGATGGCATCTTTTGCATTATCTTCAAGTAGCAAAGAATGCTGGATAAAAGCAAAGGTTTTACACTGGCAATGTTAAAATGAATTAGAGTTATTGAATAGATCACTGTGAATAACTTAAGCAAAACCACTGTGTTTAAAAGTAATTTAAAATTACTGGTAAAAATCTTCTTGTGCCCCACCACAAAAGGGCTTTTTCCTACAGAAATGCCTTATTAGTTTTATGAAATTACAGTGAAGCATGTTTTAAGGTGATTATTGTTTCCAACCATGGATACCAAGATAATTCAAATGAAACAAATGTGGTATTGAATTTGTGCTTTCCTTTATGTTTGAAGCCCCATGGTGTTTGCCAAAATGATAAAAATTTAATACCAAAGTAATATATTCCTGCAAATATGATAGGAACTCATGGAGTTTCCAATGGTTTCTTGAACAAAAATCTTAAGTGGAGCTATGCTGTGCAAGCTGTCATTTTAAATCTCCTCGGTTTCTTTTAACAACTCAGTATGCCTACATCACTTGTTGAAACCTGAACAAGTTTCTCTCTGGGTGGTGTTCAAGATCACATAATGAAGTCTTCATTGTAGCATCTTAACATATAACAAATGGTTTGTTAGCACAAAGTGTAATGATTTTTTTCCAATATACAATGTCTTGGATGCAAACATTAAAATCAACAAAACCCCTGTTATTTTTATATTGTTATTTTGTCATAAATTTTATTTAGTTTAGACACTATTTCAGTGTGTCAGGGTGACAATTATCAGGTTGCACAGAAGCCCAACCTAAATATTTACAAGACCACAGTACGCACCGTTTTAAAGAGTAAGACGGTGATGCATACTCAGTGGTTGGAAATAAGCATGGCAGGTTGTGAACCTTAGGAGCTGTACGAGAACTCCAATTATTTAACAATTGATATTTAAGTTCACTCTTAGACAAACCCATCAGCAAGACTGCAAAAGCTATCTGGTGAGTTAGCTGTTGTCAGATCCAGCTCTGTGTTCTGTATGAAGAGTCACAAATTAAGCTTCGGACTTCTCACAGTGATCTCATACGTGGCTTCCCCCAGGAAAATGGTTCAAGACCTTCTGAAGTGAAATTACATGAGCTGAAAGACATTTAATTTTATTCACTTTATTTAATTTGCAATTGATTTGTGACCTGTAGAGGTAGTTGGATTGTGTCTTACTCTGAGATAAAGTTTTATGAGTATAAAGTAGTTAGAAATCCTGCCATGTTATTCTTTCAAGGGGTTTTAAATTTTGCACCCTGTCTAGTTCTACTTAAGCTTTGCATTATCCCAAAGGACCTACAAAGTCTAATTTAAGCAACTCAGAATCAAGGTACCTACAAAGTCTAGTTTTAAGCAACTCACAAATCAAGGCAAACAAGGATGTACTCAACTCAGTCAGTACTCCAAAGGAACCCTAAGTGTATTTTTTGTACCTATTCCCCAACAGATGCCAGTTAATTTGCCTATGAGTCTTGTGAAACTTTCCAGTAACCCAGTCTGCCTTCCAACCTATTCAAACACCACTGATTTTGAGAACAGTGAAAAAAACCCCACTCTGAAACACTAACATGAATTGGCCTTATATGATTACTAAAGTAGTTAATCATCACAAAGAAGTTTTATTTTGCTGCAATCAGGCATTCATGTTGCCAAACCCCAAATGACTCTGCTGGAAATCAGATAACATTCCATAGAGATGGTAGGGTTTTTAGTTTTATTTAAGAGAGGTAACTGCAAAGGCTGCTCTGTTTTCTGAAAATAGATATCTGCAAAACAAATTACTTTTACATTTGCATTTTACAGCCTCTCCACAGAAGTATTTTCCCTCAAAATATGTGGGTTCAGGAAAAGTAACGCATTATTAGTCCCTTTTTTGAAAACATGCTATATATATTATCTAAAAACCTCTGCTTTATTTTATAGTATAAATTTCTTCTTTGAAATGTTTAATAGTAAATACATGACAGAATTGTCACCCTATTTTGGACCTTATGATATAAACAAGGTCACTGTATAATTCAGAGCATAAAAAAGTGTGTTTTCTGATGTGGAAAAAGTTGAGCCAGTAAGGCTCAATATAGTCACACTATAAAGTTAATTGGACTGCTGGGACAAGATATTTCAGGTAAGTAGCTACAGCAGATTTTTCTTTGCCACCATGTATAGTATTTTTCTCTGAATGCATCTGATTACATTTTCTCTAAGAAAGGAATTTATGCATATACTCTCTCTAACCTATTTTATACAATATCAATGCAACATGCAAATCTTCAGCAAAAGTCTCTTGCTGGGAAATGAAGTTCACTGCAAAAGTGTAAGTTTACAAGGAATTGTGAAGGTCTTTTTCTTGTTTTCTGGACCTGTTCTTCTCAGAACTGATTACTTGAACCTTTGTTTTCTATCTGCATAAAGTGCTTTGCACGTATTCTAAGCAGCAGAACAGTTGCAAGCAGATTGATTGAGCCCAGCATGATTTCTCCTCATTTACTACTTTCAGTAATAATAATGTTCTCCTTTAAGCAGAACTATTGATTACTGGCCACATCTTTTGGTAAAATTGATTTAACTCAAACTAAGAACGATTCCTTACCAGGCATGATGGATGACTTCTATGACTGGGATTAAAACTTACAGTAATGAGATCATCAGATGATTATGATTCTTCTTGTGATACATGTTTTAAATCAGAAATGTTAGCTTAGGCTGAGTCACGTAGCCAAGCTTTATGTTTTCTTGAGCTATGCCTGTTGATCTGAACTTAGTCTTAGCTGACTTGCTTAACTTGTCAGCCTTCAGATAGCTTTATATTTTCAGTAGAGAACAGCAGAGGATGGAAATAAGAGATTTTACACATCCTGTAAGAGAATAGGAAGGATAGTTTATTCAAAAGTTTGGGGTTTTTTTCAAAGTACTGACATAGCTCTTAGAGCTTTTGCCCAAATACACCTTTGAGCAGGGTTAAAAAATATGTATAGTACCCTTTAATAAAGTCTGTAACAATCTGTACAAACACATGTTATGTACACATCAGTTCTGGCACTAATTGTTTCAATTATAATACTGGTATATTATCATGAGGTAGAATCTGGAATAAAAAAAATTACTACAAGATTGAATAGTATGCTGAATTAAAAAGTACTTCCAGCTATCAATGCTTTGCTTTAAGTAACTCCTTAAAAATGAGATGCAAATTAAAGGCCAGCTTGTGTAACAGAGCTTGGTATTAGTTCATTGATATTTTTTAATACAAAAATTCCTGTCCATGAAAGCTCTTATATAGACATTTATTTATAGGCAAACATAACCACACATCTTCACATCCACATAAATTAAAGAGGAAAACAAAGCTTTGTAATAATGGATATTTTTTAATTTATACTTCTTTTTCCCAGCTTCACTCAGATAACACATTTCAATGTTAAGACTGATATATCATGCAATGAAGGTCTAGCTCCATTGTTAGAATTGTCACACATGAAACCCACAAAGCAAACATCTTCTGAATAAGTAATATTTATTGTGTATGTCTGAACTTCTCATCTGCATTATGATCATTAATTTATCTCCCACCTACCCAATTATTTTAACTATATCAACCTCTCTTCATGTGTTAGAAAGGATCCTATTACCAAACTATTTTGTTTTTTTGCTTCCAAACTTTTATTTCCTCCACCACACCCACACACATGACATTATTGTGAGATCTAGGACAGGTATCACTCAGTCCTGAGCCTGAAAAAACAGCGTTTCTTGATCTTGCTGAGTCAACAAAGGTTTCTTTATGCCATAGGAAGGCAGTAACTGACAGGATTCTGGGCAGGTGGTAAACACAAACCAGAGGAATCACTTCACGCTGGGTACACTTGTTTGTTGTTTTTTATTATATAATGTAACTGGCATATAAAGAAAGAAATTCAAGGTGAAATGAATTCTTTCATGCTATTGGAAAATACATTTGTAGAATTAATTATCTGTTTACTAAAACTACATTCATATAAGGAAAATTCACCATTAATCCCTTGTTGTAAGGCAATATAAAATTAAATCACGTAACAACAGACATCTCAAGGTTGGGGCAGAGGCAAATATTTTCACATTTTATGTTTGATGGCAAGAAAAATGAATAGCAAAGGTACTTACTACCTTCACAAGGATGTCACTGATGACGTTCAGTAGATTCTGGCTACTAAAAGCTGACATTGCAACCTTTAGCAAATTCTGCCCTTCATCACTTCTTGATATTGAATAGTCCTCCTCTCACAGCTTTGTTTCATTTTGTTTCACGTGATTTGCAAGGTATTTAGGCCTGGGACAGTGCCTTATGAGCATGCATGCAATGCTGACCACTGCCAGATTCTGGGTTGTACTAGACACTGCAATAATACTGACTATGACTTATTACACTTCTTTCATCCATGAAAAGTGTTAAAAAATTAGTTAAATTTCTCACTGCTTTTGATACCAAATTTTTTATTATGAAAAATATGGGAAGACACCTGAAACTTGGAAACAGCTTCCTGAGATTTAAAAAAAGAACTAAAATCCCCAAAGACACAATGAAATGTTGCTTTATAAGAACACAAGTAGTGAATTATGAGGAATAGAGCACTCATTTTAAATACCCCTCTGTCAAACCAGAGAATTATTATTATTTTTTTAATTTAGGGTATACAGATGAGAACTGTTATTCCAATAAGGATGGAATGCATATAAAAAAAAGAAAACCCAGTTAAAAAGAATGGTTGTGAGAGAAAAGTTGTGTATTTAAAAAAATAAATAAATAATTGTTACTGTTTCACTGCTTAATTTCCAGTGATGTACAAAAACAGTCTACAGCTTCAGTGCTCAACAGAGTTGGAATACTTCATCTAGAACTGGTTTCCAACCAAAAAATAATGTTGTTATTATTATTATTACCATCATCATTATCATTAAGAAGTGGCTCTCATAGTTTGGACTGTCAACCCTGTGGCCATGACCATCTCTTTGTGTAGATGTTCATTCCACAGATACCTAACTGTGGATGTATAAATGCAGTATACATGTCAAAGTGTAACAGTAATGCTTAAACACCTCTCGACACTTTTGTCTTCCAATTTTGATCCTATTTCTCTATCCACATTCAGGAAAGCTGACTGTTTATAAAGCATTAAGATCATGAACTTTACCACCAGCAATTGTTCACAAGTATAATCAAAAGCAGTGATACAATAATTTAGCATCAGTAACCTCTAGGAAATTAATTTCTTGAAAAAAGTAAACCTTCCTCTTTCCCCCTTTATTTCTTCAAGAACATTATCAGATTCAAGACAACACAAGAGCTACTAAATCTTTCTTTCATAGTTGGAAACAAACATTGACTTTAACTGAAATTTGACTGGTTGCTGATGAAAATCTGAGTTTACAAATCTCATTTGAAAGGCAAAGCATTTTTCTGCCCAAAGTTAATTTTATCAGCACAAAAATTAATGTCGAAAGGAAACTGCCTTCTCTCCACAAGTCTCAGACTGCCAGAAAGCAGTGTTTATATGCATCTTCAATCCAGCTGACTTCAAAGTCTTCCAGTACAAATCCCATATTTTTACCAGAATGCTAAGCCTTCAAACCATAAAGTTGCACAGCTCAGCAAATATCTCTACTACAGTATAGTGATGTACTACAATTCCTCTGATTCCCAATTCTTCTTACCCAAGGCTAAGAGGTAATGTTACAATAAATTTTCTATGTAATTTTTAAGAGGCCCACTGCACTCAATGGTAATTTATCTTTTTATGTAAGAATAATAAGCACTGGGAGAAAAAAAAGTTGGCAGATTTAGGATTTTAAGATGTAGCCTAATTATAACTTGTTATCTACTTTTAAATGATCCTTCCTGAATAAACTAACTTACTGGGTTTATTCAACTCCTCCCTTTTGCTTTCCCTGATGATTCGTATTTTCTTAGCTATTTTACTTCAGAATTTATCTACTGATTTGCTTTTTTGCGTGTATACCATTCCTCCCTTCCTTATTCTCCCTTAACATGGACCCAATAATTTTCTAATATGACATAGCACACTATATCTTATCTCAGCATTCTGGCTATGACTCTCAAAATTAGCACCCAGGAGAAAGACAGGTGATGCAAAACATATATTTGCAGTAAGAGATACATACACACATAAAGGAATACCTGTAGAGTGCTCTCAGGGCCTACCTATAACTCCATCAAAGTTCTATAAAAAATCAGAGAGAAAAAATTCTCACCTGTCACCCTCTTACATGAAACTTCATTTCCTTCTTATTTGTTTAAAGTTACAAAACTTTTCCACACAGGCTTAACCTAAATAATTAGATTTTCCATTATAGATTCACAAGCTAAATAACTGACTACTCTTGTAAAATCAATAACAGTGAATTAATTTTTAAGTGATAAAAAGCTTTTCTGTTTTTCTTATGATGTGGAATTACATAAAATAAATGCCTAGAAATCATTCAGATTAACCTGTGTAAAAGTTTACTTTTAAACAGTAGTGTAAGCATGCCATAGGGAAGAACCACCCTCGTAATTCTGTTATAAACACCTTGTACACAAACTTTAAAAAGTCTTTACTCTTAAACCTAACCAGAGAATGGAGGGAAAACTCATTCTCTTCAAGTTATCTTATACACAGATCGAAAAAGCTGATAACCAGCTGTTGAGACACAAGTTGTAGCATCCAAGAGGTTTCTTCATGGCAAATAGCAGAAGACTGAGTATTATGTTTCATAAAGACTAGGACAATGAAATGCTTTTACTAGAAAACTAAGAAAACATTCACTGCTGATTTAGGGGGCTCAAGTTTTCCTTTTCCCTAGGGGGCAGGAAAAAAAAAGGTCTAGGAAACGTGTCATTCTGCATGCATAGAGGTATCCAATGGGATGCTCATAAAAAAACCGTTAAAGAACAACTTGTCCTATGCAGCTAAATAAAAGAGCATAAACAGGGACTCATGATGAATCACACGTGCAGACCAACGTATGTGAATTAAAAGGTGATTCTAGAACTATTAAAATATCCCATCTTTAATTTATGCAAAAAAAAACAGAACCCAAAACAACAACTGACCTACTTCAGTCTCTCCCTAGGTGGATTGGATGGTTTTTCCCTTGAACAAATGAAAAAAAAAAAAAAAAAAGAGAAGACATTAAAATTACTATCAGGCAAATATTTTTCTAATTTTTAGTATCTTGTACAAAAGAATACATCCTCCAGCTATATAATGCTGGATACCTACAAATTTGACCTAGTTTTTATAATATACTGGCAAAAAATCTTCCAGCCTGCAGGTTGCTGCATAACCTGAACCCAAAACTGCCTCAGCCAAGGGAAAGCACTCAGGCTTTGAAAAAAATATATTCCTTTCTATTTTTACTTATATTTATGCTTATTAAACTATGTCAGTGTGTGAGAATTAGTTTTCATCCATTATTTTTCTTCAGCTATGTTAGGCTAAGACAGAAACATATTCTTTCTCACTTGAGAAAAAACTCTTAGGCATTTTTTTTTAAGTAAGTGAAATAAGCTTAAGTCCTAGTGGACTGTGTGACAGCCATGAGAAGCTGCCTAAGGAGAGGAAGCAGATTAGAAGTTGGGCAACTCAGAAATGAGCAATAATTTCTTGAGTTCAAGCTTCTGTTCATAGCTAAAGCTTAGCAGCTCTAGTTTGGGGACCAGCTTTCCCTTTCTTCTGATCAAACCCTTCTTATTCAACCTCTCCAGTGCTCGGAAGTTTCCACCTGATGGCACCATAAATATCTGAAACTGGTTTTTTTGACTGAAATAAGGTGGAAAGCCCGGTACCACGGCATCAAGTATTGAGATCATTGTCACACCATACCTGCATTACACAATATTATACCCGCCTACTGGCTAGACATTAATTTTCTTAAACATTTTTGAATGTTTCTCTCTAGTCAAGAATGATCTTCAATGACTATGGTCTTATTCACGCTTTTTGGGTTTTGACCAAAATATTTTACAAGCAGAATTTTTCCTTTTCAAAGACAAATAATCTAAAGCAAGTAGTTAATCCAAATAGATGTTATTAGCCACAAGATTTTTAATAAAATGAACCAGGCAGAAACGCTTAAAGGTAAAGGTGTTATACGAATTACGCAAGAGGTCTGTTTTATCTTTTTTAAGATATAGAAGTTGCTAAAAAAATTCATTCTCTCCGAACCATTGAAGCTGTAAGATGACTAATAGCTTTATAAGTATTTTGAGCAAAAAGGAAGAAATGGAAGAATTCATAGCAGCCTTCCAGTATCTGAAGGGGGCCTACAAGTATGTCAGAAAGGGACTTTGCATCAGGGACTGTAGTAATAAGACAAAGGGCAATGGGCTTAAACTTAAAAGGTTAGATACAAGTTCAGGTTAAATATAAGGAAGAAGTTCTTTACTGTGCGGGTGGTGAGGCACTGGAACAGATTGCCCAAAGAAGTAAATGCTCCATCCTTGGCAGTGTTCAAGGCCAGGCTGCACTGAGCCTTGGGTGACATGGTCTAGTGGGAAGTGTCCCTGCCCATGACAGAAGGGTTGGAACTAGATGATCATAAGGTCCTTTCCAGCCTAAACCATTCTATGATTCTACAGTTAAACTTTTACCTGAAAATCAGGAAAACTTCAAGATTTGTGTTTATTGCTTCTAATAGTAAATCTTGCCTTATCTAAACTATATTTAGAAGTCAGACTTTATCTGAAGAATTTTTTTTCTTTTTTTTTTTTCAAAGTTTAAGAATTTAGATTTTGGAAAAATATAGAAACATGTTTTTCAAAATAAAGCATGGAAGAGTCATGTATTTACAGCAGGCTCCATACAACTTCAGAGAACTTTCATTGAAATGATGGAAGAAAGTAACTTTCACCAAAATTACTCAGTCACTTTCACTTTGTTCCTTCACGCAAATACAGCTCACCTTCCCCACTTTTCTTATTTATATTATGCTACTGTATCAATGGCTAGCTAGATCAGAAATATGAAGCATAAAATTTACTTTGATGAAAGTGGTTTGAAAGGAATCCAACAGAGTGTTTTAACCCGGTGACAGAGCATTGGATCTTCTGTCATCTTAGGATCCAGAATGAACATGTGGTCTACTATGCTATGTGAAAATCCCTCTCAGGAAGACTAGCTTTATTTGACATTACCAGATCTTTCAAGAAGGAAGTGACTTTGGAAGAAGTTGAATAAAATTTTGATCATAAAGTCTCTCAAGCTTACCTGCTCGTGTGATCTCCAAAATCAAACTACTCTGCCCCCCTCCCCAAGGTTCAGAGCATATTGACATTTCAATCTCTAATATTTTAGCCTTTATTTTTGATTAATTATATAGGCACTATATAATTAATACTACAGGTAATTTCATAGAACAAAGTATATTATAGTATTTATCGTCACGGAGGACCATGTCAGTTCCAAGTGTTTCTATCTTGTTTCTGAAAACCAACCCATACTTGTTTCCATCAAATGATGTGAGCTGCTGGAGAATATTCACATTGTGAGATATAGCACTATTTTCCCCCTCTTTTATGACATAACTCAGAGCCTTTTAGCATAGCCTACAAACATGATCCACTACAACTTCCACCTTGAAAATATTTATACAGACATGTAATGGCACAACTAAACTGAGATCTGACATTTACAGTTTCGTAGGACTGAAATGATCTCCCTGGTCCCAACTGCAATAAGCACTTGTTCTGTCTCTTTGCTAATGAGCTGTACATCTTCTCCTAGCGAGAGCTACATGTGAAAGCAAGAAAGACTTTCATATTCTTCTAAGAAGTTATTTAATTGTTTTTATTGCCTCTAGTGTGTCTGCAGGGCAGTAACTAATTTGCTTAAATGCCTGCAATGATTTGCAATATAAGAGGAAATGCCAAAATGGAAATAGGATATTCATTATCATCTTGAATATATTTACATTAATATCAGAGTTTGAATGTATGTAAAGTATAGTTTTCTAACTCAATATGCAAAGAATTATCACAATATATCAGTACAGAAAGCATAGTGACAAAAAGGTAATGTTAGTAAAATCCAGTACAGCTTATTAGAAACTCACATGCAATTTGGAACATGAGTTTAAAATAGACTCTTTCAACTACAGTTGCTCTTGAGTGATTTATTTTATTTTTGCTAATGGAACAAGGTTAAAATGACATGATGATAAGTAGTCTCAACTTTTTAATTATATATCTCCTCTCATTTTAAGCCTCCATTCTAGTATAATTTTTCTTCACTGACATACAGGGTCTGGCTAGACTGATGAAAGCAGACTCCATCTGCCAGTATTTATCAGCTGCACATTCACTGCCTGTGTCCAGGCATGGGAAGGCTGGTACCCTGGAGATTAGTGAATATATCTGGAAATACAGCTTTGTTCCTGTCATGTCAGGTCTTCTCTTCGGACTCAGGGTCCTCCTGTTCCTCACTGGATCTGAAACAAGTAACTAATGTACTCCCTTAGGTAGAATCCTCACACAGTCCTCCTTGCTAGAGGGTATATATGAGATCAGCAGCCATTAAAAATAAAAAGGGATAAAGCAGTGCCTCTGCTATGCAAAATGCAAGCACTTAACCATTTTATATATTGCCAGGACAACCCTGATTTTCTACTTAAGTAAATTAGCATATTTTCTAACTATTTTTATTAAAGAAATAATTTTGATTTTTTATGATTTATGCATAGACTTCCTCTTTTATTATCAATTTTCACTGAAATACTTTTCTTGCCGAGTTGCAAAAGACATATGTAATTTGAGGAAAAGGTTAATTCACACACATTTATGTCCTTCCAATCAAGAAGTTGAAAGAGGTTGGGAGAACAAGAGTTTCTTTACACTCCACAATTTTTTGTCCCATTTTGGGTCCCTTGGGCAGTGAGAAAACTGTTTCTTAAGTCACCCTTAGGGAACATCTTAACTATGGGAATGTAGAAATTCTGTTATGAGGTAGTGGGAATGAAATGCTATACTTTGCAAAGCCTGGGGTTACCCAAGGTTGAACTATACTGAATTTTACAGGTCATGTCATGGAGCACCTTGTCAAGTCAGTCTCTCAAAGTGTCTCCTAGGACACTGTTCTAACGTACATACATAGGAACAATCAGTGACCTAAAAATAGTAAAAATGACTGCTGTCATCCCACCCAATACAACTGCAAACTTGCAGTATGCTGTTGACATATTAGCTGTTAGAATATAAATTCCAACAGTACTCCCTGAAGTAGTATCTGCTGACTCAGGCTTCAGTCCTCTGTTGTACATGCATGCAGCATAGCTTCTCTAGAAATCAGTTCATATCTGAGAAAGTCAGAGAAGCTAAACACAACGCTACTTTCATGACTGGAAGCTCTACCTCCTTCACAAGATGATGAAATTAGTTATTAGAGCTTGTTCCACTTCTTTTTCATGTACTCCACTGAAAAAAGTTTTCCTTTCTGTGAATAAAGTGAAAAGAAGAAACATTGGATTTGTGATATTATTGCTACAGCTCATGGGAGTTGCAGTTCAGAAAACAGCCACAAAGATGTGAACAATTGTTTACCAGATGGACAAACATCTCTCGATGTACAATGAGTTATGGGAGATAGATACACTAGATTGCAATGCTGGAATAAAACTGAAATAGTTGTGTAAGAGAACATGAAGACCAGCATAAATACATACATTACATTTGCTTATGTATATATAAACACTGCTTTCCCCAATCAGCAAAACTTTCATCAATTTTGTGAAACTGAGGATTTGTTTTGATTATTCAGTTTGGTTTTATGTTTATACTCATGTTTTTCTTAAGAAAAAAAAAAGTTTATCTCTGAATCTAGTCTTTAAATTTCAATGAAACCTTGCACTTGGCTTTGTTGAACCTCATAAAGTTCATGTGGGCCCCCTTCATGAGCTTGTCCAGGTCCTTCACGCTGGCATCCCATCCCTCAAGCATGCCAAGCAAAACACTTAATTTGGTTTCATCTGCAAACATACTGAAGGTGCAGTTGATCCCACTGCCTATGTCATTGGTGAAAATATTAAACAATACTGGTCCCAGTACAGACCCCTGAGGGGCATAATGATTTAATGATTTAATTACGATACATATGAGAATTAAGTTACTTTGGTGTACAAGTAACTACTAAAAAAAAAATCTTACAAAAGTGTAAAAAATACCATTTTTGGCTCATAAAAAAACTTCATTTATTCATTTTTCAAACAATATATTTAGAACATATAAGACAAGTCAATTTATTTTAAATTTTTTTTCTGTGAAAAAGCAATCTTATTCTTAACAGAGAGACACATCTAACAGCAGCAATAGTAGCAATTTCAGATGTCAACAGACACTTGTCATTATTAGCTACATAATTTCAGTTATTTAAATTCAGATGTTCTTGACCTAGTTTGCTTTTATTTTTGACCTAAATAAGTCAAATATCTAGCAAAAAGCTGACATGCTTCTACAGAGATTGACATCATTAAACATACGATGAAATGAATATAACATGCATATATTTATTTATATGCTGCCACCCTGCTTGAGTATAGAAACTGAATCAAATGAGGAAGGTAGACAAAAAGGCAAAGATGACATTCTTCACATTGTATCAAGAAGGACATGAAACAAACAGCCTGACAATTTGCTCAGATGGCAAATTTTACTTGAATGGAAAGGAACACTACAACCATAAAGATGCTGGTCTGAAAAGCAATAGAAGAAAAGAGAGGAGCACTGAGGCTGAATTACAAATAGTTCATTGCAAGGCAAAGTCAGACTGTCCAAGGAAGAGAGAGGGTTAATTGGGCTCAAAGTAACTGTCAAAAGCAGGCAAGGAAGGATCTCAATTTAGGTAAGATTCATAAGTATTCTCTGGGTTTTGGTTTTAATCTCTTTATTCCTGAGGTTATATAACTTGGGATGAAAGAATAAACCATACTTTATGCGCTAAAATCTTGTGGGTGGTTGGTTGTTGAAAAACTGTTTCATCATACAGTTGTTTTTTTGAAGGCTCATGGCCCAAAACTGATTTCGCCTCAGCCTAAGGGGTTTTAAAATCAGCAAGATTTCAGCCTAGCAATGCATTCAAAAGCAGCTAGGTCATATGGCTTCTACTCAAGAATGAGGAGCAGAAAACAAGATTTGTCATTAGAAGGTGCACTCAAGAGTAATTAAAACAAATTTAAAGCATAGCCCGCTCTGGTACTATAACATCTGCTTTGTACTAGTATGTATTTGAAGTAACAGTTGGTCTTTGCTCTTTATGGCTTTCATTATGAAGTGAACCTTAAGAACCAATTCCTAAATATTACTAGTTTGGATTCCTAAGCACGCTCAGTTATAAACCTTCTCATGCCCAGAAGGGATTACTATTTTCTTATTATGCGTAAAATGTAAATATGGAGGGTGCTACCATTTTTTGCCAAGAAAGGATGTTTTAAGAGAGATTCATGTATGATTTGCATTGCACATCACAGCTGCAACTCTAAAGCAGTAACAAACTCACAAATTTTAAAACTTTTGCTAAAACAAGGTAGGAATAAGATGTTATTTAACCACATGTGTTAATGTGGGATAAAGCTTAATATTATGATATAATGCTAGCTGTTGTCGGATGGGTCTAAATTGATATGCATTTTTAAGCAGCTTCTAAGCAGCATTTGTTATGCATCTTTTGTCTGCTTTGAAAAACAACAAATGTGTTTTCTTAAACTAAGAAAACCTACTGAACAAATGGCAACTTTGTAGAAAGCTTTATTGTTTTAGAATATGCTTGTCATCAACCTATATAACTTAAATAACAGTTTCACACATTTTTGAAAAGTAATAAATGCAAATGTGATCTCTTGAAATATGGGGGACAGTAAGATATCTCTGCTAAGGAGTCACAGTTCAGTTTTCAAAATACAAAATGTTTAAAGAACAGAAAGGCAGGAAAAGGAAAACGAGGTCATTTTAAACTGATTTAGTTAGAACTTTATTTTATACTCACTGAACTTCACAGCAAACTCTCACTGGCATCACTTTTGCTGGATTAGATATTAAGTGACACCTTTACACTGTGCAGTTAGGCTGCCAAAGCCAGTGTTATTTCCTTTTAATCATTATTTTGTTATTTCTGATCACTTCCTATTGTTATTCCTTAATTTTCAATAATAGTGTCCCAATTTTTAAATTGCTGAGTGACAGGGACTTAGTTTTAGATAGTATTACTATGCATCAGTTACCAGCTCATCTGTTCCACTTTTTCCATTACATTCAGTACATCATCATCACACAGAGTTTCAGACAAATATTTTATTTCTTGCCCAAAATCTGTGTTGGAATGTAATTTCATAATGATAGACTGATCTAAAGCTTTCTTGGTTTTGTTTTCCTTCCCCTGAAACAAAGAATCATATCTGGGTGGAAAAGTGTTCCCCTCACAGACTGCCTTGGTGAAACTTCCTATGGTCTCTAATAAATTCAATACTTTTGCTGATACATTTTGATAAAGTAAATATACTCATTAGTAATTTGAGAAAGAAAATCAACAAAAAAGATCTGGTAACAGATTTTATACATGATGCAGTTCAGATGCAATTCAAAGAGCTTTCAACCTAATTTTTGTTAGTTTTGTGTGCTCATCCACAGAGAAGATCAGGTTTGAGATCATCTAAGGAATCTGAAAGTGTACAAGTCCATGGGACCTGACAAGGTCCTGAGGTAACTGGCAGATGAAGTTGCTAAGTTGCTGTCCATTGTATTTGAGAAGTCATGATAGTCCAGTGAATTTCCTGCTGACTGGAAAAGAGGAACTATAAACCCCATTTTTAAAAGGAGAAAAAAGGAAGACCCAGGGAACTACAGGCCAGTTAGTCTTACATCAGTGCCTGGCAAAATCATGGAGCAGATACTCCTGGGAGCTGTGCCAAGTCATGTGGACAATAAGGGGGTGATAGCCCTCAGAAAAACACTACAGGAAGCCAACAGAAAAAGAGAACACAAGATTTAAGTTATATCTGAAACCAGTCTAGAAAATACTCTAGAGTCTCATCTGGTCCTAAATTCTGTCATCTTTTTAGATAGATAAAACTGGTTAAAAATCTAATTTATTTTCAGGAATATGTAACATTAAGTGGATGTGTATGAGCACTGTTTCAAAAGAACACAGTGATTTCATTAATAAATACATGGCCTTAGGTAATTGACCAAATTCTTTCCTGAGTTACACTTAATATGCAGGGCAACTTTCAAATAAGCTGAATATGGGTTTTGGATATTGCCTGTATACTATAATGTATGGATATCTAATTTAGTTAGGAAACAATTGTTGTTAATTTGAAGAAAATAATAGTCTGAAGAGACAACGATAAGCAGAGCACATGCAATGAGGAAAATGTTGTAGACGGTTTTAGACAATTTGTCATCCTTACCTAAGTTTTTTGATCAATGAAACAGCTGAACAAATAAGGAAAAAAGCAGTTACTACTTATCAAGTGCATTGGTGTGAAAAGCTATGAAAACAAGTATTATGCACGTAGATTTCATTTTTCTGCAAAAATAGATAGAAAGAAATAGCTAATATATAAGCATTTGCTAACACAAATGAAGTAAAGCACAGAAAGAGCACAAAATTTCTTCAGTGTAGCTGGTAGTATTAAGATCTGATCATAAATTACAAAGCTATATATACATACTGCTACTACAGCACCTTCTCTTGAAATCTAACACCCAACAGCCATTATTGAATTTAACTTGTTAAAACGAGACATTTAATAGATGCAGAAAGTAGACTGTAGGAAATACTATGCTGAGTATTTTGTTAAATCAACCCCTTACTTCACGTCACTCGGTCTAGTACAGAACTCCCAAACTGAAGACATCACAAAGTATTCCAGTGACCTCACAGCACTGCACTTAGTAAGCAAGCTGTGATTTACTACACTGATTATTGTCATCAAAATACAAAATTCTTAGAAGTCTTGCAAGTCAAATGTCCTTACACCATTAAATCTCAAGATGTTTTTAATAGTACCATACTTAGCAGCAAAGACTCTAAATAGAAAATGCTTCCAAACTCTCTGCTGTCAAATAATCAGTGCTTCAAAAGATTGACTGCATATCTACAGTACAAGGAAATAAAAATTTTAAACTTTTAGGAAGAAATTGAAAAAAACAGCTCTTCAAGAGCTAGAAAATTTGCAACGCTTTTTGTTTTTACCATGTTTTACAAAAATCTCCCTACTGGGGATACTGCAAGTGAGCAGACATATAGAGTCATTACTATAGTCAATACACTAGATTTTAGAAACTGAAATTTGTCTATTAAAGTTAGGGAAAGATGTCTGGATGTGTGCTGTAACATAAGAGATTTGCAGACGGGTTGTGTAGGATTGCATCAAACTTCACACATTCGATGGAGTTCACAGAGGTGGTAAATGGCTTTTAGAGGAATTTTTAAATGGGGAAGAAATATGAATAGCAGCCTTCCACTGATGTAGACAGCCAAAAATTTTCTAATGGTGTTGCATGTGGTTCTCTGTTTTAACACAATGGAAAAAATAAAATAAAATCTTGGACTTCAGGATGCACATCAGAAGTACTCAGTTTCCTCAGCAAAGAGAGGCCCCCCTTTTCTGTCTTGAACTCATCTTCCAGTACCACATAACATAGGGAGCTTACTTGCATATATGTTCATTATCCACCATGCATTTATTTCTATGATAACTTCACTGGCACTCAAAGTCTTATTATTTTCTCTCCAATTTAGTTTGTACTCTTTCCCCATTATATTCCTTTATGGAAGTTCATTCTAGTCTAAGACTGTGGAACAAGAAAGATTTACTCCACCACATTTTCTTACTGTGAAAATGTCTTTTCCTAAATATAATTTTTGTTCACACCAAGTGAAAAAGTTTTGCAACCCAAGTTTTATTTTAAAAGCATTAAAGCAAGATAATACAGTTGGAAATAAAGAGTCAAAGAAAAAAACATCTCACAGAATGCCACGATGCCGAGGACACTTGTACGATTATACAGAAACTTCAGTTTTCATCTGTTCTGCTAAATTCTGTGCATGAGTTTTAAAACAAGAAACTTCTCTCATGCGTGTCACTGTAAGAAGGAACAGTAATAACACCCACCCTAATTCAGCAACTTTTTACATGTTCAGGTCCATCCCACACTTGCTTAGATCTCCCTTGACTCTTAGAAGTGCTTAGCATGGATATTGCATCTTATATATGCTCAGTTAACTACAAGTCCAGAGCCTTTGCCAGTACAATTCTTCAAAGACATCAAGAAAAAGAAATTCTTGTACTGGCAGAAATCCCAAAAATTTCCCTTGAAACAGGATTTCACCCAAAATGTGGCAGTTAGTAGGTTAAAGAGCAATGTTTTAAGTTTCACTCACATCATTCTATGTTGGTAACACGCCAGTCCAAAATAGTTGCATAAGCTCAAGTTAAATGCTTTAACTTTCTGATACCAAAACACAGTACTAGCAAGATGTCCTGTGAAGTCTCAAACTGTCTTCTAATGGTCTGAGATCACTCTTGTTGAAAAAAATGAGGAAAGAAATAAAACAGGCATACTAAAATGTAAATGTAAAAGGTGGCACTAAAGTGCCACTGTATTTTATTCACCATAATATCTTTATATCTAAACACCTTATTTTGATTTTATTTTGAACATAGAACAAAATGTCACGTCTCGTTGTAAAAAGTATTATGAGACATTTCCATAAAGCAAAATGAGCGATCTCCAAACACCACTGTTGCATCAAAAGGAACAAAAAAAAAAAAACAACAACCAAACAAAAGTGGCAGTAAAGGTCTTCTTGTTTTAATGGTTTCCCTTAAAGGCATAGGCAACGAAGAAAATTTATTACATGGCATAGGTGGATGTGAATAACTTCTCACATTGTTGTACATATAAGAGTTTCTCTCAGGATTATTCAGGAAAGGAAACTGAGGAGAAGAAAACTTCAGTGATTTCCAGACAGATATTCATTATAGCTGTGTCTAACTTGTATTCTGAACTGTAGAATAAATTAGCAACTTTAGGTGATGTTACAAAAAATGATGGCCAAAGATATGCAAGCTCTTACATACAGTTGATACATGTGCTATAATGAACAGTGACAGATAAGATTTTTCCTTACAGTGCAGAACATCTGAATTCAGTACAGTGATATCTACCGTTTTGAAAAAAAGCACAAACACTGCCCTTCAAACAAAACTGATTTTTATTTCTGAAGATACGAAAGATAGCTTATCAACATTTTATCATAAAAAAAAACATGGATCCAAAGACCACCACTTAACCATGTCACTGAGGGCCTCAGGGGTGGAATCACCTCAATGGTGGACAGTGATTCCCCCACTTCCCTGGGGAGCCTGTTCCAGTATCTGATCACCTTCGTGGGTGAAGAAGTTTTCCTAATATCCAGTCTAAATCTCCCCTGGTACAGCTTAAGGCCATTACTTCTTGTCCTATCACTTGTTATTTGAAAGAAGATGCTACCCCCCGCCCACTACAACCTACTTTCAGGTAGTCATAGAGAATGATAAGGTCCTCCACGAGCTTTCTCTTCTCTTCCCTCAGCTGTTCCTTATCAGACTTGGTCTCCAGATCCTTCACCAGCTTCGCTGACCTTTTCTGGACCCACTCCAGCACCTCAATGTCTCTCTTGTAGCGAGGGGCCCAGAACTGAACACAATATTTGAGACACAGCCTCACCAGTGCTGAGTACATGGGTGTGACCACTGCCTTGGCCCTGCTAGACACACTGTTTCTGATACAAGCCAGGATGCCGCTGGCCTCCTTGGCTGCCTGGGCACAAGCTGGCTCATGTTTAGCAGCTGTCAATCAGCACCCCCAGGTCCTTTTGCACCAAAAAGCTTTCTGGCCACTCTTCCCCACTTGTGTAGAATTGCATGGGGTCGTTGGACCCAAACATAGGACCCAGAACTTTGCCTTGTTGAACCTCATAAGTTTGGCCACAGCCTGTCCAGATCCCTCTTCAGAGCCTTCCTATCCTGCAGATCAACACTCCCAGGCAGCTTGACGTCATCTGCAAATTTACTGAGGGTGCACTTGAACCTCTCATCCAGCTCATCAGTGAAGATACTAAACAATACTGACCCTAACACCAAGCCCTGCGGAACACCACTAGTGACTGTCACCAAGTAGGTGTGATAGCATTTACCACCACTTTTCGGACTCAGTCATCCAGCCAGTTTTTAACCCATCAAATACACCCATCCAGGCCATGAGAAGCTAATTTCTCCAGGAGAAAACTGTAGGACACAGTGTCAAATGCGTTACTGACATACAAATAGACAACGTCCACAGCCTTTCCCTCATCAGCCAGGCAGGTCATCTTATCGAAGAAGATCAGATTGGTCAAGCAGGAAAAAAGGTGTGCTACTTCCACCCCTCCAAAAAAATTATGGATTCGGGGTGAGGGGACTGGGTTGTTGTTTTCTATGACCATAATTTCCAAAATAGTATTAGGAACCTATGACATAAAAAAAAAAAATAAAAAAAAAATCACTAAACTAGAACAAAGTTGTTAACTTCTAGCGATTGCTACCTAAATGCAGTCTGCTTCCCAGCAGCTCATTAACTGCAACTTTATGACTTTGCAAGGGCTCAGAACTTTTCTCCACAGGATACCATAAAGATGATATGCAGATCAACACTACTGAAATGGCAGAAAAAAAAGATCACTTGTTTGAATCTCTTTTACTCCTCAGTCAAGTGGAATAAAAGAGATCCAAACAAGTCGTTCATTTCACCATTGCCAATATAACAAAAAACTAGACTTCCGTGATTTACAATTTTCTCGCAATTTTCCTGTAAAAACAACATGCAGTTGATCAATCACACACACAGAAAATATGGAGGAAAGCAAATCAGACTAGATGGCTTTATTGCCCAGTGGCTTCTTAAGAAAACTGGAGACAATAACAGTACTGGCAGAACCCCTGCCTGCACACATATACAAGTTCATCTCATTAGGATGGGAAGTTCAAAACAAAACTGGGTTCCATTTCTCAGTTGTTGATAGCCAAGGCCTCAGTTAAATTAGAAATCATTGTACTTATTAAAATATTATGTTTATCATACACAAAGTATTCTGTTTGGCACACATTATTTAGTAAATATTTTTCTGCATGCTAAAAATTCTTTAGAAAACTGACAGAAATGTCTGTTTTCAAATAACGTTTGAAACATGGGGAGTCAATCCAGATTTTAGATACGTAAAAAATTTAAAAGCAGAAATCCAGGAGTTAAGTGCTCCTAAATCTAAGGACAAAAACCACAACCCAAAATCTAAATTATTATGGATAATAACAGAAACTGTATGGATACATAATCTATAATGGAATCTAACTATAGTCCATGTCAGCAGAGTAAATTACTTTAATGCAAATTGAACTGACAATATTTTTTCTGATAAAGAATTAAAATTAATATTGTAATCATAGCAATAATTGCATGTAATTTGCATACATATTAGTCGTTTCCCAAGCATGTTTTATTGACTAAAAGTAGAGGGGTTTTTTAATTGTAAATATGCATACATATGTGTATGTGTATAGGTATATGTACACATAAAACTCCCTTAGCAGAAATATGTTAACAAAAAGTATATGAAAATTTGTAATTAAAAAGTTCATTGTTAAGAATATAATTATGCAAAAAAATCCCTAAAAGTAATATTACAAGCATCATTAAACAGGAATCCCTAACTATATAAAAAAGAAAAAGTACTTATATTTGCAAGGTTACAAATGAATATATTCTGGTAAGGTTGTATTATATTCTCACAGGGAAGAAAGACCTTACATGCATTTTTTTATAAACAGAAGTGAAACAAAGGTATTAAATTGGCTGTTATAATCTTCCCTTTCTTCTTGTAATATTGTAGCTAATGCTCCAGATACAGACCTCTATGCAATTACAGTGTCAGCTGGCTGTAATCTGGGTGAAATAGATAATCTTGGTTCACTTCTATTACAGACTAAAATATACTTTTTCCTTTTCTATTTTTTTTATGATGCTCTATGTCATCTAAAGAAAATAATTTGATCATATAAGAATGAAAATGAGTATGAAACATAAGGTATGGCAAATGAAACAGACAAGTTCCTAATTGATGAATATTTTAAAATGGCATGACTATCCAAGCAATGTCTTTCACAATTTCCATGACTCTTCATATTTCTTACATTTCCTTTTTTCTTTTTATGGCTTTTTTTTTCCTACCATGTCTTTATTACTAAAACAAAATCCACACAAAACAAACAAACAAACCCAAAAACCAAAACCACAAAAAAAAAAAAAAAAACCCACACCCAAACCCAGAACCCAAACTGTATTTTCATAAGCAGAGGTTTTTTTTAATGTCAGTCTTACACTCTTTGTGTAAGTACTGAGTGCTTGTCAGCAAGTTATTTTCATGAGACTTCATCTGCATATACCAACTACAGATAAGAGAATTAATTATGCTCTGAAATGTTGCCTTTGTAAGCCAAATATCAATTATTTAGATATTGACTAAATCTGTGCATTTTATGGGAGATACCTGAAGCAAAAACTTGAAAAGGGGGGTCATGAACCCAGTCGCTTACATACTCCTGATGTTAGGATAGAACCACTGTAGTCTGCTGTAGGTTAAAGGTGCTGAATAAAAGTTTAATTCTATTGAAATCACAACAGGCTTTCAAATATTAAATTTCCAATAACTTAATCATTCTAACTTCATCTTCTGTCTTTGATCTTTAGACTCTCACACACTTCCTCACTACAGATTTCAGAATAGTTCTGGGGTTGCAAGACCAACATAACAACAGAAGAGAAGCACATTCAGTTTCTTTGGTTATTTTAGCACATGACTCCTTACTACTTGGAGACAAGCTGTCTCTGTTAAGATGTTGCTGCCCAGGTGCAGAATCTGGTGGTGAAGGTACACCATGTAGATTCTCATGGATCAGTTGGGCCACTGATGTGCAATTGCTAAACAATTCCATTGTATACCTCCCAAAGTACAGAGGTGATGACCACACTGGGAATGCAAGCCAGACCAGTTTCATGATCAATGAGTCTATTGTATTAGAAGTCATTACCATGAAGTACAAGAACCTTAGCCCAGGTCCCTGAGCCAATAAACACTAAAACAACAAATACTGGCTGTAAGTAAGGTATGACATGCTGAAACTCTGAGATCAAGAGCAACAACTCTGAGAGCCAATAAATCAGCACTGTGTTGAGTGACTATATATCCAAAACAAGGAATGCTTATCACAAATACGATTAGATACACTGTTCAGATCTACTGTTATCTCAACCCTTTGTGCCCCACGTTGGCTGCCACAAAGAACTGTCATGGTTTAAGCCCAGACAGCAACCCAGAACCATGCAGCCATTTGCTCACTCCCCATCTTCTTCCTCCCCCCACCACACACCCAAAGTGATGTGGAGGAGAATCAATAGAACGTAACTCCCACAGGTTGAGGTAAGAAGAGTCCAGTAACTAAGGTATAACACAAAACCACTGCTGATGCCACCAATAATAATAATGATAAGGGAAATAACAAGGGGAGAGAATCCAGTTGCTTATCACCGACCGACTGATACCCAGCCCGACCCAAGCAGCGATCGGCCTTCTGGGTAACTCCCCTAAGTTTATATACTGGGCGCGACGTGATGTGGTATGGAATACCATTTGGCTAGTTTGGGTCAGGCGTCCTGTCTGTGCTTCCTCCTGGTTTCCCTTCCTCCCCAGCAAAGCAGGAGACTGAGAAAGTCCTTGATTGGAGTAAACATTACTGAGCAACAACTAAAACCATCAGTGTTATCAGCGTTGTTCCCAGGTTAAACAGAGCACTGCACCATCTACTAAGAAGGAGAAAAAAATGACTGCTACTTGCTGAATCCAGGACAAAGAAGAAAAAAACCCTATGAATTTCTTGTGTCTAACACAAATAGCTATAAACTTTCCAGAAATAACTGAGATGGCATAACACCCGGCTGGAAAAGCACTCAATCTTGACTAAATTTCCCAACACAATGATAAAGAAAATTTTGGAATTTATTCTTTTCTGGAAAACAGATGGTATTAATTGACTTTAACCCTTTTATCAAATGTCTCTAAAATGTTCATTGTGCAAAGGAAGCAATCAGAAATAGCAATTTGGAGTTCATTACAGCCTAATTGCCATATTTCTTAGCGTGACTTTTCAGGTAAATTGCAAAGCCTGGTAGGTTGGTATGCACAGAAATGAGTGCAATCATGATATCACATTTTTATTTAAGCTAATACACGTGATTGATATAAGGACCACACATCACAAAAACTTTACCACATGGGTACAAATTTAAAAAAATAAGTATCTTGTCACAGTGCATTCAATACAACTGAAATTGGGGTTTAGTAATATGTTTCAAATATATAGAGAATTCTGGAAATAATAAATTGATTAGGTTTTGTAAATGTTTAAGAAACTGAAATGCTAGAGGATTCGCTTACTTAATTCTGAATGTTTAAGGGAATCTATTGCTATCCAGTCTCCCACAACAGAGAATACAGATTTCTTCCCCTCCCTGCCAATCATAAACAAGAAAATGTTAGGGCCTAGGATTATAAATTTAATGTTACAATTCTAAATACTTTTCCATTACTTTCTGCCACTGCCAAAATATACTGGGATGACATTTATCTAGAGGAGACAGATATAATGGAGGTTGACCAAGATGTGTTTCAGAAGGAAACCTGAAGTTCAGTATGTAACAAAAAAGTACGTCTGAAGCAGAAAGAATAAGTCAAAATATTTTATATATTTGATTGACAGGAAAACACAAAAGAAGTCTTCAAATGGTAATGTCAGACTATTTTATAACATACTTATAAACTTTTGTTACACTTACATTGTGTTTTATATTTGAAAACCCTTGTTTTGAGACAGTTGTGATATTTAGTGATTATTATGTCTGATGAAAGAAAACCTGGTGATTTGGTGGAAAGCTTTTTTTTTTTTTCTTTAATATAGAGGAATTATATGGATTCTTCAAGTTTGATTTTAAATTTAGTGTTTTCTTTTCAGAGCACTGTTCCAAAGCTTTTAATGCTTAGAATATTTGTCAGTTCTAACACATTTATGATCAATTTATACATATTTGATGCTGTATCAGCACTGCCTTTTAAAATTATTTCCTTCTTCCATAATGTTCATGTTCTGAACAGCAAATCACATAAATATTTAACCTTTAAGAAGTCTAACTTGACTATTTCTTTTCATACAGAGCCCTGATTAGTCCTCTTAAGCTATTAAGTTAATATTTTTGATTCTGAAAACCTTCAATTGTACATAATGTTCCACATAAGACTTTGCTAAATTTAAACTTATTCTATATAGAATTCTACAGTACCCATCTTTCTATCATGGAAAAAATATAGCAACATCTATGCTAGAAAAAACAATTCATGCAGTCTAACTTATAAAATTAACAATTTAGTATCATCTTCAAATAAAACCCTAAATAAGACTGGAAGACCAGTGCAAGGAAGTGAAGATTTCTCAGAATATAGCATCTTCCCTGAACATGTGAAACTGTGTCTTATATTTTTGTCTTAACTTAGAAGCCACAGGAAATGTTATGAAACCTGGCTGAGTTGAAGATGTCCTTGACCATGGCAAAGAGGTTGGAACTAGATGATCTTTAAGGTCCCTTCTAACCCAAACCAATTTATGATTCTATGAATATTTTGCTTGTCTGTTTATTTTGAACTGTTAAAAACATATTTGGTTGTCATGGGAGAAAAAAACACAACAAAACACAACAAAAAACCCTAAAAAAATGCTACCTTTTTGTGGTTTTCATAAATTGTACTACACAGACTGTATATCTCTGTGTCAGATTTTAACTCATCTTTAAAAAAAACTGCAAGAATTTGTTACAGAATTTTGGTAGGCTTAACCAAAGCTTTGGTTAAGTGGTTCTTTAGCTTAACTATATTGTAATGCAGTACAATGCAAATGACTGAGTCAGATCAGATTAAAAAATACAGGTGTCCAAGCCTTTTTCGTTTTTCTTTGGGGTTTTTTGCTTGTTTGGGAGTTATAAATCACCAGAGACATTTATTATCTGTTTTGTGACTAAAGATAATGAGAAAACTAAGGGTGGAAAAAAGAGGAGACAAAAACAAACAAACAAACAAAAAAGTAAAAAGGGGGCGGGTGAAAAAAAAATTGTAGTATCTTGTTTATCTTTTCAAAGCAGTAAAAAAGCATTATTGATTGGATTAAAAAAAAAAGTTAACAAAAGCTACTGAAAAGTTCCAAGATTTACATAATCTTTAAGCATAATTAAGGTCTAACATTTTCCATGTTCTTGTAAAAAAAAAAAATAGGCCTGATTATTTCATGAAATATATATTTGCATTGACATGTTATGCTTAACCTCATAAAAACTTCTTAGTCTTAGGAGAATTTATAATTTCTTACTTTAGAAACACCTCTAAGGATGAAATCATAGCTGGCACTAATATCATAGTATGCCACAGATATTTTCCGTTTCACAGTTTAAGAGACCTTGACACAAGACAGCAACAAAATTCATTAAGACTCTAGGAAAGAACAGAAATTATATTCTCAGTATCATCCAAAGGCCATTACTCAGAAACATGTTCCTAAAGCTATTTCCAGAAGAAGGTAGAGAAAATGTTTCAAAGATCTGAATTTATCATCCATCATGCAATATTTTTATTATGTTCTATTCAAAAGACCTTTGGAGTCCTTTCAAATTACTAGGTTAAATTTGTCCTGTCACAGCTGTCTCGGTCTTATACAGAAACTTTCTTCAATATATATCATTGCCCAAACATTGGAAGAAGATATTCAAGGGAATCCACATAATCGCTAATGCTATACTTACTGTGTGACACCACTGAGTCTTAAAGTTGGAGGTTTATGGAGTAAATACTGACATACTATTTCAAAACACTACTTAAATGCTGTGCTGTTCTGACAGTTCTGAAAACACTGTGTACGAATGTCTGGTGTAAAGGAGTAGTCAGCCACTTCTGCCATCCCTGCAGAGTTTCTTAATTCAAACATTACATTATTGTTTAAATAAATAACTCACAAATACTTATTTTGCAACAAAAACTTGACCAGAATAGCATGTGGCATGCAGTTACCAATTAACGTAACTTTGTTTTTTAAGATTTCTGATTTCTAGGGTTGGGCTTTTTAAAACATTTAAGCTAGCATTTTTCTTTCTTCAATAACAGTTGTGATGTACTGTGTGTATGTATAGCTTTCAGGTTTTTTTGTCAGAATAAGTGGTTTATGATCATATTCAAGATAAAAATAATAAAAAAGTACTTAAAAAAAAACAACACCAAAACCAACAAAATCCAAAGTACTTGTCTGTGTTAGAATATTAGGTACGGTAAACTAAAATATTTTTGTTGATACTTCCTAGCTTAAAACTAACTGTTTACATTTCTGTCTTCTAAATGCCTCCCACAAAACACAGCTTGATCTGCAGACACCTGACGTTTGTTATAAATATCTAATGAGAGTAAATGCACCAGGATAAATCATGGTGAGAAGCCCCTGTATTTACTTCAGCTTCTGTCAAGATCTGAAACCCAAATGTGGACACAGTTCACACATTTTATGCTACAAAAGTGTTGTAAAGAATTAAATTTTTACTGTGCAAGTGATAAAAAAAAATAATAAAAATTGAAAAGTCATAAGCAACCCCTTCCAAAAAGTAATGCAAAAGTTTAGCAATGTTTATATGCCATAAACAATCATACTGCACTGTCTTTCTAGTTCTCCAGAGAGCTTTTTTTTTTTTTAATTAGGCAAAACAACGCTAAACATCAATTTTGGGTTGTTGTACATGAAACTGACCTTTCTGGTTTGTTCAAGTAAGCTGATCTGCTGTGATCATAAGATATTAACATGTTAGCATTTATTATCCAGGTGTCAAGGGACTAAAAAGAAAAATAAAAAAATTATGATCCCCCAATTGTAGCAAAGTTATTACTGAAATTTAAAACCATGTCGGGGGGGAGGGGTTTTAATTTGATGTTCTTTTGTTTTGGTAGGGTTTTATTTGTTTGGTTTTTTTTTTCTTTTTCTTTTTCTTTCTTAATTAGAAGTTTATCAAACTGAACACTCCTCACTTGTAGAAAGAAAAAAGGACCTCTGATTAGCGCCTCAGGGCATTTCAATAGTGCTGTGCACTCAGGACCTTTATTAACAAGGCAGACAAACACAAATGATTCATATAAATACCTGAACAAATCTTTGAGTTTGTACCTGCACTTCTGAAAAATGTGGAGCAAAGCTCTACCTTGGAAGAAGTCTTGCCATGAAGCTCCCTATGACCCACAGTTTCACCTCTTTTAATTTTAATGAAATTAATTAAGATACTGAAAGTATACAAAATAGTTTTTTTAAGCAAATGTCATACGAACCTTATGGATCATATCTTCATAAATCTAAAAGGGAGACAAGAAATATTTCTCTAATTTGATTGCTAATTTTGAAATATAAAATTCTGAATCACATTTTTGTGAGAATCTGTTTCTTCAGGACAAGCATGGACAGGACTTACCTAAATAAGATATAAAGTGACCATTATCCATTATTAGGTATCAGTTAAAAAATAGTGTAGCACCTGCTGAATTCAATTAAAAGATGTGAAATTCACTTTTCATACATTTTTAGGAAAAAACCTGTCCTATATCACTTCATCTCTCTGTGAGAAAATCAGTGTCTTCCTAACTCTATCTTCGTACACAAACCCCAAGAGCAACTCTTTTCTCTAGGTTTATTCAATTATATCTTTCTGAAAACTTCTAAAACAAAACTTTATCATAACACAGTCCTCTTCAGAACCAACAAAAGAAATTATTCAAATACATAATAAAATGCCATATTTACTCTTATGCCAACTAGTATTTTTGACAACAAAGTGCACATAGGAGGTGAGCTGAACAAGAACAGTAGTCGCCTACTGTACATCTTCCCATTAATGTGATTACTGAACAGGTATGTTTGGCAACAAAAATAAAATAAAACAAATTTTCAGCTTGAATTTCAGTTCTGGCTATTCAAATATCCCTGGAACCTTTCTGACAGGTTCAGTTTTCATTGACCAGGATAGCAGCCAAGCCACATTTTTTTTTTTCTCTCCCCCGCCCCCAAACCCACTGCCCCTGTTTTTATTTATTAATTAAATTATTTTTAAAGGTGAGAGTGTAGTGTTCCTGGTACCCCCACCTTTAACTGCCCAACTGGACTGACCTGCAAAGAGTGAAAGTGATCTCTGAGAGCTGCTGCTGCTAAGCTATGAACAGGAGATGACGATGGTCATAGCAAGTTTCTGGAGATGAAGAAATTAGATTCTTACATGACAAAGGTGGTACATTTACTTTTAAAGTGGTGAACATAATTATGTGAATGCTTGTTATTTCAATTCACTGATATGAATAAAAAAAAGGGTTGATGATCTACAAAAATTACACTTATTAACTATCCTATTGACCTACTACACTCTGCTGGGCAAGATTCATCCCTCTCATAACTCAAGCACATAAGAATGACCTGTTATCCTTTTTTAGCACCTTGGAACTATTAGACCGTAAAAATCAGATCCAAAAATCAGAGTACGTGTGTAAAGCAGAGAGTATAAGAAAGACTATGCATTAATTACAAAGTAATAACCCAGCAACTGTTGAAGTCCAGTTGACATCCAAGATAATTCTGAGGAAACTTCCTATATCAGGTTGGAGTAGATATTAATATCATATACTTATAGGGTGGTCATGCTTTCACTATGCGGATATCAACAATAAAGGAAATACTAAATTTTATTTTAAAATATGCAATTATTTCTATTGAAAATTGGCAGCTGCCAGCATTCCAGAAAATGAGACTCTTTCTTTCTTTACCACCATAGGAGCATTTAGCTGCTGAGAGGCCTGATAAATCTATCTCTAAATCACTGTTTGCTAAATCAAGTACACATCTGTAATCACGTAAGATTATATAACATTTTTCCCAGCATGAAATTAAGAATGAGAAGTTTACTGTGTAAAAACATATCCACTGGATTTAATCTGACCCCTTTCTTAATGGTATACTGCTCAAAACATTCTGGGTATAAGATTCAGCCCAAAGTTACCCACATTTTTTTTTTCCAAACAAAATAGCCAATGAAAACTCTATTATAACAATCAAGGATACTATTAAATAAAGCAGCATTTAATTTAGCATTTAGACTTAAGAAATAATGCTAACAATATCAGTTTACTGTCTTTAAGGATACCCAACATTAAAAACCAAGAATATATTAAAAACCATTGAAATGCATTCACTGTACAAATTACAGTAAAATTTATCTAAATGTTTCAAAGCTAAGATTTCATTATCTAACAAGTACAAATAAAGGCACTTCAGTTACCTTGGAAATATAAACAATGGCAGAAAACATGTAACATACTGGATTAAAGTGGTGAAGCTTAGAATTATTTTTTTCTTACTACCTCTTATATTGATTACCATCTGCAGAATAAATTAAAGTTAACAGGATAAACATACGAAACTCAATTTTCATGCATGTAATAATTTGTATCAAATTGCAGTGGTAACATTAATGTTAAAATTCTAATAAAATTGTTAGTTTTTATATATTAAATATGCCTAAGTCATCAAACAATAATACCAAAATATTTCATTTTACAGCTGGAGATGAAATAGTCTTTACTAGTTTTCTATAGTCACATTTTTTAAGCGCTACCTGGATGAAACAACAGTTGTTATAAGAACCTTGAGATGAACTTTTCAACAAAAACCTTGTAAGAATGTATCAAGCATGAACTGGTGGGCTTATGGTAAAGCTAAAGTTGCTATGAAGCTATTTCAAAGGCGGCAGGGATGATAGTTTACAGCCATTTTCCCTGATAACTGGCTTTTTGTCACCAAGCTTGACAACAGCAATAGTCTCCATAAGTGTCAGAAAACACAGATGGTGTAGTGGAGTGACTTGATACAAGTAAGTTATGTTGCCTTTCTGTATTGAATTTGCCAGGTTTCCAGAATTTCTGTTCCTTTGTGAGATCTATAAAAAAATGGTCTCTGGTAATCCTACAGTTTCACTTGTTTGCATAGCTAAAAGTACAGTCAAGTTTGATAATCATGATATTATGTTGGTCAACTGATATCCTTTCTTGCAATAACTATTAACACGGAGAACAAAAAAAAAGCCCTGCACACCTACACATTGTTCGCTCTCTCTTTCGAAATGAATTTCTCATTGACTCATTAATGTTGCTGAGAACTTTAGGATCACAACTCATATTGTACAATGGGGAATCAGTGATTCATAATTCCACTATCAAACATGTAACATCTTAAAATAAATAAATGTATACACAAACACAAATTCAAGCAGAAGAAATACACAACTTATTAAAGAAGAGTATACTAAGGAATGCACAAGGAATGCTGCATGTGTATACAAGCACATTTCACCCTTCTACTGATGATTTATGGAGCCATTCTTCTTCAAACCTGATGGCTGATAAAGTTGATAAACCAGTTTAATAACAATTTGTTGAAAATCTAGGTTAAAACAAAGCTTTAAAAGAAATGTATAGACAGTAGTAAACATATCTCAGTACTTTGGTGAATTTATGTGAATGGTTTAAACAAGAATGGTACAGCAAGATTTTATTCAATTAAATTAATAATTTTAGACTGACGAAGATTTACTTTTCCTAAATACCCCAGATATTTCAATTTCAATACAGTATCAGCTCTCCGCATTGCAGCAAATATAATGGCAACTGCTGAAGTCAACGTATGACATGAGGCAACTGTTTTCAATTGTTTCAAGGGGAGCCTAAAACTGGCTATTGCTACTAAAGATAAAATTAAAGTAGGATTTTTCTTTAATGTGATTAAACTTAAGGCCATTACAACGCTACTTAGGCAAATCTATGAAAAAAACAGACAAATCTAGAGATTTTTTTGTTTGACTTGACCTATCTTTTTATGTACAACTTAATACAGTATATTTTCACAAGTTCTATGTCCTTTTCTTTTTTTTTTTTTTCCTGTTGGGAATGTCTGTCCTACTTCTATCAGATTTTATTCCTGTTTTTCCTTCTCTTTTCATTGTCTACACTTATTGTGCATGTTTTTTCATGTTCTGATTAGGTGTTATTTGCAGTACTAAGCTTTTGCTTAAAAAGGTCTTTCTCTTTCCAGTCTCCGTAATTCTAGAAAGCCACTGGAAGGTATCTTATAAATACAGTCTTGAGTATCTAACTTTCTCATTTTACATAGACCAGTCTTCTAAAAAAAATCTTATATAGCAGTATCTATTTCTTGTCCTTACCACATTTCCTGAATTTTATGCCGTCTAAGTTATTTTACACTAGCATTTCAAAAGATAGAAGTTTAAATTTGACAGCCTATGAAAAATCTCTGAAAATTTTAATTTCTCAAAAAACTTAATATACCCTTAACTAAATTGACCTAATTATGACAAAAACTAAAGAGAAAATACTTCACTTTCTGGAGTGTCTTTAAGGCAATTTAGCATTGAGATGGTATTTAACTAAGGCATTACTGATTAATTCAGGTATTTAAGCCCATCCTAACAGTTTTTGGGATATTTTTGGAACTTAGCACCTAGGCACAAGCCAGTTAATTCTCATGGAATTAATCCTTTTATGAAAGCCCTTTAGCTAACACTGTTTCAGTTTAAAGCTTTAAAGCTTTAAGGAATCTGTTTTGATTTAAATTGAATGAGTTCTTGAGTATTTAAAGTGCTTATCTGCTATTTTTCAGCTTTGGGGAATTCCAAACATGAGTGTCTTTTAATATCAACTATTGTAAATGGAAGAAAAGGCTTGATATATAGTTCAAATATGCTTTACAAATCAAGTTCCATAAATGTTAAAGTTTAACGAAAGAAAAATAAATTTGCCCTGCCTCAAACCATGATTAACCTGATCTTCAACCACAAGTGCAAACCCTGTTGAGGTCAGACATTGCCCTCTGTACCTGCGGAACCACAGAAAAACCTTTCAGCAGCATGGTGCAGGGACAATTGGCAAATACAGAACTCTGTTAACAATGCCCACAGGAATCTGACGATTGATGAGCTAAAAGAAAATTCTTTTTACCATCCCTGAACTGATCTAGACTTGTAGAGTTAAGTGTCAACTAACAGTATCATTTTCTTTCTCAAATAAATGAGATGTAACAGAAAATAGAGCAGATCTGATACTGCTTATGTAGGACTTTCTTATTTAGGTTCTGGCCTGCGTATCAGCTTAATTTAACATGGTAAAACTCAATTAAGCTGTTTTAACTCAGCCAAGCCCCTGAACCAGTTTAAGTCCATAAAATGGTACACAAATTAACAGTTTAGTGAGTTGTAAGGTAGTAATTCAACTCCTAAAATGTGTCTAGTTACACTCAGCATTTTTCTTTTAAATAAGTTTTACAAATATAGAATCATCATTTATCTACTCATTTAGCTGACTAAGCTATATTTACTTTTTTTTTTCTGTTTATTTCTGGTGGCCCTGCATAGCTAATTTGCTGATAGGAAAGCCATCTGGAAGCTCTTATGTTTTATGAATGGTAAGGCAAAACTCTGACCTTAGTTTAAACTTTGCAGGATTGCCAATACTAACAAGAAAAGTGGTAATGTAATTTAAAGAAACGCATTCTGCTGTTGAAACGGCATATAAAATTTGGCTCATTTGTGCACTTCTGTCACAACATTTAACAGTTTTCCACGCAAAGGGAGTAATCCCACAGTTTATTTTGAATTTTGTACCCCCAAAACAATCCAAACAAACCCAGAATAAAAGTTAAGCTCTTGGAGGAGAACACAAACTAGTTTGAACAAAAAAGGGTTATCAGTATCCATAGTCATTAAACATGACAACAGCAATTTTAGTTTCATGCAATGAAATGCATTGCAAAACAAGTCAGAACACAGCATAATTTTTTTCTTGATTTCTCTGCAGTGAAAACAGTTTAAAAACTTCATAATATCAAGTGCAAATTCAAACAGTTTTGAGCTGAAAGTCAATGACATGCAGCAAATATCCAATTCCAAAAATGGCGAATGAGGAAACACTTTCAAATGAGAGCCACTTCTGAGCAGGAAATGCTGTCTAAGCAGCTAAAAAATGAAATAAATTAAGAAAAAAAAGCAGCTTGTATTAAAAATCATTAGCTTTTCCTCATGACCTAATAAAAGCTTGGATCACAGGAACAAAAATTATAATTAAAAATACCCATGCATAAAAATACTGAATGGAATATCTTCAGTCTCCATTTTCTCAGAATTTTCAACTTCAATTTTTTCTTTCTTATTTTTTTCACTTAGAAACCTCAGGTGTACCTTGTATATTGCTTATTTGTCAATTCCTGGAGCCAATTAAGATTTTGCTCACATTAAAAAATTTGTTTGGTCTCTACCCCCCTCTCCCATTCTCCTTTGAGGTTACCGAGAACTCTTCACCCGGCTGTGGAAAAAGAGGACTGGGGAGCTAATTGCAGGGATGCACACAATTCTGCTAGTGCCATTAAGGATTTTCAGTAAAAGCCACAGCTTGCATTAACTCCATACATAGCTGAAAAAATGCAGCAGTCAAATCTCTAACAAACCTGTTTCACTGAAACTGTGGCACTGAGAAGGACCAGACAGAACTACAAGTTGCCATATTTGTCAGTCTCATGAAGAGCCATAAGGCCTTCCTGCGATAATCATACTCAGCAGAGCTCTGCAGGAAACAGCAGGAAGCTTTCTTGGCCATTTGTTGTCACACTTTAGGCTATGGCTAGGAGGCTTTAAGAATTTTCTGAGCTGAGGCCTAGAAAAATCAGGCATGGGCTGAGGGTTCACAGTATGAACAAGTAAAGTATTGGCATGTTTTCATAAAGACAGTGATGAGAGTTTCAGGTCTCAGAATTTAAAGTTCTTGAGCTTTAAATACATTTGTTCTTGCAATTTTGAGTTAGAACATGCACTGAGAGTACCCAATGTCTAACAAACTCATTTAAACTGTCTATGTGAAATGTCAAATTTCTAAAGTTTCCCCAATTGTGAACAAATTCTTACTGTATAAGAGTACTGTATAGCTGAATACCACGTTCTCTGAAGAAAATTATCTATTTTAAAGGTATACTTAGGTATATTTTTCCAGAAGCAGAAATAGAAGGGCTGATAAAAGATTTAGAAGAGTCAGATAAAGAGAAATCTGGTTTATTATTCGATAATACTGTTTTGGTTTGTTTGTTTGTTTGTTTGTTTGTTTCAGGGATGATCACAGGAGAGAAGAAAAATATCCTCAGGACTTTACTAACAACCAGAATGCTTCTTCAGTTTACTTAGCAATCAACAGTTCTCTTGACAAACCCCAAATATGGAAAAAACCCCATGTCTTACTAACCCAGTAATAAGTTCCAGATGGAGATACAATTTTATCATGGAAAATTGTGTTCATTGGAAAAAAAAAGGAAAGTAAATTATGTTATTTATAAAGTATACAAGGAAATGATTGTCACTTTTAGGAATTCTGTAGACTTGTGGCTATTACCTACCATTTTAACTACCAAATTTATATGATAAAAGTATCAGACATGAAGATGTTCATAATTCACACATTTGTACCAAATATTTGACCTGTGGAAGTATAGCATACGTATTAGTAAGATGACTAGCTTACTGAGGAGAAAGACCTAAAATCACACTAAATGTTAGCTCTTCACTTTCTTGTCATGGCATGTTTCCTCTCTCAGCATAGGTTCTTGTTTTCAAGTGTTACCCTATACTCTGTAATGGTCAAAACATCTTCAGGGAGATTAAAGGATGTTTAAGAGCTCTTTTCACAGATAAGAACCAAGATATAACATAATCCTCACTTTAGTTGTCATGAAGATGAAGTCATTAACATTTTTTAGGTATTTGGATCCTTTGGCAACAGAAGCTCTACAAAAAGTTGAATCTTACAGCTGAATTGTTGCAATAGGTATCTTTCTACCTCTGTCAGTGGATGCTGTCTCCTGGGATCACACGTTCCCCCATGACATACTAGAGAAAAAAACAAGCAGGTTAATCAAATGCACCTTACCTTGCACTTTTTTTTTTTTTCTTTTGACAGTTTCTAATGTCCCCGTGCATGTGCAGAGTTCTGAAAGCCTCTTGCTTACTATGCAGTACGAACTTCCACTTAGTTTCCATGCAAAATCCTTAGGATCTCATGGTGTGGCTCGATAAACATACATTTCATCTTCTATATTGCCCTCTCTTTCGTTTATAACCTATGTCCTAAATGCTTTTTCAGTTACTGTGTTCCAGCAATAACTGTTACAGTGTTATGCATAAGCAACTTACTAAAGTGACAAAACCTACAATGTAAAAAGTTTGGATTAGCTGTCTGAAAGGCAGTTTAAAATACAGAGCAATCCTGTATATTGTGCTATTTCTGGTCTGGGAAATCACTGGAGACTGCAGAAAAACAATAGAGTAAATGTTTTTCTTCAAGTTGCTTTCAAAGTCCCTACATTTCTAATGAATTAACCCTAAACTGTGTTCTCTATTCCTCCCTTGCTTATGTGGCATTGAGGTATCCCAAAAAAAATGGGGAAACGCATCAATGTTGGCCCACAAAAGAAACCATAATTGTATTTTCTAAAAGTCAGGTGTAGAAAAGTTCTAAAATTTGAGATCAAAACTAGATTGTATAAAGGAGAAACTGACAAGGGCATCTATGTTTCTGTACATTTTAAATTTATTTTGTAGGCAAAATAATTACTAAACATATTCAGTTAAGCTGTTTTCAAATATTTTTCACCCAGTTCAGGCTTCAGCTTTAAGCTGTATTTACTCTGACCAAAATACAATGCAACATGGTCTTCCTCTGCATACAAAATAAATATGCAAAATACTTTATGCAAACCGCAAACCTTCCCCCCCTTAGGTATTACTTCATATTAGCAATGCAATTTTCTATTTCTAGGTTAAAAATGCCTTTAGAAAACTAGCTAATAAAGAAATCCAGAGTTGTTTTTTTTTTGTCTATCAAATCATCACGTTACAATTTTATGGGCGATAGATAAGATGTTTTATTTCAGACAGTCAGAAAGATGTTTATTTATATATTCATATTTATATAAGCATTCATTTTACAGTAAATTCGAAAATGGTGGTACATACTGCCCATAATTTTATGAACTGACCTTGCGTTTATGGTCTCTGAATGGACAACAGGTGGAAGTTTGCATTTTAAGCTGGCAAACATATGATAATTCTTTGAGAAACCATGCTTCCAATACATTTTCTGCTTAGCTCATTGTAGAAGTTCTTCATGCTTTGAAAGTATAGAATTTTCTACATGTTTTACTTCCTCACACTGTTTGTGGACTATATGATTCGGAAGAAAGAGAATTTGTTCTCTGTTCTGTCCCCATTACGAGGCATAATGAAAAGTCACTTTTGCTTTCATCCTTATATAGGGACATCACTATACTGATTTTGAAGAGTTTTAAATGACACAAAGAATTTTATCACTACTGCAGACAGGACAAGCAAGCAGTTTAAGCTCCTTTCAATGCCACCACAGGCATCCTTGATCCTCACGCTCTTCCTTCAGAAAGCCACAACCACCCTGTATTTTTTCAGTGCCACCATGGTTATACCTTATAAACTCAACACAGACCTGTTTTTCAGATCAGTGAAATTCCACACCTTTACAAAACTAATAAAAAATAATCTCACTTATAAAACATTTGAGGATTAGTTTTGCACACCCTTCCATACTTTTAAGTCCTTGGTGCTGACAAAGGGATTATGTTAGTAACCACAAAGCAAGAGAGATTGTTTTATTTACTCATCTTAAGAAGGACTTGCTTAATGAAAGCCAAGAAGAGATTCAGATTGCTCCAAATGGTAAAAACATAGGAAAGCATGGAGCAGAGAATGTGTAGGTCTTTTGTTTTATCACACCAGAGCCAATTCTCAGTATGAAGCCCACAACAGCAATGGTTGTTGAACAACTGCCTAAATGTAGTAGTTCAGAGCAACCTAACTCTAGGAAAGGAGAAAAAAATTACTTGTTTGCCATAAGAGTTTCTATCTGCTGAAGTCATTACTATCATAATGATTTTTTAAATTTTGCCCCCATAAAATGCAGCATACTTTCTAGCATTTTTCTCCAGCAATACTTAGAAATGTTCAAGTGGATGTGCACTTCTAGCCAGGGTGTCATTCTCTGCAACATCTTTTCAGCAGAGAGAGACAGTGAGTATGTGTATATGTATATTATTGAGTGCCCTTAACATGGTCTCACTTGTTGACCACCACTATGTGTGGTATCATCTTCAAGATCTACCATAATCTGGAAGGTCCCACGAGGGCCTTTCAAAATAAAGATAGCACAGCTATGGCAAACCCAGTAAATTCCAGTCATTCTTCAGCTGGCCACCACCTCAGAAGCAGATGAAGGAGCAATTTTCCAGAGATAAGTAAAAATTCTTTATCACATCACACTAACTCCTACTCTGTGAGGGAACAGAATGAGTTTTCTTCCTCTGACATTGTTAGTATAGGTCCCTAATCTGCAGAGACACTGTCAAGAGTCAAGGTCCTTAATATGGTCAAAATTCATGCCAATACACTATGGGATCAAAAAGAAGTTGAATTTATAAGTGGAGAGGCACAGCTGATGGCATATGCATGCATTATAATAGAGGCTGTTTTAGAAATTCTGTTCTGTTTAGGAGTGCAGGTTTTACTGCCATCGCAGATGACCTGTTAGATTTTGCTTTGTATCTGTTTTGAAAATATTTGGGAACATTTTGGTATTAGCATGTACCTGTGAAGTCATTAAATTTGTAAAGAATAATTTCTGATCATATCTTTATCTATGTGTATGCATGTAAATGCAGAAACAATGATCAAAACCTCCTAAAAATTCAAGATGGAGAAATAGTATTCCAGAAGCAGAAGTCCATGTGTCTTCTAACATGCCAGTCTTGTTATACATCTGCACTGCAACTAGACTGTAAAAGGTGTATGGTCACACAGTTGACAAATTAGACCTGCCAACAGCTACAAAAAGAGCAAGATGGAGGGGATTTCATTACACAAGAAAATGGCATACTTTCTTCTTTGATCTGACTTTACATTGAAAGGTAGTGTGTGGTTTAAAACAAACGTATGTGTATGGAGTACTTTACCGAAAACAGTCCTCAGACAAAAACTTTTACTAACAATAGCCTAGTGAACAGAAAAATGAATTGACCTGAATACAAAAGCCCACTATCAGTCTCTCTTTTCCTCCACACCCACTGAAGCAGAATAATACTTCACTGCCTGTACAGACTTTCCATTCTAGGCTAGGACAAACATACACTACCTGACAGAGCATCAGATTCTCTGGTGCCAACCTTTAATTTAATTATAAAGACAGAAAGGATTCTGAAAAGACTGGTGTGGCAGTAGCTATCGATCATTAAATCCAATCCCTATGAACAAAACATTGAGTTATTTTCAAGAGATTGAGGTGGAATGGCTCTTGGCCACAAACTAATTTTGAATCAGCACCCAGTATAACTCTCCTTATCGCATATAGAATCTGCTTTCATAAAAATCTGAGATGAAGTATTTGGGCTCATTGTGAAGAAAAGGCTTTGGGGCTGCAGCCTGCGCACTGACACCAGGTTTGCTTTATTTGCATTCCACACTTAGATGAGCTCATTTGGTAGTAGAGCTCTCAAATGTACATTGCTTTGATTTTCTGGACCCTGTAACTAATTCATATGCATCTTCTAATATAAATTAAAGTCTGATTCAAATTCCTAACTTTAACATTTCCAAAATTAATGTAAACTCATTATTGATCAAGTTCATGAAAATGTTTCAGCTCCTGATTCTAGTTTCATTTTGGTGCTTCTCTTAGCATATGGCCATTAAGACTACTGGAATCACTCCTCATTTGTACAGACACATAAGATTTCTGACACTACATTAAGATCAGGTGTAAATACTGGACAGAAAAAAACCCTATTTTGTGCAAAGTTTACTTGAAGGAATCCAAGAACCTTACATGGACCCATAAGCCTAAGAATATATAGCTTTTTATGCAAGTGAAATAAAAAATAGTTCCTCATACTATCATGGAATTCAGTAGACCATGTCATTATTTCAAAGCTTTAGAATACTTTTTCTATATGCAGCAAAACAGAAAGACAGTATAGGGAACAACACAGGCATATTTTTTGAAAAGTAAGAAAGAAGAGAAGGCACTAATAATCAGTCAAAGTTCAAATTTTCTTACAGGTTTTCATACCATCTTGCCACAGTTTACTTCCTCACATTTTTAAACAGAATGACCCTGAATATATCTGAATGCATGACTTCCTGTTACAACTATCCTAACCAAGATTTCACAGTTCTCAGCTTGAAACCTATAGACTTCAATGAAGTGCGTGCCTAAGTTGAATGAAAATCTCTTTCAGAATGACTGTAGAAAATTCAGGGAGCTGAGTCAGTAGAATACAAGCAATATGTACACATATTACTTGAGGACATAAATAGTCTGCCTGCTTCTATCTTCTCTTCTAACATGTGAAGACAACAAAAGAAGGAAAGAGCATGATCACACCATGTCCTTTTTGTCCTTGTCATGTGAAATACCTTACCTCAGTAACAAACCATGGTATCCTTATATTCAGTATAAGAAAACAAGCTCTTATTCTAATAAAACAAGACAACTTTGTTGAATGTCGATCTACCCATTAAAATATTTTATTTTTTTAAATTATAATTACAAGGGAAAGAAAGTGTAGTGAATGCATCTCACCTCAACTATTTTTACTATGTGTTTTGATCTATTTATCCTTGCAATGAAAGCACAAGACAACTTTCCTTTTTTTTTTATGAAGACTATAAGAGGTATAGAGATTACCTCTCAGATACAGGATGTGGCATTTTTCAGCCACATTCTGCTTTCATATCAGAGTAAGCCCATACATGGAGAAGTTCCTCTACCTCCCAGCTGAACCACGGTTCCTATGGAAAGGAGACGCCAAGTGTGTGCCTTGGATAGAGATCGCAGAGGGTACATGCAGATGCAGCTATAAATAATAAATAGCATACCATAAGTGCCTGGACGTCACATGTAAGCCAAGTTCAAAGTATGTTCTTCAGTATGGATGAAGAGGATCTTGAAGTAAGTGCAGCTTCTCAAAAATTAAAAATACGTGAGAGCACAGCTCGTCTTCCTTTGCTCTCTGTAGTGAGTTATCAAATTAAAAACCGTAAATATAGCTTTCACTTTAAATGCAGCCAGTTGAGATTACGTAGTGTGGCAATCTTATTCCCCCTATAGAGAAGCATCACACCTTAATGGAAATCAGGTCAACAAAGAACTTGTCATATCTGGTCATATCTGGTCATATCTCACATATTACAGGACATTACATTTAAAAAAAATAATCTCTTAAATTTAATAACTCTTAGTAGGTAAGTGCACTCAGTATTAAAAAAATTGGCCTTACTTATTGTTTTAATTTGGTGACAGCTTGTAGGTGCTGACTCTTTCTATACTTTTCTGCCTTATATTTTCTTTATACTACTCTTCTTCATAAGGAAAATTTTTAAATGATGAAATAAATGTACTACTTCATTAATTTATTTTTTAAGAAATCAAAAAGCTGAATAGACTGTGCCCTTTCTCACTGACATTTTTACCTGGTCTGTTGATCTCTTATGTGGGTTTGTTTATCTTCTAGTTTTCTGAATCCTTCAAGAAACTTAATGGTCATAAATGCATAAATATTGGCCACACTCCTGCTTTGCAGGAGCAAAGAACAGAGTATGGAATGGAAAATTCTATTATTTCATTCAAAGCTGATTTTCAGGCTTAGGCTGAAAATGTTATTTTCAAACTTTGTTCACCAAGACACTTAGACATGTTGCTTATTGTTACCGGGTTTGTATTGTTCCTAGTTGGAATCATGCATATTGCAAAATGCCATCGTATCAGGGTTGTATAACATGACATAATATAATAGTCAAAATACTATTTTATTTAAAAAAATGAAGCAATTTCTAGCTGGTACAATTCACCACTTATTTCTTCTTCAAATTATCTATAATTATTAAAGTAATAAAGCATTATGTCACTCTCATATTTCAATAAAATATAAATGTGCTGAGTGGTCTCAGAAGTGAAGAACTAGTTTTCAACAGTGAAGAAAATAACCCAGCTTAACAAAGGTAAATTGACAACATCTATTCTCTTAAGTAACATATTTGGTGATTCTTTTGCTTCACTGTGAAAGTGTCAAGATGTCAGAACAATTTCACACCCGGTTCTAATATCTAAATGCCTGGCATTCCATATCTCTCATTCCTCTCTTCCATGAACTGCCTCCAGATGGTTCTTGGTCTTCACTTCTCCCCATAAGAGGCTGTGATCAATGAGCCCCCTTTGTATTTCTTAACAGACTGCTGTGAATAAAGGGTCTACACTTGAATTCACTATGGAAAGGAAGATCCTAATATGCAGAATATGAGTTCTACTGTCAGCTCATCTGTCTTGCATCCCAGATTTTCTGAAAGGATGAGTGTCTTTCTGAAAACAAAATATTATGCTCTGTCTAATCTATATTTAAAAGCAGAGCTTCAGAATTAAATGCACCTTTAACATGATAGGAGGCATTCGTATATGCACATTGACTTCAAAACAAGCATCATCAGTTACATCAGTAAGGCAAAAAAAGGAAGGGATAAATTTCTAGTGATGTTGTAGAAGAAATGATGATCTAGACAGTAATGTCTCTTGTTAAATTGCTGACTAATGAGAAAATTTCCACCTGTAGAGTTCTTACGCAGCCCTGTTTTTCCCATACAGCATTGTTGCATGTGGCTGTGAAAAAGCTCTATGAGTAATCTGTTTGAAAAAAAAAAAACCCAAAACCACAAAAAACCCACAAAAACAACAAGAATAACAAAAAGCAAACAAAAAAACCACAAAGTATCCATCAGATTTTTGTCTTTTTTTATATGCGCTGTTACTAGTTCATTACGCTGTACATTATAAAAACCAAACTGGGAACAATTAAAGAAAAAATGTAAAAAACTTTGGTTTTACATGAATTTATTTTTATGCACACGCTATTGTGAAAGTAACAGATAAAGTGTATTTTGTGATAAGCCTCTTGTACTGAACCCTCAAGAGGCCTCCTTTTTTAAATTAATGTAATGAACACTACAGAACTATTCTTCATTCTGTATTATGTTCTCTTTTTCATATTCAAAGAATTGTATCTACTGCTGCATGTTGATTAAAGACCTTTGGGCAATCTTGGACAACCTGATTAGAATATTGTAACTTCCTACGTAGCATAAAACATGCAAAGTACTTTTTATTTCTGAATATTTCAGCTGAAATATAGATCTATTTGAACTCCCACATATCATCTCCCTTTTCCAAGCACGGATAATATAAAATATGTCTATTCTTATGTACTTTACATTAAAGGCAAAAGTATGTATTTCTTCCTTGATTACGTTTGGGGGGAGCAAGGGTGGGAGGGTGATAAGCTGAAAAAATCTTTATCTTACCTATCATTTTCTTGTGATGGATTGGAGCAAGTAGGTGCAAGTAGCAGCTGTTTCATTTCTTTTCCCTCAAAGATATATCTAACTTTCTGTTATTGCTGTCTATAAGAGATCATTTCATATCGACCTCTCTAATAAACATATAAAACAAAAACAAAAGCTACCTACTAACTGCATTGATCTACACTTGTTTGCACTCATCCTATACATGGATAAGTAGATAACAGAGATTTTAAAAAAAAGGATAAATAAAATAAAAAGGTGTGTATACAGAAAATTAATAGGTTGCATAATTAACTAACTATACCTGTGAGAGCAACATATCCATAGTTGATCTCTTGGAAATCACAGAATCATAGAATGGTTAGGGTTGGGAAGGACCTTAAGACCATCTAGTTCCAACACCCCTGCCCTAGGCAGGGGTGCTTCACACTAGACCACATTGTCAATGGCTCTGTGCAGCCTGGCCTTGGAACACTGCCAGGGATGGAGCATTTACCACTTCTTTGGGTACCCTGTTCCAGTGCCTCACCACCCTCACAGTAAAGAACTTCCTTACATCTAACTTGAACTTCCCCTTTGAAGTTTAAACCCATTGCTACAGTCTCTCATGAAAAGTCCCTCTCCAGCAAGCTCTTAGGCCCCCTTCAGACAATGGAAAGCTGCTATGAGTTTTTCACAGCCTTTCCTTCTCCAGGCTGAGCAGCCCCAATGTACTCACTCTGTCTTCATATGGGAGGTGCTCATCAACCAACATTCCCAAGTCCTTATCCGCAGGGCTGCTCTGAATCACTTCTCTGCCCAACCTGTAGTTGTGCCTGGGATTCCCTGACCCAGGTGGGGTGCATGAATGAACCAATTTTTTAGACTAATTTTAATCATTTCTAGAAGCCTTCAACACACATAACATTACTATCACCTGTCCGATAAAATTCAAAGCAGGAGTTTGAATATTTCTAAAGGAATAGCCCACTTTTCTAGTGACAAATGACTTTATATACCATTAAATTATTCAAAATGACTAAATTATTATTGAACTATTAAAATTATATATTTAGTGTTCATTATTAAATTGCCAGTAATAATTTCATAAATTACTATTATAAGGGCATTGTTAAAAGTTAATAAAGAAGGGTCATCCAGCATGATTTAAAGTTCCTACACATGCAGGTGACAATATACATGTTCCTCCCGACTTCAGAAAATAAAAATATTTTAGAGAAGTTAAGTTCTTCTAATTTTTTTCAAATCTATGTTTCCCCCTCTCTGTAGTGGAAATATTACAGGATCCCAGTTACTAATTTTATTATTTAATACTCAGCTTTATTGCTGCACACTCCCAAAACAAGAGATTTCAGGTAATCTAGTCTGCTATTCAAGTTTCTCATGAGGTCTGATACATTTTGCCCAGTTGGCAAATTACCTTGTGGTTCTGCTTAACACGAAGCTGTACATCTAACAATGTAATTTTCGACATACAAATTGTCTATTCACAAAAAATACTCCTTTGAGTTAACTGCAGTGAATGAGGAATTATCTTTTCTTTCTATAGCATGAACAGTATTAATAGGAAGATCCTATATGACCTTTGACATTTGCATTGACTGTTTTTTTGATCCACCCCCTCCAAGAAGTTGATGGGGTGGGTCATGAACTCCCCTGTGCCGTCAGAACACACTATGTATATTATAAAACTATCTTCAGCAATAATTATTTCTGCTACTAGTCTTTTATCTAATTTTCTCAATAAGCTTTGGTGAAGACTTTTGGCTTTATCTGCTCCTGTCTCACTTCAGCCCATCTCAGAGCTGAAGAAAAGAGTAACTTAAATTACTCTGAGAAACACCTAGTTCTGTTTGTTTTAGTCACATTCTGGTTTGTCTTGCCGTGTTTCTTTCCATCAGAGCTTTTCATCCTTTTTTTTTTTTTTTTTTCTCTGTAGGGGACACTCTTTTACTATCGTTCCTTAAAAGTCCTTTATCAGATAGAAGGGGTCAAACTCCAATGGCAAATGGACCAACACACAAGTCTACTTTGAGACTAGAGCTATGCTGACCCTTATTACTTTTTCAGATATAAATGCTTCGCTTTCCTTCACTCTTTCATTCTCTTTTATCTGCCTCTTAACACCATAAGGAGGACGTTCTCTTATCTCTCTCTTAATCATGTCTGATGCTCAGCTAGAAGCCTTATCCACAGCAATATTTCTGTAGCATGCTATAAGTTGGGTTCACCTCACTGTAGAAGACGGAATATTTGGCACTGTGACCTACAGACATAGTCTAGGTGCACTCTTTTGCTCTTTCAGTGTTTTTTGTGGAATCTTCATTATATAGTGTCTTGTCAACCTACATTACCAAAGCGTGACAAGATTAAAGAACATCAGGCTTGAGTATGATGGACAGGAAGAACTTTCACACTGTTGCGTGAAGACACTGACTGATGAAACTGATATAATGAAAATTATCAAGCTTTCCTCAAAGTAGCTTCAAAACAAATCTTTCTGCATCTTTAAGAGGTCTTGCACATTTTTTTTCTCTTACAGACAGGTAAATTAGGTGTAATAAGAATGTTATTTTATATTATATACACAGTTATGTATATTTGCATTAATAAACATGCATATGCATCTATGCAAATGCATCTATATTTGTGTATATAAGGGCACAAAACCTATATGTATATACTTGTATATATTGTATAAATGTCACCTACTAAACTTCCAGTACTGCAAACGCTAAAATTTTGGGATGAAATCTTACACAACCTCTGATGATGAAAATGTCATGACTAATATAAGTTCGATATAAAATCTGGTTTGGATTGTCAAAAGAATATAGGCATTCTTAATGTGCACCAGAAGAAGAAAAATGTGACTAACCTGTGAAACTCAAGAACATAATCTTAAGTGTGGCAAAGGATAATATTCATGTGTTTAATACTATCTGTTACAATAAAGAAAATATTACATATTTAATATGTTAATTATATTTTCTATACCAATTTACTTGGCTTGTTCATGTGGCAGAAGAATACTATCGAATTAGTTAATCAGTCTTAATTTCTGCAACAACAAAAGCATTAATACCCCTGAGTGGCACAGAATACTCACTGGAAAGGTATGCTACAATGTTCATTACTTTGCATTTCAGAATTACTTTTATCAGACTTAAAAAGAAGCACATACTATCATCTCAGTATCTTTTATATTGAAACAGAATTCTAATATCTGCATAATATAACTGTTCGACAACTAAATGATTCTTAAAAAAGCCTAAACCAGTAAAAATGCAAAGAAAGTTGAAAAAGTAAATTTTCCAGAATAATTATGTTTACACAATTATTATAAACAAAAAGATGTGCAAGAGGACTTCTGGTCAATAATAATGAAAATTTTCCCTGATATATGTTTAGCACCTGTTGGAAAGACTAATCTGCAAAGGCATAGGAAATAGCTAAAGTATTGATTAATATTTGAATAAAATTATGTAGTAGTAATATCTAATATTTCAACATTACAAAATAGTACCATGAATACACTCAGACACTGTGTATGATTTTTATCATGTCTGGTGCTCCAATGTGTTTTTCACTCTTGCCACAGTTGAGCCACAGACCATGGTCTTTGAAATGCAAAAATTAAAAAAAAACCTTGTAAAATAGTGTGTTCTGAGAAGAGTCTGGAAGGCAGGTCCACTGTAAATCAGTGACATTTGAGATCTTAGTGAATAACAGGAACCTGCACCGAGCATGTAAAGACCCAAGCTACCTCTGAGCTAATGTTGAAAGCTGAAACTGAGATGCAGATCCCTTCAGCTAGTTCTCCTTGGACTACCCAGAACCTGAAGCAGGCCAGGTGTGTCAATGCAGTACTGATCAGAAACCCCAAAATATACACTGCTTAGAAAGAGGCACTGCAAACTCTATAGGATGCTGTGCTGGGTGATTTTACCAGCTCAGATTCCTCACAGCTAAAGATCAGCAGCTATTTAAACCACTCTCTTGCTTATGCACTAGACTAAAGCAGCAATGTTTCCCCAGTCCATTAATTAAACTCCCTTGTGGAACTGGTAATGGTGACAATGAAAGTCACAGACACACAGGATAGTGGTTTGCATGTTTGTTGGAAAAGTGCAAATTCATTGTTAGTCCCAAGAGGCAGAGGAAGTATTGGATCACTGACTTTGACAATCTTGACTCAATAAATCTCCCAGACATCAGGAAAACTAATAATATTCTTAACTGTGTAATCAATTTTTAATGGAAAATAGCAGTTGCTGCATCAATTAATTACTATGTGCTGAAATAGAGGACATGCTGATTTTGTACAGACATAAAAGCTACGGCATCATATTGACAGTATTTCTAAAAGTGTAAACCATCCAGATTTAGAGACTTTTTCATAAGCATATTTTTCAGAATATCATTAGATTAATTACTTACTAATTTTTTTTAATGGATCACATGTTAGTCCTTCAGGATACACACCCCTATTGTACACTGACTGAAAGATGGAACACCTTTTTGGTGCACCTTGAAAAAGACAGTTTTCAGTTTTGAAAAAACAGTCCTTAGCAAAAGAAAACTAAACTAAAAAAAAGACACCCCAAAAACCCTCAATAAATAAACCCAAACAAAAGAACACAAACAAAACAAAAAAAAAAGAAAAAAAAGAGCATTAGTTATGAGTAATTTTTATGATAACACATATCCTAATCTTTCTGAAAATCCTAGTCCAAAACTGACCTAGAAATCTTTCACTCTCAGGACCTGAAGCATGAAGTTAATGACTAGTACCCCGCAGCGAAAAGAAAAAAACAATCTTAACAACAATAAAACCCCACCTCATGATATTTGTGTTGGTAAAGGGAGAAAAGGGAAGGGACTGTCAATTTCTAAAATATATCACATCAGAGCAGCCAAACATCTATACTTATCCCTTTGAAAGAAGAAAAAACATAGTGAATAATGAAAAATTCTGACCCATTATGGATCTATCAAAATGTCATTAAGAACTGCAATATAAATAAAAAATCTAGCACACAATTATTGTGAAAGAGCTCCTAGTGGACCGTACTAACTGCAAAAATAATGCTGAATAATGATAGAGAAACTGCAAATTGAGTTTCCGACCAAGGACATAGTAAAATAAATATATACTGCCTAAACCCCATAACTCATGATTCAAAGCATTTTTGAAGTCTTCATGTTTTCCCAAACTAGCTGAAGCGTTGTCAGGTCCTAAAATATATTTCAGAACTAGGAATCATTTGGGAAATATGCAGTCATTTTGAAATGTAGTGACCTATGGCATATTGAATCATGATCATTTTGACCTTTGGTCTACTAAAGAATACACCCTTTGTGTAATGCTTTTGAACAGTGTCTCAAAAAACTATGTATGCAAAGGCATAAGTTTAGGACTAGAAAACAGAGGGCTTTTAGAATAGAAGATGTTATTATGGAATCCATCAAATAATTAAGAAAAGGATAGGGACTAGTGTTATGTAATAGAAAAACTGCTGAAAATTTTATTGCCTGTAATATATTCTAATATATGATAATCAGTTTACCACATTGAAGAATATAGAAATTAATACAAAGCATTCATATTGAGAATAATAAGTGACAGGAATAGGATTCAGACTTCACTTTTGAACTATTGCAACATGTAGCCAGGCTACAGAAACAGAGTCCAAGAGTCTTCAGTTTCAGTAGGTCAGAGAACTTTATGTCCAATTAATATTTTGACAAAGCATCTTTTCTGTGAATGGTTTTTACTGACAGTGAAATCCTGTATAATATTAGTAGCTTGTTTTTTACAGCCTTAGATTACTTCAAAGTTTCCAGTCTTTCTCAAATGTGATGCATATTACTCTGTTGACATGAATGGACTAAATAATGTGGTCCAGCTGGAAGCAAACGCCCTCGGAAATGTTTCTCCTCTATTGGCCTGGACCCAACAGGGCCATTCCCAAATGCCACGTGGCCCCAGAAAATGTTCCAGATTCTGACAGTCCCTTAAATAATATGTCATCAAAACCAGATGGCTCAGATAATTCCCAGCAAAGTTGTTTCTATCAGACGTATCACCAGTGATTCCCTACTGCAGGCTGTGAATATCATGGCTTGTACACAGCCACACTGCTATGACTGATGCTTTTGGAAATTCTCTTTAAAAAAGGGTTCTTACACAATCACTCTTGATCTGGCCCCAGGCTTTATCCATTTCAGTTTCCTTAGTTTCTCATGTGAAGTAGTTCTATGGAAAAATCAATGTGAAGCCCAAAGATTGGATACAATAGGATCAAGGAAATTTGCCTCCTTTACCTGAAAAATAGTGTATACATATTTTCTCTATATAGCTGTTTAAATGGAATCACAATCTGGTCTAACATTTACAGGGCAGTCATAAATAACTCCGAAGAAATATGTTTTTGCACATTGTTTTTCCAAGCATTAAACTGATTTTATTTTTTTTTTTTCCTTTAGGAGGTCAATGTTAAATGTTTATGCTACTGTTTCTTAATAATTTCCATGGGCTTCTGGTAACAGCGATGAAAGAAGTAACGAAGTGTGAATTGTACTGCAGACATCAGTAAGACGTCATTTTAGTATCAGAGGGTTTTTTTAACATGACGGTTGCATTTCCTAGGAAACAGAGGCAGGAGAAAAATTCAGTCAAGTTAGGTTTAGTGCATGAGTCATCTAAGCAACATTAACTATTTCTCCTGTATATAAAACATTACTCAGAGCCATATATATGTCATTAAGAATTTAACAGTCTACAAATAGAAATGCAAACACATACTTAAAAGTTTTCTCAGATAGCTCGGACACCCTACCTTAAACATTTCAGCAAGCCACTTCAGAAATTTCAGGCTGTTTTGTGTGAGTATTGCAATTACTGTATGGAAATCTATTCAGGGTATTATATGGCCAGTAGCTAAATCCTAATGTGAACAAGTCAAGACATTTGTCAGAAATCGAATAAACCCCAGAAAGAACCTGTTTCAGTATAAAAATGTAATAATGTAGCAATAAAAGTAAGCTTATGTTATATATTCACTGAGATGTAAAACCACAAAAAGGAGCTAGAAAACTCGAACCTTTCTCATGAAGGGGCCACAGAATGACACAGCATCAGGGCCTCTGTCGATGCTGGGTATGCAAAATTAAAGTCCCCTGGAACAGTATGCTGTGCATGATAGTTCTCTGGGAAAAGAGAACCAAACTCAAGTTACAACAGGTAATGTAGGACAAAGTGGAGTGTCACTGGGTATAGAGCTTCTTCATCCCAAAGTCTGTGAAGTGCTCCTTCTTTTCAAGCAAAGAATGGGGAGGGCAGAGAAGGAAAGTCAGTGTCTTGCTCTGCTGACCCTCCTCTCCCTTGGCTAGCAGTGAAATGGATGGGAACCTAGCTGGGAGTTGATTCCCATTTGTGGCTGAGACATAACAAAGTATGTTTTTTGTCACAGTGTATTTGGTAGAGCATGCATGTTTATGTTCCTCGTAATTGTTTGACAGAAAAAGGCAGGAAAACATGAAGATGCAGCTGTCCTATGACCTTCATGCTTGGCTGCACCAACACTCTCATCACAGACATCAGGGAGAGCATAAGAAACTGCACGGCCCCATGAGGAAACAACTACAGACCTGGCATAAAGTCAGTTGTTTTTCTAAGGGTATAAAAGCAGTATCTTCTGTAGCCAAATCCAAAGTCTCACCCATGGATGGATGTACTGCATAAGAATTTTCCCAGTTACCTGAGACTTCTGGCATCGGCTGCAGTGGGGCTTAACAGCTTCAAGTGTAGGTAAGCTTGGATGATGATTCACTGGTAACTAGTAATGTATTTCTCCTTTATGACTATTCTCTCTATGAAGTAATGATTTGATGCATTGCTAATTTTCCTCTGCACTATACATATACGTATCTCCGATTTGCTTCATTGTGCTTATTTACTCTCTGCATATATACACATATATACTTGATTTGCATTAGTGTGCTCATTTGCTTTCGTGCAGTTATTCACTTTAGTGTGCTTGTTTAATAAAATGTGCAAGTTATATGACACATTATAGTGTGTGACCATCTTGTTGAGTACACTACCTGTTAGCAGGACACAGAAGTGCCAGACATGCCATCAGGACACACTGCACCATGCTAAAAAATAAATGATGCTCCTTCTGCACCCTGAGCAGCTCAGGAAAACATTCTGTGCTTCCAAAATCAGCAACTCCCACTGGCTCCACAAGGCAAACAGAGATCTGCACCACCCTGACTGTATCCATACCCAGACAGACATAGTCTGGCACCCTAGCAATAAAGGGACTTCCAGAATGTGACATTAACACTTTATTTCAGCAAAAGTAATAGTTTTATCTAATTCATAACAAGAAAAGTAGGTGAAAAATTACCACAGAAGAGGGTTTGACTACAAAAGGCAGTACTACCCCATGTTCTCTGTAAGCCAATCCACAGCAGGGGAATGACGTCTGAACATTGTTAAAGAAACTGTATTTGAATAGCGTGATTGCTATTATGTACCTTGCAGTGGGAGTTTGGCTTTTAGCCCATGTGAAAATAAGCGCAGTGTGGTCTGCTTTATGCACGCAAACAATTTGCCCATAGTAACATTGTAAACATTATACTAACTAAGTATGGCCGTCAAGCCCAAACACCTCTTTTCAGTGTCTGGTGCTTTTGAATGAATGACTCTCCTTGTTGATCAAGTTTTAAAACAAAACCCCTTTCAATAAACTGCTATTAAAGTTATTGCATGCATAAAAACGGTGAGTATATTTAGCGTATAAAAAGGGAAGGTAAGAAAACAAAAAAAACCAGATTTTTATTCAACCTTTGGATGGCTAAATATCTGTTCCACCCTATCAGACAAACAAAACCAGATAACTCTTATGTATCTCATTGCTGGCTAAAAAATTGTTCTCAGATGGTGGAAACATTTATATTCCCCAACACAGAGGATGGGCTTTCCAGGCTTTGCCAGCTGCCTGCAAAGCCTTCTTCAAAAAGGCTGATTCCAAAGTAAAGTGACTCAAACAGTCTGAAAACAAGATAACTTTAATCTTTTGATTTGTAGGATCAATCATGCATTGCTACATATTGTACCTCCCTGCATCACCTTCGAATTTTCCACTGTTTTTATTTACTTCACAAGCTTCTTTCCTTTGTCTACTTTTTCTTCTTTCATTGGACTGAAAGGCTGAAAAGGATCTAAACAGATCACCTAGTCCATCCTGTTGGGTCAGTGTCAACCAGCCAGCCCCGCTAGATCACTTTTTCTCCCTTTAACACCTTTTCCTGAAAACTGCTTTTTCCTTCTCTACATTGGCTGGTAATTTTACAGCTTTCCAAAGCATAAAAAAGCTTTCAATCACTTGTCTGCATACTTCAAAAAACACTGAAAAATGAAGTTTTCAAAAATTCAGCATCTAAAGACATACATAACTTGTACTTTATTAAACAGATTAAAACAAACCGCCCTTTGAAATAGATCTCAATGTACTTAATGTATTTCACACACATTCTTCTAGTAACAAAGAAATATTCACTAAAACATGCACGTATCTGTTTTCTAAGCAGATATCCTACAGGCATGGCACAAAACAATTTTTAGTGTGCTATGTTGCCCCAGAATCTTTAAATAGTACAATAACTTATAGGCTGAGAGACTGAAGAACTTCCACAGAAAACAGAGAAGAATAAACAGCAGCAGAAATGGCTGACAGTGATGTACTAGTCAAGGGTTGTTTGGCTGTTTTTTTTTTCTCAGTAGACAAGGGACAACCACTTCTTGTGTAAGCAGTAATTTCATTGTATCTTTGGTCTATCTGTTGATATCATCCTAGCCTTGGTAAAAACTCTGTAATATGCCTGAAGAGTAAGTATCAGACACTAAATCAAGGCCTCTTTGTTGGTGCAATGACATATAATCAGAGCAGTATTTCTCAGTTTCCTTTCCTAATTCCAGTTCTTTGAAACAAAGAACTAGAACAAAGTAATTTGCATTAAAAAAAAAAATCTAACTTTTATAACCTGGAATTTCCAACAACTGAAAATTAGAACAAAACAAACATTGTTCTATATTTTGTAAAATTTTCAGTTTTCATTGTCCTTTATTTTGTACAAGCTTCAACTTTGTACAAATAAATGGAAATCCTAAAACCTCACCTTAAATATTAGACAGCCTTTCTTTTCTTAAAAAACACTGATGTGAACTCACTTCCATTTTCATAAAAGTTTTATATATGCATAAGCGTTATGATGATTAAGGCTGTGACTATTAAAGCTGCAGGTTTAGCTAATAATCTCAAAATTTCAAATCCTTCAAAATCAGTAAAATTTTAATAAACTTTGAAATAGAAAAGCCAAAGTGACATAATTTTGTTTATTTCCCGATCAGCCAGAATGAGGGCGTTTCATCATCACTTTTCAGGCAGGGAACATTGATGAAATGGGGAGAGTTTGGAGCAATAGCAGAAGAGTCAGATTTTGTTAGACAACTCAGACAGATGATGCTATCCAAAGATAGAAGCAAATAAAATGTGATATTTCTGTTCTTTAATGTTCTTGGAGCAATGCCTTACTCTTCAGTCATACATGGAGGAGCTAACACCCCTAACCTGTCTGTGTGCCACCAGCGGTTAAGCTTCATGTAAATGGACAGGTGGACAAAGTGAATGATCCTTGGAATGGAAGAAAAATTTAGTATCTCTAAAAACTGGATCCATTTGCTACATACAATAGATCCCAAAGCAGTGCAAAGCTTCCTTATGTGGTTTTCACCTCACATGTAGGTCTGTATTTTGTGCCAGGTTAGATAAATCTATTTATGTATTAAAATGTTAACATGTTTTGATAGATCAGTGAATATTACAGTTTTGGAAAATGATGCAAAATGATATTGCTTTTCAAAAGCGGGCAAAACGTCTAAGTTACATAAAACCTTACATCAAATTTTGCATCGGATTTAATGAAAATTTCCATTTATTTTAAGTGAATATATAATTAAGATGCATGAATTTGGTTTGTGTTGAAGGCTATTTAGGAAGAGCAAAAACTGAGTAAGCTCGCCAGCTAATGTACCAAAAAAAAAAAAAAAGAGCAGATTCAGTATAAAGACATTAGGGCTAACAGGATAAACCTCTTTGTTTTCCAATCTAATAAGTAAGTTGCAAGTTCAAAGGATGTCTGGAGAAAAATCTTTTGACATAAACTTTTAGTTAGTTTTGATTAGTTCAGTGGGTTAAAAGCAAAACCTTTCCATATTTGGTACACAGAAAATGACAATAGGGAAGGCACCATTATAAAAGGCCCATTTGATTTCTGCTGAATTCTTTATTTCGTGACATGGCAATAATTTAGATGTCAAGTAAAATTATGTTAGACATGTTTTCTTTGTCCTTGTTTGTTCACATCACAACACTGGCATATTTTTCCACTTTTCCAGCTGAAAAGAAACAAGAGACTTTAACTAAGGGACTTAGGTTTGAAATTATGACAGTGAAAGAAGTCTGAGCAGTATTTTTCTGCACTATACTCAACCGCAAGTATCTTGCAAAAATATCTGCTCTAGGGAAAAAGGGCTAGTTCAGAGTGGCCGATCCAACTACATCCTGAATCCTTGCTTGACAGAAAAAATGCCCTTAATGCTTTACTTTGACTTTGCATTTCAGTTCTTAAAAGAGGCCTGTAAGAAAGACAAGGAGACTTTTTAGCAGGGCCTGTTGTGATAGGATGAGGAGTAATGGTTTTAAACTAGGAGCGATTCAGGCTGGATGTGAGGAAGAAATTCTTTACAATGAGGGTGGTAAAATACTGGCACAGGTTGCCCAGAAAGGCAGTGGGTGCACCATCCTTGGAGACGTTCCAGGCCAGGCTGGATGTGATTCTAGTCAAGGGCTCACTTTAGGGGATCTGGACTAAATGACCTTTGAAAGTCCTTTCCGACCCAAGCTATTCTATGATTTTATGATTCTATGGTAAAAGCATGACAAAGCCAGGATTCTTTTTATTCTCTGCCTCTCCCCAACCCTACGGATATGTAGTAGAAAGAACTCCATGCTTGGCAGTGTCTTGATAGAACATATTGTTTCTTGTCCCACTTCAAAGTGGGCAGTTTGACAGAAATCTCACACATTACAGTTTTGAGATATTTCTTACAGAGAAGTGAAACTCTAATAATCTTTGAGTAATATTTTTTTTTTCCGTAACAAATTTATTTTAATTATTGTCATTCAGGTTTTTAGAACAGCTTAAAAGGAAATTATTTGAGCTTGTTACCCCCTTGAAAGTATCCAAGTAGCAACAATTTAGGACCATTCTCCTGACACACAGTTCTAATGTGAGGCACCAGTGGAGGATAGATCTATAGTTATCTAGAGCTGTCTAGATCTATGTAGAGACAAATCCAGGACAGGAGGGAAAGAGGAAATCTAGAAGGACAAAGTGGCATAAATTTCTACTTCCCATCTCTCTCAAAGGACTTTCCTGTTTCTTTTCTCTCTGGAAACACATATGTAATTATAATAACAGTTATCTCATAAAGACAGGTCCTACATTTATGTCTTTAAGAGAATATACCTTTGATTGCACTGCCTTCAGCAGCAAACCTCAGATACCAACATAAAACGATGCAACTTACAAGACAGCTGAATTCACAGTTTTCAGTACTTCCTTTAAAGCATGAGCAAAATCTTTACTTATGCTAACTTCATTCACTAGCAACATGACTTTCCAGTCCCTAAACTGAAAATGCATGTGTTCAGAAGATACTATTTTACTATCCAGATGATCAACACCCTCATCTGCTTCTGCTCTGCAGAGAATATTGGGTAATATTGGAAAACACATTTTGATACAAAACACTTTCCCTGAGCTGTGGGGGAAACACAGGTTTATTAATAATAAATATACTCTGATGAAGCAATTTCTTCACTTGGCCAGTGCCTTTTGTTTTTCATTGCTGAAGATTTACTTGGATTCTCACCTACAACATTATCTGTAAAGGATATTGAAGAATAGTTCAATAATAATTATGTTTCATTTACTGACAATGTTAGTTCACAGTCACATTAAGTCAAAAGAGAATGTTTTATTACCTTTACCTTAGTTGGGTGACTGATTTTTTCAATGTAATCCTGAAAAATCATTAAGTATTCTCACACACAATATTGATGTCTCCTTTATGAGTTTAGATTCGTGTTGAAACATCATTCCTTAATATTTTCAATGGAAAACTCACAGAATACCAAGAACAACTGTTTTTATCTCAGTAAAAATCCCATTACTGATCCACTCACTTCAGAGGAAGGCTCTTTGTATTAAGCAATCCTTGAGTAGATGTGAAGAGTTTCCTCTCAAATCTGCAAAAGCAGAGAAAGTCTGACACCCTGTAGCTTGTTTTAAACATTTCCACATTAATAGTATAATTTTAAACACCAAATAGTTTTGCATTCTGTATCAATGATGCTTAAAAAAAAAACCAAACATTTCTTCTTTCAATAATTAGATTTTCTGTTATTATTATTATGGGAATATTTTTTCCATTTCCCTTTTCCCTTTCTCCTTTCCAATGAAAATAGTATCTTCTCAATCTTTAACTAATGTCTTTCTTTCTTTCTAATAATTTGATACTTGTTTCTCTATTTCTTCTATACATTTTAAAAGTGAAAGATGTAAAACCAGAAAATATTTAAAGTGTGGACTCTGTGGATTATTAATTTATTTTTTATTTCCCCAGAACCCCAAATCCTCCTGGATTTTTTGTATGTCACTCATGTAGTGTATGTTGTGGATTAAAATAATTACATTTCTTTCAGCCTGATCAAGGCTCTAGTCAAACATATGCTAGATGATGGGAGACTTGTTTGTGTTTGATTCAAAGATACTTCATTTTCCAAAATTACCCTTTAGCCTGGAATAAAAACTTCTGGAGTATCTTTTTATTCAAATTAAACTGACATGATATTAATCAAGCTACAACATGGATTAAAGCCAAACATACCCTGTGTGTATACCCTAGAGGGGATATCTGGGGAAACATGCCTGAGATATAAAGACCAAGTTGCAGTCTAGCTCTTTGAGCTTTGAATGCACCAGAAATCAGTGAATGAAAGTAGAAGACAAAATTATGGTTCTAACCCTTTCAGTCAGCCTTTTTCAATGGCTTACTGCATAGGCTTTTGCACATATCTTAACTTTCTCTAATTTATTTTCCCTACCTGCAAAATAGATATAGCAGCAGATGTACTACACACAAATCAGATTCTTCCAAACTTTTTGGGATCCTGAGGTAGAAGACATAAGTGCTAAACATCATTATAATCACAGCATAACTGTGCATAGTAATATTATCTTTTTGTCACTATGTAAATACCTTACTATAGCAGAATATTAATTGCATATACTCTGATGGAATCTGGAATGTGCCTTTTGACCAATTGTCCCAATTATCTGAGATCCTGGGAAATGTATGTCACAATGGGAGAGTTTTTAATTGCCAAAAAAACAGGTTTAGGTGATGAGACAATATGTTTCTCTACATACATGCTTGGTAACACCATAAAACAAATCATACCACAAAATGAAGTCAGAAACCATAATGCATTTTAAAAACCTGGGTTGAAGTTTGACTTAATGATGTTAAGAGAGTGGGGAAAAGCTGAAGAGGGTAACAAATTAGCCTCTTAGTAGTAGTAAGTAGTAGCTGATCCTTGTTATCTTAAAAAATTAACTTTTGCACTAGACAAACTGTTCTGCCATTTAACCAGATGAGCCATCACCTTTATCCACTGCTTTTAATTAAAACACCTACTGTACTGTTATTGCATTTTACCTATTTCTTCAGAGTGTTTTGCCAGGACTGGGAGCTTTCTCATTTAGGTATCTTTAAAGAATTCGCAATTGCAAATACCTGGTATATTACGTATAAGCAGTTGCAAAGGAAATAAAAGCAATACCGAAATACCGTAACCTCTTGAAATAATCCTCTTTAATAAAGTACATTATCAGCTTAATTATTTTATACCAAAGGACTGATTTATTACTTTAAATGGAAGTAGTACGATTCCATTTTATTACTATCTTGCTTCTAATATACTGGTAGCATTTCACTTTTTCTCTCCCTCCTTTTCTCTCTTTCTCTCCTCTTCCTCCCTCTCTCCCTCCCTCTATGGCTTCTGTATGAATTATGGGAATGCAGAAAGACAATGAATACAAAAATGAATAAGCACCTCAGAAATTCATTCTGACATTGGGACTTTGAAATGAAAGCCCATGTTGGCTGAGCCTAAAACATCTGATTCACAGTCCCATTATGAAGAAGAAAAAAGAATTTGTGCTTTTACAGTCTTACAGGCACAAACATCTCAAAGCACTAATCGAAGTAGGGCATTAGCTAGTGCAGTGCCTGTCATGGGTAAGCAAATAGAGAAACATTTTCCCTTCACACAGATGGAAACTTTAAAGATTCTTTTCAAGAATACTAATACTAGATAATGCCAAGGGAACCTCCTTTGTTTTCCTCCCCCCTCTTAAAACTATTTTTTTGGACAGTCATTTTGAAGCAAGGAAACACTTTTGTGTCATACCCTAAATTATACAATCTCCTAAATTCTATTTGGCATGAGCTAGGCCCTTCATAGCAGGTAGGTTGAGTGCCCCTCTACTAGTTGCAGATAACAGAAAAATTCAGAAGTGAAGGCCTGTCAAGAGAAGAACACTTTTATGTTACCTAGCAGAAGCTCTTTTTTCCCCATAGCTTTTTTTTTTTTTTTTTATTTTTCCAATACTTGCTTTTGATTAGCAAGAAGGTAACTGGTGAATTGGCTATCTTCCATTCTAAATGTTAGCTAAAATGTGCAACTAGTTGGTTAATTCTAAACGACTATTTCATATAGTTAATGAATTATTCATAGGTTCATGCAGCTGCTGAAGTGCTGCAAAAGTTTAAATTTAGCACTTAGATGGTACACGTGGCGACTTGGCAATTATTATTTTTTGGAATATGGCTTGTAATTTAAATTCACATGTGATTGATGTGATATGACATGCTGAGAGTACAACAGATAGTTTAATCAACAAATGGTCCTTATGAATAATGTTGATGGTAAGAGTTCTTTCCTCATCCTACAAATGAATTTGAGCTCTTGTTCAGCTCTTGACATTAAACGTGTTGTTTTCTTTCATTACAAAGCATCTTAAAACACTGAGGAACAATGGACAGAAATGTAAAGAGGAAATAGGTTATGATAATATTCAGTGTTTTCAAGGAGTTTAATTTCCATTTCTACTTACTTATCTTAATTGGCTTGGACTTGGTCCAACCTTTTCTACCAATTACAGTAAGGTTTTAAATCAGACCCTATGATCTATCAGTAGATATATAAAAATATGGGCAAGCCTACTCTTCTCGCCATTTGATTGCTTCTATAGGCCCTACAGGCTGCAGCATCAGCCTGGGAGTGGGGGACTCTAGGATGTCATCAGCAACCCATATCCTTCCTTGAGTGTCACGTTGATGCTAATAGTTTCTTGCTCCTAATTTCAAGGTCAAAAATACATGGGTTTAACACATTTTTACACACCTTGTTTGTTGTTTGTTATTTGTTGGTGTTTTCTTTTTTCTGGAAGGTTGCTACTATATCTGGATTTACTATATGTCCAACATTTTTCGTATTGTGTATGCTAGTTCTTTGTTCTCCTTGTTACTTCTAAAAACTGTTTCTACCCAGCTCTAAAGGCTGCATTTCATTACCAATAGGTAATTGACCACTGATGAGTTGTTTATAGATCTGGGACTTGTATATCACCGTGTGCCACCTCTGTCATCATCCCATCCCTGTATTATCTCTACACTGTATGGTGTTTCTCCACCTCCAAGTGATCTGCTTCACTCCCATTCTTTTATTCCATTACACTAAATCACTATGGCAGAGTCATAAGTAGTTCATTCGACACAGAACAATTACTTGTAATACTATCTATGTAAAAATTATGGTTATACTGCATGATTAGACAAAGTTCAGCAAAAGTAAAACAAATTAAGAAATAGCCATCTGGTCATTAGAATATTGCTTTTACAGCCAAACAATGTGAAACATAGCTCTGAGCAGACCAAGATAAAACAGCATGAAAAGTCCTGAAGCTTTGCATAGGTACTATGAAGCCTGACACTTATTAGGAAGGTCAATAATATATTTATTGTGTTACAGGGCTTCATTTTTTGATTGTCTCATATACATTCAGAATAGCAAGACTTGCCTAGAACATATGGTTGTAATTTGTCAGTTAATATAATGCATATTAATTGACCCAGCAATGCAATTGAATAACACACAGCAAATAATTACTGAAGGTTTACAATTTATGATAGGCTGTTGAAGAAAGAAAGACAGCTGAATGGCTCATCTACAACATAAACTAAAAATATCATAACTGGATATTTTTTAAGCAGATAATTATTTTGATTAAAGGCCAAACTTTGCCTTTATTTACATAGGTACTGCTGCTACTGATGCCAGCTGTAGTTATGGGGGTGTGTATCTGAATGAAAGTTCTGTTTCTGAATAGGGATGGAAACTATTATTAGTTGCCTTCAAAAAATAATAGCATTCTGGAGCCTCAGATATTTTATATGTAACAAAAGGAATTGCTTGGTAGGGCTAAAAGTCGATCAGAACAGATTCTATCACCTTTGTGCAGTAGTACCTACCTAGCCGATAAATAATCTTTCTGATTCAGTAGAATTACATTCTATAGAAAAAATATTCAGCATGAATAACAGAAAGGAAAAAAAAATCTGAGCTAGAAATGTAGCCACAGTTTAAGATGTATTATTATACAGAAAAAAAGCAGACGGGTTTAAAATAATTCATTTCTGAAACTTTTTATAAATGATGTACATGCAGATTCAATCATTTTAGATTCTGGTAGTGCTCCCATGAATTGAAAGCATTCCAAATTTGAAACAAAATCACTTTGCTGCTCACATTACATAAAATTACCAGTAGGCACCTGAGTTGCATTTTGGCAAATTAGGCATTAGAAAATAAATGACTGAAGAGACAATAGTACTGATAGATAACTCAAAATTAAAGCCGTATCATCTTGTTCTTACTTGCTGGATATAAATATTAGGATTTATATTAACATAATTTTTCTTTCTGCATAAAGACAAATAAGTGGGTATAGAAAGTACAACTAATTCACTTTAGAACAATTTCAAGACATGTGGTTGTTAAAATGTATATATATACATATTTAACAATCCTCCTATTGAACAAACATCGACATATACAGAAAAAAGTATTAAAATTTTTCCTCTCCTGTTAAGTTTTCTACTAGCTACTAGGAAGACAAAACTAGTTTCTCTGCCTTTCTTTTAAGATCTGCTACATTTCTCTTCCGTGCTTGCTAAAAATCTGGACTTTTAAAATTTCACCTGAAAAGTTCATCCATGCATACAATTTGATAAAAACAGCCACATTCTAATGCAGCCTATACCTCTATTTTCTCATAACAAAACTTACAATGTCAGCAATATAGGAATTCCTTTTTTCAATACACTTTAATAAAAGCAGCTTGATAGAAGCATATCCAATATTAATTTTTCTTTAAAAATAGAGAAGATATTAAACTTCATGGATTACCACCAGAATCATTTTAAACCAAGCATCTTGGAAATTATGGTCACTATTTTGCTGAATATACCACTTTTATGCAAAACAATCATTTATTTCAGTGACTGAGCATGAAGTTGCCCGCAAATGTACTTGATAATTCAAAGGTTCTCAGGTATAACTTGTGCTTTGCTACCTTTCCAAAACATGCTACTCTTCTTTTACATGTACTTCTGCAATGGAAGCATGGGCCCCTGAGTTTACTGGAAGGCTTTCTGTAGAAGTGCGAGGGTTAAAGTGAAGAGGTTGAGAGTAAGGTTTAGTGATGCTCTATCAGTTTGCACAGTTACACATACTCTTCTTTAGGCTTCTCCTATGTACACTGTAACAAATACATGTGTGTAATAATTTGCTGTACTCATAGTAAAACAAAAATAGACATATTTTTAGGGGGTTTTTTAGGCTGGTAATGAGAATGAGTAATACCTTTCTATATTCTCATAGTAGATATCTGAAGCATTGTAACATTAAAACAGGCAGGCTGCTACCCTCTCCCTTCAGTTTCCTAGGCCTACAACTGAAGGAAGTGTAGAACAGTGTCCTGGGTTTAGCAGTAGCAGTCATTTTTTCTCCTTCTTAGTAGCTGCTGCGGCACTGGTTTTGAGTTCGACTTGGGAACAGAGCTGATAACAATGATGTTTAGTCTGACCAAGGACTTTGTGAGTCTCATGCTCTGCCAGGGAGGAGGGGAAGCCTGAATGAAGCAGAGACAGGACACCTGACCAAAACTGACCAAAGAGGTACTCCATACCACAGCATGTCATGCCCGGGATGTAACTGGGAGTTACCCGGAAGGGCACTCTCTGCTTGGTCAGGCTTGTTTTTGGTGGCTGGCATAGTATTCTCTTCCCTTGTTATTTCTTTTATCATTATTATTATTGGTGGTAGCAGTAGTGATTTGTGTTATACCTTATTTACTGGACTGTTCTTATCTCAACCCATGACAGTTTCATTCTTTCGATTCTCCTCCAGAAGCTGGGGGAGCGTCTAGACTGTGTGGCTAACTTGCTGACAATTTAAACCACAACAGTTCTTGTAGATAGGGGTGGTGTAGCTGCTGGAGTAGCTGTGCTGACTGTTGCTTTGTCCTCAGACCTAGGGACATTTTTTTCCTTTTGAAGGTGTTGGACAATGTTGAACAGAGCTCTGTAAGCATAGGCCAAGCCCCAGCACATTTCCATGATTTGTCCCTCTCTGGTATGGTCAGAATGACAACACACCTCATTTAAGTGTTTCACTAATTTTTCTGGATTTTGCACTTGTTTGATGGTGAAATTCAAAAGTACTGGAGGGGTCCACTGACCTAGATACTTGCCCATAGTATCCCACACACCCTGCCACTCATGGCTGTCCAGCCTCGGGGAGAATCTCTTGGTCCTCCTATATCATTGTTTAACCCCAGACAAGACCCAAACCTGACTGTGCTTAACTCTTGAGACCAGAAGAAATGGTCGTGGGCAAAACAACCTCTGCATGCGTGCCAACATGGTGATCCCCACCACAATCAGCAAACAGGTCTCAACAGTATTAAAAGGCCATTCAAAACCTTCAGAACTCTCAAATGATGCTGTAAACGGTTTGGGTGGAGAGGTGGGGGGTGGGGGCTGGGAGGGTAAGAGAATGCCTCCTTCACAGGTTGACCACCCTAGAAGGAGAAAAAAGATGTGTAATTGCTAAGAACTTCTATTATGTATCTACCAAAGTATAGAGGTGGTGACCACACTGGGAACATAAACCAGGTCAGTTTCCTGATCAATGATTCTATTGTATTAGAAGTCGTTACCATAAGGTACAATGAGACAAGAACCTGTAGCCCAAGCCCCACACTTGAAAAACACTAACACAGCAAATACTGGCTGTAAGTAAAGTACGATGTGAGATCAAGAGAAACAACTTTGAGAGCCAATAAATCAGTATTGTGACAACTGACTATTAATCCAAAACAATGAATGCTTATCACAAATACGATTAGACACAATCCGGTCAGATCTGTCATTATCGCAACCCTTCATGCCCCATGTTGGGAGCCAAAAAGAACTGTCATAGTTTAAGCCTAGCCAGTAATTCAGTACCACTCAGCTGTTCGCTCATTCCCCCAACTTTTTCCCCCTTTTCCAGGAGGGATGGAGAGGAAAATCGAAAGAATGTAACTCCCAACGGTTGAGGTAAGAACAGTCCAGTAACTAAGGTATAACACAAATCACTACTGCTACCACCAATAATAATAATGGTAAGAGAAATAACAAGAGAAGAGAATATGATACCACCCACCAAAAACGAGTCCCACCGAGCAGAGAGTGCCCTTCTGGGTAACTCCCAGTTACATCCCGGGCATGGCGTGCTGTGTTATGAAATATCTTTTTGGTTACTTTGGGTCAGGTGTCCTGTCTCTTCTTCCTCCCGGCTTCCCCTCCTCCCTGGCAAAGCATGAGGCTCAGAAAGTCCTTGGTCAAACTAAATATCAATGTTATCAGCTCTGTTCCCAGGCCAAAAGTCAAAACCACAGCACTGCACCAGCTGCTAAGAAGGAGAAAAAATGACTGCTACTGCTAAACCTGCGACAAACAGTTTTCTTGTTTTTATCTGGCCTTTGATTGCAATCAATTAAAAAAAATTAAAGAAAACCCTTCATTATTATTTTTAATGCCTGCTTTTACAAGTGGGAATTCATTTTAATGGTTAAGTCTAACCGGTAGAAACCATACAGCACTTTGCTGCCGAGCAGTAAGGAGCAATAAGACTTCAATAGTAGGGGTGAGGTCAGCGATATGCCTTGGTTGACATGAAATTTGATAGAAATAATAAAAACAAATCTACTTGTCAAGCTGATTGAGGCAGCTCATTCCAGGGTTACAGCTTTTATGTCCTATTGGGTCTGCAATGCTTAAGACACTGAAACTCTTGAGTGTTATGGACATGCAGATTCACTCATGTTAGAGTCACACCTTTGTCTTCATTCTTAACTTTTGAATCAATTAACAAAGGGAAGGAGATGTGACTAAGTCAAATGCCTGATTTTCTGTAGTTACAGTGAAAATCTGTCCTTTGATCTTCAGCATATGCTGACCGTGGAGGAGTTATATGCTTGGTGTGCATGATAGCATTAGATATGCAGACAGGGATCCAGACTGACAACTGCTTTAAAAAAAAAAAAATAATAATTGCTTGGTGTGTCACTGTGAAAGGGGGTATAGAGGGGAAGTAAATGGGAAGCTAAAAAGAATGTGCAAAACAAGTTTGCCATGTTATTATGGAAATACCGTTTCTATGGTAATAACTTGCTGAATTGATCCACAGTGTAAGACTTCAGAGACAGTGCACAGCTAAGGACAGGGCAGTTCATTATATACCCAGAAATATTTTGGTTTATCTCTGTTTCCTTTATGCTTTTAGACATGCTTCCACACAGGAACAACCTAATATTTTGCAACTAGTCAACTGACAAAGACAGAGATAAAAATTTGTATTTTATTGAGTCCTTCAGCTGAAGTCTGTATCAGCCAAAGCTAGTATAGTCTTTCAAGGCATCACATCAATAAAGTAAGAGTCCAAGTTTTGGTATGTGATTGTTAGATTTCTGCATTCTGTTTTAGCCACCTAGATTTAAGTATGCGTCATGGTTTAAACCCCACTGGTAACTCAGTATCATGCAGCCGCTCACTCACCCCCCTTCTGCCCCTCAGGTGGGATGGGGATGAGAATCAAAGGAATGTAAAACCCTGTGTTGAGACAAGAACATTTTATTAACTAAAGTATAATATACTACTATTACTACAAGGGAAATAACAAGGAAAGAAAATATAAAACCAAAAGGGGAAAAGATGCACAATGCAACTGCTCACCACCCACTGACCAATACCCAACCCGACACAAGCTGAGTCCTTTCAGGGTAAATCACTTCAGTTTATATATTGGGCATGATGTGCTGTGATGTGGAATACCCCTTTGGCTACTACAGGTCAGGTGTCCTATCTCTGCTCCCTCCTGGCTTCTTGTGCCCCTTCTCATTGATAGACCATGAGGGACCTAAAGTCCTTGATCAGGGTAAGCATTACTTAGAAACAACTAAAACACTGGTATTTTATCAGTATTGTTCTCAGGCTAAAGCCAAAACATAGCAATGTGAACGTGCATGTAACCTCAGAATTTGGGAGCTGTCCCTGTTCTCTGCTGGTATGTCACTTTGCAAACAGTTAATTTGTTCTGGCCCTTACTATGCCATCCCAAAAAAAAAGAAGATATTACTCCTCCATGGCCTACTTCACCAGGCTGCTGGAAATGTTTGCTGAATTATACAGAGGACTTAAAAACATATAAAATGATAGAGAAAACTTATTATTTTAGCTGAACACAGAAATGAGATTTTGGGATACAGAAGAGAAGTTTACTAGTGAGACAACAGTTGCTGCTTCTGAAATTCTCATTAATATTAATTTGTCCCCTTACTCTGCTGTAGATAGCTAAGAAATAGGAAAATCACAGCTCTCTGTTCTAGGTTTTTTGTTGTTTTGGTTTGGCTTCATTTGAGTTTTTAGCCTGCCATACCTTCCCATAGCTTTTCAAGCAAATAATTTCAAACCTAATGTGCAATCCTTATCTATTTCTAATAGTTTCAAGCAATGACCTTAATAAATTCACAATAGAAAAAAAAATTAGATGTTACAAAATACACTATTATTACTGTAATCTCACACAAACACACAAATAAGATTCCCATGTGTATTTCAAAGACAATCTGAAGGTCAAAAATTAGTAAATTATATTCTTCTGTTTAGACAATTGAACAGAGGTATATTGAGTGCCCTGTGGCAAAAGACTACCCCAAAAAACAAAAATAGATATTAGAAAATATTCACAGTAGCTGATTAAGAGTTAAGGATGCAAAAGGAAATTTTTTAGGAAAACATGTTCTGAAAAGAGCTGTCATTCTGTTAAACAGTAGAAGATAAGCAGGCTAACATCCCACTTGATAGTAAGCCACTTAAACATGTCAACAAATATATTCATCTTGTTAGGAAATTGCCTTGAACAACGGTGATCCCGAGATACAGAGAACTATGCCTATGGACTAAGCTGCTTTTAGAGATCCAGGAGTTATCCATACACCAGAACATCTAAGTGAAGAGTGATTAAGGACACTTTGGACAAGCTTCCTGAGTATTTAGCAGTATAGCTTTAAAAAACAGATACTGAAGGATAAAGATAAACAACAGCTGCTGTTTTTGGAGATGGTTGCTAAAATGCTCTAAGGAGAAGAAACAGAAATACACTGAGCCATTCTGTCTGTGCATTTGAATTGAGAAAAAAATCCGGCATATCCAGGAGAAGTTCCTGCTTCTGGAAGAGCAACATAAAAACATATACAGTATAGCTCAAATGAACCAGTGCCTGCAACTGTAAAAATGCTTTCCCAGTGTTTACCTGAGGAATTCTAATAAAAATAATATATTAGGGTAGATTATAACTGCATATATTCTCCAGGTGCAACAAAGAAAACTATACCTATGTTGCATGTTGGAAAGCAATGCAAAAGTAAAACTAGTAGAAAGGGACAGAAAGAGAAGCAAAAAAGAGCAGTGTTAGTGTTTGCCTTAGCAACATCCTGAAGCTCATCTCCCTTCATCCTCTGTATTCAGTCCATATGGTTTTATGATCTGACCTGTTTAGTAGTCATAGTAAGAAAACACCAATCCTCCAGAGACTGGCAGGAGCCATTGAAATGATTCTATTTGGGAACTTAGCAGCAAAAAAAAAAAAAAAAAAAGAAAAAAAAGACCAACTCCCATCATTATATTGAGGTAATTCAGACATATTTAAACTAATCTGCCACAATCTCTTTTCAGGTTTTCTTTGCTAGAGTTTAGCATGTCAAGATTTTCAGGGTTTCATGAACAATTAATAAAATAAATATTTAAAAAAAAGTGTTTCTTGAACAATTAGTAAAATTATGCAAATCAGATTAAGAACTCTGGAAATGTTTCAGTCCTCTCCACTCCTCTCCTTTCCTCTCCTACCCTCCCCCAACCCTCCCCCCCTCCTTCTTTTACAGTCTATTCTACTCGTATTCCATTCTATTCTATCCTATTCCCTTTGAGTAAACGTGTATGGAATAAAATTTCCAATAAGCAGAATCTATTTTTCTAGGTACTAAATTGAAGCTAAGCATTCAGTGTGGATTATGGTTTTGCTTTCTTTAAACTCACTAAGCAAATCCCATATGAACTTTTTGTACCTGGAAAATGGTATATGTCTCTACCCTTTGACAATTTGCATCAACAGGCAGATAAGCTGATACTACTTTTGTATATGTTAAGGGCCAATCTCAATCAAAAACCACAATGTCAGAAAATGGGACTGAAAAATTGTGTGTTAAGCGTGTGATGTAGCTAGATTTTTCTGTTCTTAAAAGCATCTCTTAGAAAACATTTAAAAAATATATATTTATCTAAAAAGGGCTATATACCAAGTTCTATTCCATATAGAAACTCAGAAAGGTATGGCAATGGGGAAATATTTAGGCAAAAAAGAAGGTTCTTGTTTTGATATATAACAAATTAAAAAGAGAAGCCATGTTTCTGAGCCAATGTATTATACGGGTTGAAAAAAAAAAAGTAAAGCTTTCTTTACAAAGGTTTGTATATAAAAAATTATGACTATGAAATTCCTTTTTTTTTTGTTTGTTTTTTTTTGTAAATTTCCCATTATTAAGGCTGACAAAATTCCTTTGACATAGCGAAGAATGAGTGCAGGAAAACAACACTGAATAACTTGAATTTTTTAAGACTTAGCCAACTAATCATTACAATGATGCCAATATTAATACACAGTCAGGCTGATTTTTCTCCTTTGAAAACAGTAGATCAAGTGCTAAAATATACATGAACCACCTTAACAATGCATAAACCTAATCCGGGTCTTTACAACATTTAGGCAGCACAGTCTCCGAGGACCCACGGCCCCAAGAAAACTTATCAATGTTTAACAGACCTCAGTACAATGTTGAATACAGGATTAGAGATCAACAGGAACACTCATCACAAGATCCTTAGGGTTTCTGACCACTAGCAGCTAAATTTCTCTGTAAACAGTGCATCTAAAACAAAACAGAAATATAAAGCATTTTATTCTTGTCCTTCCTTCTCTCTTTAGCCAGAAAGAAATTTTTATTTACAAATTATTTAATCCTTCACTCTTTTTTTTCATGCATTTCAGCAATATGGGTGTCAGGCAAAAGTGTAAAATGGTGGAACAGCTGATCACTTCCGCTTTAGGAAAAAAATGTAGCCTTAAAATTTGTCACTGTTCAGGCTTGATTTCAAAGCAGCATTTATTAAAGGCTCTCATTAACAAAGGTATTCTCAGTATAGCTATATAGTGCAATGCAAAAGATTATGCCTTGGACAGCTGAAAATATATTCTCAAAGCATATACAACTCTTGAAATACTAATAAAGCTAAATGAATATATTTGTTCAGAGACACATAAGAAAGGTTGTAAAATGGGTTTTGGTTTACTTGTAGCACTTTCTAAATGCTCTATGCTATGATGTCCTGCCCCTAACTGTGCCAAACCTAGGTTTTATTTTTGCATTTGATATTGAAATGCAAACTTGTGTTTTTTTCATTAAATATAGCTAATGTATGTAGATTTTTCCAAATGCAGATATACGTGCTTCTTATTTGGCATTCAAAAAAAGATGTAGTCCCAGAGAAGAAAGAATTAAAGAAGTAAAAAGGTTGAAGTTATAGCAGAACTATTTAAATGATATCTGGAGGGCAATATGATAATAAAATAAATTTCTGAACACACAAGAGGGACTGAAGTTTGCTTAATTCTCCTAACTTTTCTTTTCCCCCTCGCTTTAGGGTTTATATGCTTTCCACTTTTCGCAGGAGAAAAAAATGCTGCCACTGCTGTAAAAAGCATTTCTAAAGTTTTCCCAACTTGACCCTAAGGGCGGATCACATGAATTAATCCTCTGAATGTTTTAGGCTAGTTTTGGAAACTTCATCAACCGCTGATGTTTGAGTATAATTAGTTGACTCTCCAAGATCTGGATCAATAGTCTGAATTGCCATGCTTTGGAGATTTGTTAAATCATTGTCTTATAATACCATAAAATCTCTGTAGTTCTTGGTGAATAATTTATCTAAAGTAATTTCAGCAAGTCATTGTATAGTAAGTCTTATTGATCTTGACAGCATTCCATGAGACATGACTTGGCTGAACTGTTCTAAAAGACTTCTCAGAAGCATTATGGTTTCTTCTTCCCCCTCTTCTTCCTTGTTTGAGAAAAAGATGACATTTGCCATGATCTGTGTTAGCTTCGTTTTCGATAGCAAAGTTTTCACATATTCAATTTTGCATATTCTAAAGCAGAAATTCTGTGTTAAAGGAAAAGCTAAACATTTATTCTATTAATCAATAAATTAACTTAGAAGAAACTGAGGAAGTAAATCACTGGTGCTGATCTTATCTCTTCACAAAGTTTTTGTGAAGGATTAAAATTATGAAAGTAAAAACCTATTTAGAAAAAAATCTTTTCACAAAATGAAGATTTAAGATTTCATCCACCTTTTTCAATCTTTCTTTGGTTTCCTTTCATTTGTTTGCCTGTTTGAAAAAAAACAAACAAACTGTTGTACATAATTAGTTTTTAAAAGAGTCTCAAAAGGGTGTCTACATGACTTAGGCTTAGGAATGGGCATGTTAGGTTGCTGTATTTGGTTGCAGACTGAGAGGAACAGGTAAGAATATTCTCTGTTGACAAACGTGAAGAATTTTTCAAATTAGCTTAATCCCTTACAGGTTCTGAGTATTTTGAAGCCTGTGATAAAGGCTATAAATAATCTTACTAAACTCATTCTTAAGAGTCTAAATTCCAGTTAGAGGATGGCAGCCAAATACTAAAATCCTGTTTATAATGGGAGGCAGTCTAATAAATCCCCTACCTGGTAGTGAAAATATTGCCCGTATGTCCTCCTATGGACACATTATGCAGAATTATCCAATACAAGGTTTTCTCTTTCTTCAAAAGAATCACCTCTGATTCCTGTTCCAGTTTTTCACTCAAGCCTTATTTTATTACAAGGAGTAATATTATTTAAAGGAGTAGAACAGGTTGCTTTCAGCTTGTCGAGTTGAGACTTGAGTAAGTCCAAGGACACAGGTATTTCACAAGCTTTCTGGGACAACAAAGCGACAATTGAATATGTTACTACTTAGCAGTATCCTACACCAGACAAATAGTCCTTTTATGCCAATACCAGTGGAAGTGCTTCTGCTTCATCAGTGCCTTGATGATATCTTCAACCCAGTCAATGATCACTCAACCTTTTAAGATTTCAAATTATGGACTATGTTCCAAGAACTGTACATAAACTCTTCTTCATAATCCTAAGTCCCCCAAGACTATTCCTGTCTTTCCATTACAGAGTTTTCTCGTTGAAACAACTGCATCAGCTTTATGCATAAAAGAAGGTCATACCCTGCCCTTTCTGAACCCTTGATCTATGGGTGCTTGTCTTCATCTACACTACATGGAGGTATAAAGAGAACTTAGTCTAGAAAAGCTTCAACATATAAGGACATCTACTTCCCTTAAGCTATGAATACATGTTCTGCTTTATTATTAACCTACTAATATACAATTTAGTATTCACATAAGCAATGTATATGCTCTTATATGAATAGAAAAGGGCCCATACTGATACAACCTATGTATTTTCAGGTACAGAATGATTCAGTCAAACTACTGTTATTTTTTAGAGAAATGTATTTTCTTTCTTCCATCTGTAATGTCAATATAATGTTGATGGAACTAGTACATATGGATCAGATATGGTAAAAGACTACGGCTTTGGAACTTATGCTCCAAATACAAAACCAAAACAAATACATTTTGCTAAAAATGAAAGGCACTTATACAGGTTCCTTTTTTGAATAAAAAATAGCTTTGTGGATAAAGGTTTGTGACCTATAAATGAGAAGAAATCATTGGTCACTGTGTTTCAAACCAGGCCCCAAAGAAAGCTGGGAATGAGGGAATCTCTTTGTTTCTAACTTTCTAAGAGGAAAAGGCAGGAATGATCACAGTGCCTGGAGCTGCATCCTCTCATGATCTACTACCATTCAAGAGAATTCGCTCTCTTGAATTAGTTTTTGACCTGGTGAAAAGAAGTAATGAGGACTCAGAAAAGCTACATTAATTTGTCAGCCATCGATACTGCTTGCAGTATGCAGAGTTCATGAGTTTCCTCATTAGAGCACTTATATGCTGTATTAGAGGTGGAAAGAATAATCAGGAACATCTAGTTTGACTTTTCAGATTTGAAGGATACTCAGTTTAAATATAGAAACACACACACACATGGATCTGTAGTACATGTGTACACACATCTATATCTGCAAATACACACATCCATCCATCCACTCATCCATAATATGAAATAATGTCACAGAGTTTTTATTATTGCTTCATTGAATACACATGTTCAGTCTTCCTGTATTTATTCTATATACCTCTGTTTGCTTTGTTTATCTGTCTTCATAAGTGCATATTATGTACTTGCAAAAAAAAAAAATAAATAGCATTTTGCTGCACTCCTTCTGAAAGCTTATGGACTACCACTGACCCAGAACTCACGACCCAATAAACGTTGCTGTACGTGGTTTGATGAAAATAGTTTGTAGGTTGGTTGTTTTTTTTTTCTCTCTGTGAAGCCAGTACACTGCACTATTTATACAGATCCTTCATAATAGATCTTTATAGATCAGTTGCCACTGCTGAATGGTACTCCTGGGGTTTAATCCAAACTGTAATCCTACTGAACTACTTGGAAAAATAATTATTATGTAAGCCCTGCAGATCTTTCTCACTGCACAGGCTATGAAGAGACCAGTCTCCAGTGACAACCTGTAGGTGGAAGGGTAGAAAAGGAAGCTGAACTAGGGAGGGATAAGCAAGGATAACATTTGGATTTACATGTAAATGGGGTCATGTATTTATTGAAAATTCCTTTCAAACTTTATTATGTTTGAAATACTGAGTGATCACCTGACAAAAAAATAAATACTCATACCATATCTATGAAAACAGAGTGAAATGGCTACAGTGGGCTGTTCTGGGTTTAACTGGTATTTCGTTCGATCATGAGATTTTAATAATTGCAGATATTATAAGCAAAGACAGTCATGAACTGAACAAACCTGAGTTTCTTGCTCTCCCTTCTTTTCTCTATCTTGCTTGCCTTCTTAGAACCTAACTGTTATCCTACAGGAGGGCGATTAAAGAAACAGAAACAATTATTAAATGAAAGAATGCTAATAATGTGGCTGGTAGGATAGTGTGTGGCTAGTTTAGGCTACCAAACCAATGGGGAAAGATGACTTCTGACATTATTTTCTGTCAGGGAGTGAAAAGGATAGAGGATAAGAGAAAGCGAAAAACACAGAACAAGAATAAAAAGCTTCTGTTTAAACTAAAGGTCCAGACTGACACAAAAATAAATGGGTCCAAATAGCCAGGAAGGCAGGAGCGTGATTTTGGCCCAGTCTTTTAGTAGGGCAGGTAGATGACAAAACTAAGATGGACCTTTACCAATTGTTAAACTGTTAATAACCAAGAGTCCAAAAAAATTGGACTTGATTATCCTAAATGCCCTCTCTTCCTGAAGAAGCAAGATTATTACTGTCTCTTCTTTTAGACGCTAATAGAAGCCTAAATACTGATTTTCTGTATGCTGATTTAAGTATGCTTGCAGACACATAATCACCAAGTACATGTGAAGCATTACAGTGGCAATTTCTCAATGTGATTTGTTTCCTTATAAGCAGTCGGATCATACCTGGTCATAAGTCATAAATACAATAAATCAGCAATACACTGTGTACGTGGATAATAGATGCAGGTGAAACAGTTTCTGTAAAAAACACTCGTGGGCATTGCAAGGCGCAGGGCTTACTTGAAGCTTGATACTAAAACATTTAATGATGCTGTATTAGCAGTATTTACAGATATACATAACACTTTCTTAGATTTATGTAGTCACTCTCTCATTATTACCTTATTGTTTAACACATTGTCACCTTTGACGTGCAGAAATCTTTGCTGATGTTTGATTTCCAAGTATACAATATAAACAAAAGTAAGAGAAGTAATTAGAGAATATAGTAGCTAAATTTGAGTCCAATACAAGAGCTCTAGCAGGTAGCATAAAGAAGTTTCACTACCGAAACATAATTGAACTTTTGCCTCTGGGTATGTGTATTTGCTTCCTACATGACAGCACAACTGGCATAAAATAAGAAAGAGGATCGTTAGAAAAAGTTTCTTAGTGCAAAGAAGCCTCACAATATATAAACATCCAACACAAGAAAGAAAAGGTCAAATTGGCTCACTGTACTTGGAATGATATGGGAGAATAGTAGTAATGCACATTTATAAATTGTGGAAAGAAACAATTGATCAAATAAATGCTAAATGCTCCCTCCTCCTGGGTCCTCAAGGAACCCATTCACCAAAACAACTACAGCACTTTGCAGAACTGAGCAAAGTAAATATAAAAGGCTTTTAAACTAAAAATAGGGTGACCACTGAGCTCTGAAAAGGAAGAGTAACACAAACTATCTCTTTATAATTTGACAACAATGTGACTTTTAGATGACCATCTACTGAAAACTCATTGACTGCTTCATGCTGAGTTAAAAGGGGATCAAGATCAAATTATTAAGTAAAAAACAAAATCCTAAAATCAATCAGTGCAGTCCAGAACAAGAGAAATAAAAAAGAATCCTGCATGCAACCAATAGTGAACAAAATTGTTTTCACTTGTTCCAGTGATGAAAATGATCATAATTTAAAAAAAAAAAAAAAAGAAAACAAAATTATGAAAATCTGAGCTTATATTTTCAAAGCTAACATTTCTAAATTTTATAGCTTTGGTTAAAACTCTGAGATACAGAACACATGAATCCTAGAAACTCTAAGTCCAACACAAAGACCATGAAGAGTATTATTTTGAATTTTCATAAAGATCAATAACACCATAATTAGTTCAAAAATTACTAGTTCATGATTTTCAGACAGTATTTTGTTTTCACTGATGGGGAAGAAGAGCTTTATAAAAAATGGCAAAAATGGAAATGGCAGAAAACTCAAAAACCTCATGTAGATCTGACAATCAAGACAGAGGCATATTATTTGCAATATAATGGTCAGAATATTATTTTTTTTGTTTGTTTCATAAGCAACAAATGTCAGTTCCACATCACCACACAGACCTTCCTTCAGGAAAATATACTAGTTCAATGTTATCACTATAATGATGTCATTATGGTGAGAAAACCCTCAGTGAGTTTACAGATTATACAAAAGTGGGAAGAGTAGCTGATTCACCATATTGGTGTGCTATTATTCAAGAGGACCTCACCAGGGTGACAAAATGGGCCAGGAGTTTTACAAAGCTCAACTAAGTGAAACAGCAAGTTCTGACCATGGGGAGGAATAACCTCAGGTTCCAACCCTAACTATTCTATGATTCTATGATTCTATATGCCCAATGTATGCCTGATATGCAGGGTATGCCCTCGGTGTCCTGATGGACACCAAGATGGACATGAGCCAGTAGTGTGCCTCAGAGGCAAAAAAGGCTAACAGTATCTGGGGCTGCATTAGGCAGAGTGTTGACAGCAGGTCACACACAACTTCTTCCCTACTCAGCACTGGTGAGACAAATCTGGAGTGCTGAGCCCAGTGCTAAACTTCCCAGTAAAAGAGTGAACAGTACAGTACAAGGGTACAAATATTCACTCATACTTGAATGAGTTCAGCAAAAGGGTTCAGGAAATGGAGCAAAAAAAAGTCTGAGAGAGCTCGGGCCTTCTCAGCCTGGAAAAGGGAAGGCTCAAAGGGACCATAAACTGCTGATAGGAGGAGCAAAGAGGACAGAGGCAGACTCCTCTCAGTGACACTTGGTGAAAGGATGAGAGGCAATGGGCACAAACTGAAACACAGGAAATTTCACTTAAACATATGAAAAAGCTTCTTCACTATGAGGGTGGTCACACAGAGGAACAGGTTGCCCAGAGAAGGTGTGGAGTCCCCATTCTTGGAGATATTCAAAACCCAACTGGACACAGCCCAGACTAACCTGCTGTAGCTGACCCTGCTCTAAACAAAGGCTTGGACTAGATGATCTGCAGAGGTGCCTTTCAGCCTCAGCTTGTCTGTCAGTCTGTCATTCTGTGCTTTAATGAACAAGTCATACAACTCAAACTTCTTTTCGAGAGGTCTAATTTTAACTCTAGATTGCAATCTGGTTTTACATGCTTCCTTCTCATTAAACTTGTCATTGTGTTTTCATGTTATTGATAACAAATTTCTAGCTACCTAATACACACAGCACTGTGTAAGTCCAGAAAACCAATTCTGGTAAACAGTGGCAGCTCCACAGCCACTACACTCTTCCTGATTTCCAACACAAAAAATGCATTCTGATGACTTATTATCTGGAGGGGTATTAAATTAATCTTTTCAGTGCTCTTTTCTGTATGCATTGTGTTTCAATATCTTGATGCTAGATCTACACTTATCACTGGCAATGTATGTGCACACAGTAGAGGAAACGCTCTGTAGGCACAAAGGGATACTTCTATGGGCATGGCTCTGATCTTTCTTAACAGATTTAGTTACTAGTGTAATACGAGCACACAGTAAGTTACTGATCCTTTAATGAGCTTTAAGATAAACAAAGGCTTTGGAAGGAGATTTATAATTTCAGAAAAAAATTTGAATACCTAAACAACTAAAACTAGTTTTCAATAGAGTCAGAGGTAGCATAATATATATATATATATAAGCACATAAATAAATATATGTGTAAAATATATTAAAGTTATGGCAGACTCCTGGAAATAAAATTGGGAATTCGAGCACCACAGCAGGTGGAAGAGTTGAAAGATATTTTTCATGTAACATCACATTCTGAGTTTTTCTCACCTGAATACAGTCTGCATATAAAATCTGCTTAAGAAGCACTTTATTCAACATTTATGACCAGCTAGTTTCATGTCCTTCTGAATGATATCTGCAGCCCACACCCTAGTCTTGCGAGCAGGGCTGTTATTCTCAGGGGAACAGAGCTCAGCTTGATCTGACTAGACACTTCATGCTAACTTGGACAAGGTAGGCTGCTCATGTGGACATGGTGGTCTAAGTCTCAGATCAATGTAAATTAGCTTGTGAGTTCACTCGTTAAAAAAATATCAGCTTGTCCAACATTTGGAAACAGCATTTGGAAACAAGTGGACGAGTGAGGTTTGAACACCTGTCTTCTGCAACAAGTTCTAAAGATTTAGAAAGGAAAAGGACAACCTAACCACTGTGTATGAGGCAAACATAGAGACAAGTTGTGAGAAATCCAGGTTAGTCAGGACATGATGATTCCAACTAGTATGAAGCTGTTCATAAGTTTACCTGATTGAAGAACTGCTCACAGCTTGTCAGAACTTCAGAGCTCTGTAACAGAATTGAAATGAATATGTAGCGGCTTTCATTACACAGAAGCAAAAAATAATTGACATCGACCACCTGCTGAGAGAACATCAGCACTAATGTAATGAACTTCAATTTGCAAAAGACAAAAACTGCTTTGTCATACTGTTGAACAGATACTACTATACATTTGACTTCTGTATGTGCCATTAAATGCTGGAGTCCTTGAAAAGAACACAGAAATAAAATCATGCTCCAGTATACTTTTATAAAGCTAACCACTCAGTCAGCTGGGATCTGTGTGCCTCATTATATGCCTAAATATGCTATTGTGAATATCCACAAATGCATATTTGAAATATGATATGCATATACATGATTATGCATACATATCCAAAAATATGCATACACTTGCATATGTGTGCATATACACATACGTATTTGTATATTCACACACAAATTTGTGTAGTCACAATATATATTCACCCAAGAGGGCAAGCTGGAAAGCACAATGAATGAAGGACATGAAGAATCATCAAAAAGACCTCGTTTTCTTTGAAAAAAATCCTTGAAAAAAAAAAGCAAAAATATATATGAAAATTTAAGAATCATCAAAATAGATGAAAACAATTATGTGAAGCTTTGCAGAGTCTCCAAGTGCATAAGGAGTTCCAGTAATAAACAAACAAAGAAAAACATAGAATAAAAGCTTGGAAATTTGGTATGCCCTGACAAGGGGGGAAGAATCTGGAGGAAAAGCACATTCTGTATTGTCCTGGGTTCAGCAGTAGCAGTCATTTTTCTCCTTCTTAGTAGCTGCTGCAGTGCTGTGGTTTTTGATTTTCAGCCTGGGAGCAGCGCTGATAACATCGATTTTTTTAGTTGCTGCTTAGTAATGTTTAGTCTGACCAAGGACTTTCTGAGCCTCATGCTCTGTCAGGGAGGAGGGGAAGCCGGGAGGAAGCAGACACAGGACACCTGACCAAAACTAACTAAAAACATATTTCATAACACAGCACATCATGCCCACTATATAAACTGGGAGCAGTTACCCATAAGGGCTAGATCACTGCTTGGCTCAGGCTGGGTATCGGTCGGTGGGTGGTGAGTGGTTGTATTCTCTCCCCTTGTTATTTCCCTTATCATTATTATTATTGGTGGTAGCAGTAGTGATTTCTGTTATACCTTAGTTACTGGACTGTTCTTAGCTCAACCCATGGGAATTACATTATTTCGATTTTCCTCCCCATCCCTCCAGGAACAGGGGGAGGAATTTGGGGGAGTGAGCGAATGGTTGAGTGGTACTGAATTACCAGCTGGGTTTAAACCATGACAGCTCTTTTTGGCTCCCAAAGTGGGGCACGAAAAGTTGAGATAATGACAGATCTGACCGGATTGTGTCTAATTGCATTTGTGATAAGCATTTATTGTTTTGGATTAATTGTCACTTGTCACAATGCTGATTTATTGGCCCTCAAAGTTGTTGCTCTTGATCTCACAGTTCCAGCATGTCGTACCTTACTTACAGCTGGTATTTGCTGTGTTAGTGTTTATCGGCTCAGGCCCTTGTGCTAAGTTTCTTGTTTCATTGTACTTTATGGTAATGACTTGTAATACAATAGAATCATTAATAGTGAAACTGACCTGGCTTGCGTTCCCAGTGTGGTCACCACTCCTATACCTTGGAAAGTATATAATAGAAGTGTTTTACAATTATACATGTTTTTTTTCCTCCTTGGGTGGTCAGCCCATGTGGGAGACATTCCCTTACACTCCCAGCCGCCCCACCAGACCATTTACAGCATCATTTGAGAGTTCTGAAGGTTTTGAATGGCCTTTAGGTACCCTTGAGACCTGCCTGCTGATTGTGATGGGGATTACCATGTTGGCATGCATACAGAGTGTGTTTTACCTACAACCATTTTGTCTGATCTCAAGAGTTAAGCAGAGTTGGGTTTGGGTCTTGTCTAGAGTTAGACGACGATATAAGAGGACCAAGAGATTTTCCCTGAGGCTGGACAGCCATGAGTGGCAGGGTGTGTAGAATAGTATGGGCAAGTATGTAGGCCAGTGGGTCCCTCCAGTGCTTTGGACATTCATCACTGAACAAGTACAAAATCCAGAAAAATTAGTGAAACACTTAAATGAGGTGTGTTGTCATTCTGACCATACCAGAGAGGGACAAATCATGGAAATGTGCTGGGGCTTGGCCTATGCTTACAGAGCTCTGTTCAACATTGTCCAGCACCTTCAAAAGGACAAAAATGTCCCTGGGTCTGATGGCAAAGCAACAGACAGTGCAGCCACTCCACCTCCAAGCACAGCAGCTACACCAGCACCAGCGACAAGTACAGTAGCAACTCAGGCTTCGATCGCAACAAACAGTGCCGGTACTCCGACTCCCAGTACAGCAGCTACACCAGCCCCAGCGATAAGTACAGTAGCTACCTAAACTTCAACTGCAACAGACAGCACAGCTAATCCAACTCTATGTACAGAAGCTACACCAGAGGACCAGTTCATGCCAATGTCAGTTTCCTCTGTAAGCAAGGGGAAAAGCAAAAAAGAGGCAAGAAAGATGAAGAGTAAGGTGTGGGACCTGCAAAGGAGATTCAGTTTTGGGGAATAAAATGGACGTCGCCAGATCCCCACAGATGTGACCAACAATATAATGGCAGTGTCTCCACCAACTAATACGAAAGAAATGCAAGCTTTCTTGGGTGCTGTGGTGTTCTGGAGAATGCACATCCTGAATTACAGTTTGATTTTAAGTCCTCTCTATCATGTGACCCAGAAGAAAGATTATTTTAAATGGGGCCCTGAGCAACAACAAGACTTTGAGCAAATTAAATGAGAGATAGTTCATGCAGTAGCCCTTGGACCAGTCCGACTGGGTCAGATGTAAAAAATGTACTCTACTCCGTAGCCAGGGAGAATGGTCCTAACTGAAGCCTCTGGCAGAAAGCTCCAGGGGAGACTTCAGGCTGACCCCTCAGCTTTTGGAGCAGGGGATACAGAGGATCTGAGGCCAGCTATACCCCAACTGAGAGATACTGTCAGCCTATGAAGGGGTTCATGCTGCTTCAGAAGTGATTGGCACTGAAACACAGCTCCTCCTGGCACGACGGTTGCCCATGCTGGGCTGGATGTTCAAAGGCAGGTTCTCCTCTACGCATCATGCAACCAGTGCTACATGGAGTAAGTGGGCCTCACTAATTACACAACCAGCTCGAATAGGAAATCCCAGTTGTCCAGGAATTCTAGAAGTCATGGACTGGCCAGAGGGCAAAGATTTTGGAATGTCACCAGAGGAGGAGGTGATGTATGCTGAAGAGGCCCCACCATATAATAAACCGTCAGAAAGTGAAAAGCAATTTGCGTTGTTTACTGATGGGTCCTGATGTATTGTGGGAAAGCATTGGAAATGGAAGGCAGCTGTATGCAGTCCCCAGTGACAAGCTGCAGAAACTGCTGAAGAAGAGGGAGAATCGAGTCAGTTTGCAGAGGTGAAAGCCATCCAGCTGGCCTTGGACATTGCTGAACGAGAAAAGTGGTCAGTACTTTATCTGTATACTGACTTATGGATGGTAGCAAATGCCCTGTGGGGGTGGTTGCAGCAATGGAAGCAGAGCAACTGGCAATGCAAAGGTAAACCCATCTGGGCTGCTGCACTGTGGCAAGATATCGCTGCCCGGGTGCAGAACCTGGTGGTGAAGGTACGCCATGTAGATGTTCATGTATCAAAAAGTCTGGCCACTGAGGAACACCAGAACAACCAACAAGTGGATAAAGCTGCTAAGATTGAAGTGGCTCAGATGGACTTTGAATGGCAACATAAGGGTGAATTATTTTTGTCCCAGTGGGCCCATGATACTTCAGGCCATCAGGGCAGAGACGCAAAATACAGATGGGCTCGTGATCGAGTGGTGGACTTAAAAAGGGACACTATTGCCCAGGTTATTCGTCACAGTGAAACACGGGCTTCAATTAAGCAAGCCAAGTGTTTAAAGCTTCTTTGGTATGGAGGACGATGACTGATGTGCAAATATGGGGAGGCCTGGCAGATTGACTATATCACACTCCCACCAACCCGCCAAGCACCATGTGATTACCATGGTGGAAGCAACCACCAGATGCCTGGAAACATACGCTGCCCCCCCACACCACTGCCCGGAACACTATCCTGGGCTTTGAGAAACAGATTTTGTGGCAACACGGCACCCCAGAGAGAACTGAGACAGACAAAGGGACTAATTTCCAGAGCAACCTTATAGACACTTGGGCCAAAGAACATGACATTGAGTGGGTATATCACAACCCCTACCACGCACTAGCCTGTGGGAAAATCAAACGGTACAATGGGCTGTTAAAAACTACACTGAGAGCAGGGGGTGGTGGGACTTTCAAACACTGGGATACACATTTACCAAAAGCCACCTGGCTGGTCAACACCAGAGGATCTGTCAACAGGGCTGGTCCAGCCCTGTCAGGACTTTTACATACTGTAGAAGGGGACAAAGTTCCTGTGGTGCACATAAAAAATTTGCTGGGGAAGACAGCCTGGGCTATTCCTGCTTCAGGTAAAGGCAAACCCACTCATGGGATTGCTTTTGCTCAGGGACCCGGATATACTTGGTGGGTAATGCGGGAAGATGGGGAAGTCCAATGTATACCTCAAGGGGATTTTATTTTAGGGGAAAACAGGCAATGAACTCAACTGTATGCTGTTGCCTGCTATGTAGCACTTTTATAGCCCACCAACTAGATATCTTCAGGTCACCAGTGACTGGTCCTGACTTCCCTCTGAACATCATCCCACCAAAGAATGAGCTTTGATGAAACCAGACAAGTTCTGTGGTAAAAGAACGATGAGCATCAGTAGGCAACGATCCAACACTGCACACAGCCTCTCCTGCTCTGAAAGACTCTTAGAAGAGATAGAGCCCAACATCATGGACTGAACAGACTCAGCAGCTTTATAGGGATTGGCCCATGCACTAAGGAATGATCTCTCTCTCTCTCTCTCTCTCCCTCTCTCTCTCTGGATATATATATATATATGCATACATGAGATAAGAGTGACAGTATATTGAAAATGTGGGATCTGAGTACGAAATGAATGGTATGGAGTAAGGGGTGGATACTGTCCTGGGTTCAGCAGTAGCAGTCATTTTTTTCCTTCTTAGTAGCTGCTGCAGTGCTGTGGTTTTGACTTTCAGCCTGGGAACAGCGCTGATAACACAGATGTTTTTAGTTGCTGCTTAGTAATGTTTAGTCTGACCAAGGACTTTCTGAGCCTTATGCTCTGCCAGGGAGGAGGGAACGCCGGGAGGAAGCAGAGACAGGACACCTGACCAAAACTAACCAAAGAGGTATTCCACACTGCAGCACGTCATGCCTACTATATAAACTGGGGGCAGTTACCCATAAGGGCTAGATCACTGCTTGGCTCAGGCTGGGTATTGGTTAGTGGGTGGTGAGTGGTTGTATTCTCTTCCCTTGTTATTTCCCTTATCATTATTATTATTGGTGGTAGCAGTAGTGGTTTGTGTTATTCCTTAGTTACTGGACTGTTCTTATCTCAACCCGTGGGAGTTGCATTCTTTCAATATTCCTCCCCATCCCTCCAGGAACAGGAGGAGGAAGCTGGGGGAGTGAGCGAATGGCTGCATAGTACTGAATTACCAGCTGGGCATAAACCATGACATGTATAGTGCCCAGACCTACTGTGCAAATGCAAAACTAACAAACCAACAAATCAATTTCTGGAAGATATTGAGAGTAATTACTCCAGGTCATAAAAGGTCACTAAATTTTTTAAGTCAGCCAATCCTTTAACCAATAGCAATTAGAAGAGAGAAAGTATTTCAGTATTTCTCTACATAGGTCTATGGGCGTAATTCTTTAGAACTGTAGAGGATGCTGATAAATAAATCTGTGTCACAGGAGTACCACTTTTAAGCCAAATGAGGATTTGACCCGCTAAGCTGAAAATGTCTTACTGGGGATGAATGTGGGAATTGTATCTGCTAGAAAGTCAGAAATTTTGGAAAACAATGAATTTTACAATGAATTTTCTATCTGTGCCCTTAACATCATATTGTCATGAAAAACATCCCTGCAGTTCTGACTGTGGGCTTTAATGCAAAATCTGCTAAAAGCCGACAGCATTCTGGTGAGCATTTCTAAAAAAATTAGGACTGAAGCAGCAGGACAAAATTTTCCTTTCATTTTTCTTTTATTTCCCCCAGTATGTTTTTTTTCCTTCATCTAGTATTTGTTACTTTAAGCTGTGCTGCTTATTCTGCTCTATGTACAGAAGGACATCACAGTAGAGACCCCTTTCTACAGAAATCTCATACACAGACATGTTCTCTCCTTGTATACATATAGGTGAGAGCAGAATTTCAATGTCTTTCTTCACCAACAAGGGAATTTATACAATATTTGGTACTTTGTGCACACAGAGCTGGTTATCAAGACTTTGAATTGGTCTTGATTGTTAGGCTACCTTTCAGTGCCAAATTGTTAACATTTGTTCATGTTGGATATGCTTTTCTTCTCTACACTTTATAGAGAAAAAGTAATTCCAGTTATATGTGTCTTCAGTGGACTCACAGTAATATTTAAATCTAGAGAACACAGAGATAAGACTAGTTACAGTATGTTATAAAATAATGCACTCTTAATACTAATTATCATATTGTGGAATCAAAACCAAAGATAGTCAACCTTGACTGTAAGAGGTTTATAATATCTGTTCCATGGAAAATAGCAAATTCTCTCCTGATGGCTTGAATTCTGAACTGGACTTTAACAAAATGCATGCTAACCAATTCACAAGTCATCTTGTGGTCAGATAAAATTTTAAGGGTTCCTTAAAGGAGTATCTTGATATATGGCTTACAAATAGATGAAATGACCTAATGGTCTTTTTTGGACTTAACTCTATAAGACTACGAACACTATAAAACAATTTAAAAAGTCATCAGAGGAGTCAACATCATTTCAAATACTTTGAATCTGATTCATAGTACATTCCCAAATACATGTAAGCTGTCAATACATATTTGTATATTAGGTTAAATTTACCTCTTCTGAAGCAGTTTAAATAAGAACAGTTGAGGATTTTGACTGAGAAAACCATGATGGATTAGAACAGTCATTAGTCTAATATCTTTAATCAGATGATCACTAGTATGATTAGTGGCTTTGTGTCTCTTTCACGCAACCTCATCTAGTTAGACAGAACTGTCCCCATTTTTAGTTGCCAATCAGGTGCAAATGACCTACTGAACACAGAACAGAGATTTACTCAAGATGGAGCAAAAAAAAAAAAAAATAAATGAACTGTCTCAATTTTAATTTTTTTTAAATATTTTGTAGTCAAAGAACACTTATTTTCAGTTACTAGACCAGCACTTTTAAATTAAAGAAATGATGAAAGCAATCTGCAATTCCTTTCTGCAGTTGTCTTCTCCATTCCACAAAGACAAAGAAAGTATTTACAATGATAATTGTGTTTTCTCATAACAAAGTTGTGTAAAAATAGAAGAAATTACAACCTTGACTTCCAGCAAAAAAAAAATTATTAATGAGTACTTGCAAAGCTTATAACCAGTATAAGGTATAAAATGACTTACAAGTGCAGTTAATTGACTTTTTGATATGCATTACTACGTGTTTTCATCTGCAGTTATGTACTACAGATGGAAAAAGTTATACACATACTGGCTCATCTGCTGTCTTCCAGGAAATGTTATGCTGGAGCAGACCTGCAATTATTTCAGCACTCTGTCTTTAACTCTGGACAAGGCCATATACATCATAAGATGCAACGTACCCACGGTGGAAAACACTGAAGTCATCTGTCTCCTTAAAACATCTCTTTGCTCTTGTCACCTTGTGCCCCGAAGAGCATTGATAATGGCTTGAAGGATGAATGATTGAAGCTTCTTACTTCAAGCTGTGAAGTGTGACAACTATAAAAAGAAATACAAATCTCCAAATGAGCTGCTGGGAGTATGCCTGTTGCAGTACTCTCTGAAATATGTTTGCATTAAAGTAGCACAGGGAATAATACACTAGATGGACTAGTAGTCTGTTCTATTTTGCTTTCTTTCCTTTAAAATATGGAGAATTACATATGATCCTTCAGTTATCTTACTCTACAATTTTATACTTACAAGGGTAGCCAGTGTTGGGGAGGATTAATATTTTGTGGATGATTACTTTCTAGGAAATGGATGTGAAAGATTTGACAATGGCAGAGTTAAAATACTGAATGAAAATGCCTCATTTTTTTTTTAATTTAAATTCTGAGCCACATATTCAAAGCTTAAATAAGCAAGATTTTTTTTTTTTTATTAAATCAGTACTCAAAATGTTGAAAAAAGTGTAAAAGGTTCAGACAGTACTTGATAGTACAATAGATAACCAATACTGAAAATAATAAAATGATGCACACTGGAGAAAACAATCATGATTTTTTTTCCCTGTTAACACTGAGGAGGAGTTACTACTGGTAGTAACTACTAGCTGTTAATCTTACTACTTAGACAAATATCTTGCAACTATAATGAAGAGTTCTATGAAAATCATAGCTAAAAATTAAAGAGTAAAAAAAACCCTAAAGAGGGAAATACAAACCCAAAATATTTAACAATGATAAGGAAGAGAGAGTAAAATAGTTCTGGCCTTCATATTCCTAAAAAGAAAATTATATTTGAAAAGAAAAATAAGAAGGGAAGAAAGGATTCTCAAAGATATGCAAACACGCTTGTAAAAGAACTGACCTTAAAATCTCAGACATGTAACAGAAATCTGTGAAATCACAAATGTTAAGAAGAAAGTGAATTAAGGAAGGAGAGCTTATTGTTTGTCATTAAACAAAAATGTAATTAAAGGCCTGAAATCATCATACGGGAATTTCAAAAAAGGAGCTATGTTATCATTTTGCTCATAGCTCAACTCTGTGCATGTACATAAATGATTGCCTCAGTTGACATAGACTCAAAACATTTCTCCTAATTTATGGGAGGAAAAAAAAAAAACCAGCATGAAGAATGATTAGAGAGAAATAGACTAATGGAGAGTATGAGTACACCTGAAAAATACAGCACTATGGTTGGCCCTCACCTCTTCACAGTCTGCCAGAGACTGGTGTCAAAATTAAGGTACTGAATTAGGTATAACTTTCTTCTGACCTGAAATGGCTAATCTCATAAAATATTAAAGTAAATTTAAGTTATCACAATGCCATTTTTCAGTCTCTGTTTCCAGGATGGCTTCCTGTACCTTGTCCTTTACCAATGTATCATCATCCTTGGTTTATTTTCTTAAGCTACCGTATTTAGTTCAATCTTTATGACTGCCTCATTTTCACATGTTACACTTACAAATATGTAGTGTTTATATATATATATGTATAGATATCTATAATATATATAATATATATATATAAAATAACTGAGAAAAACAAAATCATCAGTCTTAATATAGTTTTGGATTCACTTGCAAAATTTGACATTGATTTGAAGCAAAGCATTTTCCCTTCTGGTAAAATATTACTGACCCAAAATAGTAACTACTAATGTCAACGTGATTCTTCCAGATTGTTCTAACAGAATTTGTCCTCAATATTAAAAGACATACAACAGAGCTCGTTTATAGAATCAAAGAACAGAATCATAGAATAGTTAGAGTTGGAAAGATCATCTAGTTCCAACCCCCCTGCCATGGGCAGGGACACCTCACTCTAAACCATATCGTCCAAGGCTTTGTCCAACCTGGCCTTGAACACCTCCAGGGATGGAGCATTCACAACTTACTAGGGCAACCTATTCCAGTACCTCACCACCCTAACAGGAAAGAATTTCTTCCTTATACCCAATCAAAATTTCAACTGTTTAAGTTTTAACCTGTTACCCCGTGTCCTGTCACTACAGTCCCTAATGAAGAGTCCATCCCCAGCATCCCTATATGCCCCCTTCAGATACTGGAAGGCTGCTATGAGGTCTCCACGCAGCTTTCTCTTCTTCAGGCTGAACAGCCCCAACTTTCTCAGCCAATCTTCATATGGAAAGTGCTCCAGTCCCCTGATCATTCTCATGGCCCTCATCTGGACTTGTTCCAACAGTTCCATGTCCTTTTTATGTTGAGGACACCAGAACTGCACACAATACTCCAGGTGAGGTCTCACAAGAGCAGAGTAGAGGGGCAGGATCATCTCCTTCAACCCACTGGTTAGGCTCCTTTTGATGCAGCCCAGGATACAGTTGGCTTTCTGGGCTGCAAGCGCACACTGAAGCCGGCTCATGTTCATTTTCTCATTGACCAGCACCTCCAAGTCCTTCTCTGCAGTGCTTCTCTGAATCTCTTCCTTGCCCAACCCGTAGCTGTGCCTGGGATTGCTCTGACCCAGGTGTAGGACCTTTTACTTGTCTTGGTTAAACTTCATAAGGTTGACATCAGCCCACCTCACAAGCATGTCAAGGTCCCTCTAGATGGCATTCCTTCCCTCCAGCGTATCAACCGAACCACACAGCTTGGTGTCATTGGCAGACTTGCTGAGGGTGCACTCAATCCCACTGTCCATGTCAGCGACAAAGATGTTAAACAAGACCAGTCCCAACACCGATCCCCGAGGGACGCCACTCGTTACTGATCTCCAGCCGGACACTGAACCATTGACCACAACTCTTTCTGTGCGGCCATCCAGCCAGTTCTTTATCTACCAAGCGGTCCACCTATTGAATTGACGTCTCTCCAATTTAGAGACAAGGATGTCGTGCAGGACAGTGTCGAATGCTTTACACAAATCCAGGTAGATGACATCAACTGCTCTACCCCTGTCTGTCAGTTCTGTAGCCCCATCATAGAAGGCCACCAAACTGGTCAGGCAGGATTTCCCCTTAGTGAAGCCATGCTGGCTGTCACCAAGCACCTTGTTGTTTTTCATGTGCCTTAGCATGCTTCCAGGAGAATCTGCTCCAAGATTTTTCCAGGCACAGAGGTGAGACTGACTGGTCTGTAATTCCCCAGGTCATCCATTTTCTCCTTCTTGAAAATGGGGGTTATATTTCCCTTTATCCAGTGGTTGGGATCTTCACTTGACTTCCAGGACTTTTCAAATATGATGGGCAGTGGCTTAGCAACTTCATTCGCCAGCTCCTTCAGGACCCACAAATGGATTTCATCAGGTCCCATGGACTTGTGGATGTTCAGGTTTTTAAGATGGGCTTGAACCAGATCCTCTCCTACAGTGGGCCTAGGGTCTTCATTCTCACAGCCCCTGCGTTTACCTTCAAAGACTTGTGTGGTGTGGTCTTTGCCAGTGAAGACCACGGCAAAGAAGTCATTCAGAACCTCAGCCTTCTCCAAATCCTGCTTAGCTAGTTCTACCGATAGCTTCTTGACGGGAGCTACGTTGTCCCTAGTCTGTTTTTTGTTTGCTACGTACCTATAGAATCCCTTCATATTTTCCTTAACATCCCTAGCCAAGTTTAATTTAACTGGGCCTTAGCTTTCCTAACCTGGTCTCTAGCTTCCCGGACAACATCCCAGGCATCTCAGGCTGCCTGTCCTTGCTTCCACCTTTTATAAACCTCTTTTTTCTTTCGAATTTTCCTCAGCAGCTCCTTATCCATCCAAGGGGGTCTCCTGGCCCTCCTGCTGCACTTCCTTCTTGTTGGGATGCAACACTCCTGAGCTTGTAGCATATCCTTGAATATCAAGCAACAGTCTTGGGACCCCCTGCCCTCCAGGGCTATACCCTATGAAACCTTACTAAGCAGGTTCCTGAAGAGGCCAATGTCTGCTTTCTTGAAGTTCAGGGCAGTGAGCTTGCTACACGCTCTCCTCACTGTCCTCCTCAGAATCTCGAACTCGACCATCTCGTGATAACTGCAACCAAGACTCCCCTGGAGCGTCACATTTCCAACAAGCCCTTCCCTGTTGGTGAGCACGAGGTCAAGCATGGCACCTCTCCTTGTTGGCTCCTCTATTACCTGCAGAAGGAAGTTGTCTTCCACACAATCGAGGAACCTCCTGGATTGCTTGTGCCGGGCCATACCATTGCTCCAAAAGATTTCAGGGTGGTTGAAGTCCCTCATGAGAACAAGGGCCTGTGAGCGTGAGGCTGTTCCTACCTGTCTATAGAGTGCTTCATCTGCAGGTTCCTCTTGCATCAGACAGTCTGTAGCAGATCCTCACAGTAATGTCTCCCATCGCTGTTTTCCCTTTAACCCTGACCCACAAACTCTCTGTTAACTGATCACCTGTCCTGAGGCAGAGTTCCATACTCTCCAGCCTATCCCTAACATAAAGGTCAACTCCCCATCCCCACCTGCCAGTCCTGTCTTTTCTAAAGAGCCTGTAAAACCTTCCATTCCAACACTCCAGTAATAGGAGCCACCATGTTTCTGTGAAGCCTATTATATCATATCCCCATAGAGACATGCACACATCTCTAATTCTTCTTGGTTGTTCCCCGTGCTACGAGCGTTTGTATAGAGACATCTCAACCGAGCTCCAAATGAAGCCGGCTCATTGGCTGGAATGGCTGAAATATCTCTGCATTGCTCCGAGCACTTACTATAGGTGCTGACAACTGGCTGGGTATGTTGGGATGGAATGACGCCCCCCTCCCCCAACACATCTAGTTTAAAGCATCCTTGACAAGTCTGGCAAGCCTCCTACCAAAACCACTTTCCCTTATGATTTTGTTATTTTGTTATTTTATTAAATAGTCATGCGTATGATTGATGCTCTAGGCCAATATTTTAAAAGAGATACATGCATTTTTCTGGTTTGGTTTTTTTTTTTTTTTTACTTTATATATAATAATCTGTAAGTAGAATGAAAGAAAATATTCCACTGACTCTAGACTTCAGAACAAGCCAAAGAAGTTCATTGTGAACTTTCCCCTTCCAGAAAATAGTTCCCAGCTTTGTCTACTGTTCTCTTGGAATAAGAGACTTTATTAGAAACAACATACATATTTAATCAGGTAATACAAACATATCATTTCCCTTGTTTTTTATCTGGTTTATGTTTTAAAATGAATATGACACATTTCTATGCATATTGTGTTTGAAGGTATGTTTTCAATGTGATCTCTAACCTATTTGTGGTAATTGAAGACATACTAGTCTTCACTGTTTTTAACAATTTGAAGAAGGCACAATATATACTTATTAAAAAAACTGTCAATCCAATTTTTTTGCTATAGGAAGTGTAATTAAGATCTTTAAAGAGCCTTATATTTTCTGAAAGTCTTTATTCAGGTGTTTATTATATATATACATGACAGTATTGCTTGTTTCATTTACCTAAACACACAAATGTGTCCTACTCACTGTTAAATGATAATGATACCTGACTATCTGAATTCACTTAAAGTTTTATAGAACCAAATCACTTGGCATTCTCAAGAAGATACCATTCTCACATATAGTAAAGCACAAGCTAGATTAGGTGATACATTCGTAAGTGACAAGCAATATACAAGAACGTTTTTGGATGAGACTTTTATTATGAACCAAACACAAATGTAGAAAACCATGAAAAGCAAAATGAATCAAAACTAAGACTTGAACTCTATTTTGTTTATACTGGAATGTAACAAGATATGAGTAACATAAGCATGTTTTTTAGAATTTGTATTTTAAATTTAAAAAATTTCTGAAGGAAACAAATGAAAATTTCAGTCCAATAATGCAATCATGTAAGAGGATTATTCCATGCTTAGGCAGCTAGCCTGAGCTTAGCTCCATCCTAGCACCCTTATCAGGAACATTAGGAAAATCCTACACAAGGAAGAAAACCAGCCAGCTGGTAAAAACCCAGCCAAGCCGGGTTTACACTTCAGTGTATGAGTTCCTCTCTTATTCTCCCCTTTCTATCTCTTCTACTTACATCCTCAGAATATATTAATTAATTCTAGCCTTTCAAAAATTCTTACATGTAATTCAGCAGCAGAACTTTTCATTAGCACAGCAATGTTTTATTTTGTCTGGATTTTTGTGGTTTTGGGTTTGTATTTTTTGTGTGTGTATGTGGTTTTTTTTTTTTTGTTTTTTCTTTTTTCTGATCTTAAGGAATATGGAAGTATAAAATTGGATAAGATTATAAGAAATAACTTCCCCTGTTCTTACTGAGAATATAGAAGAACGTATGAAGGGTCTACTTAGGCATCTTTTTCCTTGTAGATATATGCATGAAGCATTGGCAAAACCAAACAAAATGAGAAAACAAATAGCAAGGAAAAAAAGTCACCCCAGAACCCTCCTAAAGAAGTTGTTTTTCAAAATGTTTATAGAATGACTTCTATATCACTGTTTTTGTATTGTTTACACTCAAAAATAAATTTAAGAAGTCCATCTGTCTAGTTAGCTGGATGGTCTTTCACCTAAATACAGCTTTCTAAGAAAATTCATATTTTACTTTATCCTCAGTAAAGACTGAATGATGTTCTTTCCTCAACCCTAACAACCCAACAGGACATCTATGTGCCTGCTGCAGCTGAAGAAATGACCATTGTTTATTTGCCAGGTGTCCTGCAGCCTTCCAGGTCTTTTTAGCAGCTCCAACTTAGCACTGAGCTGTGCTCAAGCTGTACATCATAAGTAGGCCTGTAAAAATTCATTTCAAATCCACCAAGCTCTTTTTATTTCAGAAATATCCATCATAGCTAGGTGGACACAGTCTCACAAAAGCTACTTTAGTGTCTGTGTTTAGTTTGCGCGTGCTGGGTGAGAGTTCAATGAGATATAGCCAATGCATATTTTCCAGCTCTAAAGATTTATTTCTAAATTGTTGTTTTGCCGATTCAGTAAGTTTACATTTCACTGCAATAGAGAAGAAAAGGTAAGCATGTCAGTTGTGGTCAGTTTGATAATGACAGAACTTAAAATTCTTTAACAGCATTTTGCACCTTTATCTCCAGTTGAAAACCTGACTTTCCACTTAGAGGTAAGCAGCTTATATTTGATGCTGTTAATAAAGCTGCTGTTTTATTTTATTTAGAAGTAACTTATTGGAAATACCACAGCATTACTGTCTTACAAAATAACCTTCAAAACCCAACTGAAAATGCACTAACACAGTAAGTTAAAAAAAAAAATCACATATACAATTCCAATACAATGGTTTTGTTGATAGTAAAGTTAGTGGTAAAGGTTTAAGAAATTGCAACCCCTTTGTCTTCTGTTACCTATGCAGAGAGTAAAGTTAGTGGTAAAGGTTAAGAAATTGCAATCCCTTTGTCTTCTGTGACCTATGCAGAACATAGTATATATATTTTTATATAACCTGTTATATTCTCTATCCCTCGTGATTTACAGTCTAACAACGGTCACTGTGTGACAAATTTTACCTTACATTTAGCTTTTAATTGTTTCAAACTTTTGCCGGGCAGTTGAGGCCATTAGCATTCCCAGGGCAAAACAAGCTTTCACTCTGGAAGCCTTAGTCAACAAAATCAGCTGCTAGGATCGCTGCTGACTGTTGCTTGGCAGGCTGAATCTTTTATTCAATCACTTACATGGAACTGAGAGTAGCAAAAGATTTTATGATTGCAAGTCCTATTTCTAATACTCACACAAAGCCAAAATATGTTTTTCATTATCAAAGTCTAGCAGCAGGGGAAAAGTCACTATTAAGTAGAGATATGTACCAGTGAAATGTGAATTTGAATGTTAGGTTTGACCCTTCTCACTTCTGTTGTGCAGCAGTTTCAAGAAGTGGTTTTTTTTTTATATTTAATACTTTAAGTATATGTTTCTAAGTGTATAATAAAAGTCACTGATAAGAGTGTCCTGAAAGAAGAGATTAAACACCATTTCTTAGATTCCCCACTTCCAACATAATTTCAGCATTTAGTTTACAATTTTTCTTTCTGAAGTTCAATCTGCAGCTCTCAAAACCAGAGCCATGGTGAATCATCTCTATTTACCACCTATTTGGAAGTAATTGGTAGCCTGCCATGTTGTAATTCATCATTTTTAACCTGAATAGGCACTGTACTATTTTTTAATTTTTAATTGTTGTTATTATTACTGAAAGTAGTGTAAGTAATATATGCACAGATGCTGGTATCTTGGTTCTAACGAGATAGAAACTGCAGGTGATGACATATTTCTGAAACTTATTCAAAATCTCTCAGAAATATAACAGAGATAATCACTTATCTGGACACTTAAGGAAAATGAATTCTCGAAAATTAGGATGATCAACTCACATCCAAGATTTATAACCCTTTTTTTCTTAACTCAATGTGCAAGTTTTTGTTTTGAAACTGACACGGTCAGGATCGAGAGTGGCCACTATTTTTCCATTCTCATCTGTGAGGTATTACTTACTTAAAAAAAAAAATCACCTTCAACAAAGAAATGTACACATAAAAATCTACAAACTCCTATTTCCCTATGCAGCTGCACCCACTCAAAGAAAATAATACTTGACAGCTAGACAGCTACAGTTTCTCCTTTGCTTCATGCACCTCTATCTCTGTCAGTCTGCTGGGAACAGGCATTGCTGCTGCTGAGGTATGGGAGAGAAAGTGGGCCCCACTCTCCTCACCAGTCACAGGACAGATCATATATATGATAGTGACAGTTAATTACAAGCTAAAGGTAAGCAGATTATAACTAATTAGAAAAGAGGATTAATTGACCTTCTGGAAGCATCTACAGGATTTTAAATGCTGTTATTAAAAATGTCTGGAGGAAGCTGAAGCAAGTTCTAGGCTGCTGACTGGTTTATTGCAAAAAAGGGTGCATTATTTCTCCACATTAATAAATCATTATCATTTGATAGACTATTGTAAGAAGTTAAACAACTGTTTTATAAATATTCAGAAACATTAGTTAATTTCTCCCCAAAATAACAGAGACTATCTGAAAATACCTTTCTTCCAATACTGAACTTATTCATATTAACTGAGATAGGTAAGCATTGCCGCATCTACTTATGTTAACTTCAACTATATTAAAACAAATACAAATAATCCAACCTTTGAGGGAGGGATAGGTAAAAATTCTAATGAACATAAAATACATTAACTTTTTTATGTTAATACAGAAGTTGTGTTTAGACACTTCGAAATACTGTAGCATGAAAAACTGTCATCCCTTGAGATATCAATTTTTTGCAGCATCAAATATTTTAAAGGCTGTATCAGACTACAGTGCATTTTGGAGGTACTTATTTAAAAATTGTGTAACTCTTTCTTGGGTTTCAGGACTTTATATTGGGGAATATTTTTCTTTTTGTTAACAAGTGTTTCACTAAGCTTCACTGACTTGTTACAGATAAATTTGTTAGACTTAAGATCACAATATCTATTTTACATAAAAACAGCCAGGCATTTTTTCCTGAAACATACTATTGTAAAAGAAAATCAGACCTTTTTTTTTTTTTTTATATTTCCTGAATACTTTTTTGCCAGAAAGTCTTTCCATGTCCTGAGAGTTGAAAAAAACTTTTTTACTTCATTAGGTCTTCATATTTTTATCACTCTAGCAAAGAGGGGAAATTAATTGACCTCAGACTATAATAAGCCTTCTTTCCAGAACTCTTGAGCAAGATGTTGAGAAATATATTGCTGTTGCACTTAGTACATGGTTCAGGTATGCTCAGGACTCTATTCAGTATACCAAACAAAATTAAAACAGAGGAAATGTTGAGAAGAAAGTATCTAATTTTCTAATGCTGGGGGGGGGGGGGGGGATGCTGGGTACATGCACAAATAGACCACAATAGAAATTGTGCCTAAATACCAAAATATTTAAATCTAATTTGTAGGAAAAAATCATGATGACTAGAAATGCACCAAGAGTTCTGCAAAGTCAGTCTGCAGTGCTGATGGAGACGCCAGTTGAATTCGACACAAAACATATTCCAAATAAAATATCCGCCAGAAGCACCCACTAATTCATTACCCATTATTCATTACAAGAGCTTTTAGGAATAAGGACTGTACTAGGAGTTTCTTTCACCATCCCACCCCCCTTTAACTGTCTACTACCAATATGGTCACACCTCTGCAGAGGCAGAACTGCCACAGCCTCATGGGGGACTTCAACCTGCAGCTGGGGCCTTACTCCAAGAAAGCAAGAGAGGTGAAAATATTACCTTTTTCCTTCCTCGATTTTCAGATTTGGGGCTAACTGAACAAGAATTAGTTCCTTCCTTGTACAGGACTCTCAATAAGACTCCCTGCCTCCCAAGACACAGCATCTCTGCCTGACACAATCCTCCAGAAGCAGTACTGGGTATACTACTGCCAGGTACTTAAGACTCCTGGAATTGTTTAATATCATATACACCTAAAACTGGATTATATTTAATTTCAGAATCCCATCTTTAAAAGTTTTATATTGATATCCCAACGTAACTTGGTGTCTTTCAACCAACACACAACCAAAGAGTTAAAAAAAAAAACAGTAATTTTTTTGGATGGGTATTGCTGTTACACTCTTACTAACACGAGAGCTCAGCAGAGGTGGAGGATGAAAAAGAAATAAGACTGATCAGCAAACTAAAGCAAAAACTAGGTGCTTCTTTGATCTGCTGTCTTTGCTACTTCTCGACACTTACTTACTTATTCTTTACCTCTCTCCTTGTATTCTCTGTGTTTCTTCTATTGTCCACTTCCTTATTTTTGTATTCCTCCCTTATTGACTGTCCCCTGTATTTGTCTCTTTATGTACTTCTTCCATGTCTCTTCTTCCTTGGTTTGCAGTTAATGTCCTTTCACATTGTCACTTCCCATCACTGCTGAATTATCAGGCAACAGAAACAGAGGGAGAAATGAATGCCACCCAGTCTAGCACTGGCAAGGATGTGTGAGACTTTTTTATGATCAAATGCACAGAAACAATTTTAAAAGCCCAGAAAGATGCAAACAAACAATTTTCCTTAACCACAAAGAAACAGGAAGTTAATATTAAGAGCTATTTGAAGCAAATTAACGTTACTCTATGTTCATCTCTAAATATAACTTTAACCTGGTGCTCTTTTCAACTTAATGTCACCTCATATGCTCTTGTTTATTTATGTTCAGGGTTTCCAAATCTGATTATCATTATTATTTAAAGGCCAAATTTTTTTTTGCTCTTTATCTCCTTACAGTTTAAAATGACTCAAAATTATTACGCTGAATTATTTATTGACTTTTCCCTTGTATTTTTATATTCATAAAGTGCTAGTTTGTTCTAAAAAATATGATGAAACCTTTGCCCTTACTTTTTTGTCCTCAGATTGCAAAAAATCAGGCAAAAATTCTCATCTCCCTCCTAACATGAGGTATTTACCATTCCACTTGTACCATTGGGTATTAAAATGTTTTTTTTACAACCTGATCTGTGATAGTGCATGAAGAACAGTTAGATGCTTGAGAAAATAATTTTATTGCTATTTTGAATCAAATTATGTTCTTAGTACAGAGGAGTTTAGTACTTCCATACTCATTTCCCTTAAAATATTCTCCATTCTCTTTTTGCTATAGTATGATGGCATGGTTATTTAAGGCATGACTTTTCTGCGTTAGCCTTTTTAATAGATGTAGGTTATATATAGATGCGTATATACATATTTATATGTATACATTAAAATTAGTATCCCACAGCTTTTCTCATAAGAGTTTGAAAAAGCAGAGATTGTCATGAAATGTGTAGTCATGACCCAATTTTACTGTTTGCATGCTGAAATCAGCACATAACAATTCATACACTGGAGAATGCTGAAATGCCAACTTGTCAAAGACTAAACCAGGGATTATTCTGGCGATTCTTCTGTGTCTTTGAACAAGACTCTCTAGGTGCCCAGCCAAACAGCTGTTTAGCAACGTATTTCCATATCTTTCAGTCTCTTTTAGAACATAATACACTATGGAATTTTGGGAGATTCTGTGGATTGTGATTTTTGCATCTTTCCCTATGTATTAAGGAAATTGTAATTATATCCTTACATAAGGTATGCAGTTTGTGGGTTTTTTTAATTATTATCTTAGTAGCTGTCATAAAAACTGGAGTGAAATGTGAACTAATTATTTCTTTGTACTTTGCACACCAAAATTTGTAATCCTGCAGTGCTTAACAACGTTGACACCAAGTTTCACCTACACTGTACTTCACAGCAATACGTACTGGCAGGATCAAGCTCAATAATGTAGGCAGTATTTCCTCCTAAGCATGGGAAGGAATAATGCAAATGAAATGGACATATTTTCCAGTCACTCTGCATTCAGGAAAGTCTCTTTCTAAACTTCAGTCATGCCTCCACACAAACCACACCTTTCTCTGATATCACACGGTTATATTACATTTGATTTTGAGACTAATGTACTTCTGCATGCTTTTTTCTTTTGGTTTTGCAGAGGAAAGAAAACCATTTCTTTTATAAACGTACAATCCAACAACTTTCCTAAGTGAGAAAGAAGAAATGCTATTTTTCTTACTTATGCACGATACAGATTTTTCTAATGCATACAGATATAGATGACATTCCGCTATAAAAATTGCAACCGTGTGGGTTTCAGTACCTTTTTTACTTGAATTATAATGGTCTGGACAGTGAATCCTTCACTTTAGTAGACAATATGTCATCCCAGAACACTGGAGAATAGATCATACCAGCCTACCCTTCTGAAAAGTAGATGGAAAGTCAGTAGATTTAACAATGCATTGATTAAAATGTTCTTCTGTTGGAAAAGGTGTAATATACTATATCACAAAAATACACCATTATTTTACCTAGCATGAGATCTCAAGGAAAGTGCAGTTTCTATCAGCCTTCTGTTGTTTCAGTGTGTTAGCTCGTTTGCTGGTTTGGGGTTTTTTTTCCAGGGAAGGTGTTGAGAAAGTCCAGTGCTGGAAATAACTGTACATTAACTCCTGTTAACCCTAATTTTACTATCATTTTAAAGCGGGAGAACTTATGCATTCTACTGAAGGGATAATGCAGAGATAGGGGGGAAAAAAAAAAAAGGGAAAGAAAAAAGTCTTAATTTTTCAAAAGCCACAATAAATGTTTGTCCAGAGAGACTGTGAAATAAACATCCTTGTAGGTTTCCAAAACAGAGGTTGGCTGAGGAGCAGCTCTTTGGAAAGGGACCTGGGATCCTGGTGGATAACAAACTCAGCACGAGTGAACAGTCTGCTGCTACAGCAAAGAAAGCCAAAAGGATGCTGGGTTACATCAACTAAGGGCATCTCTAGCAGAGACAGAGAAGCCATTATCCCACTCTACCCAGCGCTTCTCAGACCAAACCTGAAATAGTGTTCAGTTTTTTGTCCCTGCTATGCAAAAAAAGATGCAGAAAGGCTAGAGAGGGTCCAAAGGGACACAAAAAAGATCAAGTGTTGAAGAAAGGATGAGAGAGCTGGACTTCTTCAGCCTAAAGAAAGGCTCAGGGGAGACCTTATCACCATGTTCTAGTATTTAAAGGGTGACTACAAAGAAGATGGAGATTCCTCTTTTACAAGGAATCAAGGGGCACAAGTTACTCCTGGGGAGATTCTGACTGGACGCGAGGAAAATTATTCACAAATGCAAACAGCCATTGGAATAATCTCCCCAGGGAAGTGGTGGACTCCCCAGCACTAGACACCTTTTTAAAGATTTAACTGGACAGGATTTTAGGACATGTAGTCTAGGTCACGCTTGCCTAGAAAGGTTGATGACTCTTCAGGTTCCTTTTATAACCTGGCATTCTATGACATGACAAACGCCAAGTAACCTGGTCAGAATTCAGTACTGTCATTGCTTTGAGCTCCTGGTTTAGCAAAGTTTGGGCTAGAAACTTCTGTGGTCTCTTCTCTCCTCAGTGATCCTATGACTTGTTGATGAAGTAAGGTGTTCAGATTATTATTCATATCCTTATATAGCAAGCAGACAGTAGTTCAGCCTGGCATTAGGGGTGAGCTGCTGTCAGCTTGGACTGCAAGAATGCAAGCTTTCACCAAGAACATTTTCACATTTCTGGTGTTCTGCACTTGCAAATTCTTCTATTTTCCTAGTGCTTTGATTCCAGCCCCACTTCAGTATGATTTTAAGGATGTGTACTCATAAAATTGATACTCCTGTTTTTAAAACTTTTGGGGAAAAAGAAACAAGAAAAAAAAAACCTTCAAAATACAAAGAAATAAGAAATATATCAAGTACTTATCAAGCATGGTTCTTTTTGTGATGATTTTTAAAAAGTTGGTAAAATTCCTGAGATCTGATAGTCATATTTTTGCAGAGACGTAGATGACTACAACACAGATAGATACTGGGCTGTTTTTCAAAATACCTAATTACTAAGATTTAATAGGAATTATTTGCTTACCCCATTTCAGTTCTTCTGAAAAATACAACTGTCCACTTAATATTCATTTTAATGAACATATATATATTTCACATTAGCCTTAAAAGTTCCTAGTGCTTGAATTAAAGGCTTAAATTTTTCATTACTCAGTATAAAATCCTCTAAAAGATTTTTTTTTTAATCTACTGTTGTAAAATTTAGCCCTTCTGTCTTGCATCCACTGTTTAATACAGCCCCATTATGACTTTGATACGCCACATATTTACAGGGATCGATGCCACAAGACAGATTATTACATAAAATGAAATGTTACATTCTCCTTCACAGCACACAGAGGCATCGAGTGAGATTCACCTCCCCTTCAAGCAAACCAGCCAGCTTTGAGCTTTCTTTTCTAATTAAAGAGGTGGAGAAGAAAAAGTCAGTGGTTCTGCAGACCTTTCTGTGTGTAGGTGGCATGAGCCTTCTTTTCATAGATTATAAAGAAAGCATCAGGTGGCTATGTCTTATTTCTAGATGATTAAATTTGACCAAATTAATCCTATCTATATTTTCCATAGCAAAAGGCAGACATCACAAAAATAAAATATCAAGGACAGTAAAACCTGGTGTTAATCAAATCCATATTTTAATATGTGGTTTTGGTGGTGGTGAGGATTTTGTTGTCTTTTCATCTCTTTACCATGAATGGTTTGCTGCAGTTGACACCATTGGACTATATTGCAGATTAATTACTTTCCATTCTTTCAACTAGTGAGGAGCACTGATGGTGAGAAAAAAGAAAAGAAATTCCAGCCAGCTGCATGAGTTCAATGGAGAGCGCACACAATTCACACACCTACCACTGAGATACTGAGATACGTATGTTTCTCTGATATTCAGATACATAAACAATAATGGATTTAATTCAGAAAATTAAGACAGCAATGTCTGGTAAAATTATTATCTGTGCCTTTCAACTAAGAGTTAGCTCCCCAGATCAATTAATCTTGGGATGTTTATTTTCAACAAATTTATCATAATTTAATATTCCACATGCTACTGTTCTTTACAAAACCCAGCAAGACATTTTATGACAACAGTGCAAATTTTTAAAGTCCTTTTTGTCTTTATTGTTCCAGGAATGGTCAACCAATAATAAATAAAGTTGTCTTATGGTAAGTAGATTTCTGCTGTTTGCGATGAAGATGCAGCTGAATTAAATTGTATGGGCTTAATAAATAAGAATGTAATTACCCTTTCAACTGTAAAATGATAAAACACCAACACATGGAAGAAGATGTTGCTTAAGCAAATGTTTAAGCATTTTTATCCAGATTTAAAATTATTTAATTATTCATTAAAGAACTATAATTGATTTTAATTATATGATCTACCTGTTTTGGGAGAGGGAGAGGATTTGCAAGTGATAGTGATTCTTTTCCCACCAAACTAATACGCTTTTTCTTCTAAATGGTGATTTTCACATTAGGTTCTGCAAATAGGAGAAATACTGATTTTGGGTATTTTTTGGGATGCCAGTTTGTATTATATTTTAATTTTGTTCACTTTTCTTTAAATAAATAAACAGCATTCATTTTTAGTTTAAACTGTCCGCAAATCTATCTTACAATTCGCTTAGATGTCAGAAGCTTTATTTATGTTAACATGAAGGTTTGGCCTTTAGTTATTTGTGCTGGAAAATTTGAATTTCCTTTTAACTTTTTACAAGTTCCTAAGCACTCACAATAAGAAACTGGCCTTCAAAAAGATAAATCCCTAAATATTAATATTCATTGCTCAAAAGAATGAAGTCAAATTCTTTTGGTGATTGACTTATCTGAAAAAAGTACTAATCATTACTTGATTAAATGTCAACTCATCCCTTTGATTCTGAATATTTAAGCTCTAGAGAAAATCCTAAAATAAAACAAGAAAAAAAAAAGTGTTAATGAAAAATTTTAACCTCAAAACAATTGCATTAATATCAGATGAAGTGAAATTTCTGTGTTTCATACAGAACTAATTTTTTCATGAGTCAACCTACCTAATACAACAGATATAAAGTAGTTATTGGATAAGGTTAGGCAAGATGTTACATTTTTCAATACACATGACGCATATTGAGACACAAGCTATGAGTTTAGAAAGGAACTGTAAGTGCATCTATAGCTTATTAAAATAAATAATTTATAAATTGTCAGTTTCTCCCAATTTTCAATTTTCATTTACATTTCAATGACCTGCTTGCTCCTGTAACTTACAGACACATACCATAAATTATACTGCATTTTCTGGGAAAACAAGGAAAATATGCCTTCAGAAATTAATTTTCTAGATCACCCTGGGTGCAAACACTAACTGCTCCACACTAACCAAATGCATTAGTGTGCATATTCAGAGAAAAACATCAAACTCAAGTGCTGCCTCTGGCAGGTACTGGAAGAACTTTACAGAGGTGAAAACAGGCATGCCATGCAAAAATATTCCTAACAACAGCAAATACCCCTTTCTACAAAAACTTCAATAATCAGAAAAAATTTTGCAGGTTTTCTTTTTGTTTGTTTGTTTGTTGTTTTTTTGTTTGTTTGCTTTATTTGCTTGATTGCTCAAATGGATCTTAGAAGAAGTAACAACAAATCAAGAAAATTAACAAGTGTTTTTGTAAATTATATATTTAATATAATTTGGAATTGGTATTTTCAAACTTCTGAATCAGGAGCAGAATGAACAATTTTGGAACCGATCACAAAATGAAATTAAAAACATATACTTCAAATCAAGTCTTTGATCTTTTGATAAATTCAGCATGTTTTAAGATTTATTTGGATTGATGTAACATTTCCGTAAACAGTACATAAAGATTACTGCTAATATTTATTTTCCATAATAAGTCACTGGAGGACTGGATTCTATGTTGTCCTGGGTTTAGCAGTCATTTTTTTCTCCTCCTTAGTAGCTGGTACAGCACTGTTTTTGACTTTCAGCCTGAGAACAGTGCTGGTAACACTGATGTTTAGTCTGACCAAAGACTTTGTGAGCCTCATGCTCGGCCAGGGAGGAGGGGAAGCCTGGAGGAAGCAGAGACAGGACACCTGACCCAAACTAACCAAAGAGGTATTCCATACCACAGCATGTCATGCCCAGGATGTAACTGGGAGTTACCCGGAAGGGCTGGTTTCCTGCTTGGTTGGGGTAGGTATCGGTCGGTGGGTGGTATTGTATTCTTTTCCCTTGTTATTTCCCTTATCATTATTATTATTGGTGGCAGCAGTAGTGATTTGTGTTCTACCTTAGTTACTGGTCTGATTTTATCTCAACCCGTGGGAGTTACATTCTTTTGATTCGCCTCCCCACGCCTCCAGGAACCGGGGTGGGGGGGAAGGGAAGGAAGAGTAGGGGGTAGACTGCGTGGCTGACTTGCCAACAGTGTTTAAACCACGACATATGTGTGCTTGCAAACCCTCACAACTGAAAAGACGCCGGAGTTTTCACAAAATCAGTAATAAAGAGGATATAGTTTGGTTGTAAAATGCAAGTATGAGTTATAGTAGAGCTCTAAATACAATTGCCATCATTGACTTCTGGAAGTACCCAGCTCCTGTTGCCTTACTGTGAAAATGATAGCCAAAATGTTATTATGGGTTAGGTTGGTTTTTTTCTCCCTAAATGTGCAAAACTGCTTATGCACCAAATAGTCTTAAAGGTGTATTGGTGACAATGCCAACTACAAGAATCAGAACCACTTTTACAAAAGACAGAATCCTGAAGTTCTTTCAATGGAACAAGAACTACATCCCTACCCCTGTGTTCAAATATGTCCCCTGCAGTGAGCTGGGTAGATCCTGTGGCTAGTTATGTAGTACTCTATCTTAACGGTTTCTTCTGGAAAATACACCCTGCTAAAGGTATTTTAAAATGAGTTCTGTCCCTTTTACATAGAAAACAAATCAGACATGCTCTTCATATTGATACTTTTCCAGCTGGGTAGCTGCTATAGCAGAGTACCTATTAATCAATTCACTTTAATTAACTCGGAGACAAAAGGAAAGAACAGAAAAACTAAAAGAGAGTTCCTGCAAAATCAAACAGAAGATGCAAAACCAGGGTATAGCAGAGGATTTTTAGGTTCTTTGTGTGTGTTTATTTAGAGTATATAAGAGGGATGGAGAGTGAGGGAGGCTGTGGGCCCAAATCAGGAAGACCATGTCATGAAGCACACCAGCCTGGGAATAATAAGACTTGCTGTGATATATCTGAAAGTTGACGTGGGGGACTTCCTTACAGGACATACATTTTCTGCCACAGTGATGGAAAAGTTGGGAGAGGACATGGAGATAAAAGAGACATGTAGACCAGTGGGGCAGGGCTAGGTACAGGGAAGGTAAATGAGAGCAGATGATCAAAAGAACATTTTGATACTCCTGTGATAGGAACTGCTCCTATTGCTTGTTTCTACTCCACCATCTGCAATGGCCTGTCCATGTAAGAAGTGTCAATGCTTTTACGAGTTAAAACATGCCCTGCTCCTTTACTGGTGTGAATTGAAAAAGCACCACACAAGTCTGAGCGAATCCTGTATACCTACAAAGAGCCGACTGCTTCTCACTCATATTACATATTTAAAAAAAACAAAAAAAAAAGTTTAGAAAAACCCAGACAATGAGGTGCTGGGTCTTTTCCATGAGTTAGGGAAGAGAGGTCAACTGCTTGAAAGATAGTGAAGAAGATAAATGTAATCATTAAGAAAAAGTTAAAAGATAGGAGGGGAAATGACCACTGAAGTCCAATAAGGCAAATAGCAATGAGATTCCTATACCTTCTAAAAGATGAAGGGATGAGTGAGTCCTCCACAGCACCCCTGAGTTCACACAATCATGTGTTCATATGGTGCAGGGCTTAGGCACTTGACAAAAGCTCTTGCAAACGCAAGCAAGAGTCATCATAAGTTTTCGATTTAAAGACAATATTCATGCACATGATGTAGCATTTTATTAAATTTCTGAAGGTTATGGCAGAAGTAACAGTTTATAAAGGATGAAATTATCATGATCATTTTTTTTCTCAGTTTTAGCAGCAACAAATCATCTGATAATTTACTATTTAACAGAATGAGATGAAGCTTATCAGAAATAAATGTTCCTCTTTTAAATGAAAGCAAAGAAAGTTATTTTCATCAGTTGTATTAATAGCAAAATTATTAAATTAAAAATTTATCTACTGCAATGCTTAGCTCCACTTTTGCTCATGCTCTTTCTCCACAGATGGCTAGTTTACCTTACATTGTACCAAATTTTCTAAGGCAGTGTTTTTCCTTTTTAAAAAGAAACTCTCATAACCTCCTGCAGTATCAAATTTTAAAAAAAACATTTTACTGTACTGAATGGCCTTCTATCCACTGCAAAAATTGTCAGAAGTATTTGCACTAGCTTAGGCAAGGGTACCAATCACAGGAATGTAAAAGTGAAATCATGTAATTCACTGAGGTAACTCAGATGCAATTTTATGTATGTCTAATTTCAAACAAGCTAAATGTTCATAGGTAGAAGAAAACATAAACAGCAGAAAACTTCGAAGGGCTTTCTTAAATGGACAAACACATTAAGAAATAAAGGAAGAAAAAAAAAGAATGTCTTGATTTTACTGTTCATTGTTATGCAACATTACTGTATATATGAATATATAGATTTTTTCGTTGATATCAGAATGTCTACGGAATTCTATTTCTAAACCTCATATTTATACAAATTAGATGGAATGACAGTGATGGAACTGTCTTTTGTCTAGACATTTCCATTCTAGACATTTCCATTTTTCCTTTTAAAAAAGAAAAAAGAAATTAAAATCCATGCTTGAGGGATTCCTTCGCTGAGAGCAGACTCTTCCATTCTGTAAGCTTTGGACTAATAAACATTTAAGAAACACTATTTATTGGTTTCATTTAAACCCATTGATATTTGATAAAGTAGTAGTATTCACTTTCATGTATTGGGAAAGTCTGTGATCGTGCAACTAAAGATTACATTATGATGCAGCTATAAAAAAAATAAAGATTTTCAAGAAATGCGTTACTTTTAGGGATTTCTCTTTGTAACCATTCTCCCCAACCCCTCATCCTAAAACAACTCTATGCCCGTATTACCTCTTCCTTACTACATCTAGAGATGTATTTATGACAGAAAAATAGCTTATCATTTCTTAGCTGGGATAAAAGACTGTTCCAGTGTACTGCTCAGCAAAACAAAAATAGAAAAGAGAAAGTCAGCAGATATATTACAGAAGAAATTCACAGTCTATTAGCACAGGAGCAACAATATGAACCCAGAAAGATAGAGATCTGTTTAGCAAGCAGTTAATTCGAAAAAGTGAACACAATATTAGACTTTAGATAGCAACGTAAATTCTCTTCTTTAAAAACATGGTATCTACGCTGTTTCCTTTCTTGTCTCCAGATTACTCTGTGGAGAAATTTTTATACACACACACCCCCATGCGTGCACACACACACATGCACATATACGTAAGGTCCTGTAAAAGTGATTATTGACAACCGGCAATCTTAGATCCCTAAGATAAAAGATCCTTGGTCTCTTCTTCCACTTTAGTTCACTTATGGTTGGAGTACTGGAGGTTTTTCTTGTATAAAAGTATAGTGTTCTGTGTAACCAGCTGTGATTGTCTTTCAGATTTCTGAAGAATGATGCTGAAGAAGTGCCAGTGTTCTTGATTTTAGTCACAAAGATGAGGATGGATTTTGCAAACTGTGCTTCCAAAAATCAGTATCATTGTAAAAGACGTCACTCTAATTTGTGTTGTGTCAAGTAGAAAACAGTCTACACCAATATAGTTTTTGCATGTTAATCATAAAAAAGACAGAAAGAGAGGGAAAATGCACAGAACCATAGAGAAGATCTCAGCTCTTAAGTTTATAGGTGCAACCAGTCAGTTAGAACGGAACTGAGAGGAAAACTACTTTGATAAATGAGATTTTCTACAGCATGATACTTTTGGATAAAAATGACTGCAGCCCTATTGCCAAAACTGGAAATAAGCAACAAAATTTTGTGGCAGGTCATATATGCTAATGACAAGCAAACATAATTCAATGCTAGAGAAATGTCAGCACCTATATTTGGTCCCTCAGTCCAAAAAAGTTGTTGAGTAAGTATTTTAAAATTTTGCATGCATAGGCAATGATCTGATCCTTTCAAATATTTTACTTTCCACACTGTGTATGTTCCTAAACCATTTACATTTGGTGAAGGTTTTCAGAGTTCATATAAAATACAGAGACTGAAACATACCAATAATGACTAAATTTAACTTTACCTCCTTTTAAAACAGTCTACAATGGTGTAATAATAGCACTATATTTTTTATTACACTCTAATATGATTGCAGAAAAACTGTCATGAAGTTAAGGTTATTCACCAATTCCTTATGTACAATATATTTCTGAAATGAAAAGTTACAGCAAGGCAAGCTGAAATTTCTAAGTTTAATTTGCCTAGCATGTCTTCAGTAGCATTCTATGGGCAAGGCCCCTACTTTTCTACATCTGAGCAGTCATCTGATACATACTGCTGATTTTCCAGTAGAGAAAAGCATGAGCATTTCAGGATGAAGTTCGAACATCAGGCTTATTCCTGACTGCATTTGGCCTCAACAACCACCACATACACCACTTAAATTTAAATGCTAGTACTCTTCCACTACTGTACTGAAAGTTGCTGATGGCCTATATTTTTGTATCTATATATACACACACACACATAAAATCTATTCAGTACTCACTGAATCCTGGATAACGTCAATCTTCATGGCAAGAACCTTATATTTATAGTAGCCAGAACCAAAGTAGCCCACATATACATCCTTAATATATGTTAGCACCAACCGCATCAAAGCTTTTTCAGTCTCTAGTAAGCCCATCTGCCTTTTCCTTGTATTTCCTCGTATAACTTTTTCACGTTGTTTCATAAGCTTTTCTAGCCAGAAAGCACAACAATTTCATTCTATCCCTTAGCAAAAGCTGTTGAATCATTACTGATGGTATGTGTTAAACTTAGCAGTTTCTGACAGCCTATCTTCTTGATGTGAAGGCTGCGAAAGATGAAGAACCTGTCATCAACTGGCAGCTTGTTAGCTGTCTTGGTCCCAGTACCAGTTTCAGAGGACACAGGAAGAAGCGGTGTTTTCATAACTTTGTGTTCTTGGAGATCTACATTTGTGTTGTCTGAACAGAGGTACAAATAGGGCCCAGGGAAAAAGAAATAGTGAATTTGTGTGGGCATGAAGATAATCATACAGTACATAAGTAATTAAGCAATACAAATGATAGGGAAAGATATGTCTATATATGAAGTATTAAAAGATAAATCTCTGTGTGCCTTAATATTTATTTTAATTTTTTATTTAAGTTTAAATGTAATAACTTCTTGCCCTCTAATTGTGCAAGACATGACTAAGCAATTTTTATTGTATCAACAGCATTTTAAAGTAATGATTAAAATGACAGGCTTTTATTAGAGTTTTAATCCACAATGTGCAGTAAAAGTGATTAAAGAGGAACATCATGAAGCTAGTATTGCAATTTCTTCATATAGCAAGCGATACCTATTTTTGGAGAGTGCTGCAGAGTACTTGATTACATGATCAACATTAAATGGTTATAATATTCTCCCTTGCTACCAAGTAAACTACTAAACTGAGTCCTTAGACAGATCTGAGAAAATCTGCATCTTTGCAATTGTGGTTTGCAGAATAAGTGAGAAAAAGAAATATCTGTAGCTCAAAATACCCATCATCCAGGAAAAAGACAAACAAGGCTCCCAATTCCTTGCTTAACATGACGGTAGGAAGCAGGGACCATTTTTGCCTTGGAGATAAAAAGCAATCTTGACGTCTATTCGGGAATGATTCCAGATACCAGCAGACACCGGAAGAGCTGTATGAAGAACCAGCCATCCTGACAAATAGCAGGTACAAAAGAATTAATAGGGAGCAGAGACACAATTTATCAGGTATAATAATTATGCACTGCTGTTTCTAGGAGATTCTTGAACATTAGAGTTTCCTTTTTTAATATGATTTTTGAACAGTTCACCTGAAGTTTTCTGAAAGTGTGATTCTCCTTTTTAACTTGCCATCTATTTGTAACCTCCTAATGACTCAAATTTATAGAACAACATTCACATAATTATGGAAGACTTACTTTAGGGAATGATATATATTTTAGTTATAGATATTTTAGGTACAGATGACACCTAGAGATAAAACTTACACATTTTTTTTCTTTTGAAAAAAAAAAAAAAATCCAAATACTTGAAAGCACTTTTGAACCCTTGTATGACCTTTTCAAAGAAATACTGGAGTGGAGTCACCTCTCTGAGACCACCACTTCACAGTCTAGCAGAAGGGTCAACAGGCATTTCAGACTCTGTAGGCAAAGCACAAATAAAACATGCTGAAAGCAAATACACAGGATAGCAAATGCGTTTTACTTAAAAATGAGATAATGCTACGTGTGTTATGTTTTTTCCTGGCATTTTTTTCTTTTTCTAACAAAGGTATTATGAGCATTCAATGAGAGGTCAAAAATTACTTGATGAGGTAAAACCTTGCTCTTTTTCTTTTTTTTTTTTTTTTTTTTTTTAGATTGCCAGGGGACAGCATGCCAGGAATAACAACCTCAGAATACAAGAACTCTATTTTAACATGATTCACTGTGATAAACTTGCTTAAATACAATATTTTTCTTACACTAACGTCAGAAAAAAATACTGGTCTACTTCCAGGCTCTTTACCTATGCCTCACTTTAATCTTAAATAGATAAATGGGAACCAGAACTATAAAGTATTTGTAAAAGAAATATCAAGCTGCTAATTTCAACAGAAAATAAAGAGTTAATCATGAACACAAGAATAACTGCACAAATGAATGGTAGATTTTGCACCAGTTCTTTATATGAATGTAGCAAATGTAGTAAAGAGCTTTTACGAATAGTTTCTGCTCTGCAAAGTTAGGTTAGCAGACAGGTAGAAACAGCAAGATCAATGGCAGGATAATAGCAATAGCACAACACTGGCACTGGCACATACCACAGAAATAACATAAATGTCTAGAACTACAGTAATAAAGAATAGTCAACTTTTCTTTTTTTTTAAAGTCAATAACTGATGAGAAGGAGAATTTCCCTAAAAGAAGTTATCTTCATAGACTACAAAAAAAAGTCTATACTAGGTAGATGTGATTCTCACTCTCATGAGGCCAGTAAGGGATGGTGGGACACTGGGCTAGAGGGGCCAGCAGTCAGGTGTCAGGTCCTTGTTTGTAGGTTCTACAGTAAGGCTGAGAAAAGAATGAAAACGGGGTAATTTTTAATTATCCTAAAGGGGTACTCCTTTGGACCATATAAGGATCATCAGCAGGGTAAGTTCCTTCCTTGACTGTTATGGATTAATCTGTTCTGTGGGAAAAAAAGAGACACTAGTCTATCTGTCACCTGCCTATAAATTTCCAGCAGCTTTATATTAACTGACATTTGAAACTATTTAGGGGAAAGTTCACATCACTGGATTTTTTTTACCGTTTTCTCTCTTCTTTCTATTATTTTCATTTTCCTTGCAGATGTGTTTTACATACAACATAAATAAGATCAGCCTCAGCAAAAGGTATTTTCTGAGAGTTATTTCAAAAGCACTACAGGTCTTATGAAATAAATTTATAGGATTTTATTTAAAAAGAGCAAAAGAAATTAATGGTTTCACTATTCAAGAGAATTCTGCTTTAAAGAGAAGTTTCTAGCTTATCTTTAACACATGAACCTTAACTAATATATTTTTTATAATGTTCATATTGAACGCCTAATATCTTCACTGTTAGTCTTCCAAAATCTTTTTTTTGTGCAGCTGAGCTACTTTTCAAAATCCAACCAAAGCCCTAGAGACCACTTTTGAACTCCAAACTACCTAGTTTCTTATTAGCTTTTTTCTTCTTGGTACAGACTTGCACCAATTTTTTCTCTCAGCTTGCTCCTCAGACAACCTACTGTTTGAGAAGATTTTGGCATAAAATGCAGCTCCGGAGGAAGTAATGTAAATTTAAAATAGCAGGGATTTAGCAGAGATGAAAGGCCTGCACTCACTTGTATTTGCTTGTATTTACTTTTGAAATCTTATTTCCAAGATGTAGATGCTTTTATTAAACACCTAATCGTATCATACAAACTTCTAAACATCATAAACAAAATCATAGCATACAAACTTACCAACCACCTCTAACTTCATTTCTTAGAGAGACTGTATTTTTTCTGTTTTCCTTAATACCTCATTCCAACCCACAGTGGGGAAAATGAACCATGTTATCACCTCAATGTAATCAGGCCTGCTGTAGTGAAATAGTGAATTCCTGAATCTAGGGTATCTGACAGAAAAAAAAACATGCCATCATGAAAAGCAAATTAATATCATGGTACTTGTATTTTATTTTGAACGCAGTACTGAAATAATGACGAACTTACACAATGAATAACAGTTTGCAATGAAGGGAATTTCAGTGTGTGAGTTTTAATACTGTAATTTATTTTCTACCTGGTATTTTGTCTTCTATGAATCATATTTCTCAAAAAAGAGGTTTACTTTGTTGTGCCTTAACTTCTTTGCTCTAATGTATCTTTAAAAGGCATTAGTTTTACTTCTCTGAAGGGCAGTAGTCATTGGCTTTGTGACTATTAATAGTCATAAGAGATGTGGGGTGGTCATGAAGGTGGTCCCAGGGTTATGTGTAGGCCTAGACCTACCTAGTGCTGAAGAAATACATCAGTTCAACATTTTGTAATTAATCTTTTTCTGAAATTTTTCAAAACAATTTATGAGGGAAGACTACTGTAGAACTCTACCTCTTTCAAAGTTACTGAGAAAAAACATGTTTAAAATCTTATTGAGACATTTCAAAACATAAAAAGTAGGGTTGAATTGCAAGATGATGAAGAAAAGGAAAATAAAACCACTGCTAACAGAAAAATGCTGAGCTCAGTGTAATTCTGAGTCAAGATACAGTAAAACATTTTGACATATTTTAAATTTTAAATTTGGCATTTTGTAATTCATATGGTTGAAACTGTTATTTTTTATGTAAATATTACATAATTAAAAATATTTTTAACCTCCCAAATTACATGTGTTTTCATATATTTCATGTGGTTTTTCTATTGTAGAATTCTACGTGTGCTTAGAAAGATATTTCTAATATAAAATCTTGTAGTTCTAGAGGTCATGGTACAGTGAAGTAATCCCAGGATTTTCATTCTCCTCCCAGTGGGAGGAAAAAAATAAGAGAAAACTCTACAGTTTAATATAATGGTTATAGAAATCTTGTAGCTGGGCACTGCTGACAGTTGTTTCAGGAGTGTGACACCACTGAAAAGACCCAGCTGACCTATCAGAGCATGGCTTTGGGCAGCTGGTGTTCTCAGCAGCCAGTGAGAATGAGTTAAGCAGAGTCTCTAAGCACAGATATCATTCTTCTTTTCTTTCTTAATAACCTTGATTAAAATAAACTCTTGATCATTCCCACCCTGTGCCTAACAGAGTGCTCATGCTGCTGCAGCTCATACAGCAAGAGACAGCTACAGTGGTGCAGCACCAGCAACATCTGAGAAACAAATCTGTCACCTGATGTTCTTCTCTTACTCAGTGCACCAGCTCCCCCAGTGCCTTCCTAATTATCCTAGTACCTACCCTAATTAGCAAAGATTGATCAGCATTAAAATATGGAAATTACATTATTGTTAATATAAATCACTTGTTTCCCTCATATTTGACCAAATTAAACATGAAACCAGGTTCACTAGTAAGTAAATTAGGCCAAAAAAAAGCAAAACATGATAGAAACACAATAGAAATTTACACCTTATAATCTGTTCTTTATATTTAGGAGAAAAAATGTACTGAAATTGCACAGCTGCTTTGTTTTCAACAGTTCTTACTACAACTGATAGGAGTATGACTAGATTTCAAGAGAAATTAAGTTTTCACTGGTGCTAAAACATATATATATATATATATATATACACACACATATGTATTCACCTCAGTTAAACAAAGCCATGAACTTGGACTTAAATTTGTCCCTCCTTGGTAAAATACAGAAAAGTCCATTTAACTGTTTGAGGCATGTTTAAGAGCTATTTCCTCTGTTGTTAGCTGTGCTGGTTTTGATTGGGATAGTTATTTTTCTCTGCAGTAGCTACCATGGCACTATGTTTTGGATTTGTGCTGTAAAACACTGTTGACAATTCAGAAATGTCGCTGAGCAGTGCTTATCCAGATCCAAGGGCTTTTCTGTTCCTCACATCACCCCACCAGTGAGGGAGGAGGCACAGCCAGGACAGTTGACCCCAACTGACCAAAAGGATATCCCGGATCATATGGCATCATGCCAGCATATAAAGCTGGGTAAAAAAAAAAAGAAGGAAGGGCAGGGGGCAATTCAGATTGATGGTGTTTGTCTTCCCAAGTCACTGTTACACATGATGGAGTCCTACTTTCCTGGTGATGGTTGAACACCTGCCTGCTGATGGGAAGTGCTGAATGAATGCTTTGCTTTGCTTCCATGCATTACTTTTGCTTTACCTATTAAATAGTCTTTACCTCAACCCACAGGTTTTCTCACTTTTACTTTTCTGATTCTCTCTCTCATTGCACTGGGCAGGGGGGAAGAGGAGAGAGGGCAGTGAGTGAGCAGTTGTGTGGGACTTAGTTGCCAGCTGGGATTAAATCACAACACTGGATCATTTACTGCTCACAGAAAAAAGCAATTAAATAACTGCTAAATCTCATAGTTCCCATTCATTTGTTACCAGTTAAAAAATGTCCAAGATGCAGGAAAGAGGAGTGATCAGCAGTGACTTACATGGGAATGTGTGTGTGCTCTGGGAAAAACTTTCCATAGTTCGAGTCTAGTCATTGCTGCTTTAAAAAAAAAAAAAAAAATCAAATATCTCTGACAAATAGCAAAGTAACACATCCTGTTTGTATTTTAAGAACTTTCTACAACCAGGAAACTGGGTGTGGGGGTCGTGTGGTTATCCCCTTACCCTTCACCAGGTGATCCCTACCACTGAGATGGAGAGGTTGTAAAATGTTAAGTCTGAAAAGAATTCCATTGTTCTCATTTGGACAGTAGAGGTTATCCATCTTCCACTGCTTGAGATCTCGAGTGCCAAAACTGCTCATCCTCATATTATTGTGTTTATGACTCTTTGCCCTATTTTAAACTGATCACACAGCCATGCTGATATGGTGTTTCTGGTTGTGAATCCGGCATTCCCTCTGAATACTTATTTCACCCATTCTGGCTCTGCAAGTTTGCCTAGCATCTCAGGAAATGTTGCACCTGACCTTTTCAAAAGGGTAAGCCTATAGCTATGTTTGTACCATAGATATCATAGATCTCATACAAGTCCACCTCTGTTTCAATGGAGGTAGAAATAAGTATCTTACAAACTTTATCAACACTGGTCTCCTAGATAGCAATCAAACTGCTAACATATGGTGAAGTAATTTTTTTTTTCCCCTCACACAGAACATGCTCTGCACAAATGATGTTCTTTCACAATACAAGAAACTCTTCAATTTTGTCAACTAAGTTCTACCCTGCAGTTCTTCCTGTCATTTCTGCTATTTTTACCACTTTAAGTATTTGTTTTCTGTTGCATCTGCAAGAATTCTGTATTTGCTGTTTGAACTCATATGAATTTTACAGCCTATGCTCATATTAAAACATGAACTTTAAGAACAAAACAACAAAAATCTTCCGTTCAGTATTTGATTCACTAAAATGTTCAGAGATTCAATAGTTTTTTGTCAGGTGGGCATTCTTTTCTGCCCTTCATGTGTTGAAAGTGGCAATGCATGATTTGCCAGTCTTTTTCATTCAAATGGAGTTGAGGTGTGTGTGCATCTGTATGCATGTGCATAGATATGTATGTCAACTAAATAAATTAAACCCAATATTTATCTTCATACACGATTGCAGCTAATTAGATACTAACAATGTTGAGGAGGAAGTCAGATCAAAAATCCATGACCTGCAGGTTTAGGCCAAATATATTAGAGTAAAAGCTACATGTAATCTTGTTGATTAAGAATTAAATAGGCAACTACTCTCTCAGTTTTTTTCTTTTCTCATTTGATTCATAATCATAAATGCAAAAAGGAAAAGGTGTTGTGTGTGTGTGTCCCCCAGCCATCCCAGATTATCTTCAAGGAAATTAACCCTCCTATCTGGCTTTGCATAATTGATTTATTATATGTTTCTTATCCCCAGTATGAAATATGACACAGAAGGGAAAAAACCCCAACACCTTCAACAATTTTAACAAAAACTGTTAGTGTTGAGTCACTTCTGTAAAGGTAGAAGACTAAAATACACTTACAAGAGAGGCACACATAGTGATCCTAACTGGAGGACCATTGTACATTGTAGAGTTAGTGATCCACACAGCAGTTGACCCAAGCAGGCACTGAACAGAGGATAAATCATTTGACTAAGTGTGAAGGCCATGTCTGTACATGGCACTTGGCACCTGGCAACGACACCACCATCACATCCTTGTCTATCTCAGATTTGTGTATGTCTACAAAAATACTACAAGTCCAAAGATCACCACGTTCTGAATTCCTTCCTGGTCAGGATTTACACAGCATGTTACGCCCTGACTGGGCCTCATCATTACGTGACTTAACTCACTGAAGGAATCCAGTTAAGTAATGTGTGCATGTTTGCTCATGCATTAACAGATCATTTCATATGTTAAATAATATCCATTCCTACACTTATTTACAAATTATATAAAGGGAAATAAATAAAAGATAAATACTAACAAATGCATATTATGAGGTAAATGATGCACTGCCAGTTCAGCTCAACAAATCAGGTTTCCTGGAAGCAATTTGCTTCTATTTTAAAACTTAATAGATCACCTTTAAGTCAAAAGATAAAGGACTGTGTAAGTCACAATGACAATATTCTAATAACTAAGGGAATAAGACGACCAGTATGTCTGATTTAGATTAAGTAAAAGACAACCAGAATAGAATTAAAAAAAAACCCTATGAATTAAGCTAATGTTGGCTTTGGGCTTTGAGAAATCTGCAGGACGAGCAGGCAGTAACTGAAATGAGGAAATACCAAAGAAAAAGGATATTGCCTCATACAGTATCCCACGGTATGTATCACTCATACAGTGATAATTTTTATATATGTAACTGTACGGATCCCCTTATACTGAGATGTAGTATGTCCTTTGGAAAAGATTAGAAAATGTGATTTATAACAATTTTTGTTTTTTAATTTCCACATTGATATATAATGATGTAACTTTGAAGCCTTGAGGACCTTTCTCACCTATTGAAAAATCTGACATGTGGGGATAAAAAAAAAAAAAAGAATCAACTAAATTGCTACCAAATAAGATGTTCTATTTTCTAAAAGAAAAAAAAAAGGTTGGAAAACATGAGTTAGCCTTCATTTGTATGAATAAATGGAGTTACAGTACAAATACTGTGCTAATCCAACTACGACTGGACAGACCTCTGAGTACTTCTGCAGACTTTTTGGTCAGAACTGAAATTGAAAATAGGGAAAAATTTTATCACTTTTGTGTTGTCTAGATCCCTTGGGCAGCTGCATTCTCATTTATTTTGTAGAACAGAACAACCACAAAGCTGCTCCAAATTATTTTGCCTAGTAATTGTCTCACAGGGGCTGTTACATTGCCCTTACATACCAAAGAACAAAGGACATTCGTTGCCATGCCTTCATTTTAGCCTAGTACTCTGTGACACCTAAGAAATTCTTAGCTTTTAGGAACATTTCTGGTTCCATCTGCCATCAAATTTTGATACAATTTTGGCCTATTTGACATATTCTCTCCTTTAAACTTTCATTTCATTTCTGCTTCTGAAAATGGAAATAGGGCAAAGGAGAAAAATAATTCTTTTGTGTCATACTGAACAATATAATTTTAAGTGCTTAACCTTTCCTGATATAAAACACAAATAGTTGCTGTTCTTGTTCTAACTTTAGTTAGATACACAAAAACATATTTTATGAGATTACACCACGCTAAATGACTCTGAAATCTACTGCAGGTATTTTAAAGCTTTTTACTTAAAAGGAAGCATTTGTCAAAAAGTTCAACACATACTTAGCAAAAGTATTTGGTGTATACATTTATTTTAAGCTTTAATTGTTTAAACTTGTTGGATAAAAGCCATATGCGGTATCCAAAACTCACTTCTAATGTGATAACTCTAAAACTTATCCAAGGATGTCATATGTTTCTTTGTGCCTCTTGCCTTTCGCACATGACACTTTGCATTCTTGCCTTTATTAAAAAAACCAAACCACTCACCATGGGTGAATGAGTACTCCCATCTCAGAGCAGACTGGGGACAGATACGGGCTTCAACCTCTTGTACTGCCAAGGGCAGAGTACATGTTTGCCACAGGGTGCGTTAGTGTAATGCACCAGGAACCTTTCAAACAGCACTAAATTCCCACTGTGGTTCAGAAGGACCACATAACATCTGTTCAATTTTTAAAAGAGTTAACTTGAATGCCCAACAGCACAGGGTATTTCTGCACTCACAAATTCCATACCTAAGACCCTCAAAGACCAAAAAGCATCAAAACATCTGTATTAGGTATCTCCTGTTGACTGAAAATTTAGCATACAAACTGTTCTGACTTTCTCCCTCAAGTATCTCTCTCCTGACCTTGTACAACAAAGATCCTGCTTTGCCTAACCAGTTAAATAAATGTGTATCCCAGTGTCTCAGTGCTCTAGAAAGAGTCAAATCAAACACTCCCTAAAGCCACCTCCTTAAGATAGGAAGGGTTTATTGAATCTGTACATCAAGTTCAGGTCTGTTGTCCCACAATTCTTATCTGTCCCACGAGCTCTGGACTACTTTGGGCCCACACATGTCTGTGTCCCTTTCACAGAAACCAGGCCAAACAGAAAAGATTGCGCGCCATCCAGTCGTGACTGGAGGATGCAACCCAGACATTGTTTTAAGAGATAGAAGCTGGAAAATGTTCCAATATACACAGTTGAAACATATTCTTAGAGAATCTTAGATTTTTACATAATAAATTCTTAGATTTTTACATAATACCATAGAAATATGGCTTTATTAGGCTAAATTGGCTAAAAATTCAGTAATGGGAATTGCCAGGTGAAACTTCAGAAATTTATTTTAGCTTAACATTTCTCTTATCCAGTTTATATAATTTAATTTTAAAGCAGTGTACTTTACAGCCTAAAAGCTAGAAATTGATTTGTATGCCATTAGCTTCTGGTAAAGAGGAATAAATTTCTCACTTCTATCTAATTGACATTTTAGCCCTGGATTGTAAGATTACAGTTTTCTTAAGTAATCTAAGTATGATGCAAATACAAAAAGAAAAACTGAGACCAGTCATAAAATCAACATGAAAACAGACTTTACCAATATTGTTCCTACAAATCCTTCCAGGCAATGATATGCTCAGTAATTAGATATCTGACCTTTCCTATTGTTCACACTATTGAGTGCTAAACTTTCCACATTACACATTACTGTTATTTTTAATGATTAGGTCATTTAGATGTACAGCACATTAACATTCTGCCCAGGAAACAAAATGTGCCTCCTTTCACCCACTCTATTTTTGGTAGTTTATCAATTTGCATATGACAATATTCCCTTTTTACATGAAATGTCCCAGATTTTTGGCTCAAATTTGCAGTCATTCAGAATAAATTTATTGTATACATCATTTCACTGCACCAGAGAGGAATAATGAGTTTGAGATTAGTAGAGAATATTATAAAATAAAAAAATCATTTGCTTCACTCTAACCTCCCTGTATTACTACTAGTTTAGCTATGCAGCACATAAATTTCACTTCCTCAGATAATTTGTTTTCAGCTGAAAAAGTGTTATGTGCAAATAGGTAAATTTTATTATGAATCACAATATTATTCAGAAACTGCAATAATAAATTTTGTGTATGTCAGCATATAAATATGAAGGATCGGTTATAGTGAGGAAATACAGGTGTAATACACTTACTTCAAGCTGGGCTGGAAACATGACTTATAATTTGTACAATGAAGGAAAGTTTTAAGCAGTAAAAGCTGGAAAGGGAATATATATTGCAAATGAAATGGGGAATAAAAAATAAACAGGAGGCTATAAACACTTGAGATCTAGTTTGTCCTTGTTATACCTCAACTCCTTATCCCCTCTGATTTTCCCCAGCACATTTAAAGATGCAGCTGCAGCACTGAGGAACTTATGCAATAAATTGTATGTGTATGACATATTGTTTAAGCTTCAATTTATTTGTTTGTTGAGGTTTTTTGAGTTTTTTTTATTGTGTACAGTGCTACCTTGTTTAAGGTTTTCTACATATATAATTTTACTCATTTTACCTCTAATATACTTACTAAAGAGCACAGAAAGCTCAATGAGATTAATCCACACACATAAGTATGAGACTTAGTATCTGGAAACATGGAACTTTTATCTTGACCACTCAATCAGTATACTACTTGAAATTGAAGATACAAATGAAGAAAGTTACATTTTATTAATGTCATTGTGTTTCTTTGATATTCTGTATGAATTCACCCATGTGGACAGATGTACACCTTTGCATGCCTCATTTTTGTGGACACCCATCAGGATCAATCAGAATTAACTTTTAAAATGGAATAGTTAAACTTTATGGAACTCTTGCCTGGACACTCTCATTCAGAATTAAAAAGGCTTGCATTCGGTTTAATTTATTCAGGATGCGAATACCCTAATCTACTTAAATTATGGTCGTCTGAATTCACAGCTTTAGTCAATTTGGGTTAACTTTCCTGATTGCCTTTATGTAGGCAAGTCTTAATGCCATTTCAAACCTAAAGCAGTATTACCTTATAACCAATTCACAAAGGCTCACTATATATCCAATGTCAAGCTTAATTTGACAGGTTCCTGGATGGATTTCATGGGTTTGAGCAGCAAAAAAGGCCAAGATACAATCTAAATCCACAGAAGGCACAGTTTTTCACTGATGCCCACCAAAGAAAAACTGTTCAAACAAGCTGCATTGATGTAAATGCTTGTAGCTGGAAGATAGGTGTGATGGGCACTTCAACCAAGCAGGTAACTAGGTATCCCATGACACTTTTCACAAGATTAAAAGTCTTATTCCAGAGATACCCTGAATAATTACCTTCTGTCATCCTAACCCCCCTTGCAAATCTCAACTGGATACAGTATTCTCTGCTCAGCAGTGTAAGAAAAGAAAATCTGCTATGTGCTCCTAAGCAGCTGCCAATTTGCATTTCAGTGGTGTATTGAGCAATCTGTATAACCAGCTGAAATATGACTAGGAACCTCAGAAAGCAAAAATACACTAAGTCTTTATGCACTTTATTTTGGTTTCTTTTGGTTTGTTGTTTTGGTTTTTGGTTGGTTTTTTGTTTGTTTGGTTGGTTGGTTGGTTTAGTTTGTTGTTGTTTTTTTTTTTGTTGTATTTCTCTGAAGAGCACTACATGCTGGCATTTCAGAAATGGGGAGATTTGACAGGGATTCTGTGCATAACAGTATATCAAATAGTTACCTAGATATGAAAAGAATCTTAAATAGGAATTAAGGATGTCACTATTAAAATTAGAATAATTAATTGGAAATTTGATTAATATTATTAATGTTTTAATTAAGATTTTAATTACACAAGTATCAGTGCTTTCATTTGTTAAATAAACTTTAAGAAACTTCAAAAGTTTAAACAGTATCTTTAAATACAACCAGCCTAAAAATAACAGCTATTCTCCAACTACTGAAGCTAAGCATTTTTCTTTAATGCCTGCATTTTTCTTTCTGTCTGTCATGGTAGCAACAGATTTTGATGTTTTCTTAGGCCAAAGCCTTGCCTGACACTATACATGTTACAAATAAGCATCAGGAGCAATTGTTTCAAAGTCAAAAGGTACTTTTGTTCTCACATGCAATCATTTCAATTGATAAAAGAATTATAATGTTATATAGCTAAGCATAATGGCTAAACAACTGAACAAAAATACTGAAAGATTAAGATATTTACAGACAGTTATTTAAAAAGGGAATTCGTGCTCACATCCTGAGACACCTAGGATTACACACCTCTCCCTCCCCCCCCCATACACACACAGTTTGGCATTGTTTTCTAAAAAGAAAAACAAACCATCAAACCAGTAGAATATCTGCCTTCACCTTTTAAATAAAGTGTAAATATTGCAGTATACTGTACTATAGCATGTTTTAAAATTTGTAAGGTCTTTAACAGTCTCTAAGTAGATAGAAAATATAATACACAATAACGTCAGATATACTTCTGGTTTAATCAAGAAGGTAAAATACCTTTCTTATTTTAAAGAAAGATAAATTGGAGCTTATACTTTCCAAAACTCTTGTATGTTGCCTATAAAGATAGGTTATTGTTCTTTTTCACATAGAAACAGCTAAAAGTGGCAAGGACATTGAAATAAAAATCCTGAAAAAAATAATCTGTGTGGTGATTTTTTTTTTCTTTTCTCTCCTCCCAAGCATTTAACCTACTGGCACTAGAGAAGCTTTTCTGATTTTCATCCAAAAAAAAAAAGGCATTTTTTGAATTGCAGCTTATACTTTTAAGAATGTGTAGTATAGCTTTTTTTCTTTTTTTTTTCTTTTTATTTTATAAGTGTTATGTTCTGACACGGACATCACAGTACGCTAGTGTTTAGAAAATTGGTTAGGTAGTAGGCAAATGGAAACCTTGATCTCCTAACAGTCTAATAAAACCACTACCTACCCTTGAAATTGCTACTATGAATGACTTTTCATTATACATGCAGTGATGGTGAATTTAATGCTTCTACTTAGCACATTTTAGTCCAGAGATCTGAATACAGTATACAACAATGGGTAAGTAATCCGTATTCCTTTTTTAAATAGAGTAGCTGCTGCATAGAGAGATTAAACATTTCATCCACTGTCACACTAAATGGCTTATTCTTCACCACAGAATGGCTCAGTATAAGCCATATTTTTTATTTTTTTTTTTCAGTATAAGCTCAATACAAGCTCAGGACAAACAGGACACAGTATTTCATATAGCACACATGTTCATTTTCCTATGTATGTTATTATCACCTACCTGTCACATACAGATGCTACTGGGAAAATTATTCCAGTTTAAGAAGTTTAGGATGAAAACTTTTTTGACTTAAAAATTTGTTGTGTGGAAATTGCTCCATCATCAAAAGCTCAGAATGATTAACAGTAGCACTTGAGCAAATCACCTCTCCTAAGGACCTGACAAGTCCTGTGCAGCACAACTAAATAGGCCCCCTATGAGACATCAGGAGAGAGGAGCCCATGAATGTAGTACAGAGACAACTGAGGGTTTGTAACTGGACCGCTGTGAATTACTGTGAATTTACAAAAATATTGCTTCAGATCTAGGGTCTATATGCAGGTCTCACTGAAGCAACCAATGAGACATAATAATGTTTACGAGCTGATATTTTGAATCTAAATTCCCCAGGATGGATAACACTGGTCATGTATTTTTAAAAATAACAGGGAGAGTATTGCCTACTCTTGTTACTCTACCATTTTTTTTACCATTTCCTGTAGCATTTGAAGGGTTTACAAGAGTTTTTTTCAAGTGTCTTTTTGGGCTTGTTGGGTTTTTGTCTTTTTGTGGTTGTTTTGAGTTTTTTGTTTCTGGTTGGTTGTGTGGGTTTTTTGTATAGTCTGTCTGAAGTTTCTGAGCTCTGCTGTATGTCCAGGCACTGTGTGGCACTTGGGTAGCCATCTGATCTGAATGTTCTCCAGAAGACAAGTTACCGTTAAGTACAGTAGTAATTACCAGGTGGTTAAGAGGACTTCTTAGTAGTACTACATGCAATGCTTCTGATATAAACCCCATAGGACATATTCCATACATATTTTTGTATTTATATGAAATGCCATTTATTTTAACTGCAACTGCTTAGGACCTTGATCATGAGTAGTGCTAACATGGTGTCTGGTCCTTATAAGAAGAGGGACTATCATGTATCTCCCAGAACAGGGTATCAGTACTTTACAGAAACTTTGAATACTTCTAATTATCTACCTAGGCAACCATAATTCCTGCAAGTAGTCAAAGTAAAAGCTTAGGAAACAAACATACCGGCATTGATCTTATTTATTTTTTTATACTTCAAAAAATTAATGGTATGAATTTGCTTTAGCAAACTACATATTTACACACTTCTTTAAAAAGTGTTGTATTTCTGGAATGTATGGTGGGCACATGTGAGAGGCAAGGAATTAACAGACCTGAAAAAAACTTTAACAAAATCTTACTGTCACTGTATTATTTTAATTATTTATTTATTTTTTTACAGATAAAAAGTCAATCTTTCCTACTGAGCTATTGGTGATAAGACAATCAAATCTATTTAAAACACATACATAAAAAAAAAGAGGAGGAGAGAAAGCAAAAGAAGAGTTTTTTGGTGCTATTACCTGATTTATGTTGTCAGGAAAGCATATATTTGTCCTTTTGTCCATCTGTTTTAGCATCTGTTGATCAACAGATCATGAAAACACTCATATACTGTCGTGGTTTAACCCATCCAGACAGCTTGTCCACTCACTCTCCACCCCACCCCCTCCCCTCCCCTTCTTGCCCTCCCCTATTCTCGGAGGGATGGAGAGGAGAATCAAAAAGAATGCAAGTCCCACGGGTTGAGATAAGAACAGTTTAGTAACTAAGGTATAACACAAATCACTACTGCTACCACCAATAAGAATAACGATAAAGGAAATAAAAAGGGAAGAGAATACAACACCCCATCACGAGGCGACCGATAACTTGCCCCCCCAGCCTGATCAAGCACCGACCGATACCTCCTCCAACCCTGCAGTCCACCTAGCCCTTCCGGGTAACTCCCAGTTCCCTCCTGGGCACGACGTGCTGTAGTATGGAATACCTCTTTGGTCAGTTTGGGTCAGGTGTCCTGTCTCTGTTTCCTCCTGGCTTCCCTCCTCCCTGGCAGAGCATGAGGCTCACAAAGTCCTTGGCCAAACCAAAACATCATTTTTATCAGCTCTGTTCCCAGCCTGAAAGTCAAAACACAGCACTGCACCAGCTACCAAGAGAAAAATGACTTCTACTGCTAAACTCAGGACATATACAAAAACATTTTAAAATAAAGAAAAATAGGAAATAATAAGTTCTGACTTCCAAGAAGTGAAAATAACTGATTGCTTCTGAAAAGACTTTACGCTTACTTATGGGTGGCTCACTCCTTTTTGGAGAAGGTCCATGAACAGCTGAAACTCTTCGTAAAGTGGAAAAGCCTTAAAGTGCAAGAGAAATAGGGAAATATGTTTCTGTAACAATCAAATTTTGTAGTGACTCTCTAGATATTACACTGAGATTACACTGAAAACTCACACACATCTATGTGCAATAAATGACAGAGTGACATGGTTTAGTGTGAGCTGTCCCTGCCCATGGCAGGGGGGCTGGAATTAAATGATTTTAATGTCCTTTCCAACCCTAACTATTCTGTGATTCTATAAAGTTATCAACCTATTTGCAGTCTCAAACCAGCACAGACCACTCTGATGATGAAACTGAAAGCCACTCAAGATTACTTTTCTATTCATTAAAATTGCCAAGAGGCAGGTGAAGTGAGCTTGTTGAATCATTGTTTGTGATACCTCAAAAGTATCATTAAAGCGTTAACTCTAACACTGTGCCATCAATTACTCTTAAAAAACCCATGATTGAAGACCTCCTAGATTGACCATAAGGAATTCTCAGGAGAAATATGATTTCAAGCAGCTCTAATAAGTACACTTTTCATTAGAGCAGCAGAATGGTGGAACTGGTTGCTTAGCGATAGTAATATGGAAGGAAAAGTGTCTGATCCTTTAAATGTATATAGGGGTATGTCTGTATTTATGTGGGGACACCTACAGAAAGAGAGAGAGGCACGTCCCCCCTGTTGAAATTTGTATTGTATTCATAGTTATTTTTAAAGTAATATGAGAAATGCCGGGGGGGGGGATGGAGGAAAGAAAGTATCTTAGTTCAGATGTGATTCAAGGTAATTTTCCTAACTGAAGATTTATTATGTTCCAATGTTTCATTTTTATAGGCTTTAAGCTATTTTTGCAATACAAGCATGAGGGCATGAATTTTATTGAATATCTTTTTTCCCCCCAAATAGAAAGTTTTGTTACAACAAGGTGCATTGACTTCAGTGCTCATAAAAATCAAAATATCAGGTACAAACTATACTCACAAAATACTCACTGGTTTTGATATAGGTATATACAAGATACTAGGGCAGGGGGGGTTGTGTTTGGGTTTTTTTTTTGTTTTGTTTTTTTTGTGTGGGTTTTATTGGGTTTTGTTTGTTTATTTGTTTGCTTTTGCTGCAGTTGCTGCTATGAAGACTTCTGATTCATCACTGAAGCAAAACTAACCAAATGAATTTAGGATGATCACCTACAGCAATGCTGCAGTCTGCAACAGGAAGCACAGTAGCTTTAAGAAGCAAGAAAAGTAACAGACTATGTGCTAAATTGAAATACTAGGAAAAAGATTTCCTCATTCACAGCAACCTCAGGCAAGACACTTACTTATCTGTCACAAAGAGTTTTATCAATAGTGAATGTAACAAAGTTATAGATAGCATGGATGGCTTTTCCAATCAGTGATTGCACAAATCCATGTTCGTTAGTGGTTGGTTGCAAAAACTGAGATGGTTTATCTTGTCTCCTTTGTCAGGCAGGTTATTGCTCTGTAGTAGAAGTGTAGGACGAACACTTTCTTAATGTTTTGGGAGTGTGAAATATCATCCTTCACTAAATTTTAAATTTCAGAACAGAAGCAATCTCAAAGGTTAGTAGCCTCAGATTAAATTATTGTGGTTATTGTTCTGCAAAATGGCTTTGCCTAGTCAGCAGCAGTATTCAGTTTTGTATTTGCTTATTTCTTGTAGACAGCCACTCATTAGCAGTCAATACAGAAGGCCAGCCATAATGATGCTGCTTAATCTCACCAGTTTTATAGCAAACTGTTAAATGTTTGTTATTGTTAAAACCAATAAATGTTTGTTATTGTACTTCGCTTTGAAGATAGCAGACTTTACAGCTTCACTATTTAAAAACAGTGACAATTCCCAGGCATAATTCTGAGCTCAAGCACGCAAAGGAGTACTTCCTTTTCACCTGCCCCGTAACAAATTTTTTTTTTTCTTAAAGAGCCATGAGTAAATGACATTAAAACTGCTGCTAGACAGTTCTTAAAAAAAAGAACAAACAACAAACTACCATCCATCTTAATGCCACATGATTCACTGATTAGGCTCAGGTATTTATTTGAGATTAAACCAAAGAATCAGTTCTATGGGAAAGAGAGCCTAGATGATATTATCTAGCACCCTAACCAATCCTATAATGAAAACCTCCACCTCCAGTGACAGGGACTCTACCAGGTCCCTTGAGAGGTTATTCTAGTGAATGATTGTTCCTACGGTAAAAATTTCTTTGTTATGTTGAGATAAAACCTGTGCCAGTGCAACTTGTACCTAGAATATACACTGTTCTGTAAAGGAGACCCTATCAATGCCTAAAATCATGATAGACTTTTTGAGAGATATATTACACTTACAGTTTCCTGAACTGCCACCTCTAACTGACGTGCTTTTGGTTTGCACCTTTCAGGTATGAACTGCCGCAGTTCTCTTTGATGCTGCCAATTGGCATATTTTTCATTCTTTCTGTAATACCATTAAACAACATATTACTGAGCATAAATCTGAAAAATTATCCTTGAAAAAATGTAATTACTAATTCCTATCTGGAGAATTCCTAATAAAAATCCTATGCAGTCTCCTGTTTAGCCAGTTAACTCATATGTATCTCTTCTCTTTATTTCCATCAACTGCATCTTAAGTCACTCTGCTGTAGCAATTAAGTAAATTACCTATTTAAATATAGGTAAATCAGAAACCCCACATTATATTTGTCTCAAAGGTTATTATTTTACTATAAATATTTAAATAATTAGGTGTAATTTACCTTTGATATAATCTTGCACATTTTATTACACTATTTGCTTCCCTGAGCTTATCTGCTCTCCTCTATAATCTGTTAAAAGATGTTTGAAAATTTAGCACCTAAATCAATGTATTTTTTTTCAGATTCCTGATTAAATGACCAATGTCTTCATATGACTATCATCCATTTAAAATAACATTCTCTTCTGAATTGTCAAATAAAGATTGTGTGCTCAAATTTGAGTATATTAGTAATTTTGCTTAATAAAGTCTTATTCTTGAAAATACTTTAATACTACATATAAAATGACTCAGTGAATCAAATATATTTGCAAATATTTGATGTGTATTTTTCTACCATTTGCCTCGTGTAATCACTGCTCTATAACAAATTGGCTGGGAGAAACAAAGCAAAAAAAAAAACCCTCAACAAAAACAAAACAGAACAACACAAAAAACCCCACAAACAAACAAAAAACCAAAACAACAAAACCCTACCAGGGTTTTTTTTTTTGCTATCTTTAGTTTTGTAATATTCCATTATATTTGCCAATAGTTCTTTCCAAGTCTCTTCAAAACAGTAGTCACCAGTAACTATATGAAAATTTTCATATCCATGATATGTCAAATAAAAATCCATGTTAAAGAAGCAGCAGGAAAAGAATTAGTAGGTTTTCTTATTACCTTAATCTGAATTTTTTTTTAATTTCTCCATCTTTTTTTTTTATTCGTAACATAAGCAGGGGAATGAAAAATATATCCGATTAGTATATTTCAGGTTTTCATATTTTTATAATTTGATAGCATTTTTTAACTAAACTTTTTTTATAAGTAGACTTGTTTCAGCTAGATGGCCTGTGAAAAATGACCAAATTGTCTTTTATTTTCTTTCTTAATTTATATTTATATGCCATCTTAAGGCATATCAAGGATAAGAGGGTTATGAGGGGCAGTCAACATGGCTTCACCAAGGGGAAGTCATGCTTGACCAATCTCGTAGCCTTTTATGAGGAAATAACACGGTGGATGGATGATGGCAGAGCGGTGGATGTGGTCTACCTTGACTTCAGCAAAGCGTTTGACGCAGTCTCCCACAGCATCCTTGCGGCTAAATTTAGGAAGTGTGGTCTGGATGATCGGGTAGTGAGGTGGACTGTGAACTGGCTGAAGGAGAGAAGCCAGAGAGTTGTAGTCTATGGGGCAGTGTACTATCAGCAAGTTTGCTGATGACACTAAGCTGGGAGGAGTGGCCGACACGCCAGAAGGCTGTGCTGCCATCCAGAGAGACCTGGACAGGCTGGAGGGTTGGGCGGGGAATAACTTGATGAAATATAACAAGGGAAAGTGTAGAGTCCTGCATCTGGGCAGGAACAACCCCAGGTTCCAGTATAGATTGGGGAACGACCTGTTAGAGAGCAGTGTAGGGGAGAGGGATCTGGGGGTCCTAGTGGATGACAGGATGACCATGAGCCAACACTGTGCCCTTGTGGCCAAGAAGGCCAATGGAATCCTGGGGTGTATTAGAAGGGGGGTGGTTAGTAGGTCGAGAGAGGTTCTCCTTCCCCTCTACTCAGCCCTGGTGAGACCTCATCTGGAATATTGTGTCCAGTTCTGGGCCCCTCAGTTTAAGAAGGACAGGGACCTGCTGGAGAGAGTCCAGCACAGGGCAACTAAGATGATTAAGGGAGTGGAGCATCTCCCTTATGAGGAGAGGCTGAGGGAGCTGGGTCTCTATAGTTTGGAGAAGAGGAGATTGAGGGGTGACCTTATTAGTGTATATAAATATATAAAGGGGGAGTGTCACGAGGATGGAGCCAGGCTCTTCTCAGTGGCAAACAATGAAAGGACAAGGGGAAATGGGTATAAATTGGAACACAAGAGGTTCCACTTAAACCTGAGAAGAAACTTCTTCTCAGTGAGGGTGACGGAACACTGGAACAGGCTGCCCAGGGAGGTTGTGGAATCTCCTTCTTTGGAGACGTTCAAAGCCCACCTGGACACGTTCCTGTGTAACATTATCTAGGTGTTCCTGCTCCGGCAGGGGGATTGGACTAGATGATCTTTTGAGGTCCCTTCCAATCTCTAACATACTGTGATACTGTGATATAAAAAACTCATAATAAGAATTTAAAAAACAATTACATTAATTTAGGAGGGGGGCAAAATATAGGGGATACAAAATCTCCATTTGGGGGTCTTAAATCAACTTGTAAATGATGTGACCAATTTATATATAAATTGAAACTTATTTTCACGTTCTTCAGCTGATTGTAATTGTTGCAGCAGTAATATGTCGTTTGCAAGTTAATTTTTTTCAAAGTTACAGAGGCTGAACTGAAGAGTTTCAGAAACAGAAAAAAATTTTGTATATTGTTGCCTTTGTGCAAGACCTTATACTCAAATATTGATCAAAGTAAATTGAATGTTAAGTAAAAAAGCATAATTACATATCCAGAGAGCTAGTAGTAAAGAGTAAAGTAAAACAAACTGTAATCCAATAACAAAGGCAAACCATGGAAATGAAACAACCAGGTTAAAGATGCTGAATTGGCAGTGTTAACATAGATTTATAGAGAAAGAACACCATTTAGCATAGCAGGAAAACAAAATCTATTAGCAAATATAATCTCCCTGATGCACTTCCATTTTGGTACGTGTTAATTCTTCTATTAACAAATCTCTAGTGATTTTGCATTGAATATTCAAGGGAACTGAATCAATATTTGGGAATCATATTATTCCCTGACAGAAAGGAAAGGATTCATTACAGCTATTGAGAATGTATTTAAACATATGAAATGAAAATATGCCAAGGCACTGTACCAAGTAATGTAGGATCCAAGTGCTCAAGATCTTTGGAGTTCTCATGGTAACCACCACCACTGAATCTAGGACATATGATGTCTAATCTGGAAGCAGTCTGTCTCATTGCTGTTGTCTTAATTTAGGTTTTTGTTTGTTTCATTCAAGTATTATGCTAGAACAGCCAAGCTTTACAAGTACAATAAAACCAAGGGATCAATATATTATATATAAAAGCCTAATTAAGAAACATCTTAGTCAGCTATTGTTCATAGGGAAGTACCATGCTCTGTTTCTCCTAAAGTTCCTAAAATTTAAAAGACCCTTAAGAACTATAAAATGACACCCTTACCTCTTAAAATAAGTACAACTAAAGCATTTTGTTGGATAAAGTATGAGTGACTGCTTGTGTGGATATGAGCATAAGTTTACTTTTCATATAAATTTACTTTAAAATTTAAGACAAGACAAATATAAGAATTTAATTAGCCACTGCTAAACCCAGGACAACATCCATAAAAAATACTCATTTTAGAAAATCCAGCAGAAAAGCCTTTCTCTTTTTGTGCGTCTCTATGAACAGATTTTGACTTTCTACAATTAAAATGTAATTAACAACATCTATTGTGGAATACAGGTTTTTAACTGGAAAAAATGAATGGACAACATTTCAATGCTATGATGATGTCTGGAATTATTCATACACAGTGCAGTGTTTCTCACTGTTGACGATTTCTAGCCAAATAATTATTAATTGCATTCTGAGAGTGTTTATCATACAGCTACTGGGTTTCTCCACTAACAAGGAATATATAGCGTCTACTGCAACAAAAATGCTCTTCTGTCTGAGTTAGGGAAGCGGTCTCCCACACAGATTAGTATTTGAGGTCCAAACTAATAACCACAACCGACTTACAAAATATGATTTCCTAATATCATTTATGCCAGTTATAGAGGGAATCTAATTTTAGCTAGAATTCAAATATTTGAATCTGGAACACAAACTGGCTTATAGTTGGCACAAATCTGTAAGCATTTAATCTTCCTGAGAGACTAGAAATTATATTAGCTTTTCACATGGTATCCAATACTGCCAAACTGCAGCTATTGCTAAAAGATTCAGCCCAGGATCTGAGACCCTTGATGCCCTAGGGTGATCCTGGGTGCCACTGCTTTGCCCACACAGGCTTTTGCCTACACCCCAGTGCTCCAAACATGTTCTAGTCCTCCCATTTCCTATTCCACACCTAAACAATAAGAACTCTCACTTTAGCACTTAATGACTAGGGAAAGCGGCAAATGAGGAGTAAAGAGCACAACTGACTATTTTTATAGCTCTGAGAAAGCTAAATATGTCCCTCTACTAATTCAGTTATTAAATAATGTTCCCTCTATAACCCTGTTCAGAAAAGCACTTAAACATTCAAGATGTCTCTCTGAAGTCTGTGGTACTCACACTTTAAAGCTGAGTGCTTTTTTGGACAAAGGTGTTCATACAGATAATAAATTTACCCTTCCTATTCTCATTGAGCAGTTCAGGAACTTTCCTTTCAGAATAACTAAGAAATATTTTTTTTAAAAAAGCCTTCTTACTACAACAATGAAAAATTATTTTGACTTCGGGTAATTTCTGCTTTTAGTGTAACGGTTAAGCATTTAAGCAGAGAACTGAAAATCAAAACCCAAATACTGTTGTCTTCTGCGTTTAGGTACCTGTTTTCTGTACAAAGAAAAATGCTTGAAGATTTATATATATATATATATTCAGCCAAAATTTAATGTTGTCCTGGGTTCAGCTATAGCAGTCATTTTTCTCCTTCTCAGAAGATTGTGTAATGCTGTGTTTTTAACTTTAAGCCTGGGAACAACACAGATAACATCGATGTTTTTAGTTGTTGCTAAGTAATGTTTACTCTGACCAAGGACTTTCTCAGTCTCATGTTTTGCCAGGGAGGAGGGGAAACCGGGAGGAAGCAGACACAGGACACCTGACCCAAACTAACCAAATGTGTATTCCACACCACAGCATGTCATGCCCAGTAGATAAACCGGGGACAAATCACAGCAACATGCTGGGGCTTGGCCTGTGCCTACAGAGCCCTGATCAACACTATCCAGCACCTTCAAAGGGAAAAAGATGTCTCTGGATCTGATGCCAAAGCAACAAAGCAGCTATTCCAACTCCAAGTACAGCAGATACACCAATGTCAGTGACAAGTACAGCAGCTACTCAAACTCTAACAGACAATGCAGTTACTCCAAGTACAGCAGCTACCCCAACCCCAGTGACAAGTACAGCATCTACTCAAACTATGACTACAACAGACAATGCAGCTACTCCAAGTACAGCAGCTACACCAGCCCCAGTGACAAGTACAGCAGCTACTCAAACCCCGACAGCAACAAACAACACAGCTGCTGGTGCTACTCAACACCCAAACACAGTGGCTGCACCAACCCTAACAACAGATACTGCAGCCACTCCAACCCTAGTGGCAGACACTGCAGACACTCAAACCACCATGAAGATCACTGCAGCTAAAACAAAGGACCAATTCGTGCCAATACTGGTTGCCCCTGTACATAAGAAGAAACACAAACAAGAGGCACAGAATGACACTTATACAGTGAAGAAAGATGAAGAACCAAAGGACTTACTAGACAGGAGATCATCTGAACAAGAGTTATTATTATGTGGATTGGAGGAAGAGGAAGAAGAAGAGGTGACTCCTCAACCCTGGACCTCAACCAAGCTATGGAATATGCAAAAAGATTTCACCCATCATCCAGGGGAGGACATCCTCACCTGGTTGCTCCGATCCTGGGACAATGGGGCCAACAGTCATGAACTAGAAGGCAGGGAAGCCAAGCAGCTGGGATCACTTGCTAGGGAAGAGGGAATTTACAAAGCGATTGAAAAACAGAAATGGACCCCCAACCTCTGGAGGCGGCTCTTGGCAGCTGTGAAAGAAAGGTTTCCATACAAGGACGATGTTATGAGTCTTTTGGGCAACTGGACCATGCTAGAGAAAGGCATTCAGTCTCTGAGGGAATCAACCATTCTAGAGATGATCTATCACATCGAGCTGAATAATGGGGATGTACCCATAGATCCAGATGAAGTTGAATGTACAAGACCCATGTGGCAGAAATTTACATGGAATGCGCCATCATCATATGCCCATTCATTGGCAACAATAACCTGGAATGACACAGTACCACTAACAGTGAATGAAATGGTTCATAAACTCTGAGAATTTGAAGACAATCTCACCCTTTCCATCATTTCAGCTGTGGAAAAACTGTCCCAGGACATAAAACAATTGAGAAATGATCTATCTGATCTATCCAGCTCCTCACATGTACGAACACACGTCTCAGCTAATAACAAAAGACATCCTACTGTTCAAGAGAGAAGATACAGAAGGAATACGCCACAGGCCACCCTATGGTTTTACCCACAGGATCACAAAGACATGACGAAGTGGGATGGAAAACTTACCTCAGCTTTGGAGGAATGGGTACATGAACTGAAGAGGAGAACAAAGGTCAAGGATGATCATCCCATGAAAGCTGCAGCTTCAGTCTCTGGGGAGCAGGTTCCCAGATGGAGTGGAAGAACTGATTTTACTTCAGCTCCTGTGATAAAGACTAATCCCTGTCAATAAGACGTAAGTGACCAATGTGATGACTATTAGAGGGGCCCTGCCTCCAGCCAGGTGGAGATAGGGGACAATCAGATTTACTGGACTCTGTGGATCAGATAGCCTGGCACATCAGTCCCACAGAAGTATAAGGCTCTAGTAGATACCAGTGCACAGTGTACCCTGATGCCATCAAGCTGTCAAGGGGTGGAACCCATTTCTATTTCTGGAGTGACAGGAGGATCCCAAGAGTTGACTGTACTGGGGACTGAAATCAGCCTGACTGGGAGGGAATGGCGAAAGCACCCCATTGTGACTGTTCCAGAGGCTCCATGGATCCTTGGCATAGACTACCTCAGGAGAGGGTACTTCAAAGACCCAAAAGGGTACCGATGGGCTTTTGGTATTGCTGCTTTGGAGACTGAGGAAACTGAGCAGCTGTCCACGTTACCTGCTCTTTCAGAGGATCCTCCTGTTGTTGGGTTGCTGAAAGTCAAAGAACAAGTGCCAATCGTGACCACAACAGTGCACCGGCAGCAATATCACACCAACCAGGACTCGCTGATTCCCATCCACCATAAGCTGATCTGTAGACTGGAGAGTAAAGGAGTGACCAGTAGGACCCACTCACCCTTAATAGCCCCATATGGCCAGTGCAGAAGTCTTAATGGAGAGTGGAGACTAACAATAGACTATTGTGGCCTGAACAAAGTCACACCACCATTGAGTGCTGCCATACCAGACATGCTAGAACTTCAGTATGAACTGGAGTCAAAGGCAGCCAAGTGGTATGCCACAACTAATATTGCCAGTGCATTTTTCTCAATTCCTTTGGAGGCAGACTGCAGGACACTGTTTGTTTTTTTTTGGAGGGATGTCCAATACACTTGGAACTGACTGCCCCAGGGGTGGAAACGCAGCCCTACCATCTGCCATAGACTGATCCAGACCGCACTGGAAGAGGGGCAAGCTCCAGAACACCTGTAATACATTGATGACATTATTGTGTGGGGTGATACAGCAGAAGTCTTTGAGAAAGGGAGGAAAATAATCCAAATCCTGCTGAAAGCTGGCTTTGCCATAAAACGGAGTAAGGTCAAACCTGCATAGGAGATTCAATTCTTGGGAATAAAATGGCAGGATGGACGTCTCCAGATCCCCACAGATGCGATCAACAAGATAACAGCAATGTCTCAACCAACTAATAGGAAAGAAACACAAGCTTTCTTGGGTGCTGTGGTGTTTTGGAGAATGCACATCCTGAATTACAGTTCGATTGTAAGCCCTCTCTATCATGTGACCCGGAAGAAGAATGATTTTAAATGGGGCCCTGAGCAACAACAAGACTTTGAGCAAATTAAATGAGAGATAGTTCATGCAGACCAGTCCCGACCAGGCCAGATGTAAAAAGTGTACTCTACTCCGTAGCCAGGGAGAATGGTCCTAACTGAAGCCTCTGGCAGAAAGCTCCAGGAGAGACTCCAGGTCGACCCCTCAGTTTTTGGAGTAGGGGATGCAGAGGATCTGAGGCCAGCTATACCCCAACTGAGAAAGAGATACTGTCAGCCTATGAAGGGGTTCATGCTGCTTCGGAAATAATTGGCACTGAAGCACAGCTCATCCTGGCACCCCAGTTGCCCGTGCTGGGCTGGATGTTCAAAGGCAGGTTCTCCTCTACACATCATGCAACTGATGCTACATGGAGTAAGTGAGCCACACTAATTACACAATGAGCTCGAATAGGAAATCCCAGTTGTCCAGGAATTCTAGAAGTCATCATGGACTGGCCAGAGGGCAAAGATTTTGGAATGTCACCAGAGGAGGAGGTGATGTATACTGAAGAGGCCCCACCATATAATAGACCGTCAGAAAGTGAAAAGCAATTTGCCTTGTTTACTGATGGGTCCTGCTGTATTGTGGGAAAGCATCAGAAATGGAAGGCAGCTGCATAGGGTCCCCAACGACAAGCTGCAGAAACTGCTGAAGAAGAGGGAGAATCGAGTCAGTTTGCAGAGGTGAAAGCCATCCAGCTGGCTTTGGACATTGTTGAACGAGAAAAGCAGCCAGTGGTGAGGCAGTGGAATGGGTTGCCCAGGTAAGCTGTAAATGCTTCATTCCTGGTGGTGGTCAAGGCCAGGTTGTACAGAGCCTTGGGTGGTATGGTTTACTGGTAGATGTCCCTGCCTATGGCAGGGGAGATTGGAACTAGATGATCTTAAGGTCCTTTACAACCCTAACTATTCTATGATTCTATGATTCTACTTTATACTGACTCATGGATGGTAGCAAATGCCCTGTGGGGGAGGTTGCATCAATGGAAGCAGAACAACTGGCAATGCAAAGGTAAACCCATCTGGGCTGCTGCACTGTGGCAAGATAGTGCTGCCCAGGTGCAGAAGCTGGTGGTGAAGGTATGCTCATGCACCCAAGAGTCGGGCCACTGAGGAACACCAGAACAACCTACAGGTGGATAAAGCTGCTAAGACTGAAGTGGATCAGATGGACTTAGATTGGCAACATAAGGGTGAACTATTTTTGGCCCAGCGGACCCATGACACTCAGGCCATCAGGGCAGAGATGCAACATACAGATAGGCTCGTGATCAAGGGGTGGACTTAACAATGGACACTACTGCCCAGGTTATTGATGACCGTGAAACATGTGCTGCAATTAAGCAAGCCAAACAGTTAAAGCCTCTTTGGTATGAAGGACTATGGCTGAAATACAAATATAGGGAGGCCTGGCAGATTGACTGTATCACACTCCCATGAACTCACCAAGGCAAGCGCCATGTGCTTACCATGGTGGAAGCAACCAGCGGAGGTTGGAAATGTACACTGTGCCCCACACCACTGCCCAGAACACTATCCTGGGCCTTGAGAAACAGATTTTTTGGTGACATGACATCCTAGAGAGAACTGAGTCAGACAATGGGACTCATTTCCAGAACAGCCTTATAGATACTTGGGCCAAAAAGCATGGCACTGAGTGGGTATATCACATCCCCTTAGTACTTTTATAGCCCACCTACTAGATGTCTTCAGGTCACTAGCAACTGGCCTTGACTTCCCTCTGACCATCATCCCAACAAAGACAGAAATTTGATGAAACCAGACAAGCTCAGCAGTGACTAGACTTGTTCTGCAGTCTCATCAGCAGGCAGCAATCCAACACTGCACACAGCCTCTCCTGCTCTGAAAGACTGTTAGAAGATATGGAGTCCAACATCATGGACTGGATGAATCAGCAGCTCTATATGGATTGGTCCATGGCCTAAGGAATGATATCTCTCTTTGTGTGGGTGTGGGTGTATACATACGAGACAAAAGCGATGGTATATTGAAAAATGTGGGATCTGACCATGAAGTTTAGGGTATGGAATAAGGGGTGGATACTGTCTTTGATTCAGCAGTAGCAATCATTTATCTCCTTCTTAGTAGACGGTGAAGTGCCGTGTTTTTGACTTTCAGCCTGAGAACAACGCTGATGACACCAATGTTTTTAGTTGTTGCTAAGTAACATTTACTCCAACCAAGGACTTTCTCAGTCTCATGCTCTGCCAGGGAGGAGGGGAAGCTGTGAGGAAGCAGAAACACGACACCTGACCCAAACTAACCAAATTAGTATTCCCTACCACAGTACGTCATGCCCAGTATTTAAACTGAGGGGAGTTACCTGGAAGGCCAAGATCACTGCTCGGGTTGGGCTGGGTATTGGTCAGCAGAGGTGAGCAGTTTTATTCTCTTCCCTTGTTATTTCCCTTATCATTACTATTATTATTGATGGTAGCAGTAGTGGTTTTGTGTTATACTTTAGTTGACTGTTCTTATTTCAACCCATGGGAGTTACATTCTTTTGATTCTCCTCCCCATGCCTCTGGAAAGGGGGGAGGAAAAAGGGGAGGAGTGAGAGAGTGGTTGCATGGTTCTGAGTTGCTGGCTGGGCATAAACCACAACAAATGGGAATTAGAAAAAAACTATCTGACAGAGACCTATTTCAATCAATTAGAAATTGTAGGCATGGATTTTGTACTTTGAGAAGAGTCTTTCATTGAGCTAGTTTTATTATGTCAGCAGTCTTAGCTCCTGTAAGAACCACTGTGTTACTATCATGATGCATGTGTGTGAGAGTCTGCATGTGTTTTCTGCTTTTATTTCTTGGTGGGAAAGAGTAAGCCTCTGTGCTGTTACAGCCTAACAACTTACAGTCATCCTGAAGTCACACACAGAGAAACAGTGCACTTGGCAGCGTCAGGAACAACTTGCCCCTCCAGCAACTGCTCTGCTAAAATAGTAGTAATTTGGAATCACAGAGGTAAAGGATCACTGAGCAGTAAGATATTCTGATATTGAAGTCACTTTTCATACCTCTAGTATAGTGAATACATTACATTCTTTCATCTGTGGCAGACCTTAATTGTCAACCTGAGTTTGTGGGCTCCCAAGGCTTTTAAAATACTTGTCACCTGAAAATGTGCACTATTACAAGTTTCAATAAAAGCATATGTAAGACATGGCAAATTGGATGCTTGGTCACCAAAATGTAATGGTCCATTGCATAATTATCTTGGCAGCCAGCTAATCAAATGAAATGCAAAATGGCACAGCAATGCATAGTTGGTGAACAAACACATGAGGCTTTAGAATTAAGAAAGTTCTTACAATACTGACTACTGTCAGACTTAGCCAATGATCACAAACAAACAAAAAAATTCAGCTCTCACTGTTGTGTGGAGTTGTATTTGGAAACATGTATGTTTTAAGAACCTTAGCTCTCTCTATTTCTTAGATGCAACAAAACCATAGCAACTTGGTGATCTTCAAGGTTTCCTTCATGAAAATATTTGGTATTTCTGGAAATAGAGATGAATCTCCTAGCTGGTAAATTCTCTGCACTGCATTCAGTGTACTGTAATAGTAGTACTACTGTACTGTAGTACAGTGTACCACATGTAGTTCTACATACTGCCTTAGCATAAGATAAAAAATACTAATCAATAAACAAGCCAGAAACCATAAAATCATAAATAAAACTAAATATATTTAGTGCTCACAGCCATTAAGCAAGAAGCCTGCAGCTGACGGTAGTCTTCTGTCATTGGGTTCATGTTAAAAATCTCCCTGGAGTAACCTTTCAAGCAACCACTCTAGATGGGTGCTATTCAAACAGTTGTATGGGAGCAAACCTTGGTAGTGTGCTTTCCAGAGTCATAGTTACAAAAATATGATGCAGATGCAATTTCATGTATGTCTTTGTAGGCAGCTATAGTATAACTGTAGAACAGATTTCAAGCCACTTGATTTCAAGGCAAATCAAAGCAGAGAGGAATAATTTCCTGCCTCTTTGACAGGGACACAAACTCTGAACAGAGTACAGTCACATTCTGCCTGGAAACTAACAGCTGCAGCAAACATACGGAGCTGCCATGGAAGAAAAGCTGTTCGGTTTATGGAGTGAGACCCTAATCAAAGTGATTGATGCTGGATAAGATACAGAAATGCAGCAGAAATCCCTTTTGAAGGAAGATACTCAAGAGATAAATACAAACTGCTCTAATAAATGGGATAGGCTGAAACATCTGCAATATCTCTAGGATAGATGTAAAATCACTTACAGTTATATTAGCAATGAATCATTTTCCCTAATGCAAAATACATAAAGTAAAAATGAATCACTGGTCCAATACTAAGCATGACATCTGGATTACAGTCATTCTACCTTCCTGCTGTTCATCTCTGATTTTTTACACTATTAGCTTGTTTGGGGTTTTTTTTGTTTGGTTTTTTTTTGGTGGTAGTTGCCCTGGGTTTAGCAGCAGCAGTCATTTTTTCTCCTTCTTAGTAGCTGGTGCAGCAATGTTTTTGACTTTCAGCCTGGGAACAGCACTGATAGCACCAATGTTTTTAGCTACTGCTCAAATGTTTAGTCTGACCAAGGAACTTTCTGAGCCTCATGCTCTGCCAGCAAGGAGGGGAAGCCGGGAAGAAGCAGAGACAAGACACCTGACCCAAACTGACCAAAGAGGTACTCCATACCACAGCACTTCATTCCCAGGATGTAAACTGAAAGTTACCCAGAAGGGCTGCTTCACTGATGGGTCAGGCTACGTATCGGTTGGTGGGTGGTATTGTATTCTCTTCCCTTGTAATTTCCTTTATCATTATTATTATTGGTGGTAGCAGTAGTGATCTGTGTTATACCTTAGTTACTGGACTGTTCTTATCTCAACCCATGGGAATTACATTCTTTCAGTTCTCCTCCCCATCCCACCAGGAGCGGGGGAAGGAAAGGGAGGGAATGACAGAGCGACTGCGTGATTTACTGCTGAGCTTAAACAGTGACAACAGTTGGAACTGTTATTACCTACATATTATAGGCAGGTGTGATATGGCAATTTATTTTTAATAGGATAAAAAGGTAGAGTGTAGTCAGTGAATCTTGTGTTAAAGGACAGATTCCGTTAAACTCACTTGCACTGAATATTAATGAATATAATTAACACATGCTATTTTCCATCTTTATTAACCAGACAGTAGGATGAACGGTAGAGGCTGCAGATTCAAAAGTTTATTAAAAATTAAGAGAAAAGCTAAGAAAGGTATTACTGAAATTCTATTTTCATGAAGAGTTGATAAACTCAGGGTCACTCTGCTCCAGACATAATGTAAACTGAAAATACTATTTTGGGGTGAAAATGACATGTGCTTGTCTTCTAAAACAGTTCTGACTGCCTTTCATGCTGCTTTTTTTTTTTCCTACATCTTTTATTTATTATTGTATGTAAGGAAAAATTATAATTCATTCTTATTAGATGTTCATTTGAGTTGGTAGGATGCTATTTAAAATAATATTTAGAAAAGTTCTATTCAAGCAACACTAGTTCAATTTTCAAATATTTTTTTAACATACTTATGAACAGCTAGACCTTAATCTAACTATAAAGGAAATTATATTAGTTCAGGTAAATCACTAAATAAAATCTGAAGTGCAACAGAGGTATTTTACTGCATCTTCATCTCTGAGAACAACAGGTTGATCTGGATCCAAGCAAACAATGTTCTGTGCATCCTCAAACCCTCGGAAAGTTCCACCTTGATGATAACCCTGTTGCTCTGCGAGCAATCATGGGGTATAGATTAAAAAAAGACATTTAGAAACTACTATATGTATTACTATATGCACTCAGAAACTACTGGATATGCATTGCAAGGAACGTGTCTGTATTAATGCCAGGATGCCAAAAAAACCCTTAAGACGTAAAGTACTATATTTAATTAAGGTGAAAACTATCTGTTATATTGCAGGCAGGAAAAAAAAATAACATAACTACCAGTAGGAGTTAATCAAGCATTATTAGAATTTCCTGACAATGCTGCCAAACAAAACACCAAAAATACTGTTTCTCTGTTCTAACTTCTGATCCTTGCTTTTACAATATGATACTGAAACAAACTTCTCAAAAAAAAAAAAAAACAACCCACAACAAAATAAACAACAACAAATAAAAAAATCTCCCAATTTTATTCATATGCATTTTATTATGCCTATGCACTGAGCCATATAATATGACAAGCAAATAACTACAAATATATACTGGTAATTCTGCAATTTTCAAAGAATGTCATCTTAAGAAAAATGCAGAGTAATGGATGTTTCAGTGTAAATAGCTGTGGTGAATTCACAACTATTAGTGAATATAATAATTAGTGAATATATTCTATAATAGACAGAAAAGCATGTGTGCAAATTTCAGTAAACTTACAAGGAATCTCCCAGTCAAATGAATCTCACCCCCTTTTAGATCATTCTATTGTGTTAATCTATTGTTTAATTATAAACGTTAATATTTATAATTAAAATAGTCAATTACTTCAGCTACCATAGATAAGCATAAAATTATGCTACATATTAATGCTTCCTTTAATGCTGCTATTTTTTCATTTGGATTAATTTTCTTAAATTACAGTCCTATTTGGATTGCTAGTGAAGGGAAATACCCTTTTTACAAATCTGATGTTAGCCTGCACCACTGTGGTAGAAGCTAACAAAAAAATAAGTATATATGTGTAGTTTGGGAAGATATAGTCAGACTGACACATTCAGAATTAACCACCTTTCAGGCTGCTAACTTAGCTTAGTTCACTTTTATTAAGCATTTAGTCTAAGTTGTTTTTCTAAGTATTCCAGCTGTTTAATGAGGTCCAAAAAGGCAAGGGAAACAGAGTTGAGGTATCTAAAATGAGTGAATAAACATGCCTTTTGGAAGATCTAGTCAAGCTGCTTGACTTTAAAAGATGTCTACACAGCTAACTTGAAACAGACAACTACCTTCTAAATAGCTCAGTTCAGTGGAGATATTTCCCAGTTACTGTATCAGAGTTTTCAGCTGTCTTCAGGGAGTTTCCTATATGGATGAACATGCCCTGCTGGTTAAACTAAATGGCAAGAAGGAGATGCACAGGCAGTGGAAGCACTGTACCAAAATGCAGGACAGGTGTCCTGGGAAGAGTATAGGAAAACTGCCCAATTGAACAGAGATGGAGTCAGGAAGGCCAAGGCACAGCTGGAGCTGAATTTGGCAAGGCATGCAAAGAATAACAAGAATGGCTTCTACAGTTATGTCACCCAAAAATGGAAGGTCAAAGAAAGTGTACTGCACCTGATGAGCAGCACTGGCAAACTAGTAACTCAGACAAGAAGCCTGAGTTACTCAACAACTCTTCACGCTGCAGTCTTCGCGGGCCACCTCTTTTCCCACAGTTCTCTAGTGGATGGAGTGCAAGACGGGGACTGGGGGAGCAAAGCCCCTCCCACTGTAACAGACAATCAGGTTCGTGACCACCTGAGGAAGCTTAAAATTTGTAAATCTCTCGGACCTGATGACATATCTCCCAGAGTCCTGAGGGAACTGGCTGATGTAGTTGCTAAGCCACTCTCCATGGTATTTGAAAAGTCACGGCAGCCAGGTGAAATCTGTGGTGACTGTGAAAACACCGCACCCATTTTTAGAAAGGGAAGAAAGGGGGAGCCTAGGAACTACCAAGCTGTCAGTATCAACTCTGTGCCTGCGAAGATCATGGAACAGATCCTCATAGGAGATATTCAAAGTCCACAATAAATCCCAGTGGATATATTTAAAATGTGTTAGGATATTGACTCTGAAGGACAGGTGAATATGGCTGACATGTCTGAATCTTTGATTCTCCTTTATTGCCTATGAAACATGCAAATTCCTACCAAAGTCTAAACTTGAATTAGAGTCTGTTTTTCCTCTCTACTGCTATCTCAACAGCTTCTTATTCAATGCCTTTATCCTAAAGCCCAATGCTTTCTTGTTAAGTAGGGCTTTTATTTGTAATAGTTAAATGTCTCATGTATGATTGCACCTTTAAGTAAATATACACTTCTTTCCCATGACTCACTTGGGTTCTAGAAAATTAGAAAGCTGATGAATTATACCAAGAACTGAACTGCACTATCTCAGTCTAAGGAAAGAATGTACTATTATCATATATCGTTCTATGTATATACTTTATGGATGATTAATATGTGCAGCTAAAAAGATGTTTTGAGTTCACTGTTAAAAAAAAAAAAAAAAGTCTTGCCTATACTTCTGTAGAGAAAAAAAGGTACTGTTTAATCTTTAAGGGAGTTACCATTAACAGAACAAAGGGATGAGAAACTTATAACTAGCAAAATAAATGAGAAAATTTATAATACTTTCAGTCGAAGTAGATCTAGACATAAGTTTTCTAAACTAGTAAATACAAGATAAGGGGTCCTCAAAGAACATTGAAGTTGAATGTTCAACTGTTTCCATCTATTTTGTTTGCTTGGCTTCATTAGTAAATCATCCTTTTTTGAAACAGAAAGCAAAATCAAAGTACAAAATCTTCTAAACCTAATCAAGAAACTCATATGAAAAGTAACATGAAAAGAGCCACACTTTGAATTGGAACCAGGTTTCTGTTTACATCAGTAAGAGGATAATCACTTATTTGAGAATTACAGCTGTATTTATTTCTTCTTACAGATTTTGCACAAATGAGTCTTTGCGTTTATAACAGTTTTTGACAATGTGCTATCTGTATTGTAACACTACATAGATCATTAACATTCATTTTCATCCACAAACATAAGTCGTACTGCTGAATATATCAAAACCTGTAAAGCCTATTAATTAGTAACACTGGCAGTTATGTGGTATCTTATTGTCATTCATCAAAAAGCTTTATTTTGGTTCAAAATTATATAACTAAAGGGCTTTTTTCCTCTGTCATTCTTCATTTACAATCTCATGCAGGGACAAACCCACACAGATACAAACCCACACATAATATGGTCTTAGTAACTGAAAGCAAATGCATCTTAAACAAATAATCTCTGCTAATATAACAATATTTTAGCAATTTCAGACAATAGACAAATTGCTAATCCAACAATTCAAGATGATGCACATCCTAGACTCAAATGACTTTAGCTGATAAAATTGTAAATCCTAAATTTCTTTTGAAATAACCTGTACAGGGGCTCTTATTATCTGTATATAAATCCCAACGATATAATCTGACTGAACGCCCAGTGTAATTAAATCAGACATTTCTTTCCAAATCCATTAGAAAATTTTCCATCTATTTTATTTACTTGGCTTCATTAGTAATTCATTGTCTTACCTTTTGAAACAGAAAGCAAAATCAAAGTACAAAATATTCTAAACCTAGTCAAGTTACTCAGCAATGGTACTGAAAGAAAACCCAAATAGATGTCAGAGTCAGTCCTTCGGTTTTATCATAAAGTTGGGAAGATAAAACCATGTAAACATAAGAAACCAACATTTACAGGTATTGCAGTATGTGCTTCTTGTAAGAACTCAAAACTCATTCTAAAGTGACAAACGTCTTTCACTTGGACAGGAATAATCTTGTTTAACTAGCATGACAGAAGCTTTTACCACAAAACATTCACATACAAGAGTGGTGCAAGTCTCCGCAGACTGTGTGCCACACAGAGTTTCAGATATCCTAGCACACCTTAAACGCAATAGAAGTCTGCATGAAAATCCAACTCCTATAGGCAGTACACGGAGGCAGGGATTCACTTTACTACTCGGTGTGACCACTTCATAAGGAGAGGAATTGTTCTTTAAAGGCAATGATTTTATTTAGCAGCTCTCCATTATGATAATGAAATTCTGAATACTTGGCAGAGCTGTAGTTACTCATGTAGACACCTGAAGAGAGGCATATTATTCTTCAGTGGTATCCCTGCCCCAGACATCCAGTGTCCCAGTAGCATACTTAGAATCCCCAAAATAAGTACCATTACCAGTCAATGAATCCTAAATGCAGTAAAGATTCATGAAATGCTTACAATTAAGTGTCAAAAACAGAAGTGAAATTATATAAATTGTAATCTCTATTAATACTGAGTACAAAAGCCTGAAATTAACAGAAAATAAAAACCTCTAAAAACTAATGATTTCCAGACTATGGAAGAAAAATCTGCTGAAAATTATCAATTTAATAATTTGTGAATTGTGAAGAAGCTGGGGAGAATAACTCCTTTGAGATATAGCAAAAGAAGTGTTATTTTCTTCTATTTATCTTCAGAAGTCTTAAAAAATGTGTTTAGAGTTTAAAAGGTCAAAAGTAGATTGTCTAGTGCCTTTTTCATCTCCATGAAGAAGACAGTAGTTGTACTTGCCATTTCAAGTCTAAAGAACAATTTTATTTTGACATCTTATCAGAAGTTCATTATAGAAGCTTGATTTCAGAAAAATCTTCTTGCTGCAATATATCATTAACATTTCTCAAAATAACTGTCTTCAAAAGAAGAAAAAATTCTTTAATGAGTAGAAGTACATAAACTATGCATAAACTTCATTCGATTCAAATCCAAATGGTGGATTCCTAGCTGAACTTCTTCAGGTTTTTGACACAAAACTAAACAAATCATTTGGTGAGAACATACCAGCACCTAAATCAAGCATCTCCATATTCAGATAGAATTTATAAGGGCTCTCCCTCTGTAGAGCTAAGACAAAGAAAATGTTGCAGAATGTTTTCTGCTAGAAATTATATCTTTGTGCTTATCCAGTAGTTGAAATACCCCAGCAGAAAAAGCTGGGGTATTTCAAATTTTACTGTTCAAAAATGTTCTTATACAGCAGAAAAAAATAAACAGGAATCTGTCCTAATTTACTTGTCCTCAATGATTTCTGTAATAGTTCAGAAATTACCAGACTAATATCTGAGGTTTCATCTCATAAAATGTATGCTTTCTCTCAGGTATCAGCTGCATTTTACAGAATACAATTAGCTAAATAATGCTTTGTAAATCTCTATTTTACCACATTGTGCATAATCTCTAATTTCCTTATAACCTGTTAACTGTCGCCATGTAAGAAGTGAAAACACACTTGTTATAACAAGCATTGCCTGTGGGCTGTGGAGTATCCCACTTTCTGAATAAGTTTTGTCACTGTGTATAATTTTTTATATTTGACTGGGAGTTGTCATAGCAAAAGATCAAATGTGCGATATTGAACAGTGACATTATACTGGCTTCTTTTCAAAGATGAATATCTTGAATTCTGTTTAAAATGAGATGATGTTCCATGGCAATATATAACAGCCAGCCTACTGGACAGGTTGAGGAAAACAAAGGCATTCATCATAAAGTGATCTGGTTGCTTAAACAGAAAAAGGGAAAGTATCACTGATATATGGATTTATGTGCATTCATCCAGAAGCAGCAGTAGTTTTGCTTAAGTCACAGACTTTGAATCAGAGTTATTCCTAAAATTAAATGATGAAGTGGAATCATGATGAATGCTCTCCAAGCCTTAAGTACTTCATTGTCCCAAAATATCTGCATTTTTCTCAGTCTATCTTTTTATTTTTATATTTTGGTTAAGGAGAGATAAGGAGAGGAAAGCAGAGAAGATAAGATTTTTCTCTGCCTTTCTATTTGAAACCACTTTAGTCAACTGAAATTATGAACGTAAAAAGGGGCACACTGAGACTATATTCTACTGCAATTCTACGGAGAAAAAAATTTAGAGAAGAGGAGTAGAAGCACTGTCATGATACAGCATAGCATGATTCAGAATTGATTTTCCTTATTTGCTGGACAAGAGCTCATTTTTATACAAAGCTCTGTTCATGTCCCATAGCTATTTAGGGTCTGTAGGAGGAAATGTTGACAGTCTCTTTCTTAAGCCTTCTTGTAGTTAATACCACAGCCACTGCCAACTTGGCATTGCTAGGCTTCTATTGGACTCTGTGTAGGATTTGTAAAGCCCAACAAACTGAGAAAAATACTTGTCTCACAGCAGCTACAGGATTTTATCTTAGGAGACAAATATTATGAAAAGTACGTTGCTTTAATGATAAAAAATTTCTAGCATTTATATGGGCCACAAATCTACGGACTTAGAGTGATTAATAGATATAGTTTGGAAAAAACCAAAGATGTTAATGTTTCTAAAACAAAGACCTATCTTTGTTTTGGAAAAATTAGGTTTACATCTTTTAATATCTGCAGTGAAAATACATGATGATTTGTAGTGACTCTCAGTGAAGAAGTAACAAGCACCATTTCAAGATTGCTAAACTATTGTTTTAATTAAATATGCAATTAACACTGAAGTACAGTTTATAGAGATTTAATTTTTCCTCTTTGCAGAAATAGCAGTCAAATTTGTCCTTGCAATAAAGAGAAAATACATTTCATTTGAAATGTTTTAAACACTAACCAATAGTAGAAATACAACTTAAAAATATTGTCATAAACAGCCAGAGTGCTGCACGTACTGTTGAGCTCCAGAATGGTTTGTTTCGCACTTTGAATAGGCATAAGGTCCATGTAGAAGCAGAAAGCAGGAAGAAGGTACTGACATTTTTTTCTGCAGAACTTTATTATGTACATACAGATTTCCTTTGTCTCATGAGAGATGCCCATGAAAGATCTGTTCACACTGTACTTAACACATTTTCTGATACTATAGAAGAACACAGAAATGGCTGCACTGTGTCACATCACAAGGCCATCAAGCCCAGTTTCCTTCCCGTAGTGGCCAACAGCAGATGCCTGAATAAAAAAAAGGCACCATAGCATGGTATGTGCCAGCACTCTTCCAGCCTCCAGGTCTGCTCTTCTTAAAGAACACTTCTGGTTCAGGTTTCATGAGAAAAGGAATGTCTAAGCTAAGTATATGAAGCCATTCAGTGTCAGGGAGCAATTGCTTGCCTCTAACTAACAGCAAGATGCAACTGGACACCAACAGGTGATAAGAACAACACTGTTTAATATAAAGGGGAAAGAAAGCAGTTAGGATAAAAGCTGTTTCTTGACCTTCTAGAGTGTCATGTCCACAGGTTTTCATTCACCTGGGAAAACTGTGGGGGAGGAGCCGCAGAGCCAAAGAAGAACACTGATGCTGGTGGCAGAGACAACCATGAAGACCATTGTGGTTTTCCAGACACTCTGTGTTTATTCAGGTGAACTTTTAATGTAATACAATACTCCCATTGATATAGTTTAGAATGGATTTAAATCACATCACTGATAACTGTGGCATATGGTTAGGCCATTGATCCCCTTCCTGAAATCAGTAAATACTACTAGGATGCAAATCTAATCCTACACTGTATTTTCAGCTACAAAACTATTTAAAGTACTGGTCTACTGCCATTCAGAGAGTAAAGCCATTTTCTGAAATGATTACAACTTCACAAAAAAATTCCTAGCTTTTTTTTTACTTTATTTTTTTACTTTTTTTTTTTTTGTTGTTGTTAAAGTTTCTTCTATTATGAAAATACGATCAAGCCCTTAGGGACACTGGGGCCTATACTTTGTATAGAAAAATCAGCTGATGCTTTTACATGCTCTTGTCTCTTTGTTCAGAGTAAAAGTCATTAGTGGCTAGAATTCACCTTGATATGTACCTCTATTTTCTTATCCACAGAGTTCTTTGGAAGTTTAAAATTATAGCTATTTGTGAGAAGCAACAGGAAGTTAAATTGATAATGAAAATATCTCCTTTATTAGCTCTCCATGCAACTTCTGTAAGCTTGATACACTTTTTTTCCAGGTGTTAGATGAATGCTTCGTATTTGTAGCAATTTGGGGCTGGGTGGCCTGGAGAAGAAGAAAGTCACTAATCATAGAATCATAGAATAGTTAGGGTTGGAAAGGACCTTAAGATCATTGAGTTCCAACCCCCCTGCCATGGGCAGGGACACCTCACACTAAACCATATTACCCAAGGCCTTGTCCAACCTCGCCTTGAACACTGCCAGGGATGAAGCATTCACACCCCTCTGGACAATCTATTCCAGTGCCTCACCACCCTAACAGGAAAGAATTTTCTCCTTATATCCAATCTAAACTTCCCCTGTTTAAGTTTTGACCCATTACCCCTTGTCCTATCACTACAGTCCCTAATGAAGAGTCCATCCCCAGCATCCCTATATGCCCCCTTCAGATACTGGAAGCCTGCTATGAGGTCTCCACGCAGCCTTCTCCAGGCTGAACAGCCCCAACTTTCTCAGCCTGTCTTCATATGGGAGGTGCTCCAGTCCCCTGATCATTCTCGTGGCCCTCCTCTGGACTTGTTCCAACATCACCCTAAAAAAAGGTGCCTAAAGTAAAAAACTAAACTGAATTATCCACTTCCATCATCTCCATCATGGAAGTGATTCTATTTTTCCATTGCCTATAGAAATACTGAAATTACATTAGACTCATAATTCTGAGCTGTGCAGCGTGAATATGTAACACACACTGAAACCTGCTTGAACAACCATGACAATGCCAAGTACTCCTGTCAAGTTCTAGGCATCTTACATCCCATTAAAGTTTCTGGGCACCCAAAATTGTGCATATACATCTTTACAGAACATGATAGCCATAAGGGGAGATTTAGTGTTTACAATATTCTACAATGGAAGGTATGACTCTGAATTGTAAGTTTACTTTTATATATGTAAGGTTTATATACATATAAATAAAAGATGTGACTAAACAAACATAAAAATCTATGATACTATGTGATATATCAGACATATCCAAAAAAGTCATCCAATGACACAGTTATTGCAGTGTTTCCAATATAAGCTTTCATGCAAATCTTCTCTCCAAAGACTATACATATATTACAAAATTTTTGTCTCACCGCCTTGTCTAATAACGAAAATTAATTTAAGAATTCCTAAGTTCCGAAGACTTTGTAGACTCCTGATAATACATCAGAGAGTCTCCTTAATAACAGCTGCCTAATGCATTTATTGCATTTACTCTTTTACTGTTTGTGTGGGCAGGAATAGATTTAATTGAAAAAGCAAAAATATGTAGATTTTAGAAAATTGCTGGTTTCATTCATTAAAGAAAAAAAATAAAATTAAATGTAAGCCTGATCTGTTTTCAGCTTGGCTACAGCTATTTTTCTTCCTAGGTGATGGTACAATGCCGTGTTTTGGCTTTAGCCTAAGAACAATGCTGATAACACACCAATGTTTTAGTTGTTGCTAAGTAGTGCTTATTCTAATCAAGGATTTTTCAGTTTCTCATGCTCTGCCAGCGAGGAGGGGCACAGAAGCTGTGGGGGACCACAGCCAGAACAGCTAACCAGGACTAACCAAAAGGATATTCCATACCACAGCATAGCAAGAGTAGTATATATTTGCATGTCCAATAGAAATTGATGTGTCCAGTGTTGTGCACCTGGTATTTATGATACACGCTTTTATGTGGGTTTTAGTTTAGACTGATTCTAGTCTAGCTCCACAGGCTGAACACAATTGTGACTAGAGATTTTGGTTTAGTTTTATGCAAAAATAAGTCCAACTGTTTATTCAAAGGCTATCCAAAGATACAAATGAAATACAGTGAGTAGGGGAAAAAAAGGACATTCACTTAAAAATAACCTTCCTAATTTGGACTAAAACACTGAGGTAGACGCAGACTAATTAATGCAACAACTCCTGTATTTATTGCTGCTTTAGTACTACTGTAAAATGAAATATTCTCACTAAATTATTTCATTTAGTTTTGGAATGCATTTAGTTAAAAAGGAATTATTCTACCAATTACAGTTTACAGCATTTGGTTAAGCAACTTTTGGCTATTTATGCCTCTTTGAATGTGACATATTATCAGAGCAAAAGCTCAAAGACACAATACGCGAGTTAACAGCATCTACTTCAATAACAGCTAAGATACATTCTCTATAAATCTTTAGTGTCTGAAAACTTGCAAATCTGGACAAAGAAAATGGCAACCATTTAAAAAAGGTATGTTAAATTTTATTTGTAATTCAGAATTCTGCCCTTAAGCTTTAACTAGCCAAACATGAGACTTGATGAAAACAGCATATGAAAAGACTAATTTTTCATTGACAGGCTAAGCAAATGATGGTTTAAATTTCTTAGAAAAATTGATGAAACCAATTATCTACTTTCAAATCTATGTATAGAAGATTGAAATGCTCATCTTCTCCTGAAAATACCACTACATTTTCTGGAATAGTCACTTCTAGTCAAGTATATGTCCCAAGGCCTAGAGCATATTTTTATGATGTGTCATCCTCCCCAAGGTGCACCTATCCTGATAGTTAAACCATGTGGGCATATGCTCTTTAATTTGAAGGAATAATTTGATGTTCCTTTTTTTATTTTGCTGCTAAAAAAGCTCCAACCCCCAGTATTCATGTACTAAACAAAAGGTCTACTTAGGTTTAATAAAATTGTCCAGTATGACAGAAGCAAATGAATGTCCAAACACTTAGTGAAACAAGTCAGCATTATCTACATCCCAACTCATAACAAAGACTTTTAATTTTGCTGTGTATTTTCTACAGACATTAGGATATGACCATTTAAGCAATTTGTCTGAGTTAGTCAGCTAGTTAGTTAGTTTCTTAGTTTGTTTGAGTAAGCGGAGCAAACCAGAACTTCTTTCATATTTTATTACAGACAGTACCTGTTGGTAGCACTGACAGTCACAGGTAGTACTAGGGTCCTGATTCTTCTCCATGCAGGGGAAACTTTGAATGGCATGTAATTAAATGTCATTTGGAGGAATGGAGAACTGAGATCAGTTATTTTTATTTGGCTGTGAAATATTTCAATTGTATACAGGTCAGCATATCATTTGGAGTAACTCATACAGAGAACAAGAAACACAGCTATTGACTAGAGTAATTTTCATGATGCCATGAAACTGTGCAACTATAGAAGAGGCTCACTAAACCCAAGCTGGAAGCTAGTTAGGATTTAGGAGCCTTGCTTGATACATTATTTTAAGATCTCTGCAATTGACCTGTGTGCTCAGCCTAGCCTCTAGAGCTTTAATATTTGACATCTTATTTCAACACAACCTTAAGTGCAGCCATAGCGGACTTCCAAACTCCATCCTGTAAACTTCAGAAGGTCTTCCAAATGCCCAAGAATCTAAGACACCTGACACAAAACACTGGAAGACTGGAAAACATTTCTAGTTCCCACAGACTTTGGGAAGCTTTGCCATGCGTGTTTTCTTGGCATTTTAGACTTTCATTACAGCTTGTTTCCTGCTATATCCTTTCTCTCTTCACTTTGGCTGTGGGGAAAAGTACAGTCAAATATTTTTGTAACCAATTTTTCCTTCCAGATGAGGATGCTCAGTCATAATATTTAAGAAATTAGGAAAAGTAGCATGAAACTACTTCTGCACAATTAAGTAAAATATCCCATATTTTTTCCTTTCCTATAAAATAGTATAGATTACGTAATGTTTTTCTGTCTGCAACTTTGGAGTACAATATATTAAGACTGCTGAATCACTATTTTTTTCTGGCTACCATCCATATTCTATACAAGCTATTCTACCCCCATATTAGACTATGATTTAAACAGAGACAAAAGACATGTGAAATTTTGCCATTAAGAACCATGCAGAGATTTGAAAAATGTTATGAAGATATCATTATGACAATCTTTTCTGATATTCTAGAATAAAAATTATTTAAAATGTAACATACCATTCAGAATGTTTCCCAGAAATAAATAAAAAACTATCTAGTGCCATCTCAAGCTTCCCAAGTATTTAATTATTAGTATGGGGAGAAAAAAAAAAAAAAGATTTTTATCTGGCCTGACAATGCCTTAATTGTAGTTCTGATAATTAGATATTATTTTATTGCTATTTGAAGTGTGATTACTCTCATTGATTTTTCAAGCGCCTACCTTCCTTGTGCAAGGCAGCTATCTTGTGTATCTTTTTGATGCATTAAATAGCCTCTTTAGTCTCCTACTGTTTCATTCTTTTCACTTTTGTATAAGACCTATATAGAGATGCAACTTTTTTTTAAAAACAGCCTGACTTTCATTACATTTTTATTTTATATCTTAGTATATGATAAAACTAGTCTCTTCGACTTGGTACAATATGACATAAAAACTCGCAAATTCATGGCAAATAATAGTTTTAACAAAATCAATTCTGAATAATTAAATCCACAGTAAACATTCAGGACGATATACAACATTCTGCATTACTCTTTGAAATACCCCCAAAAGATAACTTATAAGCAAGAACTGTGTGGGAAGGCAGTTTGATAATTTTTCTGAGATAGTGATAGTTTTTAAAGAATCTGGCTATTTGGGATACTTTAAAAACAGGCAACTGCTACAAAGCCTATTCCTGCTTTTAAATTCAGTCACCTTATGTACTAACAGCAACTGATGTGCAATCTAGTGATCCTGCGCCATTCCAGTCAGTAGAATTATTATTAGTGACTTGAACTGGAAATGGATTGAATCCCAAATAAACATGCTGTAGAAATGGATTTTACGTGCACCACTGAAACTTTACATAAAGTTCTACCCCCCCACACAGTTACCAATACAGAAGTTTACAGAATATTACAATCTGGTGATTTGTGCAACAATATTTAGAAAGATGTCAGGGAGAGTTATAAAAACCCAACAGTTATATTTACTGAAAGTGCATAATACAGAAGTCCTATATTATCTCCCCCTTTTTCATGTATTGTACTCTGTTCTAGTACCTAATAAAACTAATATTGCTTTGAAGACGTTAAATGAATACATTCAGTACTACAGCTTTTATTTGTGCAGAAAAAATTAAGAGCTTGATGCTCTATTTCTTTCCATTTGCAGATGCATAAAACAGTCACTTTAGAAAATGAACCCTGTTAAATTTATGGCTAGTATGTTCTCATTTAGCCTAATCTCTGCTGGCTCAACATAACATGCTGCCTTTACAGAGTGCCTACTACCAAATGCACCCTCACAAATTTTGTGAGGGCTGAGTAAGAAAAGGAGAATCCTCCCTTTCAGTGTTGGCATACTTTGAGTGTTGGCACATAATGAAAGTATCGTAAGAAATAAAATAAAGTTATAACGAGTCTTTTCATTTCATAGCTGAGTATTTGGACACAGAATTGTTTATTTCAGAAGAGATTGATGAAAATGTTTACCTTCTTCTATTAACAAGGACAACATTAATTTTTATAAAATCATTACAGAGCTAGATAGTACACTGTCAATTGTCTCTTGTTCTCGGATAAACCACAAACATGCATCAGCTGTAATCCTTGGAAATTCCTTTCAGAGTTCTACACTGCAACTCTATAACTATCTTAGAATCACAGAATCACAGAACAGGCATGGAAAGGACCTTAAGATCACCTAGTTCCAATCCCCCTGCCAGGGGAAGGGACACCTCACACTAAAAAATATCGCCCAAGGCTCTGTCCAACCTGGCCTTGAACTCCGAAAGGGATTCAAGGCGCGTTCACAACCTCCCTGGGCAACCCATTCCAGTGCCTCAGTACAGTAAAGAACTTCCTCCTTATATCCAGTCTAAACTTCCCCTCTAGAAGTCTGAACCTGTTACTCTTTGTCCTATCACTACAGTCACTAATGAGGAGTTCATCCCCAGCATCCCTATAGCCCCCCTTCAGATACTGGAAGGCTGCTAGGAGGTCTCCACGCAGCCTTCTCCCAGCTGAACAGCCCCAACTTTCTCAGCCTATCTTCATAAGGGAGGTGCTCCAGTCCCCTGATCATCCTTGTGGCCCTCCTCTGGACTTGTTCCAACAGATCCATGCCCTTTTTATGTTGAGGACACCAGAACTGCACACAATACTCCAAGTGAGGACTCACAAGAGTAGAGTAGAGGGGCAGGATCACCTTCGACCTGCTGGTCATGCTCATTTTGATGCAGCCCAAGATACTGTGGCTGCAAGCGCACACTGAAGCCAACTCATATTCATTTTCTCATCGACCAACACCCCCAAGTCCTTCTCCACAGGGCTGCTCTGAATCTCTTCTCTGCCCAGCCTGTAGCTGTACCCAGGTGTAGGACCTTGCACTTGGCATGGTTAAACTTCATAAGGTTGGCATCAGCCCACCTCACAAGCATGTCAAGGTCCCTCTGGATGGCATTGCTTCCCTCCAGTGTATCAACTGAACCACACAGCTTGGTGTCATTGGCAAACTTGCTGAGGGCACACTCAATCCCACTGTCCATGTCAGCGTTGAAGATGTTAAACAAGACCAGTTCCAACACCGATCACTGAGGGACACAACTCGTTACTGGTCTCCAGCTGGACATTGAGCCATTGACCACAACTCTGCATTCGGCCAAGCAACCAGTACTTTATCCACTGAGTGGTCCATCCATGATGTCTCTCCAGTTTAGAGAGAAGGATGCCATGTGGGACAGTGTCAAACACTTTGCACAAGTACAGGTAGATGACATCAACTGCTCTGCCCCTGTCCTTCACTTCCACAGCCCTATCATAGAAGGCCACCAAATTGGTCAGGCAGGATTTCCCCTTAGTGAAGCCATGCTGGCTGTCACCAAGCACCTTGTTGTTTTTCATGTGCCTTAGCATGTCTTCCAGGAGAATCTGCTCCAAGATTTTGCCAGGCACAGAGATGAGACTGACTGGTCTGTAGTTCCCTGGGTCATCCATTTTCCCCTTCTTGAAAATGGGGATTATATTTCCCTTTTTTCCAGTGGTTGGGAATTTCATCTGACTGCCATGATTTTTCAAATATGATGGGCAGCAGCTTAGCAACTTCATTTGCCAGCTCCTTCAGGACCCACAAATGGATTTCATCAGGTCCCATGGAGTTGTGCACGTTCAGGTTTTTAGATGGCCTCAAACCAGATCCTCTCCTACAGTGGGCGTAGAGTATTCATTCTCACAGTCCCTGCGTCTGCCTTCCAAGACTTGGGTGGTGCGGTCAGAGCCTTTGCCAGTAAAGACCAAGGCAAAGAAGTCGCTAAGAACCTCAGCCTTCTTCAAATCCAGGGTAGCCAGTTCTCCTGATAGCTTCTGGAAGGGGCCTATGTTGTCCCTTGTCTGTCTTTTATTTGTACTGTAACTATAGAATCCTTTCCTGCTATCTTCCACATCCCTAGCCAGGTTTAATTGTAACTGGGCCTTATCTTTCCTAACCTGGTCTCTAGCTTTCCTGACAACATCCCTCTATTCTTCCCAGGCTGCCTGTCCTTGCTTTCACCTTTTATAAGCCTTTCTTTCCCTCTAAGTTTCCTCAGCAGCTCCTTATCCGTCCAAGGAGGTCTCCTGGCCCTCCTGCTGCACTTCCTTCTAGTTGGGATGCAACACTCCTGAGCTTGTAGCAGGTGATTCTTGAATATCAACCAAGAGTCTTGGGCCTCCCTGCCCTCTAGGGCTATATCCCATGGTACCTTAGTAATCAAATTCCTGAAGAGGCCAAAGTCTGCCCTCTTGAAGTTCAGAGCAGTGAGCTTGCTGCACGCTCTGCTCACTGCCCTGAGGATCTCAAATTCGACCATCTCACGATCGCTAAAACCAAGGCTCCCATGGAGCATCACATTTGCAATGAGCCCTTCCCTGTTGGTGAGCACAAGGTCAAGCATGGCACCTCTGCTTGTCAGTTCCTCTATTACTTGCAGAAGAGAGTTGTCTTCCACACAATCAAGGAACCTTCTGGATTGCTTGTGCCGGGCCATACTGTCCCTCCAACAGATATCAGGGTGGTTGAAGTCCCCCATGGGGACAAGTGCCTGTGAGCATGAGGTTGTTCCTATCTGTCTATAGAGTGCTTCATCCACAGATTCCTCTTGATCAGGTGGTCTGTAACAGGTCCCCACAATAATGTCCCCCATAGCTGTTCTCCCTTTAACCCTGACCCACAAACTCTCTGTTGACTACTCACCTGTTCCCAGACAGAGTTCCATACTCTCTAGCCTATTCCTAATGTAAGTAGCGAATCCGCCTCCCTGTCTGCCAGGCCTGTATTTTCCAAAGAGCCTGTAATCTTCCATTCCAACACTCCAGTCATAGGAGCCATCCCACTATGTTTCTGTGATACCTATTAGATCATGTCCCTGTAGACATGCACACATTTCTAATTCCTCTTGGTTGTTCCCCATACTATGGGTGTTTGTATAGAGGCATTTGAGCTGAGCTCCAAATGAAGCTGGCTCATTGGCTGGAGCAGCTGAAATATTTCTACATTGCTCCGAGCACTTACTATAGGTGCTGGCAACTGACTGGGTGTGTTGGGATGTAATGATGCCCCCCTCCCGCAACACATCTAGTTTAAAGCTTTCTTGACCAGTCTGGCAAGCCTCCTACCAAAATCTAGGCCAGGTCCATCGGCCTCCAGTAGACCTTGCCTCCCAAATTGTTTCCCATGTTCTAAATACCCAAACCCCTGACTATGGCACCACTGTTCTAACCATGTATTAACCATGGCCAATCCTCCTAGCCTTTTTAAAGTCCTCCCCTTTATCTTGGAGAATTGTTGAAAAGACTGTCTGAGCTCCAGAGCCCCTAGCCACCTCTCCCAGGGATCTGTAGTCCTTCATGTTCTATGGGCTACTGCTGCCTATATCACTAGCACCCACGTGGATGACTAGAAGTGGGTAACAGCCATGAATTCATGAATTAATTAAGATATCTAGACTTTGTGTGCCATTGGTTAAGTTTCAAATCAAAGTTTCTTTTCCAGCCTCAGGATAGGAAGAATGTTTACAGTCTAAATGATTTTAATCAGTAAGTACTAAACACCTCTGAGAAACTTTTGCATTTTACATAATTTTTGCATACTGGAATGTTCACCTTGCCAGAATGTGTGTCTAAATAAGCTCATCAGGCAATAATGACATTTCAAAATTATTTCACTAGTTGGATCAAAAGCTGATATTAGTACAATTGTCCTTAGATCACTGTAGCATGGAGATAAAAAGCTCAGCAAATGTTAAGTATGAAATTGGCTTGAACTTCAAAGTTTTCTGACTCCTGTCTGTATGTTTCAGACTGTACAATTAAGAACTCACATTTCTGCAAATCTTGTTTTCACATAATAAGTTGCTACAAGCATCCTGGACTCAAGCCCTAGCTAAAATTATGTTTCTTTCTGTATGCTCCAAGCACCCTAAACTGTCTTGAAATCTTCCTTCTTCACAAAAAAAATAAAAAAACTTATAAAATCTGATGGGGACAGCAGATATGATCAGGTACAGATCTCTTATCACTAATGAAAATGTAAATCACAGAACAATTTGGCCCTCAAGATGAGAACCGCATATTTACTCATTTGAACATTAATAATGCACTTACAGTCATAGTTCATTTACATGGATCAGAAAATGTATTTTAAATTCTTCATGTACCTTGCAATAAAAAATGTTGAAATATTGTATTACAGATTGCACACATGTGGGTAGAGGAAAAATTTAAATCTCTACCTGAAAATACCATAGCTATAAAAAAAAATACCAAAAGAATTAAGACAAAAACCCCAACTACTTCAGCTGAAAGAAAATACAGTATTTGGTGGTTGTTTTTTTTTATTATTAGAAAACATACACTATGAAATACATAATTTCATTTATCTTTGTATTATGCATGATTGTGGGTCTAGAAGATAACCATGGAGTTCTAGGTATATGAGTAAAGTTGAAGCCTTCTTCCTCATCAAGAGATTTATGTAAGGGGTGTTTCTCTTTTCTTATAAAAAGATACGACAGAAAAAAACACAAACCCCACACCTTTCTGCACTACAGAATTTCAGTGTTATAAAATCAAATGTGCTCAGGATTACTTTCCTGTTATTTTCCACATGTCCTTATCCAAACTACATCAAAAAAACAAAAAAGGTCAGCCTTTGTAAACTTATGGAAGGGATGCTTACCTAGGAATCCAGTCCTTTCAAAAGACCTTGTTTCTGCAATAATTAAGTTGAATTACCATCTCTGTTAACTAAAACATTCAAAACATTCCCTAGTTTTGGGGACTATCCACACTAATCAATTTATGAACACTGCAATCAATTAGATTTTTCTTCTCTTAGCTTTATACTTCTAAAATGTGTAACAATCACACTGCTTAACTAAAAATAGTATATTATAGTATAAAAATAGTATACATAGATAATACACTAAAAAGTGTATTATCACTAGATCTTTGCTCTTACATAATCGCAGTTATTGAAACCCTAGAAAAATGCATGATAAATGGTAGCCTATGTATTTTAAGTAGTGGCATAAAAAATAGTTTGATTTTCAATTGAATTTGATATAATTTCCATAAACTGAACTTGATGACTCCTTTGGAAGAGGTTATATACTGCCTTCAGATTTTTTTTCTCACCATATAGCTCTCCTTTAGAGTTAGTTAAAACTAGTAAAACAAAAGGACTAGAGGTTTGGGGTGACATCAAGAGGCACTGAGGATCATTTCCATGCTGTATGTCCATTATTTCTTTTTTAGTATTAGATTATTTAGGCAGCTGAAACAGAAAACTTACAAAATAATAGATATATCTGTGAGAGCAGACATTATTGCTCTCATTATTCAGGAGAGGTGTTAGTCAGCAAGGTAGCACCTGAAGAACAGCACAAAGTGCTTCCACCCACTCCAGCCAATAAGGCAGCATCATCAAGGGCCCAAATGAAATGCCTCTATTTGTGTGCAGAATGGGGCACAAGCAAGTGCAGTGAGAGGTGTGCACACACCTGAAGGACTACAAAGTAACTGACATCACAGAGATGTGTGGGATGACTCCTACAACTGGAGTGTTGGCATGGAAGGACACAGGCTCTTCAGGGAAGACAGGCTGGGGAGATGAGGAGGGGTGTTGCCCTCTACATCAGTGACCTCTACATCAGCTGGAGTGCACAGAACTCTGCCTGTGGATGGATGAAGGGCCGACTGAGAATGTATGTACCAGGATTAAAGGGAGGACAGGGACAAGGGGACATTACAATGGGGGTCTGCTACAGGCCACTCAACCAGGAAGAACTAGAGGATAAGGCCCTCTATAGACAGACAGGTGCAGCCTCACCTTCACAAGCCCTGGTCCTCATGGGAGACTTCAGCCCCCAATATCTGATGGAGGGACAACACAGCAGGGCACAAGCAACACAGGAGGTTCCTGGAATGTGTTGGTAACTTCCTTCTCCAACCGACAGAGGAACCAACGTTCAATCCAATCTTTTAACAGTTCACTAATCGCAAATCGATTAGCAGAAGTGTGTGTCTAAACTTAAATATATAGGTCAGAATTTGCAGAATTTGCCTCAGTACTTTTGTGAAATACAGCAGTACTTTCAGTCTATTTCAAAACATGTAGGTATCTAAGCCATGATACTTAGATTGGCAAATACTGTGATGACTGAAACAAAGTTTTCACTTGCACAAAACACAATTCTGTTACTTAATAGTAACATTAGTAACTTGTGAATAATTAATTACTAATTATAGTAATTAATCAATTAAAAATTAATTAGGCTCGTCTATAACTTAAGAGATTGTAGCAAACACAATATTTTAGAAGCTAGTGCTAGGAAAAAAAGGGCTAATAAAATGTTTATTATTGTGTAGAAGATTTAATTAAATAAAAATTATCTTATATGAAAGCTTGTTTTCCTAAAGCATACAGTAATATACTTACCAAAAGACAATATGCACCTCTTTAAAAATATTTTATAAAGACTCTTCCCCTTGAAGGCACAAATAAGACGTATAGCCTTATGTACAGCTTTATTCTTCTTTACTTCTGCAAGACAATTCTTGATCTTAAACGGTTCAAACATTGTCAGATGGAAGTACCTATTTATTTTCACATATAAATTTCTGGAAGTAACTTATTTAGATATTTAAGGGTAAGTGCACCAGAGATTATGTGGTGCTCATAGCAGGAAGCTATTTGTGCAAGATACTAAGAATCAAAACCATTGGCTTTTGTTGTTAGTGTTGACTTCCGTATAGCTTTGGGCAAGTAATTCCATTGCTTTACATTATGTTTATGGTAAGTGAAGTAATCAAAACCTGCTGAGTTGTGAGAATATGGGATTCTGAGGGAGCTTAATTCTTCAGGTTGCACTTCTATCACTGTGGGGACAGGTATTAACAGAATCCATAAAGAGCATGTTAGATTTAAAGTATATTGTGAAAAATTTAATCTGCTAACTAGCATTGGTTACGAATTCTGCAGAAAGTCTGTGGTATTGATGGATTCTGAGGACTTTTACAGAATTAATTCAATAAAAGGTGTGTTGAGTGCTGTTTTCAGTGTCCTAGGATTTTCAAGACATCTGTGTGGGTCTGGCAGATATGAATCTGTGAGAGACCTGGACTGCTTTGGAAAAGAAGCCAACATCTTGATGGGACACCCTAGGGCATCTATGACACAAGACACTGCCTGAGGGTAGAGCTCATCTCCTTATTTTATACTAATATTACTTTTTAAAGATTCACTTAACTCATGAGCATTCATTTTAGCAAACATGAATGGTAAACTTGCCTAGAAAAAATTTGCTTACTACGAGTTTTCTGCTTATTCTTAGTTTACATGGCACTCAGTATTGAGCATTATGCTTAATGAATACTTGAGAGTGAAATATAACAAAAAAAATAATCTCGATCAAAACTAACTTTCTAAAGTCCAACTGGCACCGCCCCCCATCCAAAACATCACAAACCCAAACTCCATCAAGTGAAGAGAAAGTGGTGCATAGAGCTCTAACCAGTAAAAACTACTGACACATTCAATTTAAGTACAGCAGCCAGAGTTTAGTGGATAACTTCTGCAGACGTGTTCACAAAAAAAAATAAAAAATGAACATGACCTAGGAATTTCAAGTTTCACTATTTATCCTATGTTTATGACATGTATCTCTTCCCACCAATAGCACTGGACTGAGAGGTTTTGTAAAAAGGAAACAATGAAAGTAACACCTGAATACAGTGAGGCCTTAAAAAAGGCAGCAGGGCATGACAAATATTCTCAGAAACAGACGTATGTTTCTGCTTTCACATTTCAACATCACTGAAGCCTGAGTCAAAGCTCAGATCTGACTTCAATGATAGGATGATTTTTTTTATTTGATTATAAAACTTATTCTTGGGATCCAAGTTTCTGAAGAGTTACTCTGGGTTGCCCAAAGTGGCCTCATTATTAATATTTTACTCCAGATTTACCTGCTTATGATAGCTTTAGTTTGAAGAAAGTTATGTAGCATATAGAAATTAGCTGTACTACCTAAATCTGTAACTATTCTAGTGAAAGCTTTCATTATTAAAATCCTGTTTCTTTATCTTTTAGATGTCATTATTTAAACTGAAATCTATGAAGCCAATACAATACATAAAATTACATTTCAAATTTTATTTCTAAAATTTCAGAAAAATCAGGTCTTTTCATTATGTCAGCAGCACATAAATATGTCTTTTCACTTACATCATCTTTTCCCCCCTGCAAGCTTACAGATAGACTTACAACGTAGAGCAGATACAGGCTGAATTTAGGACATTCACACCTGAACCTTCTACAATTCTGCTTTGTGGCAGCTTCTTTCCTTAGGGGCTGGAGTGAAAGAAACAGGTAGAAAGAGAACTAGATGATTTATGAACCCAGGATGTTATGGCTGTTAATGGCCTTAACAGGAATTTTTGCAGCACTGGCATTGCTGCAGGGGTCACAAATGATTTACTTTTATCATCATTCATCTTGGAAGGACATGTTCTCAGTTTGGCTGCAGGAACTGGAGAAATGTATAGAGACTGAACTCCTTGGAATGTGTTAGAAAAACAGAGTTTCCACAAATAAGTGTGTCAATGCTCTATTTTGGGGGGGAATCTTGCCATGAGTTGGAGAGATAGATATTAGGTTGAGTAAAATCATGACAGTATTTCAACAGTCAGAGAATTAATTTAGCAATAAAACAATAATACACAAACAAAACCCCAGTTTCTAGGAACTGACATGGTGCCATCTTAAGGCATATCAAGGATAAGAGGGTTATGAGGAGCAGTCAACATGGCTTCACGAAGGGGAAGTCATGCTTGACCAATCTCGTAGCCTTTTATGAGGAAATAACACGGTGGATGGATGATGGCAGAGCGGTGGATGTGGTCTACCTTGACTTCAGCAAAGCGTTTGACACGGTCTCCCACAGCATCCTTGCGGCTAAATTGAGGAAGTGTGGTCTGGATGATCGGGTAGTGAGGTGGACTGTGAACTGGCTGAAGGAGAGAAGCCAGAAGGTTGTAGTCTATGGGGCGGAGTCTAGTTGGAGGCCTGTATCTAGTGGAGTGCCTCAAGGGTCGGTACTGGGACCAGTATTATTTAATATATTCATCAATGATTTAGATGAGGGAACTGAGTGTACTATCAGCAAGTTTGCTGATGACACTAAGCTGGGAGGGGTGGCCGACACGCCAGAAGGCTGTGCTGCCATCCAGAGAGACCTGGACAGGCTGGAGGGTTGGGCGGGGAATAACTTGATGAAATATAACAAGGGAAAGTGTAGAGTCCTGCATCTGGGCAGGAACAACCCCAGGTTCCAGTATAGGTTGGGGAACAACCTGTTAGAGAGCAGTGTAGGGGAGAGGGACCTGGGGGTCCTGGTGGACGACAGGGTGACCATGAGCCGACACTGTGCCCTTGTGGCCAAGAAGGCCAATGGAATCCTGGGGTGTAGTAGAAGGGGGGTGGTTAGTAGGTCGAGAGAGGTTCTCCTTCCCCTCTACTCAGCCCTGGTGAGACCTCACCTGGAATATTGTGTCCAGTTCTGGGCCCCTCAGTTTAAGAAGGACAGGGACCTGCTGGAGAGAGTCCAGCGCAGGGCAACTAAGATGATTAAGGGAGTGGAGCATCTCCCTTATGAGGAGAGGCTGAGGGAGCTGGGTCTCTATAGTTTGGAGAAGAGGAGATTGAGGGGTGACCTTATTAGTGTATATAAATATATAAAGGGGGAGTGTCACGAGGATGGAGCCAGGCTCTTCTCAGTGGCAAACAATGAAAGGACAAGGAGAAATGGGTATAAATTGGAACACAAGAGGTTCCACTTAAACCTGAGAAGAAACTTCTCAGTGAGGGTGACGGAACACTGGAACAGGCTGCCCAGGGAGGTTGTGGAATCTCTTTCTTTGGAGACATTCAAGACCCGCCTGGACACGTTCCTGTGTAACCTTATCTAGGTGTTCCTGCTCCGGCAGGGGGATTGGACTAGATGATCTTTTGAGGTCCCTTCCAATCTCTAACATACTGTGATACTGTGACATTGTTCTCAAGCAGATATCATGCCAACATGAGCCCTGAAAAAGTGAAGGCAAAATATATGCTAGAATATGAATAGGAGAAGCAGTCTATGTCGCCAGAAGCAACACAGAGGGACAACTGGATCTTTAAGTGCTCTATTTCCTTTTAGATAAGTGGAAAGGACATTCTCCAGCTGACACAAAATAAAAAATACCAAGGGAGTAGCACATAGCCAAATGGACACTGGGAAATAAACATATAGTGTATGCAGCTGGAACTGAATGAAAGAAGTTAGTACAATGCTATAGCATTGTAACTGTCCCAGGTCTTAAAACCTCAGTCATCAATTGTTACAAAAAGGTAGTGTTTTAAGTCATTTTTACATAAAGTCTTACTTTTTATTTAAAAATCAAGTATGGATTTACTGATGAGAACTTTCGCTTTTTAAATATTTATTAACCACTGTTTTCCAGTTTGATAAAGGAACTTAAATGATAATTCAGTTCTAACACAGACTGGATGCATGCATATGAGTTCTGGAACATAAATTCTTCAGAAGTACTCTACAAATACTTCTTCGTATGGCATTGATATATGTCTTTTGAGAAGAAAATATTAGTAAGATAGTAACTAATAATAACAATATAATACTGTTAATTTTGCTTTTCATGTGAACTGAGAAGTATGGCCTGTTGCGATAGGACATGGGTTTTTCAACTAAAAAAGGATAGATTTGGACTAGATAGAAGGGAGGAATCTTCTATGATGGGAGTGGTGGAACACTGGAACAGGTTGTGCACAAAGGTGGCAGAGGCCTCATCCCTAGAAACATTCAAAGTCACTTTGAACAGAGGTCTGAGCAACCTAACCTAGGAGATGTTTCTGCTCATTGCAGGGGAGTTGGACTAGATGACCTTTGGAGGTCCCTTCCAACCCAAACTATTCTATGATTCTATGAACACAGTATTAACACAGTATTAATTGCATAGCACATAGTTAGAAATTTTATTTAAGCCTCTGGTCTGCAAAATGGAAGGTGAGACACAAAAAGTGTGAAGTGCTCCTAAAACTGAGGAGTCAATAGGTTCTCAGACTTGCACCTGCAACCAAAGTTGCCAGCTGCTTCCCACACCGACCTCCACATTTTAGCACTGCATATGAAAAAAAAAATAAATTTAATAAACAAATACATAAACTGGGTGTTTAAGTGTTCAAAGAAGAAGCAGCCCTGTATTTAACAGATTTATTATATATATGTATGTGTAACAACATTAGCTATTATAGCTCCATTTTCAAAAAAATATTTAATGTAAAATGTAAAGTATTACCAGAATGATCCCCAAATATTTCTTTTTTTAGGGCTGTATTAAGTCTGGCAGGCTAAGAAACATTGCAGATGGAAAACTGAATGTATTTAACACTTTATTATAAAGAAAATAAGGTTGCTCTCATTTGAAAAGTCTGCAGTGTCTGTGAAGATTATCTAAAATAATAAAATGAGAAGAAAGAAAACCAGGCAACTAATGATATATATACTGTAAAGACTGAGTAGAATACTTATCTTTATCATTTAGTGTAAAGATTAATTTAGTATTTAGAAATATAATAATTTTCTCTGATGTAGTACTAAGCAGAAATGGGAAGGGGAGGGAAGGAGAGGGGGATAGGAGGGCAGAGGAAAGCAGGAAAGAGAAGGGAAATAGTCTGAAACTCTGAAACTGTAACAGTTGCTTCATTTTGAAAAGTACAATGTATGAAAAGAATCTTGGTAACATAATAAAAATGACCAGGACATTTCAGGTTAAAAGAAAATAAAAACCTGGGATCTTTCATAATATGCTTCCTAATGTCTCCTGTTCCCATCATGGACAAGAACTACACTGCTAATGTAGCTGAAAATGCATGGGTATGCTAAGGGATGATGATATTCCTTCTGAAGGTACTGATTCTTTGTCAAAAATTGAGTGTTATTTTTGTACAAAACTGTTTTGACTCCTGCTGCATTATAGACAGAAATGCAATAAATACTGAAAACATCCCTGATACTTGCATTCTATTATTTGTTTATGACATCCAGAAAATTTATAAGGCTTTCCCATGCATATAAGCTTAGAAGTATTGAATTCAGGAGAAGAAATTATTTTGTTTTCGAGTCTTAATGTTGCTTTAACACATTTAAGGATTTTGAAGTTAATTTCCAAGTTTACAGTCTGCTGTTAAGAGAGTGCTTATAAGAGCACACGCTTTGTCTTCTACACAGTAAATCTTAACAGTGAAGAGCACTCCATGTTTCACACACAACATAAAAGATGCATCATGGCCATTAACCTTCCCTTTAGTTGCTGATAAAGTAAAATAGGCCCATTCTTTACAGTAACAGTAATGTATCTGTTCAGATAAATATTCCTCTTGGTGCAATAAAATGTCATATTTTACAGCTGCATACCATCTTTCCAAACTATAAAGTGGCAATTAAAATTGAATATGAACAGAATACTAAGTGAAGATGTGAAATCAAATGGGGAGGAAACAGCTTTTCCTACAACTTCCCTCAGCAAAACCTGAAGTTCAACATATAAATCAGCTAATGTTTGCTTCTGTGATTTTTGAATCTACAGCAAAGAGACAACACTAAATGAATTCCTGGTAATCACTTTTTAAAGGCTGTTAATTTGATACAGATCAGCATCCAACATATAGATGCCTGGTACTTTTGTTTTTGCACACAAGGTAGTTACATCAGGAGGCTGTAATTGAAGGACTGGTGCTACTTAAAATTTAAGAAGATGACTTGTAAATGTATAAACTGAATTATGCTTAATAATATAAATAATTTAATAAAATGAATTATGATTTCATAATTGTTCATAATTTTAAGTTTTGCAAGAGACAGATTCAGGAGCTCTAGCTTTGTCTCGTTAACCATGTAGCTTTGTGCAAATCACCAACAGTCAATTTCACCAGCTTTCTATGCCAACAAGATGTATGTTAGCATCTCCCAATCAAGAAGCATTTTAGGATTAGATCAACACTCACTGTAAGGATCAGCTCATCAGGCTTATGTCCAAGAGCTAGCTGGTGGCCTAAGACAGTGAGAACCACCAAGTTACAGATCTCTCTTCACTTTTATATGTACAAGCCACATTCATATATGACTGATCTCAGATAGACTTGTAATGCTGTAACACCTGAGGAGATATGCAAGTTTTGCACTGTATAGATACTCCTGAAAAAAATCCATTCATGGATCTCATCATGTAATCTTACAGCCACATATTTTTTTTTTTTACTGGGTATGCCATGAAAACAGCCACAATATATGACTCCTTCTTGCATAATTTCCTCATGACTGTAACACAAAGACTTTTCTGTAAAAGTTAAAAGAAATTCTAGAAAAGAAAATAATAACTTCAGAAACAAGGTAGCCTAAGGAGACATGCCAGCTTACCAGCCTGTGAAACTCTGAAACTACTAGGAAATAAATGTTCAAATACTGTTTTCAAATAACACTTTCTGTACATATTCAATGTCACACCAGATAGGATATTTTTCAAAATAAGTTACCATAAATCACATGATCAGCAAAGTAAGAAGACAAATTCTTTTTTCTTATGACTCACTAGCTGTTTATCATATGGGGCTACAGAACTAATGCCACACAGATACTCACAGCAACACATTTTACCTAAATACATAAACCAAGACGACTCCTCCTTAAAGGTACAATATAAGATGCTAGCATTAAATAGAAGGCACAAGAAAATGAATCCATGTAGTCGGTTGACCTATTCTCAATTTCAAACGCTATAAAATAACTAAAGTTTCTGCACATGTCCATGTGTTTCAGCAAATTTGTCAAATTTAAGGCCATACTGAACTGATCATGAAACAATTCTTTTTCCTCTTGATCTCTGCAAAATGTAATTCCCAAAATTACAGAAAAAAAAAATAACACAAAGTATAATGAAATATACATAGGTGACTACCAAACATGTAAGTTTTAGAAGAACAATGTCTATTTTCACCAGTCAAAACTATTCCAATCCCAGTGTTTTTATGCTTCTTGCAACAGTGCCAGGTGAAAAACAAGCAATCAATATTACAACTCTCCCCTGCCCAAACTCACTGACTCTTAAATATTAAGATCATTTGAACTGGAATGAAGACTATCAATATTAACTCTATCATTAAGTGATCCAAGCTATATATTCCCTAAAATGACACACTGATTTTTAAGCTTACACCTACACTACACTTAAAATATAGACTGAAATACAATCTAGTCAAATTCCACCTTGCAGCTGAATAAAATAATTCATTTAGTAAGAAATAAATTGCCATTTATATGAAGGTAGGTGATATGTGTATGGTAAGCATATATGCAGGTTCAGCTTAAGCAGTCTGTACAACTGTAACTTGTTTCTACGTACAGCTAAACTGATTCACAGATGTGATTATGGTATAGTGTTGGAGCTGTATGAAAATGAATGCAGAGGGTTGCAGGGTTTTTTTGTTTGGGATTTGTGGCAATTATGCACTACTGCATATACAGTACAGTTTTAGGAGGGGATGTAGTTTTTATTTAAGTCCATAAAAACACTCTCAAGCACTGGTGTGGGCATGATTATACTGTAGATCTTGAAATACTCAAAGTGCTTGAAGTACGTATTTACTGCCTCATCCATGATCTTTACTTGACCTTTTTTTCCCTACTGCTGTGCTTTCAGGTGCCATGCATTCTTTTTCTGTTTTAGCCATGGCTAAATGCAGATTCTTTATCTCAAACAAACAAAGAAACAAACAAACAAAACCCAAACAATTAAAAAAAAAAATCGCACCAAACAAAAAAAAACCCACAAATGACCACATACTATACTACTGTTGTTGTTGTTGTTGTAGTAGTACCCTTATAAACATTAGGCATTCATGACCCTGGCTGCCAGAGCTTTCCACCACACATCTCTGACTTTCCTGTATCGTGTGTAAGTGCTGTGGGAACAGCTTCCATCTTTTTCACCCAGTTTTCAGTTTAGTTCATTATTTTTCTTGTAATTTCAGAAATAAGAGAAAATATAAAATGGAAATTGTGTTTATAAAGTGAATACTAGCGGAACAACTGGGAACAACTTTCAGCTTTTGTGCATCATCTGTTACTTTTCCTTTAAGCTTGGAGCTACTTAAATACTATTAAACTACCAAGCTAACAGTTTTCTGTTAATCATCTCCCAGAACTGTGATGGAAATTGGAATCTTTAGCTGTTACCAGTGGTGAATTATATTGGAAAAATAAAAGTGCCAAGAATTATAATACCTGTCATTCAAAATCTCATGTTTTGGCTATATTTATTTTGTGTAATGACTGTGGAAACCCTGGATGTCTGATTGGTTAAAAAAAAAAAAAAAAAAAAGCCTTTTAAAATATGATAGCTGCTGAAGTCATAGAAGGAAAAAGAACGAAGCAATTGCGAGCACTGAAACAGAAAACAAAATAGTAATTTCTGTAGTTAGTTCAGTATTTTTGATAAATGCTACCAGCAGTTATTTTAACATATGCAATTCCCCTAACATTCAAGAAAAGAAAATGTAAAAGATGGCATAGTAATTTATTAGTTCTACTGTTAATTGATTTTACTTCTTTTCAGAACATTTGATTCTTATACACATTCTGGCATTAAGCAGGCCTAAGTTGCAACAGATCCTTCAGATGTGAATTGTTAATCACTGCTTCAGTACCTATTTCATTTCAGTTATTCCTTACACCAGATTAGAAAAGATCAAGGCTAATTATAAAAGAGACATCAGAATAACTCAGTAGTGAGACCACATAATCCCTTAGCAGAGGCACAACAAAACAATGTGTAATTTCTTATGTTAGGTTTTGCTCTTTGCATCATTTTGTGCCTCTATCGCTTCACTTTTACACTTCAAAATATTAGCTCTACAAGGCTATGTGGCTATAAATAAAGGTCTAAATACATGTCTCTACTTGAATCACACTTAAAACTTGATGTTAGTATCTCAGAAATATGAACAGCAGTCTATAACAGCACCATCATTAAGATGGTTTAAATATAAGATTCAAGAAAGACTGCAAGTCTTAAAAGAAACCCTCTTTTGCATACTTGTAAAAAGTAGCATCCATTTTTCTTTTTTCCTTTTTCTTTCTTTTTCTTTGTCAGTGGTGGTATGGAAAGGGAAGAGTTGATAACGAAGGAGAAGGAAAATTAAAAAAAAAATGAAAAACATATTCTGGTTTCTGTTTTCTGTATCTGGGATTTTGAAGAAGCACGCCACTCAAATGCCAGCAGATGAGGGACTAATTAAGTTCAAATACCAGACACATTTGGTTTCATAAGGTAAGGCAATCCTCTGTTTAAAATGAAATACAAATATACAGTAACCACGTTTAAGTGAACATAAACTGTAGCTCAACTAGAAGGGAAAGGCTTGAGACAGATAGGTCTTCAAGCAACTACACTGACGGCATTGCTCTTTGTATGCTGCTGCCTTCCTCCGTAAGAAAAGTCTGACTAAATGCAAGCATCTCTCAGTTCAAACATTACATACATGTAACTAACTGACTCTTTTACTACATCTGTATTAAAGGCTAAATCCAACTCCACTCCTTAATTCTACTAATGTCTCCTTGTTGGCTTCTAAAAGGCAGGGTCCTGATGTTTTAATTACTTTAGAAAATTACTACTTCAAGATAGACTCAAGAATTTCATACCAAGGAAAACTACCACTGGTATGAATTAGGAACTTTTAGTGTGGAACATTACATCCCATACTCCTGGCATGGAGAGTCAACTCTCCAATACGCCATTTGAACAGACTTTTTTAACCTCCTTTAACTGCATTATCTTAAAATTTTATCATAAAATATTTAACAAAAGTTTATAGAAAGTGGTTTTGTTACTAAGAAAGCAGAGTATCCAACCTAATATTATTTCAATAAACTTTTAAGAAATAAATGTGTAAAAATATTTATAAAAATCTGTGAAAATATTTTAATTTACAGTGGCAAATGTTTAATATTTAATGTGCTAAAGCTTATTTCATGTCTTTCTCTAGGCATAAAAAGAACTGAGGTAAGGCTTATTTTTAAAAATCTGGCTTTTTGAGTCTTCAGTTTCATAAAGAAAAATCTTGCAAAAGAGTGATCCTTTTACTGATGGTGATTAATTATATATGTTATCAGGAGACAATTTAGGAAAAACAGAAGGAATCTTTGTTTATAAAGATTTACAAGACTTTTCATTCTCAGTCAGGACTTGTGGAAAAAAAAATCCTGAATGATAAAGGATAACTTTTAATACGAATTAAATATTTATTTACAATCTGTAGGCAGTATTCGTAATCTTTTAAGAGCTTAGATGCTTAGTCATTTTTCTCATTTAACAACATCCTTTCCTACACTTTAAGAAAATAAATACGTTAAAAACAAAACAAAACACATAAGCTTTGCAATCCCATTTTATTTCTCTTACCATTAGGTGGGAATATCCTAAATGTCCCCTGCAAACTGTTGTCAGAAGCATTTTTAAGCCTGTACAACAGTAAGGCTGAATGGAGGAGGGTGAAATGGCCAGTGACGGATAGCTGAGCAGTTACCTAGTGAAAGATCTGCTCTCTGCAAATCTGCTTAAGAAAAGCAAAGGTTTTCATTTAACAAAGTCCAGATTAGATCTGCAGCAAATAGAAATGATATAATTGCAGATAAGTCATGTGCTCACATAGAAATGCAAAGAAGCTTCATGCATACTTGTTCTGCTGTGTCAAGGTTTATGGAGTCCACGTAAGTAAACATTCCACTTTACTTTTTGCTTATTTATGACAGCGGTATTATTAGAACCATGTTAACTTACAGCTAGCATACTGAACAACTTTTTTAATTTCATTCAGTCAAATAATTTTAATTTATATGAGAATTGTTAATTTTCCAACGAAAAATTATTTTTACACTGTTCTTATGGTTAGGTGTATTTTCTTATATATTTATGTGGATTTTGACAGCTAAGCAAATAGGGGCTGTTCAGCCTGGAGAAAAGAAAGCTGTGTGGAGACCTCATAGACACCTCCTGGTAACTGACGGGAGCCTACAGGGGTGCTGGAACGGAACACTTCATCACGGACTGTAGTGATAGGGGCAATGTGTTTAAGCTTGAAACAGGGCTAGCTATAAGGAAGCAATTCTGTGTGGGTGGTGAGGCACTAGAACAGGCTGCCTAAGGATGTTGTGAATGTTCCTTCCCTGGAAGTCTTCAAGGTCAGGTTGGACAGGGCCTTCAGCAACCTTATCTAGTGTGAGGTGTGGGCAGTACTGCCTCCATGGCAGGGGGATTGGAACTAGATGATCTTTTTAAGGTCCTTTCCAACCCTAACCATTCCACAGCTCTGTGATTCTATGGTTCTATGATTTATCTTGAAAGACACTTATTATTGCGATTGTACCAGCCACAATAAAGATAATTAATTTTAGCAAATACTAAATATCAAAACAATGTATCGCAAATGAGAAATACCTTTCCCTTTTGTGATATTTCTACCACTCTTTATCTCTAAATTACCCTTTTTCTTTCCAAATCATCCCAAGGTTTATTTCTTATGACAAAAATCTGATTCTAGAAATACTCATCAATAGTAATGGTTATTTGGGTGTTTTTTGGTTTTGTTTTGTTTTTTTGGGGGGAGGTTTTGTGGTGGGGTTTTGTGTTGAGGTTTTTTTTTTTTTTTTTTGTTTTTTATTTTTTTTTGGAGGGGGGAGTGTTTCTGTTTTCTCCTGTTTTGGTTTCTCTAGTAGTTGAAAAATTCCTTTTTTGCCAAAGGTTGCTCTCTCAATAGTATTAAAAAAATCTGTTACTACAATTGTCAGTTTACTTCACTGCAGAAGATAAGGAATGGCATAAATGTTCCAAGAGTTCTCTTTCTGAAAAAAAAAAAAAAAGTAATAAATCTTTAGCCACGACTGATTGTCAGCGTAGTGTTTCCTAAGAAAGCAAACAAAATATTAAAATATCAGTAGCACATATCATGTTACAAAGCTAATGGGACAAGTAAAATGGAGCTATCATGAAGTGTAACGTAGGAGTATGCTGTTAATGACTTCTGATACAGACTCCTGGCCATTCAAAGTGACCATAATAAATTATTTTTCAGAATGAAATCCTAGTTCTAAAGAAATTGTATGGTCTAAATAGTAAGTTTCACAAGGGGTGATGAATAAGCACTCCAATGATATTTAAGGTATGTGGGGAACAGTAGGAATTTTGTAACAAAGGAAAGTAAGAATTTGTAAAGACATACAATTCCAGTTTATAAATCAAAACTGAAGTACCTGCAGGGAAGGCTCCATTTCATGTCTAATGCTGAAAAACTGGAATTTCCATAATGCCAGGAAAAACCTAGAGCTGGTTCATACAGTCAAGAACAGTAGATAAAGAGGATACCTGAAGGAGTAACTGGTCAAGCTGATGTATTAGTCCACTAAGGGTCTGACAGCATTGGCACTGCAAAACTAAAGTCCCATTTCACAATTTTTAATCAACGTGCAATTCTCTTAGTGTGGGAAATAAGGCACACACACTATCGTTCTTAAATGTTAGAATTATTTTATTTCGATTCATTAGAACCATAAAATGGTACGTTGATAAAAATAACATATGCAGAGACTGAAAATGAAAAATCCACATATTTGAATTTTATCATCACAGAAAGCAGAAACTACTTAAAGGAGCAACTTCATACCCGATTTGTGAATAATGGGAACATCTGCATTATATTTATTGTTATGTGTGTCTTTATCACTTTTATTGTTGTGCTGCAGTATAGTTCTTTGAAGGTCTGCCAAACCACTGCGGCTTGCTCAAATGCAGGGCTGAATTTTAATTAAGCTTAGCAAAATACTCATTGAATTTTCTGAGCCTGATTAGGCCAGTCATCCTGATAGATGTGCAGAGGGCATCTTGCTTGCTTGTTTTAATAACTGACAGAGGCAATTAATAGATTATTGTAAAATAGTTAAACATGAAAAATACAGGCTGTCATCACCTTTTTCACTAAGAATCTTAGCTGCTTTATTTATTTTTTTTTTTATTTAACATAGCTACAAAAATTTTTTTGAATTATGAAATACTTAACTGTAATTCAGTATTCATATTACAGCATTTCAATACCTAAAACGGGCCTATAAAAAATCAGGGGAAGGACTTTTTACAAGGGCATGTACTGACAGCGCAAGGGAAAAGGTTTTTAACATAAGAAGGGAGATTTAGATCAGATATAAGGAAGAAATTATTTTCTGTGAGGGTGGTGAGGAACTGGAACAGGTTGCCCAGAGAAGCTGTGTCTGCCCCATCCCTGGCAGTGTTCAAGGCCAGCGCAGATGGGACTTTGAGCAACCTGGTCTAGTGTAAAGTCTCCCTGCCCATAGAAAGGTCTTGGAACTAGATGATCTTTAAGGTTTCTTCCAACTATAACCATTCTATAATCTATGATTCTAAGGATAAAATATAAGCTTTTTTTTTTTCATTAAAGTGTTTCCTATAATATCACAGTCCAGTTAAGAGGAGTTTCCATTGTGAATGAAGTGACTTTTTACAGACAACTTTTTACTTTATCATGGAAGTGATACCAGACCTCTCTCCAGATTAGGCAGTTAGAGCATCCCATATATATATCTGTATCTTCAATCTTTCCTGCGAAGCATGACTATGACTACAAAACAAATATTCTTCTTTATCTCTTTTCTTTGTGACAGTGACAACTTCAATTTTTCAGAAGTTCAAGAGTCAGGTGGATTTTGACATAGTAATAATGTCCTTAGACACTGCTTAGGAATGCTGGTTTTTCAGTTTTCTCCTACCTATTCCCACAGCCATATTAGTGGAAAAAAATTATGATGTATTAAAATCAAATGCATAATAGCTGTGAGGTCAACCAACCAGTTATCCCTAAAACACTAAAAGGGATAATACTACATCCAAAAAAAAAAAAAAAAAACAAACAGGAAAGCATATGTAGATGCATGGTATGAGGCAGTATTCACAGTAAAATGTTCTAGGTCCTAACTCAGGTGCAAAAACTTATCAGGGTACTAAAGTACCTTAATCTTCTGTATGGTGAGCACGACCATTGATACTCTTTGAATTTAACTTCAGTATTGTTGTCAAGAAAGGATATGAAAAATAAACATAAATTAATAGACAGAGTTTGCATTCACTTTGATAGGTTTTGTATCAGGCTATAAGAAAACAAATTTTTAACTACGAAACTAAGATTCTGTATTCAGCTACTAAACTTCAGTGATCAAAAAATCCCAGAGTGACTTGCAGCAGAAGCAACACTAGCAAATAAGTTATTACAAACCACAACGCTTAAAGATTGAATTACGGAGACCTAAGAGCTGTCTTCCCTCTAACCGAAATGGTGAGAGAAACAGAAACATGGAAGATGTAAAGGTAAAAAGTTGAAATAGGGAATATGCATATGTAAAAGACAGATAATAAATCTGTGTTTTAATGCCCTTTAGTACAAGTAGCAGTTTGCGCACACAGAAGTAAAGAGAGGAACAGATGTTGTTAATCTTTGATTTCACTGCTCAGTAGCAATTTTCACAGGTTTTGGTGTGCTAATTCTAGGCTGAGGGTACAAAAAATACTGAAGTACTGGGAAGCAAAGTTTCCGTTACACAACTTCGCCTCAGTCTACAGACAACTGCCCATAAAACGAAGTAATATGTTTTTTAAAAAATATTGTTCATTACATTCCTTTCCCCAGCCTCTTGTAATTAATCTTTTTGGTTATTAATCAAGCTAAGAAGACACAAACCTATGTTATACTTACTATTATGTTATTAATCAGGATGTTTGCATGTCTAAGCAAAGAATTTGCTTTTAATAAGAATACCAGAGTTGGACAAAAATAAGATCAGAAAACAAAGAGAAAAACAAACCTAAGAATATAAAGCCCTTTTACTGATTATTTCATCTACTGATAGAGAGAAGCTATATGGACAAGAATCATGTGAATTATACAGAAAATTTCCAGAAATATTGTCTGAGAGAAAATTTTGCTTCGTGTAGAAGTATTTAAAGTTATTTTCTAAATTTCTATTGCCCCATACAAGGGGAAAATAACACTTATATGTACTGTCAGCACGCTGTTCACTTCTGTTATCCATGGCATTTTCACACAGTCACATTTACAAGGGTAAGCCATATCCCCAGGGTGGTATCTTAATTGGGGTGAAGTGTTTATTGTTCAAAGGACTGATGAAATGTAGAAAATAATTAGCATAATCCAAACTCTGACTTTACTATTCTGTTTACAGAAATTTCCCTTTGAGAGCTGTATCAATATTATTCAAATTCATTCCTCTGTCACTGCCTAGCTTCACTGACATCAATCTAAATTTATAAAGCAAACCTCACCATTATTGCTTTTAATCAAGATATATAAGCTTTAATGAAGCTCACTATTTCAATTTTTCCTCTTTGCCACAGAAATACTATGCATTTTTTATTTGAAAATATACATGATCAGGATAAATATTATAACATTGTTAAGTAGAGAGATCGAGGTCACACAATAATTAAGGAAAGTAGAAGTAATATTTAACTTCTGAAGAGGCTTCAAATAGACAATAATTGTTTAATCTTATGGGATTGGGATTTTTTTCTAAAAATTACCTGAAAATCAGTAGCATTTTTGGTCTATGTATAGAAGATTAAGGCATTATCCAATATATTTAGGAATCATTTATGTAAAAATTAGTTTGATACAGTTATAGATGTTTTTACCAACACTACTGCTTCATCTTTTGTTTTTCCACAAGTAGGAAAAAAAAAGCATTTTTTTCAAAAGATGTGAATTACTTTTCAAGTTCTCTTTGAACATCAAAATACTAAATCTTTTTTTTTTTTCCCTAAAGCAGCATTGTTTACTGTAAATTTGGTGAAACCTAGGCAGCTATCAAGTTATTTGTTCCCAGTAGGTGCCTGACCAGTGCCATCATTATAATCCTGGCAGGATTCTAAGACAGATACCCTCCATCTGCTACTGTTTCATAGAAATGGTACCTTGATGTCCACTTGACCCATGACCCCTCAGACTCTCCAGCAATTTATTAACATTTTTTTCTCAGTCAATTAAGTTGACAAAAATTTTCCATGAACCCTCAAAGAAATTCATTCAAGTGCTACAAAGCCTGTGGTTCTCATGATTCAGGGCTGTGGTCTCTAATGAGAGAACCTGGAAGTGCTGAGGTTGACAGATTCATCTGGATACTTAGGGCTTCTGGGATCCCTTCTTACAGGCTTGGAGGTTGCCTTTGACAAGGGAAGAAATGTCGTAGGTTCACAAGCCATGCATTTGTTGGGAATACTTGAGAATTAGAGAGTTAGGGAAACCAACATAAAAACATCTGTTATCATAGATAGTATGAACAATTCATAGGTGATGGGATGTTCTGTATTCCAGCATTTAACAGCATTATAATTTTGCTTTTATTCAAAAATACTGATCATACTGATGCATAACAAGAGATTTAAGACGTGACCCCAGAGAAAATGTGCTTTGATTGTTCTGATAATGAAATGCATAAGGCTCCTGCATGCATGACACATTTTCTGGTCATCCTTTCTTTGCTATTTATGACACAGAATCTGTTGATGAACATATGTCAGAACTCTGATTTTCAGAACAATCATCATGTCACAGGTTCAACTAAGAAACTTCAAAAGCAGGCACTTTGACTTGGGACATCTCTTAGATTTCTGATTTGTGGCAAACACTGATTGTGGCATCATTTGCCAAAGATTTTGTCCTGAGTTGTCCAGTTACCTAACAAACCTTAAAATTTCCGGTTACCCTTGATCAAAGGAAGAGTGGGAATGAAAGTTAATTATTCCATTCTTGCATTTTGCTGCTCAACTCTGAAGGCTTGAGCAAGCATAATAGATGGAGTAGCGTATAAATAAAAAGTGAGGGGAATGAAAGCTAAAGGAAAAGAAAACAGGAAAAATATGAAAATATGAAAGAGAGGGGAAATAAGCTGTTTCATCTTATATTTTTTAAATATTCTGCATTCCCACAATTAACAGGCAAGTTCTGAAAATAGAATGTGCATTTTTTTTAGGATGTGTACTCTGTGTCTTAAGAGTATCTGATGTAGCCTAGTTCCAATTGTATTAATGAGAAGGGAACAAGTCACATCCTGATATAGCTCGATACCATTATACTTCTTGGCAAACACAAACAGCATTCACATTATTTCAGGTTAGCAAAAAACTTCAAGGAGAGAAAGGCTTACACACACATGCACATGCAGATTCACACACTGATTATCTGCAGTCCTACAACAGTATTGTCAGAATATTTGTTTCACAAGTATTAAATGCACATCTTCATAGAGAGTACATTACCTATTGCCAATTTTTCCAAAAAGGGAAGCCTTAAAGCTATATAAGCAACTATTTCTTGAAATCACTCTTCTTATAAAGTCACAAGGAAAGTTCAAATAATTTTCACAAACATTTCTAAGTGCTTTTTACCCACTAAAAAAAAAATAAAATTATGAAATAACATGCATGAATCAAGTTAAAATACATATAACAAACATGAGTCACGCTGAAGTAGATATTACAGTAGAGATTTTTGTGTCATCTCTTTTTATACATGTAGTTGCATGGGTGCACATGTCTGTGCACAGAGAAAGAAAAAGGAAAAAAATATACTGCATCAGAAGCTTGTTCTGAGGAGAGATGTGGGAAATCATCACTTACACGGCAACTGGCATGTACAAACTGCACCTGGATCTACAGTCCCCAGGTCGAACATAAACAGAAGCTAGTCTACTTTTCTGAGACTGATTAGTCTTTTTTTTTTTTTAATACCAAAGAAGAGCACTGTCATATCAAAGGTTTACATGACAAAGCAACAAAACTTATAGTTTTATATTCAAACATACAGAGGACTTTTATTTAAAAGAATTCCCTTTTTTGCTACTTATATCAAGGTCCTTTTACTTTACCTCCAAAAGTCTTGTTGATTGACAAATACATCATTATTACAGGAAGAAGCTGAAGTATTAAATTTTGTTTAATGTGTCTGGCTGGTATTTGTCATAAATTGAGACCACAACGGATCATAATCCAATTAAAATTTTATTAATTATAGCAAGTAGAATATGAGCAAAAACAGCGCTGGACGACAGGGGAGTCTGCGCTCCGCCAACTGCTGTAAAGAGCAGTTCAAACAGCTCCCTTTTATACATCTTTACTTCCGTGTTCATGAAGTAGTGGGGGTACTCTGCGCATGCTTCACATAGTTGTCCTTTTACTCATATGTCCTTTTATGGAGCTGTTATCTTACTTTCTTCCATTTCCTAGAGCATCTTGCAGTTATCTTCAGCTTGCACAATCGGTATCCGGTTTAGTTGTGTAAGCGATTGCGGTTATCTTATCTTGCGTAAGCTGTGTCTGGTGGCTGTTTGCATAAGCGATTTCATATCTTTTGTTGCCTAATCTTTACATTGGGCCTAACATAAATCTTAATAAACAATACCCTAGTCTATAGTTTATCACATATTGGACTTTATAAACAGAAGTATGTGCTCCTGAAAAGAAATCCTGTCCTCACTCAAATCAACTGCAAAATGTTCCATGACTACCTTGTCATCCAGACTTCATAACAAGACCTTTTTCCAAAAACACTGTGACTGACAAATAAACCCTTGCAGCAGAAGAAGGCTGAGGAGATGGGCAAGGGGATGGGATGTGACCATGAATCTCAGGAAACAGTTCAGAGTGTGACTGACCACAGCTATGCATAGAAGCTGATTTACCTCACCACCAAGGTGTCCAGAGGGTGGCCTCTGCTTTAGGTGAACAGCTATCAACAGTTAAGTGGAACAACTGATGGTGTAAATGTTTCTCCCTGCGTTCATTAAAAAAGTGTGAATGTCCCCTGAGTTAGCCAGACCAGCATGGAGAGGAGTGAAAACTTGGCTCAGACCAGCGGAGTATAAACAACTAACAAAAAAACTAACAACAGAATTTTGAACAGAGCAACGGGCTTGAACTGGCTTCAATCCATATGTACGCCTTTGTGCTGAGTGGGGATGCTCAGCAACATAATGGTACTAGAGACTGGCAATGAGAATCACATTGCTATTGTGATTGAACTGTGTATATTGCTATATTTTAAGTGTAACTTACATTTGTATTATAAAATGTATTTTGTATTGTTCTGCTAAATCAGAAATCCCATGCAACATCAACTGGCTTCATATAAGGAAATTTTATATCCATCCACATGAGGAAGAGGTAAAAGAACCTGGTCAAATAATATTGGACTCTGACAAATATATGTAAAAAAAATGTAACACTCAAAGGAGTAACATTTACAAAACATGCATCCCTCATTTTCCCTTGCAAAACAATTAGCTTGTGGTTTTCTTAGGAAAGTGCCAAGCACAAGACAAACTCGTTCCTTAAAGAACAAACATTAATTCCAAGGAGAGGAAGCATTTCTAACTGAATGACAGAAATATGCGTCAGTTACTGGATAATGCTTAAACAATGCACAGCAACAGTTTGTTCATGTTATCTCCGCAGAGCTAAACTACCCCTACAGGGGAGGATATGAAACAATTCTATCACTTCAATTCCGTCAATTCTATCTATATTGGAAAGCCTGTGGTGAACAATCTGATGCTTGTTAGTAGCCTGAAAAACAAGCAAACAAAACCTACTGTAATGTTAAAGGGCCAATATGGAAATGCTGCTGCTTCCCCCACCCCCGCCCCCCTTTATTCTCTACCATAATTACTGCCTGTTTATACACAGAGAGAAAAAAAGAAAACTTGTTTGAAGCCTTTCAAAAGAAGAGCTCCAATCTATTTCCACTGAGATCAGATTACAGTGTTTCATTTGACATTAATAAGAACAGCACCAGTTTCTCAGAAAAAAAAGGATCTTTGGGTGTCTTAGAATATTAGTGTATCATAATAGACTTACTGCTTTCTACTCCCAAACATTTGCTCAAATTTGCTTCTGTTTGGTATTATAAAGTAAACATGAAATAAACAAACTGCAAACAAATCATAGTCATGAGTAAATTGTAGGAATAATGCTGACTGACTTCAAATAGACAGGATTTTATTTTTACCTCTCTTGTCTCCTCTTTACCTCCTTGGGACAAATGTCAAGTTTCAGAAAAATATTGCTAGCAGTCTTTTTTTTTTAACAACTTCAAAAAGAATAAATTTCAGAAAAATGTTGATTCTCACACAGAACACTAAAAGAGAACTTTGCAAAATGGGTAGTGTCCTATAATTCAAAAAACTTAGGCAACATAGCATAAAGGAAAGACTGAATCTTGTAACATCGTTTTTCTAATCCAAACTTGTTATTGTTTTTTTATTTTTAAAGAAAGCCAGCAGTCTGTCACTAACCAGAGTTCTAACCATATGTCTATTTCATCTGATCTTTTTTTATAATCACTGCTCCTTAACCTCCATAATTTCCAAAATTCCTGTAGGTATCAACTATGGTACACTTACTTTCTAACAATTTGAGTCCTACATTATGTGAAATACTACTGCTACTTCTTATTTTATCTATTGAGAAATACTGCAGATATGATGCTGGTATAACTGATAGCAAATGCTGGCATTTTAATATCAGCTAAATAAACAGGTGAGATTAAGACCAGAATGGATAAGTTGTTACTTCTGCTTCATAGATGTAAACGGTATTCCTATGATTTATGAGTACATTTAATGTCTTTCCTCTTTACTGTGCTCTGTAATAAAATAAGTTAAAATTATAGAAAAAAAGAAAATAAAATCAAAATTCACACAACATAATGCCTTCAAAAAATCTCAAGATAGAATATTCTCATATCCTTTTAAGAAGAATACAAAGTAAGAATAAACTTAATGTTTATTGTAGATTAGAATAATGGTAGCTTGACAACTTGTTCATGAAAGACATTTTCCTTGATTTTTTTTTTTTTCTAGAAATAAGACTTAATGAATTTATTCCATTAACTGCTCAGTACCTGGTTGGAAAACTTGGCTGTTTTCGATCTTTTAAATATAAAACAGCCTTAGAAAACCTCTCATGAAAACTGCTTTAAAATGAAGAAGTTATATGCAGTGTCATACTTGCCTGTAGCAAACTCAGTTTCTGTCCTAATGCTTGTGTAAATGCACACTGAATGCATGACTGTGAATGAACAGAGTAAGAATTATTTTTTCTTCCTTCTTCCAGTATTATTTTTTTTCGTGCCTGAGCTTCTGACATGATAATAAAAGTTAAGGAAATTAATAGCATACCTTAATCCTCTTTCCAAGAAAGCTTTACTTGCATAGTGTGTATCTCAACTCAAAGGCAAATAAAACCTAAATCCATTGTCACCAGATAGGGGACAACTTAGCGATGAATTACTTAGCAATGACATAACATGTGGTCTCCAAAAATGATAATTTGATTAGCTCTTCTACTGTCATCTTAAAATCTGCGACCATTTTTTCTCTGACTGTATGTAGCAACAAGAATATGACAAGAAAAACAAGTAAACAAAACCCACATGGGTGTAATCTTCTAGATATTTAGCATGGGACCAATGTAGGGAAAGGAAGCACTGTGGGTAAGAAAGGATTTTTTAACATGGACAAAAATCTGCCTCAGTTCTAATCAGTCTTTCACAGAGAAGTACTACAAGCTTTATCTGAAGCCTGTGTCTCAGACTCACAGACAGGATAAGGCAGGAAGGCACCTCTGGAGATTGCCTAGTCCAGCCCCTTCAGCAGGTTGCTCAGGGTTGTGTCCAGTTGGGTTTCAAGTATCTCAAGGGAATGACACTCCACAGCCTCTCTGGGAAACCTGTGCCAGTGTTTTCCTTCACACTATAAAAGCATCCTTTTTCTTCTCAAGGAATCTGATGAGTTTTGTTTTGTGCCCACTGGTGCTTGTCCCATCGATGGGCACCACCAAAAAGAGTCTGGTTCCTTCAGTATTCCCTTCCATCAAGTATTCACGCATACCAATAAGATCCCCATGAGCTGCTTCTTCTCCAGGTTGTCCTAACTTCCTCAGCTTATTTTTCTCTGTCACATATTCCACTCCCTTAATCATGTTTGCGGCCCCTTCACTGGGCCTGATCCTTCATGTGTGGTGTCACCATGGCTGAGTAAAAGGATCACCTCCCTTGAACTACTGGCAACACCAAGGCTCATGCAGCCCAAGAGGCTGTTGGCCTTGCTACAAGGGCCCATTGCAACCTCATGTCCAACATGCTGTCCCCTAGGAACCCATGGTCTTTCTCCACATAGCTGCTTTCTTTTCTGATCTTTACAGGTGGCTTGAGTTATTCCTCCCCATGGTCAGGATTTGGCACTCCCTTTTGTTGAACTCCATATGGGACATTATTAGCACACTAAAGAAAAAAGATGGCTTTCCTGTAGCAAGAAGGTAAATTCAGCTTGAATATTTTATAAAACTAATAGAAATGATCTTGCATTTTGCTTGTGTGCTTGATGGTTGATTGGTTTTGTTCCTTCACACATGAGTAGCAAAATTAAAACATCTGCCTAGTTCTGTTTTGATACTGTCACCACCATCATTATATCTGAATGCTAGCTACTTTCTATGTTGAAGCAGATCATGGTTTAATGTTGTACCCTTATGAAATCCTCTAGGTTTCATTTACTACAAAAGGATTAAAATAAGTGAACCAATTAGTATATTATCTCTCATTAAATAAAAACAATTTATTAAATAAAACCATTAAAACAAACAAAGAATGTAAACAGTTTTTGTTTCTTGGCTGTTTTCTCAGCTTTGAGATGTCCACCCTGAATACTTTGTTCTCTGTATCACAAGCCTTACTAGAACTGGAAAAACTCTTTAACCTTAGGAGACATGGTGGAGATACATAGATTTCATTCGGTGTCCAGATGTCTGGGGAAAGGGAATCAGATAGATTTTGTTTCATTAAAAAAAAAAAGATTTTAGATATGAAAAATAGAGAATTAATTAAGAGAATACATTTGCTGGAATATTTTACTCTGCAAAAAGTGGAGGTAAGACTCAACAAAGAAAAAAAGAGGAAGTCCTCAAGGTAGGAAAAATGTTTTAATAATAAATCTGTAAGCTTTTATTTATTTACTGCCAATATGCTAGGATGAAAATACTAAGTTTTAACTCAGATTAGGAATTATAAGGGTACTTTAAGGAGGCATTCCTTTATGAAGCAAATATTCTCTCCCATACCCATAATACAGGGTGTTTTTTGTTCTTTGCTACCTTTATACTTGAGATACATTTGTATCTTGGTCTAGATATATTTAAAATATTTACTGAAACCTGGCTAAAGCACAACCATGTTAAAAATACGAGGACATACTAAGAGGTGTGATTAGGAAAGGAAAACATGTGAAGAACCAAAGCACAGAAGCTATGAAAGAACAAGATTCAAGAAAAGAACTCTGTTCAATTGTATAGAAGTCACAGGAACGATGAGGCTGAAGTAATGGTTCTATTACCTGGTGAGGAAGAGGTCATAGGAGTAAAGTGCCAGGAACAAAAGGTAGATTGGAGAGGAAGTGGATGGGGATGAAAGGAGAGGAGCACCAGCCATCCATTAAAAACAGTATTCCATAAGTTAAAGAGATTAAAGCAACAAAAGGAATGGTGCTGTCTTTGGAGAAACAAGGCAGGTCAAGTGTGTTTCCTTTTCAGCCAGGGAAACTAGGACATGTTTACCTTGCAAAGAAGAGCACCAAGAGAAATTGAAATATTGAGGAGGAAAGGATGGAGAGGGGGAAAAATAGGCACAAGACAGACCAGCACAAAGGTCAAAAGGAGCCAGCAACCATATCCAACAAAAACGGAGAGTGGTCTGGAATTCACAAAACAAGTCAAGATGTCACCAATCATCTCATATTAAAAGTCACCAAAAAAGTCAAGGTACAGATTCAAACAGTTTCAGTTTTATCTAGTCTTCACATTTGCTTTGTAGTTTTAAACCTTGAAAGGCAGTTAGTGAGGAACAGCGAAGTCAGGTGAAACACAGAATTTAGAAGTTGTGAGCCACCTGCTGACAAGGCTGACAACTCAATAACAAAAAGACCAAAAATTGTTATCAAATGAGGCTAGTGGAAATGAGGGAGATAGGGACCGTGTAGCTAATGCAGGTCTAGCTGAAGTTAAGAGTGAAATTACCATTATTAAAAAAATTAAAAAAAAAATAAAAAAAAGAGCAGTATACCAGAACTTCAGAATCAGGCCTGAAATGTGTATTATGCAAAAAATGTTTAAAATGCAATAAAGGTCAATTTGCTTAATATTCACAGTATGGCCCACTGATTTTAACTTCCTGCATGTTTTACAATGTAGGTTATCTAGGAAAAAAAAAAACTTTATCTGTATTCTAAAGATATAGAAATATATGTAAATACAGGTATGTTTCTTCCTGGAATTAGAAATTACTGACAATGGAAACATCAAAAAGGATTTTTACCTGAATGGCACCCAGTATGCGGTCTCGTTTATTTAAAATATAAAATGTATCATGCCTGCCTCTGTGTTTTCACATTCTAAAAGCTGCAAGAAAAAAAAGTCTCTTGGAGTGAAATCCTATTTCAAGGATTTTTCAAGTTTCACATGAATGTCAATAGAACCAGGATTTACAAATAAGATATTAGAACTTCCCTCTGTTACACATACATTTGTTTAGTTATACGTGTGTAAAGGAGAAACTATTTCTATCTCCTCTCTGAATACAAACTATAATAAAGATACATTTATTAGATATAAATCAACTAAAAGAACATTTACACTATTGCCAAAGTAACTCAGGCCTGAATAGTCAAACCCTCTGCATATGCAAACTATATTGACATGGTAATAAGCTTTTTTTTTTTTTCAATCAAATCCCTGCTGCATTCAACCTTACAAAGGGTGGTGCTTATTTCATGACAAATCTCAACACTTTTCTTTCCTCCTCATTGTTTGACCCTTCAAACCATTTTCTGTAAACAAACTGTAACATTTCAACAGTTTTTTGGACTCTCCATAGCTATCTGCATCACTATGAGACAAGAGTGCATTACTGTCCCATTCTACAGAAGACAAATAGAAACACAGAAAGAAAATCTAAAGTATCTTCTAATTTCAGGTGTCTAACTTTACAACAAGCACTTGATATTTTCAGTGATATGATCCCACTGGTTACTAATCAGACTTCAAGATCTGAAGTTCAAAACTTGAAAATAAGGTATCAGTCATTAATACATGGAAAAAGGTAGTTCTAAGAAACTACTGACGCAGCCATTCGCCAGCAGAGATAAAATTTACTTCTCCTGGGCAATATCTGATTTCTTTAACTACATCTTTGTTTCTTTTTTTCTCTTGTACTATCTTTTCAGTAGTGATCATGAACAGAAACCAGTATACCAGTAACTATCTCCACCTTTTATTTTACATGAAGTTTGGCCTTTTATTTTAGGAATTGCTTACTGACATGCTCCTACCTCAATAATCATTAAAATAATGACGAAAAAATTGCCTCTTCCAAGTATCTTTATTTCTTGCTCCTGCATGCAGGCTCAGCCCAAATTAAACCATACTGACCACTGAGATCTGTAATGATTTAGTCCTTTTCTGAAAGATTCATCATAAATAAACAAATTTAGGGGGCATATAGGGATGCTGGGGATGGACTCTTCATTAGGGACTGTAGTGGTAGGACAAGGAGTAATGGGTTAAAACTTAAAAAGGGGAAGTTTAGATTGGATATAAGGAGGAAATTCTTTACTGTAAGTAAGGGTGGTGAGGCACTGGAATAGATTGCCCAGGGAGGTTGTGAATGCTCCATCCCTGGCAGTGTTCAAGGCCAGGTTGGACAAGGCCTTGGGTAATATGGTTTAGAGCGAGGTGTCCCTGCCCATGGCAGGGCGGTTGGAACTTTACGATCTTAAGGTCCTTTCCAACCCTAACTATTCTATGATTCTAAATGTGGCAGAACTGAAGATGTGAATTCTAAAATCTTCCAGTATTTCCATAATATTAATTTTAGAAGCATGAAATCTATTGGACATTTTATATATTTAATTTCTATGATTTTAATAACAGTAAATTTGACAAAAATACATCAAAATTATGTCTAAAATTATGAATTATTCACAGATTTCTGAAACAGAGTGACATTAGCAATTTACATTAGCAAATTACAAACTACACAGTGACACACCGTGCTTGAAAAACATGTCTGTCTTCCAACACCAGAGTAACTGCAAACATGGACTTGGAATTGTCATCAAATAAATATGGCTTCTTCTACTCCATTCTTCCCTGTCTTTCACTCAAATCTCAGCAACTTGCTTCAGACATTTTTCCTTACATGCTTCATCCAAACACCTAGATATCTAAATATCATACTCTGTTTCCTAGCTTATTCCTTTTTCTCATATAGTCATTCCCCTATTTTTGTACCTTTATCCTTGTTCACTTTCACAGATGTCCCATTCCTTCATCTGCTTTCCCAAAGCCGGATCCAATAGTTGCTCTCCTGCTCTAGGCACTACCCGTACCTATCTGTCAACACCAGTCTTGGTCCCATTGTCTGATTGGGTTTCCCAATCAGACCCACTCTCCTGTATACCTTCTTCCTTTCTCTTCCTCTGCTTGCTCAAGTTTCTCTCTCAGCCTTTCAGTGGGATTTCAAGGAGGTTTCCCCTGCTCCAATGGAGACCAACACTTCCCATGAAAAAGGCCAAGATTGTTTCCTGAGTTTTTCAGTCCCTTTAAGTGTTGTCCATTTCCTCACACCACCCCAGGGTGCCTCAGAGTGGGCAGTTTCCCATGGCCTCTCCTCCAGGACTCATAGATTTCCTCTCTGAGTCACATTTCAGTGAGAAATATGAGTGGCTGTAGAAGAGAGGGAAGGAGATGGGATCCTCCTACAGCCTTTTCCCTGCTCTGTAAAGAAAGGAGTTCATGTAGCTCCACAGTAACCCTCACAGAGATGGGGTAGGTTGCTGAAAACAGGAAGACCATGCAGCAAAAATATAGAATTGGTGAGATCAAGCCTAGGCAAGTACCACAAACGAGCTAGAAGAGTGCAATCAATATTTCATTACTAATAGTATTATGCATATGAAAGAGAGGATACAGATGGATTGTCTGTATAATGCTGCCCATTACTTAGGGTAGGAGGCTTTTACTGTCAGCACAGAAGAATTTGTCTCCTCCTTTTACTTGCTTTTGGTTCAGGTGCCTGAATCTAGACTCAGCATGACACAGGGAAAGCCCACCTCCACACCAGCAGGACATGCTCCAAGTCATCCAAGGCTTCCACTGTGCCAGTGCTGGCTGTGCCCTGTGCAACACTCATGCCTTTGTCAGCTGGGCTATGAAGTCCTGGGGAGGGCCAAGGGTGCTGCCCCATACAGAATCATTGGCAAAGTTCAAGTTTCTCCTCTGTAAAATGTACTAGACCTTTCCAACAAAGAGCTGACAAAACTATGACTTTAGGTGTGTAACGCTGTTATCTTTTTCCCATCTTTTTGTCTTGAAATCTACTCACCGGTTTGGAAGAAAATGAGTCAAAACTGCCTTGAGGCAGATTAGCAGTTGAGCACTAATCCCTGTGCTATAAAGTCTGGAAAATAAGTAAGAAGGTGAACTTTCTCAGTTTTACTGCAGAGCCAATTTAACTTTCCTTAGGTATTTACTTGGTACGGAATACTTTTACACCTATAAAACCTACACATCCACTTTAACAGTAGTGCCTGTATTCTGGATCAATAACTGATAATCTGAAGTCTCTCAAGAGGTTTGCTTCAGATCAGCATTACATAGACATTAATGTTAAGCTTTGTTTCTTTGTTTTCACTTGAATCATTCAGCTTCAGGATTAAGGGTGCACTGACCTGAAATGAAGGTTTTCATCTTTATAGGGGTGTTTGGGTTACACAGAAGAATAAGAGAAATGCTATGAATTTTACTTCCTTTCCTAAAATCATGAAGAATAAAGCACATTCTTCTCAAGTCTAGCAGACTGCTGTTGGTCCTCACAGCCGTAATAGTTTTTCTTCTTCTGACATCTCACATGGACAATCTTTCAGATTAAGTACTTTCAGATTAGAAGGGTATTTATGACTAAGGCAAAAAAAAAAAAAAAAGAATTAAAGGAGTCTTGTGAATGTTAAAAAAAATTATCTCCAGGTTAATTTAGAGCTGGTTGATAGTTATCTGTAAGGAAGCAGAAAAGACTAAGTTATAGCTTCACTGCAATCTGCCTTAGTGAATGGGAGCATGCAGCTAAGGTGTATAGGGAAGACATCTAAGAAGGAAGCATGAAGCAGACTGAGATCTCTGCTATGCTTCCTTCAGCTCCCTGTGCTTCCACAACAGCACCACTACTTTTGCTGATAAATGCGAGATATATATTACTTAAAGTAACTGCCCAGCTGCTCTTCAGTGTGCTGAATAATGAACCAGAGCCTTCTAAAACCACTTCAATTCTGAACAAGGTAATTTACCTATGTTTAAATAGGCTTAAAATTATGTATGTTCACTTCACAGCTTGAGAATTTAAAATAATTCCTCTCATTTCTCTGAATCTTGGTCTTAGCAAGACCAAGCAAAAAAGTTTGTTTACATTTATTCTCCTCATGAAAGAGTAAAGGCTAAAAAAGTTAATCAATAATTAAAAGTTTTCAAATATGTTAGCATTCCAACAATAGTAAAGGGACCAGTGATGTACCTCCTGAGTATCTCTTTCTAAGCACCACTCTGAAGAATTATGGAGCATTGTGACTCTCAATCAATTGCTAGTCTTACTCCACACCTTTTTTTTGCATGTCAGTTACAAAATTAATCTTGAACCCAGTAAGTGATCCTAGCATATAAAGAAAAACATTTATATAAAAAAACAAGTTTGGTAAAATAGAAGCTTGAAATTCCTTGCTTAATTCTCAACTTCACAATCCTGCTTCAAACCTGAAATAGCATGTCAGAACAATTTAGTAAGGTTTAAATAAATGCAAAATAAATGGGTAAATAATAATAAAATAAATAATTTATAGCTTTATAATTTATAGTTCAAGGACATATATAATTTGTATATATTTTGTTATGATAATAACTATAGAGGGTTCTATGAGTTTTCACCAACTCTACAGAAAGAAGAGGATGTGAAAAACAAAGATTAGGAGCTGTGGAAAAAAAACAGAAGGAAAGGAACACTTTATTGGTGATGCTGCCCTTTTATTTCATAGAGGAAAATGCATGCTAGTCGAAAAGACTAGTCCACAGTTCGATCACAGCCCTCCACAATTTTCAGTACCTGCCTTTAAATTACTAATGTCTAAATATGTCAGGGAAAAGTCTTTTAAGTATAATCTGAATGAAGAAGGGAGGTTGTGCTTGATAAGTTTGTTAATTATACAGGTAAAATGGATCATTCCCTTCTGCATTTTCTTTTTGAGTATGGACCATAGAAGAGCTCTAATGCTGGCTCCAATGCAAGTAGCTGAAATGTCTAAAAACTATACACTGAGATCTTCATGGTCCACTGGAATATAAAATCTTGAAAGTATTTGAAAACAATATTGGAGTCAAAGATAGGAATATTTTATTTATTTTGGAAGAAGCATAGCAAGTTAGCAATAAATATGGCATAATAATTATGCCAACTGACCTTTCGTTTAACATAAATGTTAACATTAAATACGTATTTGTATATTCTTTGTTGACATTTTGATGCATTTATTAAATATCAATATTTGAATCTGTGAGGGGTTTTAATATAGCAGGATGTACACATTACATCAAGTACAGATGCATTCTGGAATGCTTACATTGCAGCTCATTTAGCCATGTAAAACACTTCCTTTCACATACTGCTCCTTTACAATTTGCCCAGTAGACAGACATCAGGAGCAGGAAAAAAGAGGAACTCATTTCACAATTAAACACTAGGTAGCAAAACATTTCTAGGGATTTCCCCTAAGATTTGTATTCGTTGTAAATCTTGCCTTTGATCTTACTCTCAAGAATAGTTCCATAATTACAGGAATTTGTCTACTCAGAGTACCACAATTTCATTATTTCAACTATTTGAGCCTTCTGAATTTAGTCCTTACAAATTATTTTCTATGCAGTATCTGTCTTCTGAAATGCTTACCACTATAGTATTTGGGCACTTTTATTAAAACAGTTTCTTTATTCAAAATGATGCACAACTACCAAAAGAGATTTTTCAAAATGTAAATTTGTTCAGAAACTCAGCTCCTGGGAAGCAAAATACAACATTTTCTATTTACGTACTTATATTTTTTTTTAACTGTGCTTGGCTTATTCTGGTTCAATTCCCAGACATATATCAAAAGTTCTTTTAAGATGTATATTGTAAAAATACATTGCTCTATGTCCGAGAAGAGACATAGTCTAAAATAATAAATTTTGGGGATACTTTTAATAGCTACTTTCAGTTGTGCCACTGATCTACTCTTTGTCCTTGAGCAAGTAAAACCTGTCTGCCTTGGAATTCCCTATACATAAACTGGATTACAAACAACCATGTGAATGTAGTTATGATTTTTCTTCAGAATTTTCTGCTATTTTGATTATGAGAGGTACATTCCTAATATATAAAGTTCTAATTGTAATTTAGTAAAGTTGTATCTTTCTAGACATTTTAAAAAATGTGGTAGGGGTTTTTTTTGTGGTTTTTTTTTTCTGCTGCTTCTCTTCAACTCAGGCAGAGATGAGACAAACTTATACAATATGGTATGTGATTGCAGCAACAAAGGGAGATTCTCTACAAAGTTGTGTTTACTTCTACTCTCATTTTTCAAAGATAGATCAATGTAGAAACAAATTATCTGTCATTCATATGTGTTCTAGGAACATGTGCCTGGCCCCTCCAGAAAGAATCTGCAGTCAGCTACATTGCAATGACAGTCAAAAATTCAGTAGAAAAAAACCAGATCTAGGGCAGAATCAGTGAGAGTGGGAGACCCCTTGCTAGCCTTCCTGAATTAGGCTTTGCTCTCAAACTCTTATCCATGAAAAAATGTGATCTGACTGAATGAAAAAAACATCAGCATGATTTTAGATTCATATTCTGTTTTCAGACTTGGTTTTCAAATAGCTGTGGCTACTATATGTTCTACTGATGACGTTCAAAGGGTTGTTTTCATTATATTTATGCATTTCATTATTATTTACTAACACCAAGACACATGCATGCTATAAAAAAATCATTCATAAAATATGGCTTAGCAGTATAGGAGCAGATATTGTCAAAACCAAGTTCTACCAATGCACTTGACAGATAAGGTCTTTAACATTGCTTTTTGTTTCACTAGAGGAGTGGAGATCTATACAAAACTAACAGATAAAGTACAGGCAAATTCCTTGAGGAAAGAGGAATGTACGTGTTTCACAGTTCCTCAGGAAATTAGATTCTTAAAATATTTTCTAATCTGTACTTTGTTTCAAAATGTTCAGTGGTTCAAGTATCGGGGATGTAAAGTGAATCACAGATTACAAAGCAACTCAGATGTTATCCGTTTCTAAGTTTCCATCAGTTTAATGTGTTTCTTAGTTTAATATGTATGTAGTAGTGAAGTGCTTTTATAAGTAACTCTAATCCTTTATTTCTTATTTAAAGCTTTTTTGTTGCTGTTTGGGCAATGGTGTTGTTTGTTTTGGGTGTTTGTTTTGTTTTGATTGGCTGGCTTTGTTGGGGGTTTTGTATGTGTGTGTGTTGTTTGGGTTGTTGTTCATTTTAATGTCATTTAGCAACTACTGCATATATAATGGACACTGAACATACTTACAAAGGAAGAGAACAAACAAGGGTTTGTTAGAGGCTTTGAAACTGAAACAAAAGCATGAAAGGTACATTTGTTTACTAAAAGCATTTTTAAATACTTCTTTTTTTGCATAATGATGAACAAATACACTAACAACTTAAGAAAAGCATAACATATTCTAATACATTTTCCCCCATTAGTTCCCTCTCTTTCACTTAATTTCAATCTCACTGGATCAAGGTGGATTTCCTTTTATTATTTTTGTCCCTACGTAATATATGGGAGTATCCATGCATGCTTATATTTGTTTCTTCAGGATGGTTCTGATGTGCCTACGGGCTGTACATTTCCTTTCTGTTTGATGTCATGCTTAACTTGTTAATTTGCTTTCCTTCAGGGGAATTCTGCTTTTTTTTTCTAGTTTACCCTAAAGGAATTGAAATGTAAATTACATCAAAGATATGAAGTCTGGAAAAATAAAATCTGCCTTAAAAATAATAATACATGCATGTGCCATGAATAATCTTGCACATGGAGGGGTAGAAATTATGGAAAGAACGATTTTCCCATCTACCCACTCCTGCAAAAGAAGTTCACTTTAAAGAGATCCTAGAAAGACCAGTCCTGAAAGGGCAGAAAAAGAAAGATATTCGTAAAATACATGTGTTTCTGCCAATAACTATCTGAATAACTTGACACTGAAATATTCCTGCAAAATTTAACAGCTACTTCATGGTACATAAAAATTAAACAAAAGATTCTAAAGCAGATTATTTATAAGAAGTAGCATGTGGAATACTCTGCAATGCATACAAGTTAGACAATTTTTCAGTGTTCAGCACCCTTACTGAAGAACACAGAGCATTATACCTCAATCTGGAAAAAAATCTTAGACAGTTTTGCATTTGGAAAAGCATACTAGGGCTATATGGAATTAAACTGCTTTGCAAGGATTTGCAAACTTCAAGAAATTCTATGTATCGTTGGTAAAGATAATGACAACAGTGGTTCTGGATTAAAGACCTCTCTATAGAAAACATACAGGACTTCACCAAAGGTGAGAATAAGGCAAACCACTATCCCACTATAGACTAGGTTACAGGCGCCAGGCAGTGTAAGTCTATATATCACAAGCGTATAGTGATATTAATATCAAGAAAGAAAAACATAATGAAAAGTAACTCTGTTAAACATGTACAGAGGTTTCAGTTAGGGAAAGTACATTGAGAATTTGCAAATTGCAAACATACATAATAAGAACATATTCCTGAGAGAAAATTATGCATAATTCTTTGTTTCATTAAAAAAGAAAAAAAGTTTCTCTTATAAGATTGTTTTCAGTCAAACAGCATTAACACTTTCTCTTACACTAATTGTTATGTTTAAGTGACTATGAGCTACTTAGCACTATTACTAGAATAGGAGACTAGCAAGCCTCCTTTAAGGCTAGAGACAACTGCTTATTTGGAATTACGGATGCACAGCTGAATTCCGGAGCAATATGGCAAGAATAAGCTATCTCATGAAAGAGTGACAAAAGAGCAGAAGAGCAAATTTCTGAGCTAGGCTTTGGACCCTTCCAACACAAAGGGAAAAGTAAGATCTCTCTACTTTGGCTGCTATTGCCTGTAATATCAGTTAGGATGGAACTCTAAAGAAAATAATTATGGATAGCATCAAAGAATGCCTGGGACACTGCATCCTCAACCCTTTTGTCAATTTAACAGAGAGAGAGAGAGCAAAACATACTACAGATTTTACTTAATGAAAGCATGCTATTGATTCTTAAAATGCTACAGAGTAGCATGTTAACAAATTAGGATATTCACTTCAATGGAGAGAAATACAGGAGATAATGGTTCATATATTCGACTCAGAAGAAGTTTTGCTTTTTAAGAAAAACAGTTTGGTTTGCCTAAGCAGAATTCAACCCACATTAAGCAAAGGAATCCATGCTCCTGGCACAAAGCAGTTGAGGTTTTACAGCCCTATTCCTTCTCAGTGAGCTTTCCCAAATAACATAAGGAAGCTTTGAAAAATAGCGTCCTTTCTTTCTTCTGGTCATAATCTTTAATTCTAAAGCTGTCTCCCAGTCAACAGATGATCTGAAGACAATGAACATATGGTTCTCAAGGACTAATGGAGTTTAGAGTCTCCAAATTATCTAACCTTCCTATTTTTTAAATACTGTTAAATGTAAGGTGAGGATGAAGCCTTCAATGAAAGTCAGATATCTGCACTTTATGATTCAGAAACATCCACCAATCCAGTTTTGAATGTGTTTGATTACTTAAAATGCATTCTATACCAGTATTTAATTTCCCACCTCAGAAACTGCTCCTTACAGAGTAGCTACACGACAGGGTTTCTAATCTACTTACTAATCTAATCTACTAACAAATCTAATCTACTAACAAACACTGCAGGACTCAAAATTAATACTTTGCAATAAACAAATATGCTTAAGAACTGGTATGGCAAGGGGAAAAGGTAGAAGAGGTCTGAGATTACAGTTTGAAGTGTGTAAAGATTTATTACCTGCCAGAAAAATGTTACAAAATTCAAATGCATTGCAGGACTTAATTAAATTGACAGCAAAATACCTAAATTGTACAGTCTTCACCAAAAACCGTGTGAGATTTTGTATTAGGACTGACATGTAAACCTATAACTTATGCGGTCTTAAACTAGTTTCTGATAAACTCTGGTAAATAGCAAATTTAACCCCTACTATGGTGGAGACACCTGGGCTATACATGAACTTGTGGGGCTGTGACTCAGAAGCATGATGAAGAAAACTGTGACTAAATATTCACATAATATGAATACTAAAAAGACAAATCTCCTTCTTCAGTCAACTTGGGTACACTGCCTCTTTGAGAAACTGTTTTGGCTAGACAGTGAAATTATTTCATTAGGATTGTCTGCCTGTGATTTATAGTTCTGACTAATCTCTGTTGAAACTTCCAGAACAAGGAAATGTGTAGAAGGAAACAGTGTATTTTGTTTGGACAGTCCTGGCTTAGGCTGACTTGAAGATTATTTTGCTGAAATGACAAGAATCCAGCTAGCATATCTGGAATAATTCCAGTTTCAAAGCAAGGGTGTTTACCAGCAGCCACCAGTTGCTAGAGATGGAAATAATAGCCTCTTTACCACCATGTCAAGAGATATACGCTTCTGCTGATAAGTGGCTGGGACTTCATAATATCTGCAACCAAAACACCTGTTAGACTTAGTATAAGTAAGTATTTTAAACACGTAGTCATCATTTAACTTTTAGGATTTTTTCAGAGTTATTTTGTAAAGAAGTGATATCCCGTGCCCAGCCTTGTAGCTGGTCTGCAGCACTCATATGGTAGCTTTAACTGAGCACCTAAAAAATCAACAAATCACAAACATTTCTGAAGTATGAGAAAAACTGAACTACAGAGAACATGGATGATAAGTCTGGATGTCCTGGAAAATTTCAGCCTTCATCAAATATCACACAAATGTACACACATTGCTATACTGCAAATCTCAACACTAACATATGATATTGCCAAATATCCTTGCACTCTCTGACTTATCAGGCAGCAATGCCTAATGTCCTACATTAAAGTGCATTCTCACAACTTTCCTTTCATCTGTTTTTTCTTATTGGAAACCAAACAACTCACATTAAAACCTCCTGGCCCTCTTCTGCCTTTGAAAAATTCAGCACCATGCCTCACATCCCATTCGTCTTCTTCCATGACAGATTAGAAGTTCAGGCCCAGAAAAGAATATGAAAGGAAAAAAACCCCATCCACTTAAATAAAATGTGAGATGAAAGGAGAACATTTTGCACCCAGTCACTGTGTTATCCCTGCTGTCTACACACATATCATAGAATGATTAGGGTTGGAAGGGACCTTAAAGTTTATCCAGTTTCAACCTCCCTGATATAGGCAGGGACAACTTCCACTAGACCAGGTTGTTCAAAGTCCCATCCAGCCTGGCACTGAACATTTCCAGTGACAGGGCAGCCACAGCTTCTTCAAGAAATCTGTGTCTCAGCACCCTTACAGTAAAGAGCTTCTTCCTAATATCTAATCTAAATCTACCCCCTTTCATCTTAAAGCTGTTCCCCCTTGTCCTATCACTACATGCCTTTGTAAAAAATATCTCTCCAACTTTCTTGTGGGCCTTCTTTAGGCACTGGAAGGCTGTCAAAGTTATTGACAGTTCTGATATGTAATTATGAATGTAGGCCTTTCTTTTTCTCCTGGTAAAACTTAGCATTATTTCCCATTTTAGTTTTTGAAAATGTTCATAAAGAGTATATAAAATCAGAGTTCCCACTTTAACTGAAAATATTTATCTGAATATAATTAAATTTGTAACAAATGATGGCATTTGTCTTTTCCCTTTTTTTCAGTTTTGGAGGCTGAAAGAAACATTCTGGATCAGAGAATGTTTCCTTTCATAGTTTTTCTCAAACATTTTACAGTACACATGATAGTTTCATCTTAATCAGTGCATAAAAATGCACCTTGAGGGGAACAAAGGCTTTCCTCTTGTTGCAAATCCAGAAAAAATCCGTGAGAGTAAATGCTTAGCATCATACTCTCCATTGAGTGGTTGCTAATTACACGGTGTTCCAGTCAAAACCAGGGCACACCCGTGTTTTGAGTACAGATGCTTTGCCCCTGAGTTCACAGCTAATACATAAATATAGAATGAAGATTCTCAGCTGTTACAAATCAACAGAGCCCCAACACCACGGAAGTATCAGCAGGTGGCTGAGAGCCACCCAGTGGGTAAGACTGTCTGCACCCTGCAAACACTCTGCGAATAGCCATATCTCAGAACATCTCCAGTTAACCCTGTCAGCTTCCAGCCACTAGTGGTTCAAGAACTTCGAAAGCCAGTGGCTACATCATTTGGTTTTGATATCACTTAATGGACTCCTCTTTCATGTGCTAATCTTTTGGCACCCAGGCAAACTTTAACAATGCTCTGTAATTAATTGCTTCCTGTACCTTTGTTTTGTGATAAAAGATCTCTGAGGATGGTGATGACGGTCTTATGAAAATCAAAGAATATCAAGTTTTGTGACTAAGATCTAAGTACAGCCTTTATAAAAGCATAAATAATTTGTTAGTGTAGGAAAGCAGTGTGAAATGAATGGCAATTGAAAGAAGGCTTTTACATCCCGTTCAATTATTATGAAGTGGTGAAATTTTAGTAGTACTATTTCAGTTTTATACAGCTATGCATACTATGATGTGGGAATTGCATAGAAAATATTTACGTGTGGGAAAGTATTACATTAATTTAAAGGTACTTTACTTTCAATGCAACAATGAAGAAACATCATGCTTTATTTTCAGAGAGAAAAAAAAAGTAATTTGATTATTCTTTTCCGCCTAAATGTAACCTCATGCAGTACCCGTCAGTATTTAGAAGCAATCTTAAGGATTTATTTTTAATTGAAAAAAATAATTCTGTATTATTTAAAATGTGACAGTGATTTTTAGCTGACATTTATATTAACAGCAAATCATTGCACTCCTCCTTTAAGGCTGGCTTGATGATTTTGATTACTAAAGACTTCCTAAGCAAGGCTTGACATGAGTGATATGATATAACAACACACATTTTAAAAACTGTCTAACATGTCTAGATCAATGAATGAATTTCACTTTTTTTAATCTGTATTAAGGATGCAATGCCACATATAACTTTAAAACATAGTAAAGCATTTGAAAAGGAAAGTTTCATTTTCAGTCTCTGCCTCCAAAGACATAAATCAATGTGTAAAAGAAGGCAGAGGTGAGGAGAAAAATGAAATGTCAATACAAACTCTGATCTGAATTTCAATATGCGCCCTAAATGACTCCTCTATTTTGGAGGGATTGTTTCAAGGACAGGGTGCTTTTTACTAAATGCAAACAAGATTCTCTGTTTTAATGTTACTTCATAGCAGCAGTTATCTGAGATAACTGACAGGACATGCTTACCCTGTGTTATAATTCTGATAGTACACCAGTAGTACTGCTGTAAGTACCAGATATTTATAACAAGAGGGTACAAAAGTGTTCACAGAACCATGGAATGATTGAGGTTGGAAGGGTTCTCTGGAGGTCAGCTGGTCCAACCCCCTGCTCAAACAAGGCCACCTAGAGCTGATTGCCCAGGACCATGTCCAGATGCCTTGTGAGTATCTCCAAGAAGGGAGACCTCACAACCTCCCTGGGCAATCTCTACCAGGTCTTGGTCAATCTGATGGTCAGATAGTCCCTTCTATGTTTCAGTTTGTGCCTGCTGCCTCTTGTCCTGCCATTGGCCACCAGTGGGAAAATCCCAGCTCCACTGTCTTTGCACTCTCCCTTCAAACACTTATAGACATTGATAAAATCCTCCTAATCTTTCTCTTCTCCAGGCCGAACAGTCCCAATTCTCTCAGCCTTTTCTTGCATGTGAGGTACTGTAGTCCCTTAATCATCCTAGTGGCCCTCTGTGGGACTCTTCTTATTATGTTCATATCTCCCTTCTACTAGGGAACACAGAACTGGACACAGGAAGGATTACTTCCCTTGACATGCTGGCATAACTTTGCTTAATGCAGCCCAGGATACTGTTGGCCTTATTTACCGCACAGACACAATGCTGGCTCATGTTCAACCTGGTGCTCACCAGGACCCCTAGGTCCTCTTCACAGAATCATAGAATCATAGAACAGTTCGGGTTGGAAAGGACCTTAAGATCATCTAGTTCCAACCCCCCTGCCATGGGCAGGCACACCTCACACTAAACCATGCCACCCAAGGCTTTGTCCATCCTGGCCTTGAACACCACCAGGGAGGGAGCATTCACAGCTTCGTTGGGCAACCCATTCCAGTGCCTCACCACCCTAACAGGAAAGAACTTCTTCCTTATATACAAACTAAACTTCCCCTGTTTAAGTTTGAACCCGTTACCCCTTGTCCTGTCACTACAGTCCCTAATGAAGAGTCCCTCCCCAGCATCCCTATAGGCCCCCTTCAGATACTGGAAAGCTGCCATGAGATCTCTCTCTTCTGTCAAGATCTTTCCACCTTGGCGTCCCCCAGCACATTTTGATGCCTGAGGCTGTTCCTCTCCAGGTGCATGACTTTGCACTCCTTGCTGAACTAATTTTACCCATACGTTTCTATGTGTCTTTTAATGGATCACAGTTTTTGTAGTCCCCAAAAGTATGAGCACAAGATATATACGCAGAAGCACTGAACCTGCTGGCACAAGATGATACCAGAGGCTCCAGAGCTATAAACAGAAATTATAAATGGAAAATTGATGGTTAATAAAGGACCTTGAGAGAGTTGGTAAAGATGTTCTTAAGGATAACTGTTAAAGAAAGACCAAGCAACCACATTGTAAATCTGCAACATCATGCTTCTAATGGTGAAGGATGGGGGACACAGACCACTTACTGAAACTCTGCCCTTTTGCAATTCTGCTTTTCCAAAGAGAAGGTTGTTGCCATTGAATTTGGGACCCTGAAGATCAGAAAAAGGGTAAGCATAACAACAGCGAAAGGGTGCATATGAGAAAGTGTATCAGTTTTCACTGTGCCACAATTTAGAATACAATATCATAAGTTAAGACAATCTAGAACTTGTTACTTTCATCGTAATGTGTTGCTCTAGAACACTTTGGCCTCTGCATATGGCTTGTGTCACAGAGACACTGACCTAAAATAGAACTGCACACAGCAAGCATGTTTCCTGCATGAAACAGTTCAAACCTGTTTTCCCACTTGGTGTTAACCACCAGCAGGAGAACACAAGAAATCAGATTATGTATGGAGAAGCAATGAGATGATGGTGACCACTTATTAACAAGCAAAAGAGCAAATAAAAGAGGAAGAAATCACAGACAGGTTGAGTCTGGACTGATATAAAACCTTGTCTGTACAACAACTTACAAACCTTGTCTGAACAATTTGCAGAGGTCACACTGTGCTGAGGTTTGGCTTCCTTACACTGCCCAGAAAGATCTAGGTATCTTGGAGTGCAGGCAAACAAGATGCAAACATCAGAAAAATCACAAATTGCAGATGGGAACATCTCCTTTGCACCTGAACAGAATCCTCTTGCTCTAAGAACCTAGTCCATTGAAATCAGCTTGGAGCAATTTATACTAACAGTAATTCTTTGATTAGAATAACACTGAATTCTCGACTATGCATAAAAGTTATTCTTTATGTCTCATAAATTAGACAAGATATTTGGTTTGGTACCCTGCCCCCAAGGATCAGCTCATACTGATGTTGAATTTGAAACCCTAAGCTATCACTCTTAACAATGAACTAAATAGATCTTCCTTTTCTTACTGGTTTCAAGCAGAAATTTTATTGTGAGGATTTGAGATGTTTCATCATGGAAATCTCAAAATTTTCTGTTAGAAAATTCTAAGAATGTAAATGCTCTGGTGAGAACAAAACAAGAAAAACAATGCAAATGTTTCCAACAAAGTCTACTTAATAGTGTAAAGAGTAACACTCAAAATACATTTTCCTCACCTTCCAGCAATTATAATTACACAAAGGCAGAGAAATACAACACTATATATATGATTAAGATAGAAAACACATGATAAAAACCTATGAAATTTTTGAGAGGGATTTGGATAGGCCAATTCAAATTTTTCTTGTATATTTTACCAGAGCTTTAATTGTCTTCCCTCATGGAAAATGAAATATGATACATGTGACATCTTCTTAATTACTTCTTGGGCTTAGATTAGTTATTCTATTATGTAAAGTGTTATATTGTTAAGTTGTGTTTCATATAGATTTACAGATCATTAGCTAATTATATCTAATATGAAACATGGTGATTAAATTCTCATTAATGACAGTTAATTTGATGTTATTAAAAAAGTGATAATTTTATTCTACTTAATTTTAATTCAGGAATGAAGTGCACTATAGCTTAATTACAGCTATGCAAATAATTAAAATAAACTAAGGAGTCAGAACTGTTCCAATAATAGCATCTTTCCCCCTTTTAAAGGCACATTTATTTATTTGGGTCTTAGTCTGAAATTCAGTAACTTGCATTGTACTTCCTTAATTAATGAATAATTCAATAAATTACAGAGCAAGTAGTACAGAAAGTAAAGAAAGTATTAGAGATAAAGTGTTCTGGTATAATGTCCTGCTTTGAGCTTTTCCATGTAGTGAGAACATAACTGCTCTCTGATACATCTATTCTATAACCTGTTATTTGGAAAGAAGTATTTCAAACAACTCTTGATTGTTTCAATCCACCTCTTGGATGAACAAGTATATAATAAATATAGAAAATACAATATTTTACTATCACAAATATAGAAAATATAATAAATATAGAAAACAATGCAATGTAGATAGCGTTTAAGACTTTCTATGTTGTCATAGTCATTGATTATTCCAGGAGACTTGCTGACGTGCCATAAAATTTTGTATTTATTTGTTTAGGATCTGATTCTGTACTCTTCTAAGGAGCAATGCATTGCTCCTCCAGTTTTCTTCATAATTTCTACATTAAAACTTTTTCTTAATCTGATGTATAAATCAGCTTTACCTAAATGAAACAACCCAAGCAAACTCTTTTCCTGTATTTACTACCTTTTTTTTTTTTTTCTATTTTTAAGGCAATGACATTACAGGTTTGCATAGCTCTTTAGGTCTGTACAGTCACCTGATGAGTCTGGCTGTGTGCATGCCTGGTCCAAACATTAATTCTCAAAATCCCAATTTGCAATTCACTATTCACTCATCTGAAGAAATGGAGATTGAAGTATCACCCCATACGATCAAATAAGGAAGAAATTAACATATCTACTTTCGCTACTTATACCTTTGTTCACATGTAACATTAGCCATTAAATCTTAACTACTGGGATTTCACCCATGAGGGATCTGCACAAAAGGAGTTTCTACACAAAAAGTAATATTTCATATTTATACTGAATCATAGAATGGTTTGGGTTGGAAAAGACCTTAAGATTATTTAATTCCAACCCTGCAGCCACTGACAGTGACACCTTGCATTAGACCAGGTTGCTCAAGGCCTTGTCCAGCCTGGCCTTGGACACTGTCAGGGATGGACCATTCACAATTTCCTTGGGCAGCCTGTTCCAGTGCCTTACCACATATATATGATTAATGAAATCTGTCAAGGTGACCCCTGTACTATGAAGAGTTTCATAATGAAAGGGGCACATGTATGATGTAATTTCACTATGTCCCATAAATTCAGTAAAATATGCATGCTTGATAAACCTATGCATATAAACACTATGCAGGACTCAGCAGTATAATTAATTATTTAGCAATTGTTGATGAATGTTCAATAATAACATTAAACTCTTTTTACCATGATTCATAATTAGGCAGCCATGGGTGGTTCTTTCCTCCTATCAAATGCATCTCAGAGACTTCTCTTGTTTACAGCTTGAGGTCGCTCATCCAAAGAGGTTTAATGCTTTCAAAAATACACTTGATCTATGATGATTCAGCTTTGCGACAATCTTTCAGCTTATACTAGGAAAAAATAGATTTTACACATTTATGTAAAATATAATAGAATTCAAATATATGACAGCTGCAGCTCAAAGTCTCTTATTAATTAACATTCATCTGCAGCAAAAAAATATAGATTTGTAAGCAATGTTTTAATCCAGGACTTTGGCAAAGAACTTGTGTTCTACTATTAATTAGAAAGAGTGGAAATTTCTAACATAAACTAAAAAAAGAAAAAAAAAGGCCTAAAAATCCCACTAACTAACCCACAACCTTTTTTTTTTTTTTATAGCCACAATGGATCCTCATGAAAAAGAGAATATAGACTGTAATTCAAACTTTCTTAACTAATTTTTCAGTAGTAGCAGGGAAACTGTATTTGCCAAGATAATACACTGTAAACATCAATGTTTCACAATGAAATCTTTTGTAAAATTATACTTGTAACTTCTGGAATGAGAGAAAGCACCTAGCTTTAGTGATTGCTTGGAACTAAGGATTATAGTGCTTCCCTTTACAGAAAACAATTTATTACAAGCTTCTTAACAGTTACAAACTTTTCAGCGCTTAATATTATATGAAATGTTAATTTAAAATTATTAAAATATTATTAAAAATTATTTGGTAACTGATTTTTTCATGGTTCTTCAATTACCACTGAATATTTTCAGACAATACAATTCAACAGCAAAGACTAAGTAAGCCTACTGTAATGGAGTTCTTATCTCAAACCAAAATGGTCAGCTTGGAGGCTAGCAGAGAGGGTACCTGTCTCCCTGAATTAGTGAAAGAACTTATTTTCACATTTTCAGAGTTCAGAACCTGTGGGCTTCAGCTTTTCTTTCATAATGCAACTTAACAGGTTGAAGCCATGAAGCGTGCTGAAGAATGGTGAACAATAGCATTGCAAACTTATCAACAAATCAAGTGTGAAGACGTCTTCCATTGAAAGAATTTGGTCATTGTGACAGATGAAACTGGAGAATAAATTTTATACTGTTGTAACTGTATTATGTTGAAATGTTTTATAAAGTAGAACCAAATCAAACTTCTAGAAACTTAATTGTCAAAGCAGTTGTGGCTTAGTTAATTTCGCAACTCTACCAAAAGCGCTCATCTACTGTGAAAGCAAAAAAATTTACAAACACAAAAAACTCCCACTGCTCAAGCAGACAGATCTATGTTAGGCATATAGGAAGTCTTAATGACCTAACAACTTCCAAGCTGCTTTGGGATCAAGAAGACTCTGGTTCTGAATACTAAATAAAGACAGAACATTTCAGATTATGTCATATAATAGAAATTAATCCTAGGTTAACCAGTGAAGCTATATTGCTGTTACTAGTATTTTCAAAAGCATGGGTTGTATTTTGGTAAATCCATTTTACTGATCAGATTTATGGGCACATTTTGCAGCTAGTACTTAGAAGAAAAAATAAAGCAAACATATTAATAATATGGCAAGCAAAGTAAAAAAACAAAAGTGAAGGTCCTTCTATTTTCTTGATTTTTACCTATTTCTTTCCCAATATAATTTGAATCAAAGATAGCTTGGCTAGATCCTCATGAACTTCAAATGAGCATAAAATCTATTAACATCAACAGGGTTATGCTATAGAAAGAACCTTCTTACTTACTATGGCTCTGCCATAAAGAAAAAGAAGACATAAATGGCACCTTGCCTTACACATTTGCATCCAGAAGCCAGTGAGCCAGCACTGTGCATTACTGTGAAGATAGGAACTGTAAGCAATGCAAGGACACAATAGGAAGGGAAGGATTCATAATTCATGGGGCTTGACAGGGTTGAGCTACATGATCTGTACTTTAAATACTACAGAAACCTGTAGATAATTTCTTGGGAAAACTAAGTTACATACAGAAAGAATATGGACTCCACCTTTCTTTCCTGGACTGAATTCAGTGTACTGTGTGACTAGCAGTGGACAAGAAAGGAAAAAAATAATGTCACCAATAAGTACCTGGCTTCTCATTCCCTTTCTCTGTGCAGTAACAAAGACGTTAGTAAAAGATTTTTGTGTACAAATCTTGGAGGCACAGTTTAGGACTATGTTTACAGAGTAAACTCAGGCCCAGAAATAAAACCATATATAACAATCTTCTGAAATTCTTTGTTCATCTTCCTATTATATTTACTTTTACAGCTATTCTCACTTTTGAATCAAAGTATTATAAAACATTTATAATAATTAAGACTAAAGTAATGTTTTTATCATGCCATGGTAATCCTCTGTGCAATGTTTATGTTAATTCAGTAAGTTTAAAGAGAAAGTCATTAACTTATAATATGAAAACTAGATTTGTCACAGTGTAATATTTTCTAGAGTTAGTTCATATAAAATGCAATACTGAAGGTCATCTAAGAGATGAGCTCATGAGTGTTTAAGTGGCTTTGAGAACTTTAGCTTACATGCCATAATACTTTTGTTCTTAAACTGACAGAAGAACCATACACCTCTATAATATATGTATGCATCTTTACATAATTTTTCTACACATTTACATGTACTTCCTTCTTGGGTGATTTCACTGCAACTATTTCTTTCAATACAGATTCCGGAGGAATAAGGACAAGACTGTCAAAGACATTTAGGCACTTAATGATGCAATTCAGAGATTGCTAGGTTTTTGAAAGTATGAAAGTCAAATTCCTACATGTAGATGCCTGAAGAAAACTGTTTCCTAATAGACTACGGTATTTTTACCATTTTCATGTGAGGCTTCAGGTATCTAAATCCTTCTGATTCAGTGAGCCTCTGGTAATTTTTAGGCGGCTAAGATTCTGATTTTGCTATAGTAGTTTTTCCCACAGTATTCCAGACAGCAACAGTGTACTACAAGAAATACACAGTGCCAACTATAGACTCTGATACATGATACTTACCTCTCTTTTCTTGTTTTTGCTTGAAGTACGGTGAAATCTAACATCTTGTAGTGGCAACATAAACTTGAACCCTGACAAGATATTACCTGGCTGTGAGCTTCTAAACCAAATATAAACCTTGGACAATAAAGTTGAATTAGTTGATAAAATGAAAAGAAACACTGCTATAACAGAAAAGAAATAGCCCCTAACTTCTGGTAAGTAGAAAAGATTGCTCTGAGATGTAAACAGATACTTAGCATTGAAATTAATGATCTTGATGCTGTATTGTTGTAACTAAAAGAACAAATTAAACACAAAATGTGGTGAAAATCTCAGGTAGGAAGGTTTTGGTGTGAATGGAGAGCACTAGAGTCTATTGGTATTCACAAATTCATAAAATTTCACAACTGATCTTTGTTTTGGCCAAGTGAAATTTGTCATCAAGCATGTATTTTCTGCTTCTTCCAGTCTTAAAGGTAAAAATAAAGCTGGAGTACTTTACAGCTTCTCACTGTACTGAGTTTATGTATTATGTACTGAGTTACTGATATTCTCCAAATGTTTTCTTGACCAAGAACCAGAAAGCATAAGAAGTGAGGGTAGGATAGAGGGAAGAGCGAAAGGAGGAAATTGTTAAACACTACATTTTGCTAAAGACTAGCTCATTTGGTTTTGCTTCTGTATGTGTTTGTTTGATCATCTGTTCAAGACACATCTCTAAACAAATCCAGGTACCTCTTCCAGGTACCTCTAATAAAGCCAGTTACACTTTAAAGAAATTAGAAGATAATCAGATCCTAATGAATCCTCAAACTATTTCCTGTTGTTGCTTTTGTAAGTGGAAATTGAAAGACATAAAGATTATTCAGACTTTTAATGCCTTATTTATGAGAGGAACTGTCCTGCTAGAGACATATGCCCTTATCAGCTGCAAAACATGGATAAGCAAACTAGAGCTTTCATTGGACTGACCACTGATAATGGATCAATTTACTCAAAGGTTTTTTAAGACCAGTGACAAAGACTTCTTAACTCTATTTAAGCAGGTTTGATTAATAAAAAGAAATACTGAAGGTGCAGAGGAAGGTGTTGAAATTTTTTCATTAAGAAAACCAAATAAAAGTAATTTTGTAGAATTATTTTTGTTTCCTGATTCAGGAGTAAATGATGGAACAATTGGGGGGGGGGGTGAAGAAACAGCAAGAAACATGATACAGAAGATTATAGAAAAGTCTACTGTAGATTGGTACATTATAAAATATACAAACCATACCTTGGCCAATACAATGACATGAGTATGCTTTGGTTTTCATATTTGTCACCAGATAGCCACCTAACTTTATAACATTGATAAATAACTTCAAAATAATTAGATGCTAAAAATTAGTCAGCCACTGACATTATGAAATTATACTTTAGTTTAGACATTCCTCTGAGTATGTAATGAGGTAAAAGTTATTGAGCACTATTTGCAGTATAAACATATTCTTTCTAAAAGGTACACTTTATAGAAGTCCTAATACCAGTAGCCATCAGTGGGACTGGATTACTTTAATTACCCTTTATAACTCTGAAAGTTTTAGCTTTCTTCTTCAATTTAATTTTATTTTTCAAGCCACATCTGGAATTTATATATGTTATGTATTTTTTTCATATGGTTTGTCATGTATTTTTTTATTATTATTTTTTATTATTATTCTTAGCTTTTTAAAAGAAAAAGTGGATACATTCCTATACCTATCTAAATTTCATGTACTGGTGATGTTTCAAATACAAACTAATTAAAAAGGGTCATAACAGAGGATGAGGAATCACAAAGACTAAATTGGAGGAACTATACTTGACTTCTGGAGTAGACTTGTTTCAGTTTTGTGTGGGATTCGTTTTTTCCCCCAGGCTGTCTATGGTTTGATATCCCCATATGTATGTCATTAGACCACAACATTTTATAAGGTATATTTATTTTTTATAGTAATTAATCATAGAAAGTCTCTTGATAATTAAGAAAGTCAGTGATATTTTATCTATATTCAGTGAATCTATTACCACTTCTTCCTCTTTTTATTTTTTTTTTACTTTAATACTAATTATTGGTAAAAGCCCAGTAAAAGAATATCTCAACTGTGCATTGGTTGTATGAGTACATGAGAAAACATGGATAGTATGTCACTCTAACTGCTGTTCTAAACTGTAAACTACATGATTGTTTCTACAGTGTAAGACTTGGACTATGCTATGCTCATTAAAATATACGTATTATGCATTTCATAGTTTCCTTAAACTTACTTATCAACCTGCTTGCCATTGCAATGTAGACACCATCTTACATGGTCGGCCATAATGAAAAAGGTTTTTATTCCTTATCCTTTACTTTTATGGATTTAACATCTAGATAACATTACTGAGAGACAAAATATGTTGTATCATACAGTGCTAGAACCTGTAACACAATTCTAGACATGATTCCTAAGAGTTCTGGTGGTTTAGCATATTCTGGGACTAGTCCTGTGTGAAAAAAACCCAGGTCTTTTCTTAGGCACTGGCATTTTTTTTAGTTCAGTATTATTTCTATCTTATGGAAATTCTGGGCAGGAGAAGTAAATATTTCTTATGCTAAATACCTCTGAGGGGCTGCACTAAACACAAACAACTTCTCATTCAGTGAATGGGATTTCATATGTGTTTGTTCATGTCTCAGTAGTTCTTCTGTTTTCACCTACATTATTTCATCCTGAACAGGTAAAACTTTGGCTATATGGACAAAAAGTAATCATGTCATCTGTCAGGAGGCTTCTTTCTAATTTATGCAGCTGTCAGAAATAAATTAATTCTTCCAGAATTTGTTCATTTTTTTTCAGGTGAGTGCTGGTGTGTATTACTGATAGGACTTTGGCAACTCCTTAATAGGATGAAATTTTATTCTTTGCAATAGGCAGACCTTTCCAAGGCCTTAAAAAGGAAAAGGATATACAGAGACGTCTAAAAACCTATTGTTCTTTGAGATACTAATACATGATACATCAGCAAGACTGCATACACCGAGTCCTTGGCTCTGTCAGCAGAACTTAATTAATCGATCTAATTCATTGATCAGTTTAGATGTAAAAACCCTTCAGAGCTAAAATTAGCCTTTCAGTCACTCTGAGTTATGAAGTACAATTTATTACATAACTTTCCTAAGAGAGAAATAAAAAAACCCCAACAACTATCAGTCATGTAAACGGTGCTAGCCAGGCTTTTAAATTTGCTTCTAAAAGCTATACTGGACTCCTAAATTTACAGTATTTTCTATTTCTACAGACGTAATGAAAACAAATCTGCCAAATTTGCTAGGTTAATTACCTTCTATACCTTCTAAATGGTATGGATAATAGGTAAATGCAATGTTACTCGTTTTCCAGTTAGGAGGTTAAATGGCCACTCATAGAGTTGTAAAAGAAAAAAAAAAATAAATCCCTGAGTTATCTAAAGTTTTAAATTGTATGACAGAAACGGCTTATGGTACTTCTTCTGATACTCAAAAATTCTCAAGAGAAACACTAAAACCTCATGTTCCAATACATATCTTGACACTTAAAATAGAAAAGCATTTGTAGTTTAAGAGAACTTTAATCCCAGCAGTTTCCTGTACAGATGAGTCAAATAAATTACTCTGTCATGGCTCTTTAGCAAAAAATAAAACATTTTCAAAACATGCCATTTATCTTGGACATTTATCTGTAAATCAGTTCCAAAGTCCATTCTAACAGAACAAAATTGTTCCATGAATCATAAGCAATCCTTATGACATATATGAAAATGCAATATAAATGTTTAGCATACACTCACTAAATTATGTATTAGATTAATACAAACATAAGCAGATAACTTTTTCTTTTTTTTTTTTTTTTTAACTACACCTAACTTTCAGCACTTTGATTTAATTCATGGAATTATTTCAGCCCAATTACCACCTTAGCTGCCAACCTCGCTCATTCTCTCATAGCAACACCTAAATCTCTGCAAGTCCACTAGCAAAAACCTGAATCTGAATTGCACTTTGTCCTTTCTTTTATGCCTTTCTGCGCTGACATAGCAAAAGACGGGTCATGTTATTCTCTTCTCTTACAGGTAATGTTGAAAAGATACTTTAACTATGAAATTACCATGACTCTAGCACCAGTAATGACTCAGTTGTCTAAAATAAAGCTCACCTTTCTCAGACATCTAGAAAGAAAATAACAATTTCTAAAGCACTGTGGCATTTCAGTGAGGTTGGTATTATAGAAATGCAGAACTATAGATACATTAACCTCCATTTGATGTGAAATGTTATTGTGATTTCTTTTATATTAGCAGACTATTTAATTTGAACAAAATGTGTCAGGATTATAGAATAGCATTGAAAAATCATCTCTCCCCATATGTTCCCTTAATTACTTCATTAATCTTTTCAAGATATATGAGGGAAAAAAAAGAATTTTTATGTTGTATATTTAAAAATTTGATGACAATAAATATTGTAAACACAAAGTAAAAAGCTGGTAGCATGGAATTTTTTAACAACTAAGAGCATCCAATCATTAAAATGTCTGAAATAAAGGAGAAGAGGATAAAAGTATGAATGCATAAAAACACAACTTTGCTTTGCATCTAGAAGAAACCAATCAATTAGAACTGTCTATAGATTCAAGATCTGTTAACATTATCACATGAAAGGATGAGGAATTATAATACTAATTGAAATAACATGTAGAAAAACTGTATGGACATATACATATTTTCCAAGTGCTTTGATTTAAATCAGCCTGGTTAAATATTGCTCAGCACAATCCTGCTTTACATTCCTACAAGTTAATCAGATCAAAACAACTGACAATCAGGAATGGATAGCACTTACAGTGTCCAAACCCAAGCAAGGCAATCACCTCTTTCATTCAGATCAACAGACTACAGCCCTTTTTTATTCCTTTGGAAGCCATTTTATGTAAGTTCCCTTAAGATGACTGGAGGAAGGAGTAATACCATTCACTTGATAAACTAACAGAAGCTGGAGACAATTTTGCATAAAAACTGAGTTTAAGCTTGATTTTCTTTTTTATAAAATTTACAGCAATTTTAATTATTTAGAAAAACAGATCTGCCAGAAAAACAGATTTCTCTGACTTATAGTTCCCTGCATTTAGAGAGTGAGGAAGCGGGAAGGGTATGCCTAAGTAATCATTTAATGAAATGTATCTTTTACTTAACTGAACATAAAGTAGAGCCCTGAATCATAAGTTGTTCTGTCTGTCCCTGTTTTTATCAGCGAACATCTAAAATAATCATCTGGATTTGTTTTACATTTAAAATCAGAAAGAAAAGATTTAAATATTTTTTCTTTTTCTTAGCTATGCTCTGACCCAATTTCAGTTAAAAGAAGATAAGCAACATCTTTGATACATTAGCACTCTTCATGTAACAGGTAGAGACCTTTAGCACTGTGCAGGTTGTTAAAGGATTTCCTCTGCTTTAGGAAAGATGCAGGTATATGACAGAAAGTAAAGGATAGAGCTAGTTTTCAAAGGCTTCCCTAAGAGAGCGAGACAACTTTGTACTTCTAGTTATATAACAGATTTACTTAACAGCCTTCAGCATGTGAGATTGGATTAAATTCTGCTTTCTTTGAGGCATTTTCCTTTACAGATTTGTTTCTATAGAAGCTAGGAAGAAACTGCGGGATTCATCCCTTTGAATAAAAGACTACAAGGTAAAAGGGAAAGTCATTCCAATAGAAATAGTAGCCAGGAATAAGGAAGAAACTTTATCTTCTGAAGGAAGGTGCTGCTCAGAGTACAGCCAGGGGAGTACCTGCATGGCTCTGTGCAGCCAGGCCCCACAGTGCCTGGTATCTGCTCCAAGACTGACTGCACTCATACCAGCCTCCAATGGTAGACTGCCACAGGCATAACTCTGGACTTAAATTACAAGTCCTTCATCTGTCAATATTTGGGTAATCTACTATATACTAATAACATGCATGCTCAGGTCAGCAAAAAACACTGGGCTGTGGGGGAGAAAAATGGCAGAATGTCAGAGGCTGTGTTTCAGGTGTGTAAAGCAAGGCAAATGTGGATTTATAGGAGAAACTTTGCCATCACAGGCGAATCTTTGAATCACTTATCTTTTTTAATGGACTGTGGTTTTATCTTTTCTTCCTTTATAACAACCTTTTCTTTCTCTCGTCCTCAGCTTCCAATCATTGCCAAATATTTGCTCAAAATATAGGCATTTATATATGAAGTGTGAGGAAAAGAAGAACTTGCCTATGGAAGTTCATAAAAAAAATACATTCTAAATCAGTTAGGAAAAAAAAATAAAAATCACGTATAGTCAAACTCCTTCATAAAATAACATTTAGCTGTTGATGGTCTTTGGTTATCCTCTGAAATCAGAGGAGACCACTGCACGTGTCCTTCTATACAATATACAGAGATTATTGCAGCCCTTTGAAAGGGAATTCTGGATTCTGCAGTAAAAGGTGGAGGGAAAAAAATGAAATTTCGATCTTCACATACTTTTTATGCAAAATCAACAAACATCATATGCTCAAAATACATTTCCTATGCTAATATAATCAATACGTACTAGACTAATAAATGAAGCTTTAGAATTACAACATTTTACACTTCAGAATGCAGTGATTCAAGTCTTCTATCACTTTTGCTCTTTGCTTTGGAATAACAGCAAAGGAAGGAGGAGGGTAAGAGGCAGAAAACAAGGTCTAAGGCAGGGAGAAAGTAAGATCCCATTTTGGTTTCAGAACCTGTAGGGAACTGCATTCTCTCCAAAACACAAGACTAATCACAACTACTGAGTAACTGCTGTTAATATTGTTAACATATTACAGATGTAAGGAACATTTTAAGGCAGAGGAAGAACCTTACTAGCCCTCTCATGATTACCAAAATTAGGAGACTGGATACCAAATTTTACAAGATACTGAATTATTACACTGACATGGTCCATCAGAAATCCTTCTTGATATGAAGAAGAAAACCATTTAAGAGCTAAAGAAAAAGTCATAGGAAAAATGGAAACTGAATTTCTGGTTTAGAATAATCTCTCAGTACTGCTAAGAATATATTTGCAGTGACAATAAAAAATGAAAATTTTAAAGTTCTGTATTATACAACATAAAATCCTTATAATAGTTTATGAGTTTATAGAACATTGTGTAGTGATACCATTTTACTTTTTTTTTGTATTTTAAAATTTAGCATTAGAAAAGATGTACCAAAAATAATACTTAATCCAAACATTTCTGTTTCACATTAAAAACTCCAAAACACAATTTCTGCACAAATTGCATCCAGTCTTTTTCAAGTTAATTCTGTTGCTGATACTATCATTTTTTACAATGAAGACACGAGCTAGTGTAATAGTTTATATCCAAAAGATAATCAAATTTTGTACTTATGAACAGCAAATTAACTAGTGCATTAGGTCTTGCTTAGAAGTTATTTCCTGTTTCATTTATTTCCTATCCACACACATACGGTCAGATTTTTTGAGGTCTCCTCACAATATACTACCTCTTGCTACCAGCTCTCAATTATGAGCTTTGGTAATATAGCTCTGGCTAGTAACAACACTTTGGCTCTTTTGCTTATTGTTACTTAAAAACTGTTTATGGAAAAAAAAACAAACCTCAAACAATCAAGAAAAAGAACCCATACAAACAAAAAATAAACAAAAAAAAAAAAAAAAAACCAGACCACAACCAAAACCCCTAATATAATATTAAGAGCTCCTGTAAAAGGCGCTGAGGAAAAAAAAAAAAATTGTATAAAATAAGAAAAGGGGCTAATGAAAGATATAGTTCATAAGGACTTTTATACATGCTCTTAAATAACCAGAAAAAAAATATAGAAAAGAAAAAGAAAAAAACTATTAAAGAAAAGAAGAAATCAGCACAAACATAAGGAATCCAATGTTTTAGTTTGATATAACCGTCATTCTGTAACAAATGTCTAGACATGGGAGAAGATCAGCTTTAGTAAGTAACAAAGAACTTACAGTATTTTATCTAAGAGTAGTAGCTTAAAGAACTCTTGACTAAGGAGCAACATAACGAGTTTTAAGCAGAGCTACATCTCACTTTAGGAAAATAAAGTCAAGGCACTTGTGAAGACAAGCAAATGCATCCTTTTATGATGGCAGATGCCCACACCAACCTACACATCAGGATTAAAACAGTCAATGTCCTTGGAGAAGCTCAGCTGACAGCTGTCAAGAGCAGCGTAGACAGTGATAAGTCTTACGTTACTTACACAGAAATCTAAGAGGAAAAAATAAGTGATGCGGTGGAAAAAACTGGTGTTTCCTTATTCATTTTGATCTTTCAGCTATGATGATGGGATCCTCTTTCATAGGTCATTACATGAGATACATATATATATAAGCACACATGTATATAACATATAAAAATAAAATATATATGCATCTAAATAAAATGCACATTATATAATACATACATATATATTTTGCATATTTTTTTTCTCTGGATTGCTTTACTCCCCCATGTTAGCATCTAAATTCCAAGGTCTTTATGAAAAAAAAAAAAAAAATTGGTAATACTTAAAATGAGAAAATATGTCTTATTACCAGACTATGCAGATGCAAAAGAAAGAATCCACATGACATACATAATTTCTTATTGAGATAAAATGAAGTCATAATTTCCACTTTATATTTTTTATTAGAAACAAAAGAATATATACATTAATATATAAATAAAATGCCTTTGAGAGTCAAAAAAAAGTGACATCAAACAATCAGTTTTCCTTCGTCATATGAAAAGTCCTTTTGAAGAAATAAGCTATTTCATTAATGACAGATATTAGTTGTCTGAAAGACCTAATTCCACTGCTACCACCAGAAGAAAATCACTAAAATATTTTTTGGCCCTTGTCTTCGAGTCTTTACTTATAGGTTCAGTCTAAACTTCCCAACTTTCAACAATTAATTTCATTTTTTGTTTGGATTTTTACTTTAAAATATTATGGAAGACATATTATGGCATACATTTCACCTATGACATCATTAAAGTTCTGAGTTTCTCCTTTCCATCTCAAGCACTAATTGGAATTCATAACATATATAAGAAATCTTACGTTAGTAAGAATCTGAAAGTCAATCTTACCTACAGAAACATTTAAGCAGGTGGGTTTTATTGCCCTAAGGTGTCTGGTGTAAAATAACATTCTAATCATAAGTAATAAAGTTGTTATGAAACATCTTCTGCACAGGCATCTCACCAAACATGTTTCTGAAGTGTTGCTGTTATTGCAGGAGATTGCCATAGATCATCATCACTAGCATTTCTGGAAAGGCTTCTGTTGAGTGTACATGCATCAAAACGAGTTAACAGCAAAATGACAAGTGACAATTTTAAGTTTATTCTTCACTGAAGAGAGATACATTTTGTTTGCATGTTTTACTGGCTGGTAACCACAGATAACTTAGGAGGAAAGAAAATTATACATAAATAACTTGGAGAAATTCATCCTAAACATGCTCTTAAGTTATTTCTTTCTTCCTAACATTACTAATGAATAAACCACCATGTCAGACATATAATCTGATTTTGTTCAAAAGAGCAGAGAAGGCTACAATGAAACATTCTATCACTATGAACTAGCACTGTGTTTGATTAGGGATGCTCCTTAGAATATAGTTTACATTAGATACTCTTTTGCCAGTGTATCTGAGTTCATAACTGCCTGAATATATATCACTTTGGGTGAAATATCAACAGCAGTGATGGGTCCCTAGAGCTCTGATTCTTGTATCAGGAATCAAATCAGTTGTTCTGCATAGGCTTAGTTGACTTCAGAGAACAGTTGCCTACATCAAGAGACGACTGTCTATTCCCATTCTCTTCATAATGTAGGCGTCTACATACGCTTTCTTTATCCCCAATATCAACCTGAAACAGTATTTATTTCCCTGCAGATAATTTCTCTTAGCATAGTTGCACATAAATAGAAATAGGATTGTTTTTCTCTTTATATGCGTAGAGCCCAGCACAATGAACTTGCTACATCTGACTATAACACCACTACAATAACAATAAGGAAGTATTTTTCCAATTCCTACTCCATGAATGAACAGCAAAATCAAACCAAATTTTACAATCCATTAACAATTTGGGGATATAATTTCTTCCTAAAAAAACCTTTCATATCTTTTTGAATGTCACACTAATTTTTCTTACTTTACTTCCTCTAAGACAGAATATATTTACAGTAATATTTATTAACTGAAGGAAAACACTATTAATATTTTCATCTGGTTTTATTCTAGGGTGCTTATCAGCAACTGTAAATGCTTGGATACAAGCGTAAGTATGGTTCCACTGTGTAGTACTGTAGTTCAAAATACACAAAACAAAGTATCTTAAATCCAAGTGACTTTTCTGGTTGTATTTTTGATGCTCAATATGATAAAACTGAAAAATGTAATGATAAAATATTAGCATTTTACATGCAAACCTCTTGGAAATCCCTCACCCTCATGGATGAATCTGCCTCCTTGTTTTCCTCATCTGTATTACAAGAAGACACAAAAAAAAAAAAAGGAAATACAACACAAACATAGGAATTGAAAAAAACTGAAGTTATCTAAATCATAAGGAGAGAATAGTATTCAAGACCATCAGAAAAAAGCAAGACTGTCACAGAGAAGCTTGCACAAGCAACAGTGGTCTTTCTCTTCATGCTGGGGTACTTTGTCATACAGCAGGTATACAGATATAGCACATACACTGTGCTATTCCAGGTCTGGAATTTTCATCTTTCATTTTCCAGATTAAGGCAATTGTTTTGTCCTAGTGGTGATGTACAAGCGTTAGAGTTCTCCTCTAAACTAATTTCAGCAGCTATCAAGCCCCACCCTATGCCTCTGGAATTGTGGTTTTATATTCCCATCTACTAAATGAGTGAGAATTTAATTCCAGGAAAGAATGCTAGTCAGAGAAATAAAAAAATGTCATTAGAAAAGAGATAAAAAACAAACTGTCTGCTGGTGAGGAATAAGGGAAAGGCAGAATAAAGAGAAATAGAAATGCAGTACCTAAAGACGTATCAGGTCACTCAAAAAATTAAACCTGTGGAAGAGAGCCTTCTGAATTTTCACATTTATTATGTGCATTATTCAAGTGACTATAGACCCCTATGATACTGTGGTGGAAGAGGATAAGGAAAAAGTACTCCCTACCCCAAAGACTTTGAGGAATATATAGAACTGAATAGTTCAGGTAACAAACAAGCCCAAACATCATATGAAATTTTTACTATTTAGCAGACCAACAATAGTTCTGAAAAAAAAAGCTTTCAAATAAAAACAAAAAAGTTTGTGCAAAACACAGAATCTCCCAACACTGAATAAATGTAACAGAGCTTTTTTTGTTTGTTTGTTTGGTTTTTTTGTTTGTTTGTTTGTTCATTAGCTTATTTTTTGTTTAGGACATCTGTGTTTAGTATAAAAAGCTGCATTGAAGACACTCCACCATAACAGAAATTTTACAGGTATTAGCGAAATCCCAGGCTTGTGTGTTATGTGTATACTTATACATGGTACAAATCTGTTACCAACCCACACATACACATCACACACAAGCTTTTCACCAGGATAGTGATTAATAGGGTGCTTCTTATTAGCATTGGACTGCTAAGTTTTTCTGACTCATGTTGGCAGGTGTGCCTCTAATGCTGGAGGCAACTGTGACAAAGACAGGGAGATATAGGAGGAATCCTTGAAACAAGTTTGGGAATGAAATCGGAGATTTCCAATCTGTTATTGAAATTTCAGTGATGAAGAAAACAAATCCAATGATGTGAGCTTGAACTTCTGCACCATTGATAGCTCTTACCAGCATGAGAATACAACTTGCTCAGAATTTGGTGTTTTCACACACCGGCATTGTGAAGCTTTATTGCTGCTTTTCATAACAGAGGGACTGTGAGACTCCATGTGGCTCTGCCCCTGAGGCAGCCCTCAAAAGCCCTACTGTCTCAGCTATGAGTCACTCAGACTGTCTCTGGCACTCAGAAAGCCTCATCAGTGCTGATGATACCATGACTCTTCCATCCAGACTTCACACTGGTGAACAGTGGAAAGAATGAAATGCAGTTTCACTAACATCCTTCTTACAATTCAACTGTACAAGCTATGCACCTAGGCAGAAAAAGCCAGAAACAGGCCTGGATGAGCAAATGAAAAGGAGAAAAACAACCACTTTTAACACAAAGAATTAAATCACAATTTGCAACATATGATTTACCTAGAAAACATGACAAATAAGCTATTCATACCATTCTAATCTTATAAATACAAAGGAAAGGGACTTCTGATGCACACAGAGAGAGAATATATCTGAATAATTCAAACTGGATTTTCAAATGCCAAATTGACACATAGTTGCCCCCACCGGGCACAAGAAGCACTCATTTTTCTACCAGGAACACCAATCACATGAGCAGTGGCTGGAATGTACATGGGATGTTAATCTTACAGATAGTAACAGATACTAACAGTCTGGTGGTTTTCCTGTGAGAGGCAGCAGACTGTTGGCACCATAGACAAAGATGGTCACACTTCTCTCGCATGCTCAAGCTGTGCTTCACAAGCCATATTGCCATTTCACAATGAAAAATAAACCAACATTATATGGTGTAATCTACAACCAAAGACATTACTTATTACATTTTCCTTCTGAATTTTAAATTTTACATGGGAACACGTAGTTACAGTGACATAAGGCTATATTGGCTTAGATATCTGAGGAAGTGCCACTGCATCTTTAACAATGTTAACCCAATTAGTAAACTCCAAAAAGTCAAAGGACTAAAAGAAAATCTGTGGAAGCCTAGTATTTATAAACAATGCACAGTTCAAGCTAATACAAATAATAAAAGAAAAAAGTCCATCAAGTTAATGTGCTATAGAAAGACTCTCAACTAACATACATATCTGGTGCACCATCATAGTTTTGTAGTGAAGAAACTTATCTACTGTTCAGAATCACTTTAGAACTTGACATGCAAAATATATTCAACAGAAACAGTTTTTACACCCATACGAAAATTTTAAATGTATATTTTAAATGTATGCCAATTATACCCTAGGAAAAACTTTTAATAGAAACTTCAGTTCTTTTATTCTTATTCAGTTCTATTTTTTGCTTCTCTTTCAGATTTTTTTTAGTCCTCTTTGCTTTCAAATCATACAGGAAGGATGGGAGAGCAAACTTTTTCTTTTTACTTTTTTTTTTTTTTTGTCCTTGCCCAAAGACAAAGAAATAATCAGAGCACTGAATGGATAGACTTCCATTTACAAGCATCAAATAAAAGCCACTAACAGTTGCTTGCAAGCATTAAAGACACCTCTGGGATTAGCACTTTATAAAATTCTTTTGGCTTAATAGACAAATGGCTGTTTATATACAAAATATATATAAGTTCCTAGTCCTCAGAGACCTAAATCCTCTTACTCTGAGAAAAGGTACATGCTCTGTGATTACATATCCATTGGCACACTTACCAAGCAAAGAGTAATAAGTAAAAATGGGAGAGAGGAAGGCTGCATTTCAGTCCTGCAGCTGTTCCCCAAAGTTGGGGCTACATTTCAGTCAGAGTTACTCATAAATTTTTCCCCAAAATACTTATTTGTTTTACACAAATTGACTGCATGTCCTATATTTGGCACTGAAACTTGTTTCCACTGTTTTTGCAAGAATATAGCAAAGCAAAAACTGAAATCATTAGGATTTTAGCTGAATCTCGGACTCTGAGCTCCTGAAGTTAAATGACCTGAAAAGAAAAGGAAAAAAAAAGATGGCAGACCCCTAACCTGGCTGAGTTGGAGAGAGAGAAGGGGATGGCAAGGAAAAGGGTGAGCCTGTAGTCCAAGTCTAACAGCGCTCTTAGTTGCTTGCATTTAGAAATATGGGGGAATGTAGGGATGAAGATGAGGGAGGGAAAAGTTGAATTAACCCAGTAAAAAAAAAAAATCCAATAGAATAAACAGAGAAAAACAGATTTATTTTAAGCATGATATTACTAATAGAAAAAAAAATAAAATGTGTAAGGTAATCACAGAACTTTGAAAAAATACTGAGTCCATCAATGTAGTATTTATGATGCATCTTAAATATAAGTAAACTTTTAAAAAAATTAACACACTGAACCAGGAAACAAAAAATGTTCTTTGACAATCAGAAATTGATACAGTCTCTGAATTTCTGAAATGCAGTTTTCAATTCGGAAATACAGAAACTCTTCTATGCATCTTGGGCAGAGCAGACAAAGCAATGCTGTATTGACCTTTTTAAAAACTAATACATGTATATTAAAAAAAAAAGTATTAGGGATTAAATTATACTGGAAGAAATGTGCAAACATAGTTTTGTAATACTGTGGTGTACTATCTGCAACTTTGAGAACAACCTCAAGCTATCAGTGTGCTTATGTCCTGTGTTTATCAATAATTCATGAATTCTGAAAAAAATGTCCATTAATATGGCAAAAAATACATAAAACTAGATACAGCACAGTTTTGAAGTAACTCCTATTTGAACTGGAAAAAATTCTGAAGATGAAAAAATACTTTGTGGTGGGTTGACCTTGGCTGCTAGACCCCACGCAGACATCTTTATTAAAAAATGAATCCACCACAATCATTCTTCCAAAGGTTAAACAATCATACTATAAGAATGTCTGCCTGACAGCCAATCTGGTTTTCCACCTTCAACATTCAGCCACGTTGGGACATTCAGTATTCATGATTTTTACTCCTATATCATGGATATTTGTATTAATAAATGTCAGGGTGTACTAGAAAGAATGATGCTTTAAAGCATTCATTTTCATAAATTCATCTGGTATTCACTGCAATAACAGTAGTCAGAAGAAATCTGTTTTGTCATACTGTGGATGTCATATCTATTTTCAAAAAAACTTTGTTCCAATCTAGCATTATTATACTGGTAAAATTAGGTGCCACTGGACACTTCAATAAAGATTTATGATATAGATGTGTAATGTAAGCATATCATTGCCTGATTACCAGTTAAAAATGATACCATCAAGGCTGTATAGGTCATCTCAAAATTTACCACCAGGAAGGTTTAACTGTTTAAATTCTGGAGTAAATTTCCTGTAAGGAATAAACAACCTGCAATATTCAAATATTCACCCCTGACAGTTCCACTTTTGCCTTAACAAATATATAAGTCTGCAAAATATACACACAGAATTATCAGCCTGACAGCTTTGAAATACTGAAATGTAATAGAACATCTGCCCTTTCTTCTGAGGCGGCAATGAACTCCAAAGAGCCTTTCTCACATTAACTTTAAGGAAGAAAGTACTGGTTTGGCACATAAGCACTTTGAAAAACAAAATAAAACAAAGCAACACAACAATGCAAGCAGACAGGCAAAACCAGGCAATTTATTTAAGAAAAAAGTTAATAAAAATGAAGGAATAAAGACCATTAAAACTTGTGGTTTTAAATACCATAGACAAGTGATGGCAGATCTCCCAGATGCATTTCTGAAGACTTTTCAGACTTAAAATTTCTCCCAGTACTTCAACATATTTCTGCAAAATTTATCACTTAAAAAAAAAAAAAAAGAACAGTGAAATGCTAGTGGAATACTAATAGAAGGTTTTGGTTGGGTTTTTTAATACGTAATTGCCAGGTTTTCAGAATGATTTAAATGTCAATGTCATGCTTGTTTTAACTAAATCTTTCACCACAACACAATCAGTGAAGTAGGTATCAGCCTGTAAACTAAACGAGGAAAAAACCCTGCCCTCTCCCAGCTGTTTCAGTGATTCACTGATTAAAGGTTTTTCAAAAAAGAGCGAAACAGAATTTCATGACAAACTGCTCAAGTTAACTAGTTTCTTTGAAGAGCGAGAGTATAACCTGGGTAACAGCATTTAGAAGGATGAGTTATCTCTTCACCACCGTAGTCATTAGGTCATATAATATAAAAATCTTCTGCCCGATTAAGACTGACAAAAAGTGGCAATAAAAATTCCACAAAAAAGCACTGATCAGTTCTGCATATCCATGCAACAAATGTAATGCAGAAGAAATCATAATGTACTTCAGTGGTCTGATGTGCTGATTTTGACTGGGATAGCGTTTATTTTCTTCACAGTAGCTAGTACGGAGCTGTGTTTTGGATTTGTGCTGGAAACGACATCTGATAACAGAGGGATGTTTTTCTTATTGCTGAGCAGTGCTGACACAGAGCCAAGGCCTTTTCTGCTTTTCACTCCACCAGCAAGTGGGCTTGGGATGCACAAGGATCTGGGAGGGCACACAGCCTGGACAGCTGACCCCAACTGACAAAAGGGATATCCCATACCATATGATATCATGCTCAGCATATAAAGCTGGCGGAAGAAGAATGAAGGGGGAACATTTGGAGTGATAGCATTTTGTTTCCCAAGTCACATTGGGCATGATGGAGCTCTGCTTTCTTGAAGATGGCTGAACCTGCCTGCCGAATGGTAAATGCATTCCTTGTTTTGCTTTGCTTGCACGCATGGCTTTTGTTTTACCTATTAAACTGTCTGTAATCAAGCCGCAAGTTTCACCTTTACTTTTATGATTCTCTCCCCCACTGCACTGGAGGAGGCAAGTGAGTGAGCAGCTGTGTGGGTCTTAGTTGCCACCTGGGGTTAGACCACAACACCTGCATGATTACCAAGAGACAGTAAGGGACGGAAGGAATAGAGCAACAACAAATAAAATCTCACATTTGAAACATTATAGAAGCATATTTTTACAATGGTAAGGTTGTGGATCTGCTTTCATGGGAGGTTTCCAAAGATAAGGACACCTCCACTGAGCAGGAAAGCTACTGAACAGGCTAGAAGCACAGCCTCTAGGAAAGCTACTACAGTCCATTGTGGATGTTTTTGATTGACTGGACATCCACATCCTTGAGAGGTTTTTTTATTTTTACTTTGCTATATTATGGGCATTCATGGAAGTATAAGGGCCTAACTGAAGATTTTTCTAAGCAAGCAACTTGACCGTGTCTCAGGAGGATTTACTTGTTTTTTCCATTACTTAGGAATAACATAAACCATTACAAAATTTAGATTTAATGCAGTCTGTGTGCCTGAAGTTGTTAATAACCAAAGAATTTCATAAATGTCTAAAACATGAGTTGCATAATTTTAATGTTACATTTCCACCATTTTAATATGTTAACTATTGTGCACACTGACATTCAGAAGTTTCATAAACAATCCGTTAGCTGTTGAAAATATGAAATATAGAATGGAATGGTAAGACAATTTTGGTTGTCTTGGAAACAGCAATGATTCAGAGTTTCTGTTAATGGCAAAAGCATCAGGCTTCCCACACCTGGCATTCTATTCCCTACCAAAGCATGACAAAAAATAAAATAAGATGGTCTGAATACTAACATACCTCATGTCCCAGATCACAGCAGTGTTGTCAATCCAGCAGGAACACCTGTTTAAAATGCTTATTGCCTACTATATGATTATTGCAAGAGCTTGGGATTTGGAGTCATAGTTGATTGCCTTTCTTTAGAGGTGAATCAGATTAAAAATTAGGGACCTTAGGGCTGAGGTTTGTTTGTTTGTGGGTTTCATTTTCTTTATAAGAACAGAGCAGCATATTGAGAAAGTTTCTCCTTCATGGTACACATGATCTAAAGCTGCTAAGATGTGTAAACTTCAAGGATTTGGACAGGAGAGACGCCAAAAAAAAACCCTACCTAATTTATGTATAAGGAATAATGATAGCAAATTAAAAATATTACTGGGTTAATGCAAAATATTGAAACAAAATATTGAAACACATTAATTGTACTGATAGGCAAGACATTAAATAATAAAGATTATAGACAAATAAAGGGTATTCCTATTTTGTGTCTATTAGGACTATGCATGTTGTTAAAAAGGTCGATACAGAGTACAAGTTACATTACCTTTAATGAAGGTAAATGTTATTGGGCTGCAATGCACTTTTATGAGAAAGGGTTCTGTTTGATATTTAAATACATTTAGATTTCCAGTGGCTCTCTAAATAGCATAATTTCTGTTGAAGTTATTGAATTATGACAGACAAAAAACAAAGAAGCTGGAATATATCATATCAATATCATATCAAGTGTTCATTTATACCACTGCCTCTTGTCATTGCTGTAAAGGAATCTACCATATTTAGATTTCATTCTCCCTATTTTTTTTAAGGTAATTTGAATGTTAAAGAAAAATGGAGGTATTGGATAAAAAGATGTATATCTAGTTTTCTGTAGGACTTAAATACTCCCAAGGAAAGGGACAGACATGAGACAACTTATGAAGGGAAAACTAATCACAGATAGCATGACAAATTATTATTTGAATACACAATCATTAACAAAAACAGTTAAACTTACAAACACACTGCTGAAATATGAAAGCCGCCCTCTTAAAAAAATCACTAATCAGTAGTGATGCTTTCAGTTTGTCTGCACAAATGAAGGAATTTCAGTACACACAAATTAAACCTGACCAGAGCTTGGCACAATTGTCAGACAGTCTGCATGATTTGCCTTCATAATTGACAGAACTTGTAGTGATCTGGAAAAGAATGAAGGAAAAAGATAACTGAGCACATTTTCTCTTTGCATTCTGCTTTTCCTTCAATGGAAAGTAACAACTATTTCTTTCTAGTGAAACATTAAACCACAGAAATGCTGTCTGAGTGTTTTGTGATGAAGAAATGTCTTATAATAAAGGTACCTGTTGCAAGGTGAGATGTCTGGAAATAATTTTTTACTATTTTTTTCCCCTATATTTTAGCACTGCTGAAAGTGCTCTATCTCCTATTGTGTGTTTTTTTTTTGTAATACACTTTTTCAGCATATCAAAGATGGAGGGGAAAAAACCCCAAACAAATAACAATAACAAAAAAAATCTCCACAAGTTAGGAGTGTACTGGAGGGAGAATGCTTGGGTTCCTTTTAGGATTTCCTCCTTAACTCTGGGGAAGAAATATGGAAAAAGAGACATATATGACCTAAACCGCTGGGTGGGGTGGCGCTACTTAAAGAATCAGGGAATCTACGGGATTTTGACTCCTAGGCACAGGTGAGAAAGAATGGAAATTTGGGACATGGAAATAATTCCTAAGTTGCCTTAAGAAAAGGCACTTTGAAGAATAAGAAGAATGAATGTCAGAAACAAGTCTGGATATAGTCTACATTCATCAGATTCTGCTGGATTATGTTATTTTAAAATCTGGATAATTGGTGTAATCACGTATGACCTACCAAACAGATACAGGGAGAGCTTAATTATGTTAAAATGTGAATGGACTTCAAGAATCTGAACTGAATACAAATGAAGAAGGAATATATGATATTGTGAACCATCTGATAATATCTCAATAGCTAATCCTCCTACTTGCTTACACCTGATTTTTTCCATATTGTTCAGCATGCATTATACGGATAAATACTCATGTATTATCAAGTTAGCAATGACACTGAAAAGCTGCTGTGAGCCTTTTGAAAATGTTGCATAATTGTTTTTAATTTACTTTAAAAATCTATACTGCTATCATATTTATAGAAGCAGTTTATCATTTAATAGGTTTTCATATATTTCAGAGGAAAGAAAGCTTGCCTATGATTTGTCCTATTTTTCTAGAAAAATAGTACACTGTAAACTGTCCTTGCAGAAAAAAAATCCAAGCAGTTACTGATTGGATTCAGGTTATCCAAAGATTTGACTAACTAATGCATTATCTTTGTTTTCCATTCATATGTTTCTGAAAAGAAAGTTTTAGATAAGGTGCTGATTTTTTTTTTTATTTTTTATTATTATTATTTTGCATGGCTGAATAAAAACCAAACGTTCAATGTAATGTTCAGTGGTCCATTGCCATGGGTAGAGTGGGTGGGGAATCACAGGGGAACTCTCTTCTCCTACTGTTTATACTGAGGTAATCAATTCTGTGGAATCATCCAGTAAGTATAAGTAAATTAAAAGGTTTACCATTTCTCTCATACAAAGGATTTGGAAGTCAACTGTCAGAAAGCAGAGATAGTCAGAAGCAAAAATTTTATTTAGTAAAGACTCTTTTCCTCAACCCTTAATCTCAAAACCAGACAAGGGAATGTCTGCATGAATATGCAGAACTTGCTCTCTCATATTTTCTTTTGGGGTGCTCAATTATTTTATTTCTTATTTCTGAGAGCACACAGGCACCCACTCTGTAACACCAAATCTGAAAGCAAGCACTATGTAGGCAAAAAAAAAAAAAAAGCAATGATGTATCTCTAGTAGAATCACAGAATCATAGAATTAACCAGGTTGGAAAAGACCTTTAAGATGAAGTCCAGCCATTACGATGGGTTCTAGGTGACAGAATTTAATAATGTTATGACCTAGATAAACTACCAATTGTGAATCCTAAGTTTCTTCCCAATTTTCTGATCAAAAAAAAAAAAGTGACTGTCTCAAAGAACCTACACTATAATCAGTGATTGTTATAGTTCTATTTTGGTAGTACTTGCTTTCTCAACAGTATAGATATCTTGAGAATTATCATCTTCACAGCAGCATTTCTATGCAGAGATAATGGTATCAATATACACCGAAGAAAATCACTGATATAAAACCAGCACTATACACTACACTATTACCTACTCTATTCTGTTATGAGATACTAGGCAAGACAGTGAATGCCAGAAAAAAAGGCTAAAGATACAGAATTTGAACTGACTGGAGTTCTACGGAAAGTAGAAATAAGAACCAAGCATTGTCACTGTTTATCAAAAGCAATTTTTTGGCCCATTGGCTCTGTATATTTTATTTTAGAGTTCACAACTAAAGAAAATTTTTTTCCCCTCCTTCTCAGGCTGTTTTAATTTAAATTTTTGTCTTGTTTTTTATGTCAAAGTAATTAGTAGTAATGGAAGAAATAATTATATGTTCACAATTACTTCAGTGACTAAACTGTAATCATTGAGCCCTCTATGACAACACATTAGACATTAAATTCTTTGAGTGTAAGTTATACCATGTACTCTTAAACACATGATTATATTTCTTTCTGAACAAGTACAAGTAAGTGTTGATTTGGTTTACAGTTTATATCTTTTATTATTGTCTATATCTTACGTTTAGAACTGAAAGAAAGCTTGCTTTCCTGACCAGATAGCCAATAACAACAGCAGCAGGGGAAGACTGTGAGGAGTGTTTTCCCTGAGGAGGAAGGAGTAGCAGTGACAATGTGTGATAAACTGACAACTCCCACTCCCTATCCCTCCATGCTGTTTGGGAAGGAGGTTGAGAAGCCAGGAGTGAAGTTGAGCCTGGGAAGAAGTGTTTTTTAGATTTGTTCTTACTTCTTATTATCCTATTCTCTTATAATTAACAATACATTAAATTAAATTAATTTTATTTGAGTCACTTGATGGTAATTAATGAGTGATCTCCCTGTCCTTATGAGCTTTTTGTTGCATTTCCTCTCCCTGTCCAGTTGAGGAGGGGGTATGACAGAGCAGCTTGGTGAGCACATGGCGTCCAGCCAAGACTAACCCACCACAGCATCATATTGTTAATCTTCTACATCCTCCTGTTCCGTATTCAATTATTTAATCTGTTGTCATGAGACACTTTCCACATTAAACACACATTCTTTTGTCTCAGTTTTTGCCATAAAAACTGTATCTCTGAGAAAACACTGAAAAGTCAGGTTCTATGTCTTATATTCTGAATTTAAAACTTGACTGTTATATTTTGAAATCAAAATGTCTGTGGACTTTTTTTTTTTGCTATGACAAAAAAGGAGTTTCCCATAAAGCTCAAATGCATACATTAAATACAGTGCACATGCACATCACATACAAAAAAATATAAAAAAAAATCCCTCAGGCCCCACAGCCAGAAGACAGGAAGAGGGCCAACTACTTTAGAGTATTAATAGTAAATATCAGTCAAGAAGCAATGAAAAAAATGGGTATAAAACTAGTCATATTTACAATGAATTGTCATTCTGCTATTTCAGCTCATGCTGCACTGGGCCTTAGTTAATAAGTATTGCCACCAAGATGAATTCACTAAACACTTAGAAAGTCTATTAGTAAGACTGTGAATTTTCTTGGCAGTAGGAAAGACTTGGCTGATATTCCTCTGCTTGTCCAGAGCCAAATGGAAAGTACTGCCTTTTCTCCCATCTCTTTTTTTAGTATCATTCTTACAGACTGTTAGGTCTCCTAGTTCAAATAAAATTCTTCAGATTTATTATACTTTGTTGGTTTACTAACTTTACTAACAGACATAAGAAGTGTTATTTCTGTCCCTTACTATGCATGATGCACTTTAACACTACAAAGTATAGATTGCTTAAGATAGTAAGCGCATTTGTTGGCTTTCTCATACTTCTATGTTTACATCACTTTTTGTTTCACTTTGTTGCTTTAACAACCTGTTTCATTCAATTATTTACAAAATTACATAGACAGTAAACAGCTTTCGAGAAAATTTTATGTTCTCTTTCCATTAAATATAAAATGGACCATTTGTATGGTATTTATGTATATTTCACCAGGAACTAATAGCAGTTAGTGGCATTTTAGAGAACACATCAACAAGACAATGATATATTAAGTAAAATTCTGTGATGGTGATAGCATTTTTTCACACAAGTATCTTTCACTGACTGACCCATCAGAGGCCGTCATGAATTTTTTTTCTTACTGTTAATATTGAGGAATACTTTGGAAAAAAAAAAAAAAAAGAACCTATATAACTATAGATAGTAGTGATGGATCTAAGAAAATGTAAAATTCATACAAAAGATAGTAACTTTAAAGTCTAAATCTGAGCATGAAATGAATCAAAGGTCACAGTTTTGCTGTCTGATTTTACAATGCAGTTATTTTATAAGCGGTTTGTACATATTGATTAAGATAGTAAAAGCACAATATTCAAATGAATCATTCTTTCTTTCCTAGGCAGTATTTAGGCTGAAACGTTAGCAGACCCTTTTTAGCTTCAGAACTGCAGTAACTGAAAAATCCTCACAGCATTTTTGTGCAAAATAGTGAAAATTCATGAGTCCTCCTGCCTCTTTGATGAACAGCAAAGGAGAGGAATGGAGGATAGAGAAGCCACAGTAATATTTCTTCAGTTCATCAAATCAAATATAGCCAAACCCACAGAACATGCTTTTTTGTTTTTGAAAAAGTCAAAGGTCAAAATCTAAAACACAGAATTCAAAACCTCTGTGCTGTGGATGAACTGCCCATGCATTTGGTACTGGTGAAACACCACCTCGGTGGAAGCTTATTTCACTGACATTTGGGTCACAATTTAGATCTGCTTCATTTGTTTGTTCAAAATGTGTAAATACTGACTTTTTTCTTTTTAAGGGTGAGGCTGGACACCAGAAAGGCAAGCTGATTTATCCTGATAGCTGCCCTGTGGCTCAAACGGGACACTTCTCGGGGGAAAGGGCAGAGTTCTCCTCTTGAGAATAACTGAGTGTGCTCAGAAATAATTTCTCAATGCTAATATACAGCACAGAATAGGGAAGTCCATAAACATGGGATCAGTAGAGCCAGCACAGGTGAGAAGTGTCCTGGGAAGGCAAACAGTCCCAGCGATCTCTAACATAATGATGGTCGTAAAGTTTTCCTAGGGATCTAGAGGAGACTACAAAGTTTATATTAATCAATGAGCCACTAAAAATTACTGGAGTGAGAAGGACCCCTCCTGAAAGGAAACAGTGGATTGGGAAGGTTTATTTTCAAATATCCTGAAATATCAAACATCTTCTGCCAGATCCAGAAGATCAAGGATTCATCTACTGACAAAATTGCTTTTTAAAGTTGAATTTTAACAAAGATGTATTTCTATTGATTAGCTCCTTTCACAGTATTATTGGCCTCCCTACGTAAGGGAACCTCTCAGGGACTGGGAACAATACCATCACAGTTAAGTATTAGTAGGATAAGAACTATCTTACAAGTATTCATAAGTTCCAAACTTGGTCGGCAAGCAGAATGAGGAAAGAGACAAACACAAAGGAATGATTTGTTTCATCCTAAGAGTAGGGAAGTCTCCACCTCTGGATATAATTTTCTCTCTTCAGACTTCAAACAGGAAGCTGGAATGACCTCCTTAAAGCAGAATTAGGGGAGATCAGTATAACCACTCAGAAACACGTTTCCAGGGGCTGATCAAGCCTGCCACAAGACAAATTTAGGTATAGTTTCTAATAAATTTAAACAGTTCTAAATACATGTTTCTAGAAATGATCCCTCTGTAATTTGATTACTTCCTTTATGTTTATATTTTCATGTCAGGCATTCCAGGATGTCTGCAAGACAACTGTCCTGACCAAACCCTCAGCTCACAAAACCTCTCTCAAAAAAGGGAAAAAAAAATAAATTGCTTCTCTGCCTTGCTGATATACCTTTAGCATTCATTCATATCAGCTGTATCTGGGAGGAATGTGTACATCAGTGTATTTGATACAAGATTCCTGGCTCTTTTTAAAGGCTGTTTTAGGATGCTTTTTTGCTGGTCTCTATTCATTTTATACCTGCTAGTCAACAGTAGTCAGTTCTGAAGTATCAATAACCCAGAGACATCTGAGTTTTATATTTTATGAATTTTATGAAATTATAATATTTAAGTTAAGCAACAATATTTTGAAATGTTACTTTTCAAACATCCTGAAAGGGAAAAAGGACATCTTTTGAGCATTATACTATGCATTTATTTGATACAGTCAAACCTATTAACAAGTAAATATTCATGCTAAATTCCACATTTTCTTTGTGCTAAGACAGTGAGAAAAAAAAAAAATGTACATTACTGCCACAGTAGGATAGTTTGTGAAGTGAGTCATGGATGAATGAAGAAGAAAATGTAAGAAAGATACCTAAAAAAGCAGCATATAATGAGGGCTAAGATAACACCCCAAGCACTATTATCTCATTATCTTTCCAATATCTGTATAATGTCCTTGCACCTTTACTAGTATAAAAATGCTTTAAAAGTGCATTAAACTGTCAGGATCACATACATAAGCAACCTAAATAGTGATGTGTATTACTCAAAAGCTGAATAGCTTCCTTTACTTTCTTTCTTTGGCCACAATCACATTTGATCTCAGCATGTTGTACATTTGTTTTCCAATATATAAAACACTGGTACAACATATATCATTTACATCTCTCCTCTCAGTTATTTACCTTTGATAAACAACAGTTCAAGCCACACTTGAAGCTGTTCCTGACATCAAATAAGTGGCCTGTCAGAGATAAAATGAAGCAAACTGTGCTTCACAGTTCGAGCAGGAGAGACTAACATAAGAAGATATTTATTCCCTGATGTTACCAGCAGAGTTCCCTTTACCAAATGGAAGTACTGCTATTTTCCTTCCTCCAGGCTGCTCATACACCTCATTTCCCCTTCTGCACAAACTGCCTGAGATGGCAAAATAATATAAAGCACAACACACATTTCCTCTTAAAAATAATTTTGGCACAAGCAAACATACTTGCCAAATTCAGGCTGAAATGTTCACTATATCTTAATAAAGGGGTAGAAAAATGTTGTGTTTACTCATCAATACAACAAAGTAAGGACCTCCATGTAGAGGGAAATCTTTAAGTATGTAAATGCATACCACCTGATGGTTAAATCCCAGGCAATAATAGGTTCTTTTGTTAAATATTGTATTTTCAATAATGTCAGTAAGGAAACCAGTAAACGTTTTGACAGCCATTCCTAAACAAAGTCCTCAGAAGTATTACAAAAACTCAGAGGCTCTTTAAACACTAGAAATCTTCCAACAGGCCTCTGTTATTTTTTGGATCCACATTCCTAAAGGCTTTTTGGCATAGTGACTGCCAAATGCCAATATCCAGCTGATGAAAAGGAAGAAAAAATAGCTTAAGGAAGTACTTGGTTTGGTTTGCGGGGGATTTTTTTTTTTTGTGGGTTTTTTTTTTTTTGTTGTTGTTGTTGGTTTGGTTTGGTTTTTGTGTGCTTTGTTGTTTGGGTTGTTGTTTTTTTTTTTAAACAACAAAGCATATTTGTAGAAAAAGAAATACCTATTCATTTAATGAATACACTTCATTATCAGGTAATCTTGAACCTTGAATGACTATTAAGTAGTTGTGGTAAACATATTAATTTTGTACATGTGAATATTAGTATCAATTTCAGTGCATATCAACATCAAAACAGGTTGCAGAAAAGAATCTGCAAAGGAAAAGAAGGGACACAAAGCCTGACTATTTTAACTGCTGCCACATCTATCAGCACCTGCTAATTTTTTGTTTCCTTATTGGTCTTTAACATGGAATATAGGGTGGTATTTTCAATATAAAGAAGAATAAAGGTAGAGAATTTATTTTAGTTGAGATTTTTTTTTTTTCAGAGGGAAATTGCTTCTCATGCTTACCTTAAGATGCCACAATTGACCTTGAACGGCCTGACCAAGCATCCACTGAAGTGTATTACACTGATCTTCAACAGACTTGAGTTTAGCCTCTAGAAAATTGGCAACTTTTACTCAGAAAATGAGTGCATCGCTATAATGACCTTCACACAACAGTTTGTTTTTTTTTTTTTTATTTCTCAGACTGTTTATTCGCAACTTTTCCTTTCTCAACTCAAAAGTTTTCAACCTACTCTATAACCATTCAGTCGTTCACAGAAGCATATGTTCAATATCAGAAAATATCATTTTCAGGCTAAATTTGGCAAACAGAACTCTCTTCTCAGTGTTAGTATGGATTCCCCTCAAAAAATTAAAAAGCCATAAATAACAAGACAGATGACAAGAATTTACTGGAACTTGTAAAATATCTCTGTTGGTGCCTTGTTAAGAATATCCAACATATTACTTTGTAGAAACAAATACCTAAAGACTTCTAATTAATCAATTTAGCAACAAAGATGAAGATAAAAATGACAGCTATTACAATTCAACAATAACTTTCAAATAGCTGTGATTACCTTAAAAGCCAATTAACCTCCTTTTGTCTTAGAATAAAAAACTTAAAGTCTGAAGACCTACATATTTCTCTTTTAATAAGTTACTTTAGAGGCTCTATGCTGCATAGGGTTTGCATTTTTAATTCCCTTTTTTTCCAAATAATAGGTTTTGTCTCATCTTTACACTTGTGAAACTAGCGATATTTCTTCAAAACATAAGTGTGATACTGTCACATGGACTCTCACAAGTAAAAGACTGAACACACAGCATGCAGGTGATTTGTATTTTGTTTCAGGAAATAAAGCACACAGGAATGGGTGTACTTCATAAGGAATTACAAAACTGGAAAGTCTTCATGATTAGGCTTGTACAGGAAATGCATTAAATTTATATTCCAGTGAAAATACGTCTACACAATTCCTAAATTATATTTCTTTTAGACTACTCTGTTAGGTTATTGAAATAGAATCATAGAATCATAGAATAGTTAGGGTTGGAAAGGACCTTAAGATCGTCAAGTTCCAACCCCCCTGCCATGGGCAGGGACACCTCGCTCTAAACCATATTACCCAAGGCCTCGTCCAACCTGGCCTTGAACACTGCCAGGGATGGAGCATTCACAACCTCCCTGGACAACCTATTCCAGTGCCTCACCACCCTAACAGGAAATTATTCCTTACATCCAATCTAAACTTCCCCTGTTTAAGTTTTAACTCATTGCCCCTTGTCCTACCACTAATGCCCCTTATCTTCCAAAACATAACAGTACTGTTCATGTGGCATTAGATAGCTCATTAAATACATGTAATATGCTCCTAGACATAATTCATTTGGAATTTCTATTTCCTTTTTTTTTTTTTTCTCCAACTATTTCTCCAGCAGTTCTTTCATTGGAAGATGAAAATTGCACAGCCTCCTTACTGATCAATGTAAAAAAAGATCCCTAACATCATGGCTTTATGGGAACCTCTGCTGTGAGCACATTCACTCTAGGGAGTGCCAATTATGTCTGGCAACTCTGAAAGTTTTCTTATGAGGTGCTAACTTCTTGTGATCACTCCACTGTGACTGACCTATAAAGCAAGTATACGCATAGACTACAAGCAACTAAAAAAAAAAAAAATAGATTGCAAATAAATTGCAAATAAGTTGTAAATAAACATTTTAAATCCTTATGAAAAAATTAGCTCACAATGTGAGATTGGTCAAAAACTGGACAGTAGTCACCATCTTATTACCATGAATGACAGCGATGTTGGCATCATACTTCTTATATGCAATACTGTAGTCATCTCAGGTTTTCCTCTGCAATTCTTTTGTTAGCTGAACACAATCAGCAAGGTTTTATTCCCTATCTTCTTTTTCCCTTCTACTTTTATATAAATAATATCCTTGCTTTCATTACCCAGTCTCTCAACTTTCTTCAAACGTACTTATAGATGGTAAAATGACATATTTGGTAAGAAATAAGTCTGATCTGACTAATTTGACGTACTTTTTGCTATAGAGCCTAGTTAACAATAATTATTAATTATAACTTACCCTTAAAAAATTGCATTGCTTTACTTGCTTACAAGTAGCATCCTAATAAAGTTAAATATTTAATCATCAGTAAGGGTACTGCCACAGCAAAATGCACCACCAGTGCTCAAGTACTTGCTGCAGCAAGTAAAACTTGCATTTACTTGTTGATTTTTTTTTTCTTATTCCATTTACAAATATTGCTACCATAATCTATAGTAAGGTAAAGTACGACATCTATCATAAGGAAAACTTCAACAGGCACAGAATGTTCCCATTCTGGTGTGTCTACATTATTATATTGACTTATTTATATTTAGGTGCCAGAATTTCAGGTCAAAGGGGAGAATGTGAGGCTTCTGCACTTCACCATGTTATTTATGAACTGACCACAGGGCTGGATACCGCTGTTCCCTTTCTCGGAAAAGCAAGAGAAGGGAGGTTGGAAGGCAATAATGCACCAAAAGTAATCCTGCTTTGTGGGGCAGCACTCTGATGAAATTTGTTGGGTACAATGAGAGAAAGAACATACAGCAGCGATCATATGGGAATGATCACACTATGATAATCAGATATTAAAAACACTTTACCCAACACATGGTTCTACGTAAAACAGAAAATGCCTGCACTTCAGGGATAAAGGTAAAACACTTCCCACTGGAATAGAAGAAAAGACTTACAGAATAAGATAGCAACTATTTACATCTGTGAAGAATATTACTGCTGTTAAATGCAATTCTCAGCAACTGATTTGAGCCAAAACAAAGGTTCCTAAAACTCTACTGTTGCCCAGTAGAGCACAAATTGCCAGATTAAATACATTCTTTCACCTACCCAAATGTGTCAAAATATTAGAGATAGCTTTCTTCATCTTTAACAGAATTTTTATTGTACTAATTATACTCAGTGCATGAAGCTTGAAGAGCTCAAATCTGCCTACAAAAAGAATGGAAAAACAGAATGAAGCAGGCTCAGTCTACTAATGTATCTGCTTTGACTGGGAGCTAAGGACAGTGTCACACAGAAACTGTTCTTTCCCATGTTCTGCAGTTCTTCCCTAAACAGTATAGTTTGTTTTGCTACTCAAAATGAAACTATTCTTGATGGTTGAGTTGCCAAGTGTACATACTACAGCTACACAATCTATTTTCTACATTATACAAAAATGGTTTGCTTTCTTTCAAGAAATATAGCACTGATAGCAGAACTACATTTTAGTGTGTAATCCTCACCCGTTTCTTGATGATGTGATACGCTTACTTCAAAATACACAGTGAAATTAAAATACATGAGCTCTTCTTTATTAACCGCATAAGTAACTACTTAATCTTTTCTATTAACGTTCCCATGAAGGATCACAGTCACCTGGAGTTACATGTAATAGAGGTATTTACAAATACTTGCTTAGGTGAAGAAACAAGAACATTCAGATATTACATAATTATTATCAGAAAAGAAGGCAAATATTTTCGAGTGGATGCATTGTGAGCAGTCTAAGAATGGAAAAGGAACTAAAATGAGAAGCAAAAACTCAAGGTAATGAGAGGGAAAATTATGGCAAATAGAAATGGAAGCAAAGGAAAAAAATATTGATATTCAAATAGAATTGAAGAAACAGTATGAAATAAACAAGTGAGAGATGTCAAGGAATAAGTTAAAAGAGTGCATGCTGTGTGTAAAAGCAGTTGGATATTTCAGTAAGGTTTCCAGCAGAGCTTGACCATCTGATATACAGGTCAGAAAAGGAACTAAAGTAATGTAAAAGCAGTTTACTTGAAAGGAGCTGAAAGGAATGGAAATTTGCCAGAACACAGTTTTATTAAAATACTTCTGAAAATTGAGAATCTCAATACAATGCAAAACTGCAAAACTATAAAACCAGAATGCTTAGCTACTTCAGACTTATTATATGGGGTCTTTTACCCCAGATATTCCAGTTGCTCAATAATCCAAACACCATAATACAGCATTTTAGACTAACTGAAAGTCCTTTTCATTTTTGGATGGTTGGGTTTGCTTTTTTTTTTTTTTTTCCTCCTCATTTATGGAGCAATCACATGTTCCCACCTGCTCCCCCATATTATTTCGAGGTCTCAGTTTTCATCCAAAGGAAGAAAAAGTAAATAAAAATCTTTAGAAAATATTTTCCTATTTAAAACCAAAACTGAAATTAAGTAGTTGGGACAACACAGAACTTATTGATCAACAAAGCTAGTAAGAGTTCCAAATGGTCCTTCTCTGAAAAGAAATTTAAAGGACAAAACATTAAAGGTGAGCAAACTTTGTTAGAAATTCCAGCTTGACATGACCAGAAAGAGTGGTCAACACTTGCAACAGTTTTGGCTTTACAAGATGTGGTAAACTAACAGTACATTTCCCTAACCTTTATTTTGGTATCTGATTAGAGGTTAGTGTTAAGACAGCTAGTTTGCTTGTCTTCTTAAATATAATTAGACAATCACACTAAAAAACTTCCACACTTGCAGAAAACACTACATAAATTTTCACACCTATGTAAATACTGAAGTTGGCAAAAACACTTCATCAGGTATACTGTTTGAACTTATGATTGACTTTAGCAGAAAACACCTGCTTTTGGAAGATTTCATCAACAGCCTCAAGCTTACTCAGACTTATTTGCATTGTGAATAATCAGTGATGTCCGTTCCACCAACTTTCTGAGGAACAGGAATATTAACTCTTACGTACTCGCTATGTTCCAAATAATCGTATTATCCTCCTAATCTTCTTTTTTGGAGAACTTATCTGCATATCAGAGAGTTCTTTAGGGAAATTACCCCAAGCACTTACAGAATGCTCTGACAATCCTGTCATTAACATGAAAATCACTCCATTGCCAATTTATAATGTGTCCTATTATCAGTGTGGCTTTTTTAAATACAAATATGCTATTCATTGGAACTAAAGGTGCAAAAAACTTACTTTCCACGAATTATAGATAAATTTTAAAATATCTATTTCAATTGAATAAATCTTAGTAAACCACAAGTTAAATGTTTTTAGATACTTCTGTAAGTTAAAAAAACTTAATATTTATCTCTGGGAAGGATACTACACTTACATCATTTTAGCATTCCTTGTGCTTCCTGCACTCCTATGGTACGTCCAAATACTTTCTCATATTTGGAGAGAAATAAAAAGTTTTGAATGAGATAGCAATGTTATCTTTTTACCTCACCACTCTTCTCATTTCCTTTTTACAAGTTTGATAAAAATCCCACCTGTTCTATTCAGGAAGCAAGTGATGTGGAAAGGAGAAACAAAAAAGTTAGTAATTTTTTTTAAATCTTGATAAAGAAAACCATTTGCCAGCAACAGTTAAGATTTCCATTTCAGGTGTTTTGTGCAACCTTCCTGAAATGAAAGGATAAGCATCTCAGGGTATGCTTATACTTAAGGTTTTGGCTTAAAGACATTTGTGGGGCTCCTCCTATCTTCAAAGTGGCGACTGAAGTAATAAATTTGACAATGTTTTCAAAATTTTTATGCAGAAAAGCCTATACCTTTCTTCACTCTTTCACCTTTGTGAACATGGCCTTGGAGTCTTTATTTCCAACATGATGAGCAAAGGTAAAATGAGTCATCAGGAATGATGCAGAGATAACTGCAAAAATGAAATTAAAACCACAGCTGCTCTGAGGAAAAAAAAAAAAAAAAAAAAGACAACTTCTGACCATAAGTTTAGCATAATCTACTCTCAGGTGAAACTGCTGTTGCTACATTTATGCCGTAAGAAAAAACTTCTGTTAGAAATGTTGCAAAAAATCTTCACATCTAAATTGCAGCTTATGTAATGTTTGTTAAAGTCAAAGGGAAAGTTTTACTCATCTATTCAATGGAAGATTAAACAAGTTCTAAGCAACTTCAAGTAACCAGTAGAAGGATTTAATTGAAGTGAAAATTATTTCTGTACACTCTTTTTAGAATTTTAACCTCTCAGACAATGCTTACTAAAGTGCCCCAGAGAAACTTCATAGCCACAAAATGCTAGAGAACAATAGTAATATTATTAATCATCATCATCATCATCTTTCCAAAGCATAGAATTGCCCGCAGGATCTTTCACTATACCACTGTCATAGATTTGAAACGTGCTCAAGTTAATTCAGAAGATACAGTGTCAAAAATTAGCTTTTGTATTTTTATAATAAAGGGTGGCAGCAATTTCTTCATAGAGCTTGCCAGCCATATTTACTATGTGAAGTACTAGTGTAGTTGAACAACAAGAAAACGCATACACACAATCCGTATTCCTAGTTGGAACTTAGCACTGCATGCAAGAAAGTCTTCAGCAGTTGAAGTTTATTTCCTTTAAGAAAAAACAGCCCCATTTGGAGCTAAACAGGAGTCCTGTTGACCCAATTTTCTTAAAAAGATAGCCTGAGCCTAATAATGAAGGCTTTGGAAATATTCTAGAGACCTGTGACCTAAAGGAAGAGAAAACGGTTCAAGATCAAGCCTAATAGTTTTAAGTAATTCCCTCTGCCATGTTCAAAAGAATCATGGAGTCTTTCTGTGCACAAATATTATTTTACTGCAGAAAAATAAAAACAAAATATTCTCAGAGTTTGTATAACAGCAGCATCCTTCTTTTTGCTGTTTTTCCTTGGAAGTTTAAATTTATAAAGTCATCCCACAAAGACAAGCCAAAAAGAATATGTCAGATCATCAAACATGCACCAAAGTTAGTAAAGACTGCATTCTCATGTCACACAGCTAAATATTAGAGTTTCTTTGATAATCATTAGCTATTCCTTTCCCTGAAACCACATAGCATTTCCTTCTCTCTTGGAATCCAAGTGAGACAAATAAATCATTACCTAGTTTCCATAGCAATAGAAAAACCACATGGAAACACTCAGACTGCAGTAATTCCTGTTTTGCTCTTTATTTCCAACAGGTCTGAAATTCCTCTCTATTTGAACAGTATGCCTATGTTTTAAATATTTTATGCAAACTGGAAGTTAGCAAACCAGAGAAAACCTTCTAGTTCACAAATTAGCTAGTCCCAATATCCCTCTCATTACTTACTTCAGAAAAAAAAAAAAAAAAGTTTGTTTGCTGCTCCCTTTTTCTCTTGCTTTCCTCTAATTCAAGAATGGGTAATAGGAAAAAATCACTGGGACTACAATACTGCAGATATGTAGCTTGTCACTGTCCTTAGAGTTAGATTAAATGAAACCAGTGAAAAAAAAACACAAAAATTTGTAGGATCAAAGTCCATAATATTTGCTGGAAATTATCTACACCATTTGAGAGTTATTAAAGGAGGGAAGTTTAAATATTTTCTTTTAAATAAACAATTTCTAATTCCCACAGTCCTAAGATATAAAGAATGTTGATTCTCACAAAAATAATGCATAAACAAACAAAAAATAATACAGTTTTGTTAAAATTATTTGCATGCTAGCTGATGAAAAAAACAGAAGCAACATGTCCCTCATGACATCTGCATCTTTAACTGAAGAGGCATGAATATGAACCATTCAGTGGATAAGGAATTGGCTGGACGTTTGGCACTCAAAAGAGATGTGATCAAGGGCTTGATAACCAGGTAGAGATAAGTGATAAGTGGTGTTCTTCAGGGACCAGTGCTGTTTAACAGATTTGTCAGTGACATGGACACTGGGATTAAGTGCACCCTAAGCAGGTTTGCTGATGACACCAAACTGTGTGGTGCAGTCAACACACTGGAGAAAAGGGATGCCATTCAGAGGGACCTTGACAGGCTTGAGAGGTGGGCCATTGCAAACCTTAGGAACTTCAACGAGGCCAAGTGCAAGTCGTACACCTGGATCAGGGCAATCCCAAGCAGAACTACAGGTGGGGAGGAGAACGGATTGATAGCAGTCATTTGGAGAAGAACTAGGGGGTGTTGGTTGATAAGAAATTGAACATGAGCTGGCAGATGGGGCTTTGAGCAATGTGGTCTACTGGAAGCTGTCCCTGCCCATGCCAGGGAGTTGGAACTACATGAACTTTAAGGTTCTTTCAACTATAACCATTCTATGATTATGTAATTAATTTAGTTTCACTACTGATTAATAAGTTGATTAAAGTCAAATAACTTATCTACTTACAAGAAATAAGTTTTCTTATAATGTTTGTTTCAGTAATTGCTGGCTTTGTGAGAATCAAAAATGCACACAGAATCATAGAATAGTTAGGGTTGGAAAGGACCTTAACATCATCTAGTCCCTGACATGGGCAGGAACGTTTGTTTCAGTAATTGCTGGCTTTGTGAGAATCAAAAATGCACACAGAATCATAGAATAGTTAGGGTTGGAAAGGACCTTAACATCATCTAGTCCCTGACATGGGCAGGAACGTTTGTTTCAGTAATTGCTGGCTTTGTGAGAATCAAAAATGCACATAGAATCATAGAATAGTTAGGGTTGGAAAGGACCTTAACATCGTCTAGTCCCTGACATGGGCAGGAACGGCTCGCACTAAATCATGTCACCCAAGACTTCATCCAACCTGGCCTTTAACACTGCCAGGTATGGAGCAGTCACAACTTCCTTGGGCAACTCATTCCAGTGCCTCACCACCCTCACAGTAAAGAATTTCTTCCTTATATCTATCCTAAGCTTCCCCTGTTTAAGTCTGAACCCATTAAATACTAACAATCATTAATGTGATGTTAATCATTTGATAGTCAACACGCAAGTGTCTGTTGTTTCTTGTATTTATTCCGGCTGACATAAACGAACACAAGAGACATCACCAGGAACAGTGCAAGGGTTTTGACAGATGGATCTTTTCTTTTAAAACTCAGTTTGCTTTTAGGCATAAACTGGGTTAAGATAAGTCATGCATAGGTTTCAATATTAATATCTCATTAAAAAACCCAGAGAGAATAAATGTCATCATATTTTTCAGTGTGTATCACTAATGTATTAAAATATTTATTGTACTCCAAATTAAGTCCAGTTAAATCATCAGAAGTCAACAACTGTAAAATTACAGAAGTTGAAAGTGGTTTTATTTTTTAATCTTTTTTTTTTCTAGGGTGTAAATCCCTACCCCCCCAAAAAAATAGTGTTGAGCAGCATGAGTAGTAAATCACCACAGAAAAGAGATTCAAACTGCTCCTGACTCTGAGAAAAATTTTCAAGATCTCATAATTTCATTTCTTGCATTATCCACATCAGTATCCCCTGGTACTGCAGCTTCTCTGTATGTACAGCAGTGATAATTTACCCAAACTTGGAATTTCAATCATTATAAATTATTTTAGTTGGTAAATTTATAAAAGAATTCATACAGTGAAATAATATTAGGTCAACATTAAGGATGTCTTAGTAGGAATAAATCACTATCCCCATATCAAGTCAGCAGTTCTATTACCCTGCAAGTAAACACTGTATAATACAGCCATCAGTAACCTTTGTGGCTGAAATGCCATTTCAAAGTGCATAATATATTATTCTAATTTTAGTGTGTGCACAGTACCTCTTGGTGAAATCTCTAGGTTTTGACAGTAAAATTACTGATTGTAGATTAGTATTCTCTGGGGTGATTCGTGCTTGCATTACATTTTTCATTATTTCCTCAGGCTGCCATTAAACATGGTTACAAGCTCACTATGACTTCAGTTTTCCTTCTAAGAAAGTTAACCTGGTTTTACAGAGGCTTCTCGTGAAAAACATGTATTTATCAAATTCCTGCACATCCTTAGACAATGACATCAAAAAAAATATTTGTCAGCAAAAGAAATAGTGGATAGATCTTCGGATTACATCGGGCTGAAGAAAGCATTACATGCTACACTACTGCAAGTTCACACCTAGAAATAAAGCCAGATCCTGATTTTAACTGTACATATCCTTCATAGGTAAGTCAAAGTGTGGATATAGTGTCTAGTCTAAAACTCATAGCCATACTAACTGATCCATGGAGGAAGGCAGTTGTTGAAATTTTTTGTGCATTCTCCTCTTAAACTCCCAGTTTGGACAATGTAGATTTGACCAAGCCTCCTTTACCCATTCATCAATGGTCTGGGCAGCTGAGATCTGCCTTTGAGTCAGGCAGAAGCAAAGGTTTAAATTTGCTCCTGAAAATTATTATTCTCTTAATAGTGAAATAAAAGGGAGTATTGCAGGGACAAAAGTGGACTCAGAAGGATGAAACTTTTGCATCTGGCCATATTGTGGGATTGTGTTTTGTCAGCCTTTTGATCTTGAACATCATCAGGGCATCCTTGTCTTACTTCCTACACATTCACTGCAAATTCTAACTTTATCACCCAAGAGAAAGGAATTTTGTTCTGAGGACACTGACTGGTTTTTGGGTTTTTTTTTGTTGTTTTTTTTTTTGGGGGGGGGTGTAGGTTTGGGTTGTGTTTTTTTTCAGAATTAACATGGACAAACAATGTGCAACAAGAAAATATTTTTTGTAGGATGAAAGCTAATAGCCAAGTCTCTGACAATTTGCTATTAAATCAGAGTTATATTCCAGATGAGTTTGACACCAGTGTCTACCATCAATAGTCAAACGTATTTGTTACAATGTTAGTTTTTATCTGCCTAAAGGCACAGATATTAACTTCAGCAGAACTGAAATATCTTAGGCTGCTTCAAGACAAAAAACACAAATCCATGACACGTGCTACTATATTACAGTCATCAAGATTCCTGATGTAGGTGAACCCATGGCTTAGAATGGCCCTTCAGTGAGATAAGTGCCTGCATGCCCCAAGTGAAACACAGAGAAATCCAGTCCTACAACAGAGGGGTCAAAATGCGAGCTGGAAGCAAGGATGCTGCTGTTACTGTCCAGTCATTATGGTCAAATGAAAATTCATTCATAGAAGAAAGACAACAAAGCACCCAGTAGAATTCTACCCCTGAGTATGGGTTAAGTCACAAGTTGAGAAAGCATATTCTTACAGCTGAGACAACAAAACTTGTGTTCCTCTAAAACAATGTTACCCTGATCTTTCTTTTTGTTTTAAGAAGATATTAATCACAGGCTCACGAAGATGAGGGCGTAGTGAGAGAGGGTATAAAGAAAATATTATAAAGGTCACCTGCAAAACAATCTTCTTTTAGCTTAGATCACAGATACTTGAAACTGAAACAAGAGATCAAAACAACAGCTGCTCTTCTATCACTGTTTTTGCACAAATTTGGTGTAATCATATCAAAGTAGAAAAAATTCAGATCACCACACTAGCAAAGCAAGCCTCACTATTGCACTAGTAGCACATAGAAACAGCATTTTTATTACATCAGGAGTTGCAGCGAGTGTTTTTTTCTCAAGAAAATATGCCTTGCACTGTAGTCTATTGGAATATTAAGTATCACAGTACACTTGATACAATAGATACTAAATAAAAAAGGGGGGGGGAGAGGGATAAAGGTCCTTCTCCTTAGAAGCCTGAAGCATCAAGAATACTCAAATCACCACATTTTTGACAAATCACAGACATTTTATTCCATCTTACTGAAAACTTATTCTTCCTCTGAATACCGCTTGGTAATTTTCTATCATGTCACACAAAACATAATAAACACAAAACAGAAAATAGTTTGACACAAGACTATGACAGCACATGCAGTAAAAGATCATGCCTGAAATATACAGTCCTTTTTGTCACAAACTGCATTAATAACATGTATAACAGCAACAAAAAAAAAAAAAAACACACGTTAGTATATTCAAAGCTTTATCTGACTCATCAATATTCTGTTTAATAATGGCAGTGTCTCTGTCAGATAAGTGGTGGCTATGAATACATCATTTATGAAGAGCTTCTTTGCAATACTGGAATGAATTTCATCTTTTTTAATTGGAATGAAGAACAACAAATTCTAGCTATGTCTTCTATTTTTAAATGCCTTTGTGTTCATTTTCTTTTACAACCACAATTTTATCAGTTCATTATACAGCATATTTCTTTAATAGTGGATGAACTATGGTGCAGTTATTTTGGACCAGCATTTTAACCAGACAGAGTTCTCAGGATACTTCTCTGACCTTGAGAAGTCACAAATTCTCTAAACAGGGATTTCTAAATAGATATGATTTCAGAATAAAAAAAAAAATGGGCTAATGCCCTACCAACTAATTTTCCAATTATTTGTTTCAATGGCAAATATTTAGTTTGCACAGAAACGTGCAAGGTTTTTTTGTTGTTGTTACGTTTTTGTATCTGCTTTCTAAGTAGTCTACATTTTACCTCTCCATAAATCCTGGAGATGCACAATTTTCCATTTTGAAGAATTTCTTTGGACTCAAAGGCAGGGACTATGTACATGCTGAATATGGAATTATAGACCCTATAAACTGCCAAATATTCACAAGGAATTCTTTTCCAGCTTTGACTAGCATATTCTAGTAGAAGAACATTTAAACACAAGTGCACATATACACACAAATGCACAGATATACAGTTAAGCAAAAACTTAGAATTCACAAGCTTTACTTAGAAACATGTAAATTAAAAAAAAAAAAAGGCCTAGATGTAGAACTGACCAGAAAAACAATATTCTGCATACATAAGAAATATCAGTATTTTAGATTTTTTTATAAATAACTAATAAAACAAGAAATAGATTTCTGGGTTTTGTTTTGGCTTGAATTTGACCTTCTGAAAAAAGGCTACTGCCTACTGCCTCAACCATTTACATAAAGCACAGGAAACTCAAAATTCATGTATCTTTTCTAAATTAGTCAATTAAAAATTTCCTACATCTTGGAGAAGTGCCTAAAGTGGAACTACGGTATTGCTATTCTGTGCCATATTGCTTTCTTTTAAACTAATATTCTGTTTCAGCTCTGAAAATATTTCCAGTCAAAGTTTTTAATTTATATATGAGTATTTCCTGGAGGAAAAAAAAATAAAAATCAAACCTCAGAACAACCCCTCAGCCACATAAAGCATTCCCTATTTGCCTTTTTCTTTTTCTTTCTTTTAATTTTATGCTTTCTACTTCACAACCTTAATCTGTAATCATAAGCTATAGAAACATGCATCATATTATTCAGGGTGCTGCAGGTTTTGCTATTTTTTTATACTCGACATTTTTTTTTTTTGCTTACCTCTTTCTAACATAAAAAATTCCCAGTGGGGATTAGTTTTGTATTATAATTTAACAGCAAGGTAGCTATTAAAGCTTGCTTTTTTCTTTTTTTTTTTTTAAAATAAATCTGTTTCCTTAGAAAGGTATTATTCATATTCATGCTCAATTATATGTGACTACATCTCCTATTTACCAATTTTTAAATAGGGAGATCCGAGGTTTGGGTAAAAATTGTGTCTTAAATTCTCAGTTAATATGTATAAAACCAATGATTCTTTTTTTGCAATGAAATTCACAATAAAGAGACCAAAGGCTGCAGAATTTAATGTACTGTTATTTCACTTTTCAGTAATTTACATATGCATAAATTTACTTACATACTTGTCATGGTTTAAACCCAGCAGGCAACCCAGAAAAAAACATGCAGCCATTTGCTCACTTGCCCCACGTCCGCCCCCTCTCCCCTTCCCCCCCCCCCCCTCCCCCCGTCAGCTTCCGGAGGGATGGGGAGAAGAATTGAAAGAATGTAACTCCCATGGGTTGAGAGAACAGTCCAGTAACTAAGGTATAACACAAACCACTACTGCTACCACTACTACTAATAATAATGATAATGCTAATAGTAATAATAAGGGAAATAACGAGGGAAGAGAATACAACCTCTCACCACCTGTTGACCGATGCCAAGCCTGACCCGAGCAGTGATTTAGCCCTTCCGGGTAACTGCCCCAGTTTATATCCTGGGCATGACGTGCTGTGGTATGGAATACCTCTTTGGCTAGTTTGCGGCAGGTGTCTTTTCTCTGCTTCCTCCCAGCTTCCCCTCCTCCCTGAGACTCAGAAAGGACTTGGTCAGAGTAAACATTACTGAGCAGTAACTAAAAACACCAGTGTCATCAGCACTGTTCCCAGGCTGAAAGTCAAAACACAGCACTGCACCAGCTACTAAGGAGAAGAAATGACTGCTACTGCTGAGCCCTGGACAATACTTCTAATTCATTTATAATGATCTCAGTTCCAGCATTAATAAACTGAATGAAATGAGACTACTAAGAGAGGGCAATGGATTATTCCCTATTTTTTCACCTCTTCCTGCTCTACTCAGCAATAGTACTTTTATATAACACTGCCATATTTCCAAAGACCTTTACATCTTTAATACCTCCCACAACACTGCTTTTAAGAATGTCTGCATGTTGTATATTTCTGTTTTAAATTCAGGGTACTGAATTTGGACTTAAAATCCATAGGGAAAAGTAATATGGAAATACTTCCTTCAATACTTCAGAGACCATATCTCTTAATGGAAAACAGTGTCTTCTGTCTTGTATTCCACATAAAATAGAAGTTGGCTAAAGCAACAAAAAGTACACATAAATTGGAATACAATAACATTACCTGGATGGTGTCTTGATGATGGGGGTATATCTAGACGATGGGGGTATATCTAGATGATGGGGGTATACTTACGGTTGAAATGGCTAAAACTGAGTATTGAATGAAAAGACTATAGACTCTTACTGAAAATCCTATTAGAGAACAAACTTAAATTATTACTAAATTAATTGGCAAATCTGTTCTGATTTAACAGTATTGTACAACAACAAGAACCACAAAACTGCTTACTCCAAGGCTCTAACTTAGAAATTGTTGTATTGGGTTTGCCTGGCAAGGTTTTGATAGCAGGCGAAGGACTCACTTTATAGACATTAACAGAAGACTGTCTCTCATGGAAGGTACCCCATGCTGGAGCAAGGAAAGTGTGTGAGGAGTCCTCCCTTGAGGAGGAAGGAGTAGCAGAAACATTGTGTGATTAACTGATCACAGCTCCCATTCCCTCGCTAGCTCTCTGCTGCTGGGTGGAGGAGATAAAGAAAATCAGGAGTAAACTTGAGCCCAGGAAGAACAAGGGGGTGGAGGAAGGTGTTTCAAGATTTGGTTTTATTTCTCATTATCCTACACTGATTTAATTGGTAATAAATTAGCTAGTTTCCTAAAGTGTACCTTTTGCCTGCAATGGTAGTTTTGTTGAGTGATTTCTCTGTCCTTATGCTGACTCATGAGCCTTTCATTTTCTATTCCCCATCCAGCTAAGGAGAGGAGTGATAAAGCAGCTTTGGTGGGCACCTGGCATCTAGCCAGGGTCAACTGCCTACAGTTACTTATATAGATATCATGGAACTTCATCCTTGATATAAAAATGAAAAGCTCAATATTTTATTAGTTGCATCAGATTTTTTATTAAATGGAAAATGTCAGCATTCTTAACACCTTCACGTATTAGCTTTTCTACCATAAAACTACTAGATAATCCTACTGAAAACACATTCTGTGTTCCAAATGTTCTACCTGTATTTAGCTCCATTTCTGTTTCACTCAGAAAGAAATAAAATCATTACAGCAAAATATGTTCTTCATTCTGATCTGTAGAAGTGTGGTTTTGAGATGTGCCTTACTCTAGTTTTTATCTATCTCCCATCATTTAACCAGTATTACTAGTACCCAGATAACATAACAGTCGTACGGTGATATTAGTGTTTGAAGTGACATGTAAAAATATCAACTTACTAAATTATGACAGGTTCAAGAAGCTACTTTTTTCATGCATTTTTGAGATAAAATTTTACAAATAGTTTGGTATTATCTACTTGCAAGCTTTCTTCTCCCTGTTCCCAATCCTTGGCCATGCACTTCCATCCATCCCTCATGTTACCTATTAGGTTCTTCCCTCCCATCAGATTAGTCACCCTTTGTGACCCTCTGCAAGGACATGTAATTGCCAGTGCTGACACCAGAGGTGGCAGGTGAGGAAGAGCCTTTTTTTTCCAGTAGCAGCCTAAAATCAACAAAAAGCCCCCAACCTTACCTGTAGCATAAGGGATAAAGGAATAAGGCAGAAAAAACATTGAATTCTCTAGGGCATTTGTAGACTCTAACCCCAGGCAGTATTGACCAACGGCCGTTACAATTTCTTGTCTATATACAACAAAATAATTAATCAGTCTACAAGATACATTTTCTGTAGAGAAAAATTACATACATTCCAGAAAGAACAAACAGCTCACTTTACATACAAAACACAAATCTGAACTCTGAAATGTTTATATACACACCCATATAAAAGTATATATAAAAGTTACATGCGCATATATATGCATACATATATCTGTAAGCTCCTTATATAAAAACAATGGTAACTTTCCTACCAGCTGTATTTGTTACTTGGAAGCTAAGTAAAATGTTCACACAGCTTAATACAGAAAATGTCAGACTGATCTATATCAGCTTACTCCCAACAGTTTGGGATTTTTTTTATCCAATATGCCATGCCAAATGGTCAGTCAGAGACTCACACATTTACAGTCACTCAAAATTTCCTACCTGCATGCGGCTGGCAGATATAACTCAGGAGTGAAGGGAAGCTCTGCTTTTCTGCATGAGCAGCTGGAAACCAGGCGGGATCCCTCACGCCATGGTACTTCAGCCAGTGCTAAACACTCATATATAGGCACCAGAGTAACCCTGAAACACTGTTCCATCAGTAACATAAAACAAACAAACAAAAAATCTTAGATGTATTTAAATAAGAAAGGTCCCAAAGACCTCTTGTTTTTCCACCAGCTGAAATGGTCAATCTAAACTTTCTTTATGGAGTATCATTATTCCTAACATCAATAACACCGACAGGAAGGAGGTAAATTATCAACATGTTCTTCTAAAAGATATTTTACCACCACTAAGTAGTTCAAGGTGTCTAAATGGCTTTTAAAAAAAATGGCTTTAGATTGACAGATATGCCACAATTCATACAAACAGGCCAGAAGGAGGCAATTAGCTTCAACTTTCCCGATATCTCAGCCTGGTTCCCAGCTATGAATTCCCAGCTATGGATCCTCATTCCACTCCAATATTTAGTGCAATAAATGGCCACTGTTAACTCATCAGTGTTAATTCTCAGTTGCTATGCCAATGATTTAGCAATGAGCAAAGGATGACCCTTGGACCAGGAAGTGGAAATGTATCCCTAACAATTTCTGTTTTGGTAGATGGCTGGCAATAAATTTGTTTAGTTTAAGATTTTTTTTGAGGGAATATTCTTTACACTTTTAATATCTGGAGGCAAAAAAATGGCTTAGAGCCATGACTCACTTCTATGATTCACTAAGTGCATTCCAGTTTATCCTTCTCCCAGTTTTAGTATTTATTTGGTTACGCATACAGCTTCAGAAGTTTGTCAATTATTTTCAAATTATTCATTTATTTATTCAATACACAGTGTTTATTCAATACACAGTGTTTATAGCAGTGCATTATTCAGCCTATGTACTTAAATGCCAACTAATCCTAATAATTAGCAATGTACATACATATTAATAGTAATACTGAATAGGAATAAACATCAACAGGTGATACAGCATATCCACTACAAGAGGAGAGTCTATAAACTAGGAAAGAAGAAGAAAGTTTTACAACAGTCCACCCCTGTGGCACACTTCTTGGAAGTCTCCGGTGATGACTATACTTAGTCTGAATTGCCTTCACCACGCTCACGTTAAGAGTTACATTCAGCTTCGAGGATTCTCCCTAATCAGTCTCAAAGCAGCTGCTTTAAGTACCCTATTGATTCATACATGCAAGACACTTAAAAGTTTTATGATAGATAGATAATAGATAATAGATAGATACATAGATGATAGACAGATAGATAGATAGATAGATAGATAGATAGATGATAGATAGACAGACAGATAGATAGATGATAGATAGATAGATAAAACTCAAATACCTATGTGCTTATAGTTGCTACCCTCAAAGCAGCATATCCATAAGAGAGTTATTTGTTTCAGGGTTTTCTTAAAAACTTATTTATCCTGAAGTGCTCTGCTTGTAAGAATATAATCCCAAATTCTATCTTATTATATCATCATATAATATTTTAAATTAGATTTTTAAGAGCTCAAGAAATCACCTAACATGTTAACTAAAGAGTTAGTAAACTGAATGGCATGAAACTCTTGCATTTTACCTACAAGCTTTTCACAGTCAGAGCACCACTGGTCATTGTTCTCCTCACCTGGCTCCAATCCGACAGGATGACATGAAAGAGCTCAACAGATGATAACAGGAATAAACTATTAAAGAACAGTGTACTGAAAAGCATAAAAATCTACATCAGACTGAATCTACATAAACAAGCTTTTGTATTAAATTACTGAAGTATTATGTTTTATATGGCTATTGAGGGGTGGTTGCACCATTTCTAAAACATCCACTTTGGTGACCTGAGTGCTCTTTTTGAACAACTGTGATGCAACCATGCCATGACAAATATATTTTGAAGAAATCTTTGTTGGGTGAAACTAATCATTATGATAAAATACCTGCCCATGGCTGGCTTCAGAAGAGAGCACACTGATGGGGTTTTCTTTAAAATTACGATTGTTCCTGCTCCCTATATTACTGAAAAAACCTTTAAATGTATATGCTGTCTTCCTAGGCTGATGAAAAAACTGAGCCTGAAATTCTTATAAGGGATTTAATATGCATGGCTTTTCTTCTTATTTCTCCAGCATGTTCAAAAGGATATTTTGCTGATAAAATTTTAAATATGTCAGCCTAGAGCAAGAAATTTAACCTTGACAAAACAAGATCAAACAGTTACATGTCATAAAAAAAAACACAAACAAACAAAACAAAACAAAAAAAAGGAAGTCACATACAGAAAAGCAGATGGTACTATGTACATGCTTCTTGGTGGGAATTCCCAGTACTAGTCAATCTGCTTCACCCAGCAGAGTTTTTATGTAATTATTTCCTTTAATTTTATTAGTAATTGACTGTCTATTTGGTTTTAATTTGTTTGTTTCAGAAGAAGCATTTGTCTTTCACTCTTTCTGAGATGACAAGACTCCATATTCTCCTATGCAGTTTTCCAGCTCCAGCCTGATCACTTCTGGCTCTGGTCTGAGTGACTCTATAGCTATCGTCTCAGTGCCTCCTCCTTTGAGGGTGGTGCAGCCTGCTTTAGCACTGCTATTTAAAAGTGTGAATTAGACAGCAAAGAGACTCAGTCATCACGGACATCAGTCAGCATGGTATCCTGACAAAGCATTTAATTCATCCCATCAGCACAAGGAGAATGAACATAGAAAAAAAGTTGTTTGTCCATCTCTCCTATGGCTTTGTACACTAAAACGTAGCATTACTTTGCCTTTCCCAGCATAGATACAATTTCTAGGGGAGGGGATTTTTTTTTTTTTTATTAAATAGTGATTTATGGAATCACAGGTACACTACACACTTTTACTTATGAAAATCCTTCCATATTAAGGCTCTTTCAGCAGAGAGGGAAATTAAATTGTAACACTGTTTAAATTAAAAGCAGTATTTCAAGTATAGGCACTTCATTTAACACAAGAAAAGTAAAGGAAGACTAGAAGTTGATTATGTGAGCTAAGCACTGACTTTATTACTAGGATTTATGTAAGAGCAAAAACTTTTCACCAGGTTGTTTGATTATCTCAGTTTTACTATCTTTGTAAATGTGCAATTGTATTAAGTGAGATCCACCATAAATAGAAATGCAGAAATAAATCTTTGATTTCCATTTTGAAGAAATCCAATAAAGCATCCTTCCTTGGCCAAAAAGAATATTCTTGGCTTAGAAAAGAAACCTTGTATAACACATGATAAACAACTCTCTCTGGCTCTGGAAAATCTGTTGGAGGCACAGATTACTTCAGCTCTACAACTTTACACACATTACTTAAAGCATCCTCAAACTGATTGTGAACATTTTTAATCCCTTCAGTCTCTGAGTTGAGTTCGCAGAAAGCTATCTATCTCTCATTGCTCTAACCTGCACAATCTTCAAGGCAGAAAAAGTGTCAGTTTCAAGGAGCCAAAGCAAAAGGAAAAAAAAATCAACCAGAAAAAAAGTCTGATAACAATTATACCCACAAATTACACGAATCTTATGCATTTGGTACTGAGTTAGGCTCTTAAATTCCTAATCTTTCTTGAAACCCTCAGATTTTATTCCCCTTTACGGCATTGGCAACTTTCTAGACAAACCCAAAAGTTTCTGAAAGACAAAACGCTAATTTGTTCGAGGCAGCCCTAAAACACTTTAATGAGTACAATAAATGTAGCGGTGAAATCTTTTTAGGCACAATATGCATAACACAAATTGAAGCTGCGTTAGTATAATTTCTTGATGAAAAAACTTTAATCTTACTCATTTTTGAGTAAGAACACTTCTGCTGAACACAGAGCTTACAATTTTGCCTTCTTTTGTCTAAAAACAAACAAACAAAAAACCCCACATAATTAGGCAGCGTATCTTATGCTTACACTATCATAATTGGGGATGTTTCATTTTACAATAAAAACATACCTAACCAAGGCCACTGCTGCAGCATATACTGAGGACAAAAAAAATCATCAGTTATCAATCAAAACAATTATTTATAGAACTAAATTCAGTGTGCACTCTTTCACAAAAGGCTTTATATTTACTTTGCCCTTTCATGAACACCTCAGGTAAACTCAGAGCTTGCTACTTCAAGTAGCTCTAATAAAAATAATTCATTACAATGTCTGTGAGTGAAGTAATGCATGTTTCATGAAAAAGAGTACATAAATTAAACAAGCTCAGTTACATTACCTAATTTAACTCAAATCAAAATATCAGCATATGGCAGATCTAAAAAGTTTTGAGAGCCTCAGAAGTGGAGTGTGGAGGACATCCCACATCTCCCAAGCACTGCCAAAAGTGTAATCTCACTGTAGAAAAGGCCCAGTTAAAGTATACTCAATCTATTCTCAGCAGGTCTCAAAATACGCTTAGTATGTGTCTGGAGGAAAAGAATAATTTAGAACTAAACATAAAAAATACTAAACCAATGATCTCTACTGGAGTGCAAGATAAAGAAACAAATCATTTAGTCTTGCTGAAGGGCATGAGAACTGATGCAAAGGTGACTGCTTCAAAAAGCTCAGTATCTTTTGGGAATGCTGCAAGTAACTTATCTGTATTGTTTTACTTTGGTGGTATACTGTGATGGTATGCTTCCCCAACCCCAACCTGTGTGAATGTGTCTGGTCATAATGGCTGCCTTTGACTCAAAGTGGATTCACATGAGACAGGTAACAACACAATAGCCACAGGTTAATCTGAGCAATGCAGCCCTTAACTATAGTCCTGGTCAAGGTCCACTTCAAGCCAAATTTGAAAGAAACTAACTTTTGTAGTTGGTATGCAAATATGACTGTGGCTCAGTCATCTTACTCCATAAACAGTGGATATCCCAAAGCCTATTGAGCTCTCCTGAACATCAGGATCTCCCCTTGAAGCTTCTCAAGGTTACTCCTTAAGGTTGAGAGATTCCTTGCCAGAACAGATTCTTGGTAAGTGATTAACAGCATGCTACACTTTGAAATCTTAGCTAAGTGATATAAAGGATTGATTGTGCATCTGTAATCCTTTAGACATAAACCACTGACCGAGTCTAGGACTAAATCTGGATCCATCCATACCAAGACTCTTCTCTGAGAAAGAGTTTAGGATGCAAGGTGGTCCATTCTGAATCTTATGACTTGATTATTTGATTCAACATGTCTCTCTGATAATTTTTGTCTGACCCTGTCCCATATGCAGTAAACATGCAGTAAATAATCAAGTCTACCTTGCCACCGAATTTTGTTAAACCAGTGTCACGTTTACTATCAAACATCGTATTGCTACTTCTCTTTTATGAGAAAAGTGCATTACTCCATCCATGACATACACACATGCATGTGATTTTGCTCCAGAAGTCATACCCTGACACTCAGTCATAGTCCAACAGTACATTCAAAACAGGTGTATTACAGTGTTTCTGGAAGTGCCTTAAGTGATTGCAAAGAAAGAAAATGAAACCCTTCTCTTTGTGACAGCCTATGGTAAAGGTTTCTGAGTCACTGGTGAATTTGGGAAATTTAAAAACACTGAGTTCCTGCTCCTTAGATAGGTCAAATTGGTTTAAATCTCTTGACTTTAGTATTTCAGAGTATGTTAGCATCATGCACTGTTCCCTAAAGCCATATGCACACCAAGAGAAAATACTACGGAAGGCACAGAGTACTTTGAGTATTAAGTACAAATCTCAACAGTAAAACAGTGTCTAGGTCTTACCTACATCATTCGGATATTTTATAAATTAAAATAACTACACTGAACTGCAACCTTACATGTATTTCAGAACTTTTTGATTCCCTTATGGATTTCTATGTTTGAAGAAAGTAACTGATACTACTAAAGAATCTGGGTTTCAGATGCTGACAAGTTTACAGCTTGATTTGATTTCAAAATGAAAGAAGTTGGTTTGGAGCTGAGAATGTAGTGAGTTGAACAGCACACTGGTTGCAATATATTCTTGAAACAATTAGAATTAGAAATAGGGAAGGGTTTTTTTTATTTTCTCAAATGACAAACATAAATTCCCTATTGCAAAGTATGTTTTGTTGTTGGTTTTTTTTTTCTTTCAAGAGAAAAGGAAAAGAAAGGCAAAGAGAAGGAAGTGCCTAAGCAACAAGAGAATTCAAATCCTCATACACTGACCTATGTATAGCCATATATCAATTTAAAAAACAATGCATTTGTTTTTCAAGTGTGAAAACTCAGCAGCTTATTAGTTGAAAAGATTACTGACAAGATACTAACATATTGAGAAAACAGTAACAGAAGGTACTTTAACTTTCTGCTACTATTCATACAAGACATGACTGCACCAAAGGCTGCAGATGTATCCTCCCATCAAAATACACAGAAGTTAAGCACTCTTTCGTTTTGATGTTTTGTGACTTTGCATTTTATTCTTTTTTAAACTTGTTAGTGGAGCATTAGAAGATTGAGAAAAAAGCATCCCTTGTCCCCTGATTCATCAGTTCTTTCCTTTTCCTCAAAGATCAGCAATTTTAAGAAACACTGCTTTTGTTTTATCTTTTCTTTGTTAAAAAAACCCAAACAACTGGCTGTATGATTACAAAGAAGAGCTTAAAAATTGAAATCTGAAAACTCAGAACCAGAAGAAGACAAAACAGTGGGTTTAATTCTGGAAATACACTGTCATTACAGAAGTATGAAATGGAGTACAGAAATTACTACATGGAATTTTAAAGTTTCACCATAAAAGGTCAGATAAAGTAATATTCTCCTTCAGGCTTTAATTTCATAGATTTTTTGCCTAAAAAAATATTTCCCTGTCTCATAGCAATCACTGGAATTTCACACAGTTATCTAGACAAGGTTACTTTTCAATTCTTACATATAGAGTTTATTTTTAAAAGTGAAGTATCAGCTGAAGACTTTTCAAAAAATGAGTTTGTCCGAATCCATTTCCTCTGCACTATTAGATGAGAAAAGCAACTATAAATGTATTTTGATCATCATGCAAGACGACAGCAGTCTAATAAGCACAGAAATTTTTTTTTCACATGTGGAAAGTAAAAAAAAAAAAAAGACAAGACAAAACAAAACAACATGGTCATTACAGGGTTTATTACTACTTAATGAAATTTTAATTACTCAATCTGACAAGCACTGCTTAAGTGAATTACTTTTAATTAAGCTAGGAAAAAAAAGAGATATGGCAAGATATGCTAAAATGTTAATGCCATTCAGTATTTGTAGTAAAAGATTATAAAGTCCGCACTGTAACTACTTCCCTAACTTTATCCTAGCTGCACCTATCAATAAATAAGTCTTTTCAATTCTGCTGATAGGAAGATTTAATTAAATTAATGTATCGCTACAGCATAATATAAAATGCTTTCAAAGACCTTGCAAGTAAATGTAAAGTTAAAGCATTTGATTATTTATTTATTTTTTGTTTGTTTGTTTGTTTGTTTGTTTATTTATTTCCCCTGAATTTCAGGAAAATTGTGAAAAAAAGATGAAGGCACATTCATATCATTTGATTTTAACAAATAGTTAATTAGGTCCTGCAAGCTCTTTGAACTGTATGTTGAATCTAATCTTGCTACACATAAAAACTGAAACAAACTTCTTAAAATTTAAGAAAAGAGTCTTTATAATCATATGTGTAGTCATAGTGGTAAAGTCTAAAAGGACAGGAAAGGCTAATTTGCTACTGCATAGTTGTCACACAAATTAAGATACTTACAGACTAAGAAATTCTAAAAATTCAGTCTCACCAAATAAACTCCATCAGAATAGTAATACATAAACTGATTCTGATACTGATTCTTGCAAAGAGTCCAAAGTAGGTGTTAAAAACTGCATTATGTTGAGTCACCTCAAGATAAATTTTATGCAAAGCTACTTTGATTTTGTCCTCAAGTATTTCTGAACAAACTTGTTTATCTCCTGAAAATATATTTAAAAATCCGGATTTCAAAAAGTATTGGCTACAACTTAGTTTATTTATAGACTAACTCGGGGTATCAGGCCTTACATAAGAATAATACTCTGACCATGCAAAAAGATACTGGTAGAATGAAAGGTACAATCTTAGACAACACTCGACCTTCTTAGAGCAAGTCTTGCTGAACTATTCTTTTTCCAACAGAGCTAAAACGCATTGTCTGTTTTCCAGTGGAACTAATTGCTCTATACAGTAGTAAGGGTTTGCAGTGCAATACTCCTAAAATGTATTCTTTATGTCTCAGAAAAGAATATGAGGATCACTATATGGTCTTTCAAAACCCTTCCAACCCAAAAAATTTTATAATTCTATGAGAGAATAGAATCAGAGAAGAGATTCAGAGCAGACCTGCGGAGAAGGACTTGGGAGTGCTAGTCTATGAGAAAATGAGCATGAGCCGGCAGTGTGCGCTTGCAGCCCAGAAAGCCAACTGTATCCTGGGCTGCATCAAAAGGAGCGTGACCAGCAGGTCGAAGGAGGTGATCCTGCCCCTCTACTCTGCTCTCGTGGGACCTCACTTGGAGTATTGTGTGCAGTTCTGGTGTCCTCAGCATAAAAAGGACATGGAACTGTTGAAACAAGTCCAGAGGAGGGCCACAAGAATGATCAGGGGACTGGAGCACCTCCCATATGAAGATTGGCTGAGAAAGTTGGGGCTGTTCAGCCTGGACAAGAGAAGGCTGCGTGGAGACCTCATAGCAGGCTTCCAGTATCTGAAGGGGGCTTATAGGGATGCTGGGAAGGGACTCTTCATTAGGGACTGTAGTGATAGGACAAGGGGTAGTGGGTTAAAACTTAAACAGGGGAAGTTTAGATTGGATATAAGGAAGAAATTCTTTCCTGTTAGGGTGGTGAGGCACAGTAACAGGCTGCCCAGGGAGGCTGTGAATGCTCCATCCCTGGCAGTGTTCAAGGCGAGGTTGGACAAGGCCTTGGGTGATATGGTTTAGAGCAAGGTGTCCCTGCCCATGGCAGGGGGGTTGGAACTTGATGATCTTAAGGTCCTTTCCGACCCTAACTTTTCTATGAATCTGTGATTCTATGTAGCAACACCTAACTGGCTACATATCATTTGAGATGCTGCTAAAGAAGATATGAATTTTAATGCTGCCAAGAATTATTTTATTTGCCCTACCTTCAAGTTATGTATTCATTAAACATAAAAGCATAAAATATTTTAAAACATGACCAAGCACCGTCTATTTTTATTTCCACTGAATATAACTAGAAATAGCCAGAATTTTTCAACCTCCAGAAAAACTGTATACAAACTAATTTGACACAGCAATACTATGGATAACATCCATATAGTAAACACCGTAAGTTAAATAAATCTATTTTCTTGAGTATCATTTGAAGAATATTATACAACCCAGCATCAGTGAAAATATCCCGTATGATTTGGGAGTGGCCCAGGGTCCTAATGAAAAGTAACCCTTTACCCTCCCAAACAACTACAAAACAAGGTGCTACAAGTAGTTTATACTGTACTTTTTCTCTCTAATAGTAGATTCTGGGATCCATAAGTACTCTCTGGTTGCAGTTCACACTATTGTTCTGCTTGTTCTAAAGCTGAAAATAAAAGCCCATGCTTCATTTCTTTTCACAAATTGATTTCCTAATTACTGGTGTTCATCGGTTTCTGAAAACTACAGTCCAGAAAACTGATACACCTGAATCACTCACAAGCATAGAATGATGCAGTATCTCTAATGAGAGCACAGACTATGAATATTTTTATTGCAGCACCTCCACCAATTCCTTATGAGTTTGAGAATACTTGAGGAGATGTTTGTCTTTGCTATAATTGTGGGTTTTTTTCCTGTGAGCTGGTGAAAATTCATACTGCATGTTTAAAAAAAAAAAACAAAAAAACAACAAAGCCAAAAGGCAGAAAAGAAAAATAAAGTTATCCTCCATTTAATTTGCTATAGTGCTACTGTGTCAGCTTCTTGAAAATAACATGTACAAAGCTGTGGCATAACCATGAGAACCAAGCCTGCACCCTCATTGTTCCCTTGATCAAGGCGAAGGCACAGGAGAGGTGGAATTATGTCAAGTATAAAAAAATAATTTTGTTTCTAATTGGAAATTTTGATATAAATTTTATAATAAAAATATTAGAATGGTTTTAATGTCAACAACTATAGATGGAATCTGGGAATCAGAACAATCCAGACTCCAATTTTCCCTTGTGGCATTTAATTTTACCCTAAGCTTGACAGCACCTCCATGTACCAAAAATTAATCTTGAAAACACAATGAATAAAATAAATGAAGAAAATAACTCATTCTGCATTCATGAACCTTATTAATAATCAAATTTTATAGTAAAATCATATTCATGTAAGCCCTTTCTAAAAAAGAAAATAACAGTTTCTTTAAAAGTTTTCTTTCACAATATGGAAAAGAAATAGAAAAAAAAAGTAACTACTGTATCTTCATTTAGTAACTGTTTCCTGACAATTTTGATACAACACATACAGGCTGGTGGTTTTCTCAGTATTCATATATGTTGAGGTGGGGTTTTTTTAGCCAACTAAAAGCCCCCTACCTTAACTGAAAACCTTCAGAGTTAGCATATATTGAATCATCTTATTTATTTTTTTTTCTTTCCTTCATTCTTTCCTTAGTCCCTATCAACTATCAACTAGTAGAAGAACCCTAGTAAAATTACAAGATGCACTGGTAGTATCACTTCATTTTGAGTCAACTGCAAATAACAGAATTTTATTCTATCGGGAAAGGGTGAAGTAAATATATTTTGAAAAGTAAGAGGTAACATAAGTATTTTAGGCTCTCATATATGGCAGCATAACACTCAGAAATTCTCAGGAAGTGTTTTATCTTCCTTATTTTGTCCTTTTCACTACTAAGCAGCACTATGAATAAGATTATAGTTGTATACTTCAGTGAAGCAGTCCATTTTTTAACCTCCAAACCTTCATTCAGCAATTTCCTCCTGCCTCTTTTAAAGTTAAGTAGCGAATAACTATACCAAAACAAAATGTGTTCTGTGCTGATGCACAGTCAGCAGTAAAACATTAAGCCTTATTCCTAGAGCTGTATTAACACAGTGTAAAAAAGAGAAAAACATCTTCAGAGGTTCACAAGAAGGGGCTGTCAATAACTGAGTGCTGTCTTTCAAACTATGGTTTTGTACCCTCTTTCTACAAAAAGGTGCAAGCAAAGGTTGTTGCTCTCTAATGTTTTTCCTTAAGATACTGAATAACCACTTAAGCTTCCATAAAACAGGAGTTACTAGTATTGTATAAAACAGAAAAAAGAAAAAGATAATATAATTCAGATAATGGAAAAACATGCTTCTCCTTCTATTATACACAATTGCCAAGCATGTGTGACTGACAAAGAATCTGAGAGAAAAATGTAGACTATGCGTGGGTTCTGGAATGATTTCCCTTTAAACTATACGAAAAGGAAAATCCCCTGTGATGACAAGCTAAATTACCAGACAGTGATCTAGACGGCTTTGAGCTCAGCAAATAGGCTTTATTGTTTTTCCTTTACTGCATGCACTTATTTGCTATAGGTAAGAAGATATCATATATTCTATGAGAAAAAAAAAAAAAACGAAAAAGTGTATCTTCTATTTTCGGGGCAGAACCTTTAAATACACAAAATTATACTCACATCTGGGGTGTACTGTGGTGGAATTAGCTTAATATAAGAAGTCAGTGTGGAAAAATAAGATCTAGCAGGTCAGAAATCTGTATACACACATAAGCACATGCAGAAAGATTGTTTGAATTCAAACATGTTGAATTCACAGAATTTACAACAAGTAAAAATTCTATGTATTCTATAATGTCATATTTTAAGTAGGAAAATCATAACAAGAATCAATGAAAACAAGTAACAATATTAGATTTGCTGCATACTTTCAAACATGTCTTTGCTTACTCAACAAGGCCTGTTACCTTTTATCTGTTATTTATGGTTGCGCAACAGTTCCATGAACGACAAATTAAGCTAGATTGTTTTTTATGGTTTCTTTAGTTTCCTAGCACAAAATCTTAATATTAAACACACAGCCTGACTTTCTGAAAAGTGGTCCATGACTAGAGGCTTCTTTTTACTTCCAATTCAGTTACTGACCTCAAACATAAGGGTGAAAAGTAAAGTGGTTTACACACCTCTCTATATTCAGTCTTAGTCTACCCTTATGCATAAGTTTGGGGTGAGGGAAACAGCCAGTACTCATGGAAAAAAAAAAAAAAGTGCATTTATGCGTTTGTAAAATCGTTTCTATCAGTTTATGAAATGATAAGGGATGTTTTTGTGAAAGAAGAGCTCTTCCAGAGTATTTAAGCACCTAATTTCCTGGCCAGTTTCCTGACATTCACTGCCATCTGGAAAGGAAATCAAGGTCTTCCTGGGTGTTATTCAATTACTTTGATCATTCACACTGGATTTCTGCTCTCTGGGAGAAATCTGTCTTTAATAGTTCTAAGAGGGCAGATTAGCGGATAGACGATTCAAGGCTCGGGCATTTCCCCAACTTTGGCAACTCAACTTCCCACTGCACTAGGGATAAAACTGACAAGTTTCTTCTTTCTGTCTTATGGACAACTGGGAAAAGCAATCTCAAGTCAAGATAATAAAAGTTCTTAAAGAGTTTTCAAACAGTCTGGGGAAGGGTTTTAGCAACTTTCAGTAAATATGTGAGTAAATAAATGGAGTTCAAACAAACAGTAAAAAGATTTTACTAATTTCAATTTTTATGATCCATCAGAAAAAAAAAAGTCAATAGTTTCAGATTTCAATGCTGACAAAAACTGCAGATGCCTTTTTGAGCAGAGATCTTGTTAATAATAGCTAAACACGTACCTTGAAAACGTACTTGTCAACAACGGATCTTTCTCGCTGAAAAGATGAAGTTGAAACTGTTCTGCTAGTTTCATACTCCACAAATGTAACCTCCAGGTCAGGTATGAGACTCATATTAAACTGCACTTACCATAATACTCGGCTTCCTTTCATATCTCAAATGCTTTCTCTTTCACTGAGACAAAGAGCTGAATTCTGCTTTGAAATATGAGCATTAATAACTGACAAAAGCAAAGACATGCTTCAATCAGGAACTATGCAGACAAATCCTGAATTGCTCTATGGCTATTGCAAAGTTTTCATTTGTAGGTAAGAAAGAAAGAAATCCCAATTATTGAAAAAATGCAATTAATTCTATTATTTTGACATCATATTATTAATATGTTTGGGTTTTTTTTTTCAAATACAGCACTCTTTTGTTTTCAGGAATTAAATTTGAAAACAATTATGCTGCAAAAAGAAAAAAAAAACAAACTGGAACTCCTTTATTCTTCTCCTTAACCCTTTTTTAATTTAATCCTTGAGAGGAAATATTTTTATGAAAAAATTTGTCATTTATACAAATAGCCAGGTGCTACTCTCAACAGTATGATCTGTTTAAAAGCACCAAAAACCCCATAGAAATAACAGTCTGGTTTTGTCCTTAGATTCTTCAAAAATCTGCAAACGTTTCTGCTTAACTCAGGTGGACAAGACTACAACACTTGTCATTGTCATTCCAGTCCTCAGTTAATGAGATCTCTGAGACTTACCAGGTACAGAATCATGGAATCTAGAAGCATAGAATCCTAGAATCATAAAAGAGTTCAGTTTGGAAGGGGCCTTTAAAGATCCAACCCCCCACAACCTGCAGTGAACAGGGACATTTTCAAATAGATCAGGTTGCCCAGAATCACATCCAGCTTGGCCCTGAATGTCTCCAGGGATGGGGTATCTACAATCCCTCTGGGCAACTTCTGCCAGTATTTTACCACCCCCACTGTAAAAAATGTATTCCTCAAGTCCAGCCTAAATCTCCCCTCTTTTCATTTAAAACCATTAACACTCGTCCTGTTGCAACAGGCTCTATTTAAAAGTCTTTGCCCATTTATTATTTTTTTTTTTTTACAGGCCTCTTTTTAAGTACTGAAAGATCTCAGTGAGTTCCCCGCAGAGTCCTTTCCAGGCTGTGCAACATGAGCTCTCTCAGCCTTTCCTCATAGGAGAGACGTTCCATCCCTCAGATCATTTTATAGAGGAACCTGGATTTTTTGCAATGCTGTTTTTACCATTTTGAAGCTTTATTTATACTGGCAAAATTACAAACAGAATTACTAACACAGGAAAAAAAATTGCATTTCGCACACATGGCTGACATAGTACTGGTTATGTGACTTGACATATTTCTAGATAAGGAATTCTGACATAAAATAAATAACCTTATCAGGTAATAACCTTACAAAAAGAAATGAAATTAAGAAATTATTAGAACAAGTTCTTATTTATTTTTCCTTCACCTTAAATTAAGAACATGTAAAGGTGCTGCATTGTTTTGTCTTCCAATTTCTGTTAGCTTTGAAAGACTTAAAAAAAAAAATAATTTTATTCTAAAAAAAACCTATGTGTATTTATTGTAGCATCTCTTATTTCATTAAAACAACTAAACAGATGAGAAGAGCTAAGACTGCTTTATTTCCAGAATTATACACTGTTTGTATACCTAAATCTGTTGGAAACAACAAATACCATACTATCAAAGATATATTTGTTTGTATAGTAAGAAAGTATTTATGTTAAAGTACCCTTTACAGACTTTGCTTTCTTTCCCTAACCACTACAATGCTTTCAAAATTAATTCCACAGAGTAATTTGTTGATTGCTATTAGTCTTAAATTTATCCTTGTTAAAAGGATTATGCAAAAGTGTACACATAGATGTTTGGAGCTTGAGTTAGCAAGGACCAACAGCTCCTAGAAACTTATATCAAACACACAAATATATTTTATTATGAATGTGTGGACAGAAATGACAGTGGAATACAGCTTTTGTAAATGTTTCTGAACACATAGAAGCTAATGTCAAAAGCAATATTTTTCTAAAATGTTGTTTAATGAATGTGGAGAAAAATTTAATTCAGATCTATTCAGAAAACTATAGAATTCAGTCATATTGTTCAGCATAGGAATTACTAATGCTTTACATGCTACAGAGACGGCATGTGAGAAAAAGCAGTTCTGGAAAAAAAAAAAAAAAACAATGTGAAGACACTAAAGACTGGATCAAGCATGACTGAATCTGTGCATCACTTCAAAGTTGTGCCAAGGATCATGCTGTAAATGATCACACTTGCCAATGATACTAAAACAGCAGTCACACCAAGAAAAGAGAGGAGGCAGTAAAGGACAGAATGATTTGCACAGTACAGGAAAATAAGCAGTTTATACAAATCATCATAAAGAAATTAATGGAGACTGGAGGAAAAAGGCAAAGGAGGCAAATGCATTGTTCATGCTACAGATACTGGAAGACAGAAAAAGGGATCTTGGATTAAAAGCAAAATTTATACTTTTGCACAATGCATATCAGCAGTAAACAAAATAACAACATTCTAGCATGAGTAAATAATAATATTGCACATATTCCTGGCCATTCTATTTTAGGACTTCAAGAAAGAGTAGGCAAGTAAAACAGGAAATATACTGTTCCTGTTTTGGCATGTGTAGTTTATGCACATTAAAATGAAAATCATAGAAATATAAAGCATAGAAGGCAGAAACTAGAGGCTTTTAACTAACTTGAGTTTAAAAAAAGGGAACTGGATATTTTTAAGAGATTTTCCAGTTTTTCTAAAAATTCTGGAAACTAAATGTCATTGCTAGAAGGTATTTACAAGAAATGTCTTGGCTTACCACTGGTGAGTAGAAATACGAGAACACTGGAAGTGTACTGGTAGCCTAGCAGTGTTATATCTGCTGATTAATAGATATTTTAAGATACATTGCCTGCATGGGGGGAGGGGGTGGAAGGTAAAAGAAAGAGCTTAAAAATTCAAGATCTTCTTGCCCAAAACAGAACTATGCAACGCAAAGTTCAAAAGATCCAGAGGAAGGAGCTCCAACCTGTGCCATCCTGTAACTGTAACTAAACCTGTCCATAGCAGAAAATTTCATACAGCTACTATTCTTTTACACCATTGATGGCTGCACATGGTTATGAAGAAATACCTCCAGCCTGTCTCATTTAGAGCAAACTACAAGCACACAAACAGAGGATAAGTCTCCATTTACCTTTGAAAGCTTGATAATATGTAGTAGAACCGTGCTTATTTGATTACTTTCAACACCCTCTACTGTGTTTTCCTAGGCACAGGATCAGCCCTCACTGTTAGGATATGTTTTTGAATAAGCATCATATAAATGCCTCTAATCAAATACGAGAATGTCAGAACAGTTAAATAAAGGCAACAGTTTCCCAAAGGATTTACAGAAGTATCCAAAAGGAGAAAAATCAGACTTGAGTTAAACTACGAAATAGAACAGTCGAGTAATCTTCAGACTTTATTAAAATAGACTTTAAAAGTAGCAATAACAACAAACATGTATCTATGTTAAAAACGTCTTGTTCTTTCTTTGAGGACCATGTCTTACACATGCATATTCCATTTCACTATCCTCTTTCTTGTACATTTGCCCCTCTGAATCTCAGCCAAACCATTGACATGCACTATGGAATTTTTAAATTACACTCGCTTGAATGTAATTCTATTCCAAGCAATTCAACTACTTTAAAGAAAAGAATAAAGATTCAGGTTAGACTTAAACATATATATATATATATATGTATCTCACTGGTATCACAGTAATTTCCATTAACTTGTCAGTAGCACTTATTTAAATAGATAATATAACAACTTAGTTTCCTGTTAGCATTGCCATATCAGACCTTTGTCTGAGGGTCTGACTCATGAGTAATCAGCAGATAATAATTATGAGAGTCAGGAAGACCCTTTAATGAGGAGAATCAGCCTACACTAGATTAGGTCTTTTAAAACAAGTCTCAGATATTTTCCTTTTCAAATCTGTGAAAAACTAGGGAAAGCAGAATCAGTCTTCCACTACAGCATAATAAAGATGAAAAATCTCCATGTGTTGAAGGAAACGGAAATATTGGAAATAAAAATCTGCCAGAAATAAAGCAGAAATGATTGAAACTTACTTGAGTATATTTAGACATTATAAGTAATCTGCACAACTGAAAAATAATGTGTTCTATTATTTTCAGTGAATGTACTTAAGTGGAAGAGTGTGCTAATACTGACTGATTACAGAATACAGAATGAAATCATAGAATCATAGAATCATAGAATAGTTAGGGTTGGAAAGGACCTTAAGATCATCAAGTTCCAACCCCCCTGCCATGGGCAGGGACACCTCGCTCTAAACCATATTACCTAAGGCCTCGTCCAACCTGGCCTTGAACACCGCCAGGGATGAAGCATTCACAACCTCCCTGGACAACCCATTCCAGTACCTCACCATCCTAACAGGAAAGAATTTCCTCTTTACATCCAATCTAAACTTCTCCTGTTTAAGTTTTAACCCATTACCCCTTGTCCTATCACTACAGTCCCTAATGAAGAGTCCATCCCCAGCATCCTTGTAGGCCCCCTTCAGATACTGGAAGGCTGCTACGAGGTCTCCACGCAGCCTTCTCCAGGCTGAACAGCTTCAACTTTTGCAGCCAATCTTCATACGGGAGGTGCTCCAGTCCCCTGATCATTCTCGTGGCCTTCCTCTGGACTTGTTCCAGCAGATCCATGTCCTTTTTATGCTGAGGACACCAGAACTGCACACAATACTCCAGGTGAGGGCTCGCGAGAGCAGAGTAGAGGGGCAGGATCACCTCCTTCGACCTGCTGGTCACACTCCTTTTGATGCAGCCCAGGATACAGTTGGCTTTCTGGGCTGCAAGCGCACACTGCCGGCTCATGCTCATTTTCTCATAGACTAGCACCCCCAAGTCCTTCTCCACAGGGCTGCTCTGAATCTCTTCTCTGCCCAGCCTGTAGCTGTGTCTGGGATTGCTCTGACCCAGGTGTAGGACCTTGCCCTTGGCATGGTTAAACTTCATGAGGTTGGCATCAGCCCACCTCACAAGCGTGTCAAGGTCCCTCTGGATGGCATTTCTTCCCTCCAGCGTATCAACCGAACCACACAGCTTGGTGTCATCGAGCAAACTTGCTGAGGGCGCACTCAATCCCACTGTCCATGTCAGCGACAAAGATGTTAAACAAGACTGGTCCCAACACAATCCCTGAGGGACACCACACGTTGCAGGTCTCCAGCTGGACATTGAGCCATTGACCACAACTCTTTGTGTGTGGCCATCCAGCCCGTTCTTTATCCACTGAGTGGTCCATTCATCAAATTGATCTCTCTCCAATTTAGAGACAAGAATGTTACGTGGGACAGTGTCGAACGCTTTACACAAGTCCAGGTAGATGACACCAACTGCTCTACCCCTGTCCATCAGTTCCATAGCCCCATCATAGGCCACCAAATTGGTCAAGCAGGATTTCCCCTTAGTGAAGCCATGCTGGCTGTCACCAAGCACCTTGTTGTTTTTCATGTGCCTTAGTACGCCTTCCAGGAGACTTAGCATGCCTTCCAGGAGAAATCATATGGTCATAGAATAGTTAGGTTTGGAAAGGACCTTAAGATCCCCTAGCTCCAACACCCCTGCCATGGGCAGGGTTACCTCACACTAAACCATGTCACCCAAGGCTCTGTCCAACCTGGCTTTGAACACCACCATGGGTGGAGCACTCACAACTTCCCTGGGCAACCCATTCCAGTGCTTCACCACCCTTACAGTAAAGAACTTCCTCCTTATATCAAATCTAAACTTCCCCTGTTTAAGTTTGAACCCATTAACCCTTGTCCTATCACTACAGTCCTTAATGAAGAATCCCTCCCCAGCATGCTTAGAGGCCCCCTTCAGAGATGTAGAATAAGACACATAAAACTCAATTTCCGTAATGTCAACGTAGTCAAGGAAGAAAAATTAAACCTAAAGAAATTAAAATTCAGTGAATTTTTTCACAGTGATTTTCACGTCAGTGGAAGAAATGTGCATCATGTTCTCTTCAGCATTTGGTTTAAAGTATAAGTATTTTTACAAGAAGATTGAAAGGATCTTTCCATGAATTTTTCAGTGTCTAAAAAATTAACTAGGAAGAACAGGGTTAATTTACTGATTAACAGTTGAACCAAGAAACTTTCTCCTTTCTACTGGCTAGTAGTTAATGAATGTCTAATTAACTGCAAAAAAATCATCTCCACAGGAATGATTCAGATGAAGCTTGTGATGAAGCTAAATTGGCTAAAGATAACTTAGTAAGATAACTTTAGTAAGATTTACAAGAAATTAGTGGAAATTTGAATGGGAGGTGCTCTCCATTCAATAACTGAATGAGAGCTTTCTGGGGACAATGCAAAAGAGTATGTTATAACTGAATCAATCATAATTTTTTACTTCTGAGTGAAATAATTTGCCAAGTGGTTCTCTGATGAAAGCGTAGGTAGCTTCAAATGTTTATCTCTTCTATTTGCAGCAGTGATCAGATGTTGGTTTTTGCCTTTGATTTAGCTTCTACCAAATTCTTTGGAGAAGGCACAAAATGCCTGTGAATATTCAAGTGCATTCTCCATGTCTACAGGCTAAACACACATCACTGTTATTGAAAAAAATGGTGTTGCTTTGTTCATATAGAGGGGAAGCACATAATCACAGATAGGTGTATTTTTCTGGAAACTTTAAGGTAAAGGTCTACATTAATCAGGGTAAATTTAAAAAAAAAAATAAAAAAAAATCACTTTGTTTCCAGAATTTTATTGCCTTCAGATGTCACTTGAGTTTGTGTTGGGAAAATAAAACATATGCTTCTTTTTCTAAGGGACAAGATTGAATTAAAGGTGTTCTATTTCTCCCAAAAGCAGTGAGAGAGGACTGGACAGATACTCCCAGAATACACCAAAATAGGTATGATTGGGCAACATAATGCTAAGGATGCACAAGTGACAGAAATCTGGATGGATTGTAAACCTATAGGGATTTTAAATACATTAGCAGCCTATGAAGCCACTTAGAGTGCTTGGAAGTAGAGAGATAGCTATAAGCATCAATCCTCACAAAAAAGAAAAGATGCTTTTTGTGGAAGTGATTTGTTTTCTACTTCAGATGCAGAACTTAAAAACTGATGTTGATAGAAAGATGTAGCTTTTAAAGACAGTTTTATAGGTAAGTTTACTTCAAAAATAAATGAATCAAGTAATAAAATTTAAAAAAAAAGGAAACAGAGACTTACTTTCTCAACCTTTTAAAGAAAGCCTGGATTTTAAAGATTTAGTCACCTTCTGAGAGTTTGAATAACTGATAGCTAAAATTAAAATATTTTCAGTGATTTTGATTATTTTATTGATCTTTACATTTAAGCAAGTAGGAAGGAATGTAGTTATGACATAATCACAGTCCAGGAAAATATTTTAAAATAATATCACATATTCAGTGTAAGCAAACTGAAAACTGTGGCTGAACAAATGGAAACAAAGGTATTTAGTAGTTAGCTCCTGCCTAGAGAAAAGAGACATAAAACAATGCACAACGCAGTGAGGAGGTCAGAGAAAAAAATAAGTAATTTTTTCCTTGGAACATTGAGATGAAGCAGTATCAGCAAAACATCACCTTCATTAGACCACTCAGGTTTCTTGCATGCAATGAGACAGATACTAGATGCTTTAGAAAATGTTAGTAGGGCTCTCGCTGCTAATGAAAGATGATAAATAAGTTTGAATAAACAGCATTGGTTTCTGCTCTGCACATACATCATGGAAGAAATGTGTCTTCTTTGCAGACACTCAGATGGTTACATCAACTGACTAAATATCACATGAAGGGAGCGAGGGAAGTGCCTCAAGCCATTCATGGAACTGCATGATACTGGCATCAGTGAAGCCTGTAATTGTTATGGAATGTTGGAAAGCCTCTGTATCTAACAATCCGTAGAAGTGTTCTGTCTTGTTCCCTTCTGAACAAGGTGTCTCTTGCACAGCTTCTCTTAGCCTTTGTGGAATGGAATGTGTTTAAACTAGTCATAACACTCTTGATGTAACAATCAAGAGCTTCCACTAAATCACCATTTCTTACACCTCAGACACTTTTCTCTGCATCTCTGTACCTTCTTGTTAAAATGAGAATTTTGAAAGGTCCCAGACAGTTTCATATACATGATAGACATATGCAGCACATGTCCAGACCTAAAAATAAAATTCCTGCCTTTGACTTTTCTGACAAAAAGTTAAGACTGTTTCTTTGCATATGAAGGTCTCCCTTACTTAACTGTTACATTGGGTTTTAGTAGAACTCAATACAGTAACTACTTCTGTTGTTTTTAGGAAAGCTTGTAACATTTCAGTTTAATATCTGCTTCATGTGGACTGCAATACCTAGACCATTTTTTTTTTAAAAAAAACTTCAAGCTTATGCCCGAAATCCATGGTCCAATCTTTCATTCTTTCTCTTCTTTTCCTTCCTTGCTCTGTTAAATGCAAAGCCTAACTTGACTGCCACCAATATTTCTAGAAATTACTATAAGTAGATTCTTTAGCTGATGATAATTGACCTCTACCATATGATTTCCCATGACAGGAAAAGATAAAAAATAGTAAAAGATGCATTTTTCTACCTGGGATATTTGATCTGAGAGGCACCTGAGTACAAAACACCATGTTAAGTTTTGTCGCGAAGTATTTTGTAGAACCTGCCTTCATTGAAAGGGTGTTTGTTGAGCTTCATTCCTTAGTAATACAAAACTGCATGGTCACAGCTTTGAATTATGGTACGTTTATAAAAGTCAAATAGCATAAAAGAAAATTATTCCTCCCTGTGATCATAACATAAATTTAAAACTTAAGCCAAATTATATGGGATTGAAAATGAGGTGACTTAATATAATACAATAATTTATAGAAATGACAAACATTCCTGCCTGACTGCAGCCCTACCACCAATCAGATTACCCCATTGTGTTACTTTTATCTATTAACAAAATTAAGACTAGAAGGCACAAGTATACACTACACTAAACAGAAGAAATAAATATGATGCCATGTAAAAGAATCTCTCCTACAGCTGTAATATTACAGGAAATACTTTGGGGTTTTTTAAAAGTTCTCAGTCAGCATATCAGGGTTGTGAAGTAAAATAAATTTAAAAGGTATATAGCCATGTATGCAGAGAGAAATGAATAGAAAAATCTGCTCTGATGGTCAAATGCAGAATTTCAGAAGTCAAATACACTGACTTCTGACATTTGCCATCTAAAATAACATTTTGCTTTTAAAGTAGTGAGTTGGGCTCAGTCCATAGCTACACTGATTTAAATCTGGATATGCTGTTTTGCAAATACTGAAGGAAACAAAGTCACCTGGACTTGTGCAAAGCGTTTGACACTGTCCCACACAGCATCCTTGTCTCTAAACTGAAGAGGCAGGGATCTGATGGACGGACCATTTGGTGGATAAGGAATTGGCTTGATGATTGCATTCAAAAGAGTTGTGGTCAAGGGCTCTAGATCCAAGCTGAGATCAGTGATGAGTGGTGTTCACTGGGGATCAGTGCTGGGACCAGTGCTGCTTAACATCTTTGTCAGTGACCTGGACAGTGGGATTGAGTGCACCCTCAGCAAGTTTGCTGATGATACCAAGAAGCTAGGTGACACAATCGACACACCGGAGGAAAGGGATGCCATCCAGAGGGACACTGACAGGCTTGAGAGGTGTTCTTCCCATGTGAACCTCAGGAAGTTCAAGGCCAAGTGCAAGGTCCTACACATGGGTCAGGGCAATCTCAATCACAACTACAGGCTGGGCAGAGAATAGATTCAGAGCAGCCCTGAGAAGGAGGACTCTGGGGTGTTGGTCAATGGGAAATTGAACATGAGCCAGCAGTGTGTCCTCAAAGCCCAGAAAGCCAATCATATCCTCAGTTAAATCAAAAGAAGCATGACCAGCAGGTGAAGGGAAGTGATTCTCCCCTTCTGCTCTGCTCTCATGAGACCCTGAGACCCTACTTGGAGTACTGTGTTCAGCTCTGGGGCCCTCAATGCAAGAAGGACATGGAGATGTTGGAGCGAGTCCAGAGGAGACCATAGAGATGATCAGAGGGCTGGAGGATCTCTACTATGAAGACAGGCTGAGAGAGCTGGGCTTGCTTAGCCTGAAGAACAGAAGGCACTGGGGACACCTTATAGCAGCTTTGCAATACCTAAAGTGCAAGAAATCTGGAGAGGGGCTTTTTACAAGGGTATGGAATGCCAGCAGAAGGAGGGATGGCTTTAAAATGAAAGAGGGTAGATTTAGTTTGATATTAGAATACTTTATTGTGAGGGTGGGGAGGCCATGGAACACATTACCCAGAGAAGTTTCGGATGCCCCATCCCTGGAAATATTCAATGCTAGGCTGGATGGGGATTTGAGCAACCTGGTCTAATGAAAGGTGTCCTCACCCCTGGCTGAGAGTTTGAACAACATGACCCTTAAGGTCCCTTCAACTCCAAGCCAAACCCTTCTATGGGTCTGTGATTATTTGTCATTTTTTGATATATACTTACAAAATGAGCTCCTATTGGAAAGAGATGAAAATTGAAGGGCTCTATTGTTAACTGAACAGCACACTCTCAAGAGAAATGCAATGCAATATCTCTCCTCATCTTTCGTTCAGTCTTTCAAAAACTTGGATCAGGGAGCATTTCCTGTACAAAGAATTGAAGCTACACATATAGGAAGAGATGGTAGAGGAAAAACTGGAAATTTTGTGCTAGTAAAATCAGGCCACTAGCAAATTACTACCCTCATTGCCTAAAGCAAAAATGACAGAGGAGGTGTGACTCAGATATGTGTCCAAATTTTGATGTCTCTAGGGCATCTCATGAAATAATGCATTTCAACTATTGCATTTATGTTCTCAATAAAGGGAATACTATCCTAGAACTATTAGGAGAAAGTATATAAAAATTCAGGTTACTTTAAAATAGATGATCCCTAAGGGCTATAATTGATGAATAATTTGCCATTTTGCTGCTTCTTCTGAAGAAGAACAAAGTGGCATACATGCAATTCCCAGGAAATGTACTGAGTTTCAGGAAACTGAAAAGATTTGCATCTTGAACATACTCTAAAGATTTTTGAGAAATTTGATTGTCAAAAGCAGTGGTCTTGAAAAGCAACTAGAGGAACTACTTTCTATTCTCAGACATTGTCAAGTTGAGAAGCTCAATAACAACTCAAAAGTGAAAAGGGTAACTTGCCAGAAGAGCTGGGTTGTGAATAGTGCTATTGTTGGATAGAAAGAAGTAGTATCTAGAAAGGAGGAAAGAGCATAATTGAGAAGGTAAAGAACATTAGCATGCATTTAATTAAAACTAAGAAAATATCTTTGCAGACTAAAGACTGAAGGGTTTATGTTTTCTGCTTTTTTATAATTTTCTTTTAAAATACACATTCCCCATGGAAGCACACAATTTGATAAGTTAACATTTTACTTACAAAATATTTCATGTGGCAAAATATTTGCCGTGTTTGACTACATTAAAGTTAACATGTAAGTTATATCTTCTACTTACTCAGGATAAATACTGTTTTCCATATCTTCCAGCATCTGAAATAAGCTAATGTATTTGTCTTTAAATATTTGGCTGGTACATATAAGTGACGGAAAGATTCCAAATTATTTACAAATTATTTGGAAAATTCTTCAAACTGATGCTGCACCTTTGTCTCTCTCTCTGAAGTGGCAGCTGGTTCATTATATAGATCCTTCTCATCATGAAGCAGACTCATGCCACTGATGCTCTCTGTGGTACTTGCAATTCAATACGAGTATAAAGTGGCTCATCCAAATTTTGTTTTAAAAAGTAATCTTCTCTTCACCTCAGAGTGCCTCACCTCTACACAATCTCATGCTAAGCTGCATTCAGCCAAGACTGAAAGTCAGTAACTTAGAACCCAGTTTGAAATCTCTGCTTTAAATGTAAACTACTCTACTTTAGGACGGTTTTCTTATCACATATGTATTTTATTTTAAAAAGTCTTTCCAGACATAGCTCTATAACTGTCTTGGGCACTAAAGAAAACAGAATGATACAGAAAATGTTACAAACTGTTACAAAACAAAATGAATTCAGAGTTCGTTTTTTCATTTTTTTTACTTTTGTTTTAAAATCACCTCCTCTCCTGCCTCTGAGACTAGCCCCTCTGGGGCTATTAAAAAAATATAATGTGCAGAAAAATAACATTCAGAAATATTTACTCTCTATATGCAGGAGATGCAGATAATTATAATAAATTATACAATATTCAGGATAAGTAAGCTTTTTCATGTTGAAGAACGGGAAATTTTGTTTCTTAGGGACAAGAAAGTCCTCCTTATAATAATAAAGTTCTCTTAAGGAACTTTAAATGACCATGGTTATTTTTGAATTATAAAGCCCAATGGAAATGTAATAGTTTTGTAATAGTCAAGCTTAATTATGGTCTCTATTGAATTTGGGTTAACTGCTTAACAATTCATTTTTCAGTACATCCCTGTTTTAGACACTCTTTTCCAAGTGATCTGCTTCCTCACATGACCTGACAGTGACAAAAAAGACCTTCTTCAACAAAGAACCCCTTCATCTAATAAAAGATGTTCTACTTCCTAACAATTTTTTTCCCTGTATATATTATTAAACAAGTGCTGAAACAGTATCACTACAAATTTAAATGATTATTTATTTTTTTAACATGTTTAATCAAGTGCTGTAATGGATTTCTCAAAACAGTAACTGGTATTTCCCTGTTAAAAATTATGAACAGAAGCTATAGTGAAATAATAGTAAGCAGTAGTGTTAATACAGTTGAAGGCAATTATTATAACTGAATACTTTATTAACAACATTATTGCTGGACAACACTGCTGGATTCTTATGATAAGGATGAGGCTTTTTCAATTATTAAAACTGTGTGATTTAGGATTTTGTGCCTACTTCCTAATTAAAAGGAGTAATATCAGTCAATGTTTCTATCCCATATATAAAAAAAAATGGTTTTGCTTTTATAGATATTTAGGTTAGGGTTTTTCCAAAGGACAAAGTACAATGATGCTTATTACTGCCCTCTTTCAGAATGTCATATAAGCTAGCAAATGAAAACTTAAGTTTGCTATTCAAATAATTAGTGTCATTCATTGTTTCAATGAGGTATTCTAATACACTAAATATGTATCAACTTAAAAACGGGGTTTTGACAGTAAAGTTTTCATTGACAGAGCGAGTTACACTTCATGGAATTAAAAAGAAGATATTTTTCTAGTGATCAAAATAATTATGAAATTTAAATGATTTTTTAAATCCTCTAAAATTCTTCCCAATCACACAAAGGTCTTACTTTAGCCATTAATATATTAGAGAAATCAGAATTCTGATTTATTTAAAAAACCCACATTTCATACAATAAATTTTGAAAGGATTGTAAGTAAATTAAATAACTTTATATGCAAAAAAAAAAAAAAAGAAAAAAAAAAGTAGAAGGGTCCATCATGCTTTTAGCCACATCAGGACATAATTTGCAGTAGTTTTTAGGAGAAAGAAAACCAAAAAAATATAAACAAAAGAGAGCATACATATGGGAACAAATTATGCAGAAAGTTGAACTAATTAAACATTAAATTATCTCTTTTGATTTAATCATAGAGCTTTTTTTAAGGAAAAAGTTAATTTACTTATTTTTATATTAATTCTTTTGTGGTATTTTACTTCAGATAAGTTTTACCAATCAAGACTGTTATCAACTAACTAACTTTGCATGTTTTCTTTGGTGTTTTAATTTTTTTTCATTTTGTGGTCTACAGCAGGCATAGTTTTTAATTCATGCTTTAGCTCATTCTGAATTATGGGAAAATAGTTTGTAACAAGAGAGCCCTAGCAGAAGGCAAGAGTCTCAAAGTAATTCTACCAATTGTCCAGAGAATTTGTGCAAGCTTTGTCTCTGGAGGTTTTAAAAGCCTTGTGGATAAAGCTCTGAGCAATCTGGACTGATATCAAAGCTGGCCCTGCATTAAACTTGAGACCTCCAAAGGTCTTTTCTGACCTCAATTATCCTACAAAAGAAACCTGAAAAATCAAAAGTATTACTTGACTAAGCCAGCTTCAGCTCATGACAAAAATCTTTGTGCCATCAAATCCAACTAAATTTAAAAAAAACTATCTTCTATTGTGGTCAAAAAGCACTTCAGTGTTGTTCTGCTAACAACTGTAGCACAGGAAATCCACATCAGTTACATATCTCACATTTAGTTGCAATTCACAGGCATATTTTTATATCATGCTGTTTAAATGCATCTTCATGACAAAAACTTAAAGATGCTTTGTACAGAACAGTACAATGTATAAAAAAACCCTCTTCTTTCACTATATAATAAAGCACTTCTATAAACAACTCTTGAAGATGTTTTCAAAATTTAATATATTCCACCTATTTTTTTTCTAATATTTCTATATAGGTAACATTAATATCTTTTGTTTTTCTGAACAGTTTCTCAAAGAGTATTATAATAATTTCCTTAACACACCAGGTTGGTTTTCTCTTTAACATCATTGTGACTCATATTGAGAAGCACATCCAACCTTGCATGCGAGCAGGTCAGGACTTTGGTTGCTCAAGTTTGCCTCAGGAGATGACAGTCCTGGTCAGAAAATTCCTGATTGCCTAAGCAGCCTTTTTTTCCATGTAAATTTGCCTATCCCACATGCTCTTGGTCACTGTGCTTGTAGTAAGCGTGGGTAAAGCCCTTCCCAAATCTTCGCTTGCGAAGCCAAGCCATCACAATCAAAATAAAAAGAACGAAAAGAAATGTGTCCAGCAGAATTACCACATGCAGCTTTGAGGCACCCAGCACAAAAAATACATGAACCTTCTTGAGCAAGTCTAGCCAGGCACAAAGAGGATCTTTATAGGATAAGGCAGTAGCACCTCTCCTATGAAGGCAGACCAAGAGAATTGGGTTGTTTGGCCTGGAGAAGGCTCTGGGGAGACCTTAATAGCAGCCTTTCAGTGCCTAAAGGGAGCCTACAGGAAACCTGGAGAGGGACTTTTTACAAGGGCATAGTGACAGGATAAGCGGGAATGGCTTTAAAATGAAAGGGGAGAGATTTAGTTTAGATATTAGGAAGAAGGTGTGAGGATGGTGAGGCACAGGAACAGGCTGCCCAGAGAAGCTGTGGCTGCCCCATTCCTGGCAGTGTTCAAGGACAGGTTGGATGGGGCTTTGAGCAACCTGGTCTACTGGAAGGTGCCCCTGCCTGTGGCAGGGGGGTTGGACCTAGATGATCTTTAAGTTCTCATCTAATCCTAATCATTTTATGCCTCTATGATTCTAATTAAAACTACTATTTTTATTACTTTCAAAGAAAGTGCTGTGCATTACGCATAAAATATGATAGCAGTAGCATAAATACATATATAACTCCTTTCAGTCTGAAATACTAAAAGCTGTACAGTTTTCCACCAACCCCACATTTTTGTATTCTGTTTTTCCTTATCTAAAAGTAGGTATAATCACAGTTGCAGTCTTTCAAAATGTTGAAAGTTGTTTTCAACTTCATTAGGATGAAAATTGGAATGCACTGAATAAAAACAATGTGTTAATGTAAAATTACTAATAAATATTAGAAAAAAAATTTCAGGGTCAGAATCTAGACCTGTTGCTCAGGTTAGGTAATCAACTATAAACAAGTTAAGTTAAATACTTTAAAAATTATCTGATCTTAATAAAGAGGTCAGGATTATTGCAGTAAAAACAGTACAAAGTGAGTCTCCATCTATTAAAATGAAAAGCTAATCAAAGATATTCAAAAAAATGGTAATGGATAATCTACAGTTCTGTCTGCAAAAAACAGTATGAAAAGGTTATCAATGACTGAAAAAAATATTTATCTCCATGAACTCTCTCAGCATATTTGCTGTTTGTATACCTTACCTTTTTGTCCTAAATCTTGCTGTGTGAATTTTTGTTAATCACGACTCTAGGTTCAAGATTGAAAGCTACACAGTATGTATAACTTATCAATAGGTATGAGACGACTGTTTTCCAATGTATTTTGAAGGGAAGATGCATCAATTAACCATTACATGTACAAAATATTAAAAAAAGTAACATTACACAAGAACCTGCCATTCCACTATTTCACTGAAGTTACAAAATTATGAACTTCATATTAAACAGTAGCTAAAATTAAATAATTTGTGGTAGATTAAGTGCTTTCTCCATTTGCCCTTATTCAAATGGAAATTATTAACTACATATGTGTACATATGCAATACATATATTGTAGCTGTACATATACACGGACAACTTTAATCATTCATGTTTAGATTAGGTTGTTATCCTCCTGTAAGTCAGAGACTCATTCAGCAAATGTTACATTTTCATCCCAAAATGAGCAAAATAGACATCACTGTATTATTTATACCAAAACTAACTATAATAAAAAATAAATCCAAATAAAAAAATAATCCATGAATATACAATAAAGAAAGAAAGAGGTCTTCATGAAGGGGAAGGGGGGGGCGGAAGTGAAAAAAGTTCACCTTTTTCTTTGACTGAACTAAACGTAAACAGAAATTACTTTCACATGTGACTTTGCATTGAGAATTCATCACAGCAGAGGAGGACTGTGAGGAAAGCATACATAATATTATTCTGCTCTCTAGAGTGTGATGGAACTCGATGCCTTATCTTTGCAAGAAAGAAAGTCTTCATACTACATTTTAGCCTAGAAATTAAGATCAGACAAATGGGAGAGAAAATAAAGAGCCATTTTTAATGACACATTAATGAAATCAGCCTAAAACATAAAATAAATTTAATTATTTTTAATAATTTCATATAGGAAAAGGAAGCAGAGCAGCTTTCAGAGAGTGGCAGAGCAGCTTTAATATAAACAATTAAGAGAGTTGGACACTTTTAAAATTACACAGCAGTGTGTCACAGTAATTCACTTCCAGGAGTTCCTATATACTACTAACAATTGCAACAGCCTCTATCAGAAAACTAGATTCCTGTGATTTTCAGTTTAAATAAAACTGGTGTCCTGCTTGACAGAATTCGGAATGTGGACATAAAATTCTCAACAGCCATGTGTTTGAGGACAGTTGTTTCACCACCTGCAGTTATGTAGGAAATTATTTGCAGGAGACAGAGGCCACTTTCTCTCCGTTTATCACAATTGCCAATACTTTGAAGTTGACGAATGCATCTTGGCACAGAAAAACAGCTTTTAAAGCCTTTTCTTGAGTTTCTTAGCCCAGGAACATCTAACAATTTGCTGTTCAGTCATGGGTAACTACCATACCTTGTTATGTCTTTCACATTGTGTATCTATAACTGAAGGAAGCAAATGGGAAAAGTCATTTAGTATTACGGAATGTGTGTTTCTTCCTCATCTTCCACATCTTCTTGTTCAAGCACAGTTTGAAATGAATGACTTGAGTCTCCCCACTGGAAACAATAGTATTTCTAGGTATGAGTTATTGTGAATCCTAAGAGCAGCATGTACTCTAAATTTGGTATCAACAGCACCATCTTAACATAGCTGTCTTCAATACCAAACTCATACAAAACATGTCAGCTTGGTATATATATGAGAATAGCATGACCTACTTTTGCCCCAAATTACAGATAGCATGATATTAGTCAGACAATAGCAAGGACAGCTGCTTTCTAGGGGAATCTTATTGTGAGGCAGAGCTAACAGCTTCTACGGGCACTGTAAAACTGTAATCACACTGGAATTCAATCACTGCATTACCTCCTAATAATTATTCTCTGCTTTTTACAGCAGAGTAAGTTGATGTGTTTTTTTGGTGGGGGAAATGACCTCTTGCATTTTTATGTACTCTTGTCATAAACTCTTACACCAACAAATTTTTATGCTGCTAAATGACATCCTGTCTGAACTATTTTTTATTAAATCATCTCATTATTTCTATGCCATTGCATGGACCACTGATAATTTAACTAGGAGTTGTAACAAAAAAAAGTTCAAATAATACTAACAGTTGGCAGCTATTTCAAGGGAATCAATAAAATTTGTTAACAGACCACACTACGTTCATAATGAATTTGTTTTCTTTGAAAATTTGAGGAAAAAAATAATGTGTTTGCCTTATTTCAAATCTGTATATGAATTATTTTCAAGTGTTTTATGGCATACATTTCAAATATATATAGAAAAATTATTACAATTTAAAAATATAAGCCATCCTATTCTATCATTTCTCATACTCTGACCCAATTTGTTCTTCCACTCCTTGACAACTACTTTTTGCAATGAAAATGCATTTTCTGAAAAACATGGTTTACTATGATTTCTTCCCAGACTTTGCCTGTTTTAAGCTTCCTACTTCATCCTTAATAGTATCACTTTGCTAAAACTGTACAGCAAGTAGTATACTATAAAATGAATGCATACCTATTTGTACATTTATACTCACTTGCAATTCTGCTGAATAATTATTTCAAAAAAATGTTTACTACCCAATCTTAAAACTTGCTTTTGTCTCAAATTATAAATATGCAAACTACATTTAAAACACTGCCTATGGCAAAAATTAACTTACAATATGAGAAAGTGATTTTGTTGCAAGCTGCTTAAAGTGGCCTAGAATAGTCAGCAGAATAAAAGCAGGGCATTCGTTCATCTCAAGGAGGCCCCTCATGAAATCATGAGGTATGCAGTGGTCACTCCTAGAAAAGGTATCCTGACTCCTTGTCATACCTGGCTCAACTTGTTTGATTAGAAAGGGCTCAGAATTTGACAATATTGCTCCATTTTTTTCCCTCTTCCTTTCTTGTGCTGCACCCAGGTGATCACTTATCAACAGGTTAACAGCTTCTCTATAGGCTTCATGATCCCTGGGAAGGAATTAAGACTTCCCTCATGGCACAGTTACTTTTTCATTGTTCCGTGTTCATCTCTCTATTTTCACCTTCAGGATTCACTCTGGGTTATATGGCCAATGACATTCAGCAGAAAACTCAGGAGTTTCAGACAAGCCAAACTTATACTTAAAAAAAAAAAAAAAAAAAGCATTAAGAACAGCTTTGCTTCAAGCTGTGCTCTTCTTATGCGGACAACCCACGTATGTTGCTGATTTTCTTTGAAGCTGTTGACTCTATGGCCTGCTCTTTAAATTTTTATAACCTAAGTCACTGCCTTTGTTCTACCTACTATGACAAACCTCATTAGAAAAAGGATCATAGTGAATATATAAAAATGCATGAAGGTAACATACTTAGTATTACCCAATTACGTTTCCCATAAGAAAATACTATGTTTCTTGTATTATCAAGGATATTAACTATGCTTAAAAGTAAGATGGCAAGAGAAAGATAAAGCAAAGATTCTGTACACTCATTATTTCACATAGCTTAACACATGCCTCATTTATTGGCATATGTTTCAATAGTTTGAAAACATTTGTAATTTCCTGGAAATAAATAATCTTATTGTGAAAGAAACTGAACATGCTGAACAGGTATTAAGTAATTTTACCTGATGCTGTTTGCAATTAGGTCACATTTTAGAACCTGACATGACAATAGTTCCAGGTGCTTCCTTGGTATATTGCAACTCCACATTAGAGCAATTTGGAGCCACTATCCTAAACATGACACAGTTTCCACTGGGAAATGAGATAACTCAGAATTAACAAGATGTTTAGGAAAGTTGCAATCTGGAAAAACTGAGGGTCAGGGACTACAGCATGAACATACAGCCTCTAAAAGGTCTCCCTAAGCACCTTAAAAATATTCCTTAAAGAACAGTCCTGAAATCACTTAATTCAATTGCTTGCAGTCCTGAGCAACCTGCTGTAGCTGACATTGCTTCAACCAGGGTCGTCATACTGCATCATCTTAAGAGGTCTCTTCCAACTTAAGTGGTTCTGTAATTAAAATTGCAAATATCAATTGGAACCATTTTTACTGGAATCAAATTTGACTTAAAAGAGAATAAAAATTGTTCTTTTTTGCCAAGGATGCAAAAAAGTCATTTTTGGAACTGTGCTACTCCAAATGCACTTGCAGATTGCTTGAACACAATTATGTGCTTTGCAACTGTACACCTGACAGTTTCCTGAAATAAGTGTTCAGAACAAGATGATAAAATTATGGAGCACTCATCTTTCAACTAACACAACCGTGTCATAATTTACCATTATAGCAGTCTGATAATTTTACTTATAACTGCAAGAAGCTTTCAAAGAACAGATAAAGTATGTATCTTAAAATAATGACGGGCAATGTGCATTTTGCATTTGAAATAAAGACCAAAGCAAAACCAAGTATGAGCAAGAATGGCTGAAAATTTCAGCACTGCAATCTAAAAGGACAACCTTCTCATTTCATGCCAAGTTGCTTCCCATATATCTCTGTATTCAGTACTGAGAGCACTTTCTCCCTTTATCTTTCAGAAAGACCAGGTCAGTAAACATTTTAATCTAGGACAGATTGCATAGATTTTTATTTGCTTTAGGCGTAGCAATAGAACATAGTCTAATGGGTGAAACTTCACATCACAGCCCTTATTTCTGTATTTTAATAATATTTAACAACTGAGCACACTTAAATAAAAAAAAAGAAGTCTATCAGCTGGCTATTACTTGCCCTTGAGGCTATTTTGTCTCCTTATTTTCCACAGTCATTATTCTACATAAAATTGACAGCATAATATTCAAATAAATAAATCTTCTGCAACAGTTATTTGTGATCAAAATTCACTTGTGTTTTTTGCATCTTCTGGGCAATTTGCCAACAGATGTCAATCACTGAAACAACTGTTAACCATTCCCTATGGAAAATAGGGTCTGTGGAAGAAGAGTCTCATTCTGAACCTCCACTAAAACTCAATGATCAAACTATGTAAGAATATCTATTACTGTCCTTTTGCCTTTAGATTTTGCTTTGTCTCCTTTACTATCATTAGTCATTTCTTAATATGTATTACACACTACAAAACGTTGACCCTTTGCTAATGCACAGGCTTTTCACATACTGTGGTATTATTCACTGTCTCACAGGACTGAAAAGTATCAGTATGGATCCTTAGCAACAACAAAAGGTCATATAAGTATTTTTAAAATGACAGCCATCCTGTTCATAAATGCTCACAGGACAAGTAAGTTACTGCTTTCATAAAGTAATGTGCCTCCAAAAAGTAATGTGTCACAAAGGATTTATGCTTGTGATGCAATCATTCCTTATTGCCCAAATCATCTAGCAGCACACAATTGTGTTTCTTTCTTTATAATACAGTCCCCACCACTTCTATAGATACAATCCGCATCATTGGTCCTTATCTGACTTGTCCTTAGCGTAAAAAAAGTAGAGACAGTTGTTACTGGACCATCCCAGGGGCCATGCATCTGTTTAAGCTCACTAACAAAACTAGTGTTCTGTCCAATAAGATTATTATTCAGGGTTTTTTTCAAATGGAAACTATACACTGAAAATTATTCCACAGCAATCCAACATATGGAACATTCTGTAGCTAAAGAAGCATGGAGTACTCTAATTGATTATTCTTTTAAAGAAAAATACATGCTTCCCACATAGAGCTGGCACCAATAAAAAACAAGCAAAAAAAAAAAAAAAGCCAAAAAACAGGTTCAAAACAGTAAGATAAAGGAACCCCCTAATTTCCTAATTATACAAAACGTTACTAAAAAAAGTTAATTTTTAATTCTTATTTTCTTCCAATATTCCTAGATTCACAAAAAGCACACCATGTCTTTTCTCCTAACTGTAATCAGATAGGTTTTTCCCTTCATAAACCAAGAAATAAGGTGAAAAACTGGCAAGAATTGACCGCAGGATGGGGATATGGATATTTTTTCTGTCTAAATAAGGTGCTCAAGGACACTAATCACTCTTCTAGCATCCATGTAGAAACAGAAAGCAGTAAAACTTTTCTGTGGCCTACATCTAATTCCAGGAGGCCTCCTGATTGTGTCAGATAGCAAAAGTTCAAGACAGGCAGTGAAAGCATTGAGGGATGCAGAGCATTTACACAGTCTTCACAACTGTAGATCCTCTAGACCTCCCTCCCAACACACATAAGCACTCATTCATCTCAGCTGACCCTATTACTATATATTCAAGGGTATTGTTGAAGATTTTCTATCTTTAAAAGAAATTTGCACCTAAAAAAGCAAATAAAACCCTCTCCCACTGATACACACTATACAAGGTTTATATCTTCTGAAATAATTAGGTAAAATCCAAGAAAGTCGATACACACAATTAATTCTTCAACTATTTTGCTTATGTCAACTGTATATGGGAAGCATATACTTCTATTAAAAATAAAAGTTATTGATTTCTACTATACAATAAATGAGGAAGAACAATCATCTTTAAATCAGACCAAAAAGGTTGAAAACAAGTAAATTAAAATATCTTTTATTCTTAAGATAAAAAGCAGAAGAATATTAGTGTTAAAAAAAATCAATATGGAACAAATTATTTGATAAGGAGATAAGAAAGTTCTTTGAGAACAAAGCACAGGGATTTCTGTTTATCTCCACTGTGGTTTTAGATGTAAGGGTTTTCCCTTATCTTCCTCTTTCTTCTCCCTAAAAATGAAAAATGTTTCACAGAGTTTTCCCAGTTCAACCCCACAGCTACAACCACAACCAAGGCTGAACATTTATATGGCAATTCAGAATGACTGGGGTTTTTTTTAACAATTCTCAGATGAAATAAGGTAAACTTCTTAATCAGGTCATGATGAAAAATATTCCCACCCCCACCCAATGCAATAATAAAGTTATATATGCTTTTTTCTGAGGACGGTCTTTCATTTTTTGTTTCTTGTCACCAAAAAGAAAAAGGTTTTCATAGTAATAACAGTAACCGTAATTGTTCCAACTTAAAAACTCCTTGCTCACAGAAGTTAATCTTATACATCAGATAGACATAGATGGACTCTAAATATTATTTCAGGTTCTGTGCAACCGCCCGACAAGCCACAAGTCTCATCAATTAATAATGGAAAACTAACATTCTGTGACAGAGTGAAGACAATAGCAGGGGGCCATTAATATCAATTGACATAAACTCCTATGGCTTGCAAGAAGCGTATCTTTTAATTGGTGCAAATGCTTTGCTCCAAGCCCAGTGTACCTGGAGTATTGTATATGAGAGTGTTCTGCCTATAAACTGTATAAGAAGAACAACAGATAAATTATTTTTGACCCATATGATAACTATTCAGTACATATCAGATCTGATATTCAATCAACTAATTACCTTTTGACAAGAATCCAAAAAGAAAATATTTAGGTAGTCAAGACACAGGCAGAATGAGAAAGAGAATGGCAGAATGGCTCCACTGAAGGACTCTAAGAAGAATAGCATGACTTATGTAGTCCTATGCACTTAGGACACCAAGTCTCACCCTGACGGGTTATAAAAAAAAGAAATAAAAAATAAAAACCCTACAAAATCTCAAATACTGGGTATCAGACCTTTGCTAAGCCTCAGCACTTATTTGTGTGCAATTTCTCAAGCTGTTTTTGACAGGTATGCTGGATTCTAGATATATATACGAAATTATTTTCTGTACAATAGTGACAATTCAATTATAAGGTACAAACGATTAAACTAAACTTAAAAATTCTTCCTACCTGAAAAGAGTTCTCAAACTGTCTTGACTTTTGTAGATATATTCCTTACATATGGCACAGGTGAGTAACGTCTATTCCATGGATATTTTTTTTTTGTTTTATTTATTGATACATTAATGAGTTCTCATTATGATGTTTGTCATGAGATGTAAAATCTTGGCTTTGTTGATGCTAATGCCTACATTGCACTGGTCATGTGTTTCTTCTGCAGTTAAAAGAAATTGTTTTGAAAAACTGTCTTACTTGTGCAGAGATGTCCTTTATACATTTGATATTATTTTCTAAAATACAGTTATCCTTACATGAGAAACAATTAATAAAAAAAATAAATAGAGGACCATAATTTAGAAAAATGTCTGCTCATAGTTCCTAACAAGTATGGAATTTGTAAAATAAAATAACTTCATGAGAATTTTCGTATATATATTTCTAATCTGTTCCTCAGAATTGTACTAGTTTTAGAAACAAAAAGAGTCTTTGATTATCTTTACTTAGTTAAAATTTGTATTTTGCTCTTACAAAACGAACTAAAACTCAGAAATACCAATGTCACAATGTCAAAGGTCTTTCTTTTTTTTCACAGCGTTGATCTTCCATACAAGTGCAACAACTAGAACCACCCATGTTCATTCGTAACAGCTAAGGCACAGAATTGCTTCTTAAAAAGAGAAGTAATCTGCTACATAGCAAAATATGTCTATAGACTTTAATCTCATCATAATGATGTGATGGATCTCATACATATCCCAATAAACCATCACTGGAAAGATTGTTTTTCCAGTTAGATTATTCAATCATAGAATAAATTTGACTTAGAAAATTTCCATTCACAATAGCAGAACTGAACACAGAACATCAACTAACTTGTTATGCATAATAATGTGTAGAAAAAAACAGAGAACTACAAACAGTAATAACAACTCTCACTTTTTTTGATACAAGGCAACACCAGATTGCTATTAGGCAATGTGAGTGTATAAAATGCCACTACACTACTATTATCTAATTATATTCATATGATCTCATTCCTTATGTAATATTTTTTCTTACATACTTTTCACCCCATTCTCCCTTTTATCAGATTTGGTTAAACACAAAAAACCCCACCAAAAAAAAAACCAACTTTCTTTCCTTTGTCTATTGAGCATGCTTGGAAAAAACCACCAGGTGGCAATGCAGTGTTCAAGTATTTTATTCTACATACATGTTGCAAGGAAAAAAATCTGTACCGATCAGCATGAGGCTCTCTTTCCTAACCTACTTCCTCCTTGATGAATACTAAATAATTCATAAGCAAAAACTCTATTCACCACAAGTGATCAAATACCACTCAACCTGAAAAGAACAGACTTTAAGAAACGTGAGTGTCTAAGGATGTAAAACCATATAGCTAAAACAACCCCATATATCTACACGTTATTTAGAACTATGAAACAGGATCATTTCAGGAAAAATCACTGAAAGGAAAACATTTAGAAATGCATTACCATAAAGTTATCAAAATACTATCAAAGACTGAACTAAGCAACAATTAGTTGCTAGATAGTCAGCAGACTACACAAACAATACATCTACACATTTTTACGAATTTTGTAAATTTATATGAAGTTTTGCATCATGCTAAATACCAGGCATTATTTCCCACACTTTTGAGGTTTAAGCCAATTGCAGTAAAACCATGTGCTGAATGAATCAAAGTACAAATGCTTTAAGTATTTATTCTTCCTTTGAATCAAGCAGGACATAGTGATCAAAGCGAGGAATCATTTCATGAAGCAAGACGCTTTCAGATGTCTCAAAAAGCCAAGAAGTAATGCTAGAATCAGCTTCCCATTCAGTAGATTACATCTGATATCTACTGTGTGCCAAATTAAAGTTCATCTTTGCGGTTACTGTTGCAGGCTCTGAAACCTCTGGAGAAGCTCATGGGGACTTCACAGAATAGCTAAAATGTACAATTAGCAATCGTTACATCTACTCTGACGTCAGTAGCTAGAACAGCAAAGCTTAAGGCAAAGGATTTTTTTTTTCTTTTTTTGAGAAGAAAAAAACTATAACTTAGAGTTGTAATCTCAATCACAATTGACAGAAAAGCTTAGGTGTGAATAAGTCCAATTTAGTTTTTTCATACGTGGATATTAGAAGAAATTTCTTAAATCAGTTGTATTTATCAACAGAATTGCTACTGGAACTGCTTACCCAACCATTCTTATGTAACAAACAATTACGCTCTTAATGCAAAATAAATCCACTGTATGTTAATGAGTAATTTGAAACCGTACATTGCATTACATAAATTATTTAAAATATTAACTGAAAAAAAATGCATCTTCTGACATATAGAAGCAGAATCATGCATACAAGATAAAGTGCTAAACAGGTACATCACACAGTTATGAACAAGCTAATTTAAAGCATGTTTTCCCGCTAATGTAATAAATATTTGATTAATACTCTTCACTTTATGCCCTGTGCTGTTATATTTAACTGATAAATATCACAAAGTGGTAGAATGATTCAAGACCTGCCTTTATGTAATGTCATTTAAGTGCCTTTCATAATGACAGCTCTCATGATCAGAGATTTAATCCAATGCAGCACAATAGGCTATCTCTTGCAATGTTTTTTTGACCTGCTTTTCAATTAAAAAAAAAAAAAAAGACAAGAATACTAGATTGATGCTGTTTACACATACAGCTAAATCTTTGATATAATGTCAGTCCTGAAAGCCAACAGACTGTCAGAGCTGTTAACCATTTTTAGAAATAAAACCAGGAATTGAGTCTGGGAAGTATTCCACATGACTTTATGAAGGTAGGTTCTCATGTTCTTGACAGATCAGAGAAGTGGTTGGAAGGTATTTCTAAGAGATGGAGAAACTCTTACTTTTATTAATCATTTTAGTACAGTTGATAACAAACTTATAAGAGAGCTGAAGTACTCTACTAGGAAAAATCTAAATGACAGTATACAAAATAAGTATTTCCAAGAATAGTACTCCTTTTAACATAAAATACTGAAGTACATAAAGAACACAAGATCTGTGTTTTCACGTCTGGTGATTAGAAATAAATTCAACATAAGTGATTAGAAGGAATAAGTCACAATTCGGATAACTATTTAGCATATTAATGCAACAACTTGTTTTAATACATTCCTTTTAACAGAGAATAAAGTACACAAAAGCAAGACATCTCTAAAAGGTTGATACTACGACTCCCTATTTATAATTATATCATCTCATAAGTACAAAAATATGCCAACATCTTTATTTTGCTATTAATTGTACTTTAATGCTGACATTTTAAGGATAAAGTAAACTCACAAGTAGAACTAACTAAAGAGACTTAACTATGTTGTCACCATCCTCTGCCTCTGGTTAACATGTTAACAAAACTAGAGTTCTGTTTTCCAAGTTGATTTTTCCTTCCTACTTCCAATTACATGCTGCATTATGTGCAGGAAACCATTTCTATTTTCAGAGTACAGATAAGTGCCTCTTATTTTGCTAAAACTTCTGTTAAAGTAAATAAAGTTTTCTTTGTAAAAACACTTCAGGCCTGCTGAATAGTTCTCATGAGCATCCAAAGGAGGGGGAAAACAAAACAAAACAAAAGGACAACAAAAACAACAACAAAAAAACCCAAACCAAGCAGCAACACATGTTATTATATTCCACTACTTCTGTGCAAGTCCAGTCTCAAATCACTAAACTACATGACTAAAGGCAGCAGGATCTGAGATTTCAGTAAATCAGCTTTTTCCTTTGCACTTACATTATGATAATCAACCCTCTTGGTGATACAGCTAATTGAAACTATATACAGGATAAGCAGATCTCACATGATAATATCAAAAACCCCATGCTACATTTTACTCTAGTAAGGCATGATCCAAAGATTTCCATTACAGTTTTTCCTTTTTATGACAGCATCAGGATGAGAATACATTCTGTACATCTTAGAAAGTATTGTATGCTCTTTCTCTTGCTGTTATTATAGCAACTACATTACTTTACCAAACAAAAATTAAAATGCATACTTATTGCTCTTCCTTGCATTGGTTAATCAGAGGAAGACAATACAGACAAAAATGATGAAATAAAATGCAATAAAAACCCCAAGTTCTTATTATTGTCACATTCAAGTAAAGGTATCCGATGACTGGCTATTTTTTTAGTTCCTTAAAAATGGATGTCATTGCAAAATTTACTTTAAGATAATCAATAATGTTTATACTAAATTTGGATTAAGAGGCCTCATCTTAAATTTACAAGTATTAAATATTAACCAAACAGAACCTCCTCACACAGACACATTCAAAGGATATCTGTGATGTCTATCTAGGCTTCAACATCATATTACAAATGCGTTTTGATGATCCCATGATATAGAGATCACCAACTCCTTTGCCTGCACACATTCCGTAAACTCCAGTTTTCTTGAATTTAAATATATTCTAATCTCAAGCCTTAATTGAGGAATACCTTGCTTTATAGTGCTACTTATTTGCCTTCTCTCCATCTACATTTCCAGTCACTACAATATTGAACATATAATCAGTTTTATAGTATTATGTCAAATATAAGCCATTGAAAATACAAGATATGATTTAAGCTGTTATCCAGAATGTATGAAGACCTACTTCCTCCCTAAGCACCAGTTTACAACAACCAACACCATCTGGAAACAAATTTAAAGAAATACAAAAAGAAATCAAAGCCAGACTTCTGGAACAGTACAACAAAAGCTACCTAAACCATTCCAATGCCAAAAGGAAAACTACTAATAGCAACAAACCTAATTAACTAATTACAACAACATGGGATCAAGACATCCATTAATGATTAGTGTCCTTTGTTACCATAGAGAAAGACAGTTTAGAGCAGTAATATCCTGTTTTGGTTTTTTTTTTTAATTATCCAGTGAAAAGTGAAGGAATGAAAAATCAGAATTTCAGGGTCACAGACAAAAAATTAATTCAAAACTACTCAATTTCCTCAATATTGGTGTTCCCTTCATTTATATATGAAGATAATTAATCTATAGTAACAGTATGAAAGATGGTAAACATGGCACCCTCTGCTTGGTTTCTGAAAAACTGCCTGTCTTCACTGAATTAAATTCTTCAACCATGTATCAAGTAGCCCTTTCAAAAACGCATTTTGTTGCTCACTTTTCATGGTTATTAGATTTACTCTGCTCGATCTGTTTGTTGTATTACAAAAATCAGTAGCCTAAACCAAAACTGCATTATCTGACTTTCCAAAAGATTCCTCACAATAAAGTATATAGTATACAATAAAGTATCTAGTAGCTCACACTAATAACATGGACTGCAACAAAGTCTTTTAAGTAAGTTAAATAGTTCTGGAAATAACTCTCCTTCAGTAGATGAATGATAACATTGATTTCACATTAAGTATCTGATTTTAACATATTTGGGGTTTTTGCATCAAGTTTACACACCATAATACAGTCTGAAAAGATACAGAAGCTACTAAATATTTTTGCTGCAGAGTTTGAAATCCTCTTGATTTTGTTTCAAATCACTGTAACATATCAGTTTATATTTGTACTTCTTCGTATGTATTAAGCACTTTGCTCCAAACCACATAGTAACCACAGAGATAGAGATTTACTTACCTGATCCCCTTTTGGTCACAACCTTCAAGCTCTGAGTTACAGTAGCATACAAGACAATCAAGTTGGGAATAGGAGCTTTCATCTTCTGTCGTTCCGTGACTGCTTCCTGGAATACCAAAAAGAAGAAAGAAACACTGATTTTATATTGGCATTGAAACAACCTTGAAGCAACTAATGATAATCCTGACATTGTGAAAATGTTTAATACAGTGTTTGTGAGCAATTTAATGCACAAAAAAAAGTCTACTGTTCCTGACAAAAAATATGTAAACTAAAATCACCATAAAACAAACACATGCACACACTACATTTAACGTTGGCTCTTAAGTTCCAGTTTTATCTAGTCATCAAAAATTCACTGGGTCCTGTTAAAACTTTCTAACAGATCTCCAGAATGAAACAGTTTTGATCAAATTACTCAATGAAAAAAGTGTGATCATTCCACTAAGCCTGCAAAATAACATCTAGCTCTTTTTTTTGTTTATCATATAATCTATTTCCCCCAAACAGGAAAAAGAAAATAATGCCCTTATTCATTAGTTTTGCTTCCATTTATTAATTCCCTAGATTGAGCACAAGAATCACAATGAAATGAAAAACTAATGAAAAGCAAATCTGGTCAACTTCTTAGGAACAGTGAAGTGGGAAACATAAGAGTGCACGAGAGAAAGCAAAAGACACTTCCACAGATGTAGCAGTGACTTCCTTTTAGATGAGCTGAAATCCCATGAGCAAGTTCAAACTAACACTAAATTAGAAGAGGATGATATAAGGATGGGAGAGAGGTGAATCACAGGATGTGGCTCATCCTTCACCTCTAATATGTTATAACGGATGGGAACCTAGCTGAGATTTCATACCCACTCATGATGGGGACACATAACAAAGTAAGGTTTTTGTCACAGTGCATTTGGCAGAGTATATATGTTTATGTTCCTCGTAACCATTTGTCAGAAAGAGGCAGGAAAACACAGGTGTGCAACTGTTCTATGACCATCTTCCTTGGTCGCACTGGAGTGCCTGGCCAATGCTCTCTGTATGAACAACAGCAAGATCATGAGAAACTGCATGCCCCCCTGAGTGAACAATTACAGATCTGGCATAAAGCTGGTTGTTTTTCTAAGGGTATAAAAGCCGGATCCTCTTGTAGCCAAATCCAAAACTTCACCTATGGGAGAATGTACCATGCGGCGTTTTCCCAGTTAACTGATACTCCTAGCACCAGCTGCAATGGAGCTTAACAGCTTGAAGTGTGGGACTGGATGATGATTTGGAAGTAACTGGTGATGTATTTCTTCTTAATCACTATTCTCTCTATGCAGTAAAGATTTGATGCATTGTTGATTTTCCTCTGTGCTATACATATATGTACCTCTGATTCGCTTTATTGTGCTTATTTACTCTCTCTTCTATATACACATATATATCTGATTCACATTAGTGTGCTTGTTTGCTTTAGTGTGCTTATTTGCTTTAGCGTGCCTGTTTAACAAGCTGTGTGTATCATATGGCTACTGTGTGGTTGGTTCGTTGAGTACCCTGCCTTTTAGCAGAACAGATGTGAATAAAAGTTTTGCATTTCTACTACTTGTGTCCTCTGAGGATTGGGTGGTATGAGCAACTGGTGAAAAAAGGGAATAAACTTCCTGTTAATTCCTCATATAACCAGGAGGGTGTCATCTCAGCATGATGATTATAAGCTTTGTTCTGGAATGGTTGATAGGACTAACATCTCACATTTCAATGTGTTAAAAGGGGAAAGGGAGGCCAAATCTTTTGTCTAGTCAAGCTAGACAGTAGAGGCTATCTATGCTGTCTATAGACATTATAACATTTTATGCAAAAATATTTTTATTTAATGGGAGAAAAAAGGGTCTGTGATCCATGGCTATTTAATATTTCAAATAAAGTCTCATGAAACTAATGTGTGTTTGATATTGACCTCTGTTAATCACAGCAGCATACAGCAACAGAAAATTCTGAAGAGGAACCACATGGTACAGGATTTGATTTCAAAAGAGACCATGAATATTTTACACTTTCACTGCCAGTCAGGTTACTGAGTACCCAAGATTATTTTTTTTTGAAAGCAGTAGCTTAAAATACCTTCATCTTAGAAAAGAACAGGTTAGAAATGAAATAGTGGGGGTGTAAAACAGCACATTATGGGAAGAATTACTTAAATCATGACTTCATACAGAATCCATTTATAGCTTTATGTTTCAAGACGATTGAGAACTAAATGTAAACCTACTGCATTATGACTTTGTTGAGGATGAGAGAGTGAGAAAATACAGTCTGACGACAACAGTTTGTGATATCTTACTTTATATAACAATATTTATACTCACAGAGAAATATACAAGCATGAATATGTTTGCTTATTCATTGGCTGTAAACAAACTAGCATTTCAGCATCACAGATGAATGTCGATCATTTACCTACATTCAGGTGCAACTGCAGAAACACTAAGCAACAAATTGCCTATCAATGTAGAAATTAAAGTGTGAAATATGCGATTACTGTGAGTTAAATTACGTGCATGTTAACATTTTTAGTTAAATTTAAAATTTAACTAAGTCTCGTGATCACTGGCAATTACAAATAATACAAATCCTTGGAACTTTAGAAGCTAGAAATGAAGGTTAATTTTCCAGGGGTACAGCTAATAGATATTACCAAGTGTTATTCCACATTTTACTGCAGACCTGAGTCAGGCTTCCTGAAGTCAAAATCTCATTTCTCAGTCACTGCACTAACTGATGCTGCAGGAAATCCTGAAGTTGGTATCTTCAGCCTCCAGGGTACTAGCAAGAATCAGCTCTTTGCTCTGTATGAGCCTAATAAATACTGTCCGAAGAACCACAGGATCTCACTATACAATTACAAACTCACTAAATGATAGGTTCTTACTGTGAAAGCAGATCCACACACACCCTTTTGGACCATATATCAAAAGATGATATTGCCAATTACTGTGATAGAAATAAAAATGCACACATACATACCTATGTATATATGTATATATATGTGTGTATTCATATGTATTTAAACATATTTTTCTGTGAAGCCATGCAGTAGCTATAAAGCTTGAAGTTACCAAAGAAAGCCTCAGTAAATACAAACATATCAGTAAGAAACAGTTCAGTCAATTAAATTCTTTTCCTGGTCCATGCATATATCACTCATTTAACTTGTCAACAAGAAGAAATATATTGATTACAATGGTATAGTATGGATTGCATTTTAAACATGCGACATCACTATGGAAGCCATTCTCATGTACATTCATTCCCAGAGATTCAGCTCTAGCTTGAAGGCATAAGCAAAATCGACTGTTGCCTACATTGCTTGTGGTAAATCCCTAGAAAATAAAGCCTGCTACTGTCTTTGAGATATGATAAAACACTTACTGCTAATGGGGATTTAAAAGGGGAGGGATGGCTCACAGCAGCAGCTACTGCCTCCTTGCAATAATACAAGCAACAAATCAGATCCTACATAGGCTCTTCCCTGGGTTTTCCAACACTTCTCTTCTGCTTCCACTCCCTTTTCTGCAGTAAACGAAATTTGTTTTCTGGTCTTTTCTTCAGTTAAAAAATCAAAAGTTCAAAGAAACAAAACAGAGTCAGCAATCAATAAAGCAGAGGGAGCTGGTGCCTTACAGCTTTGGAAGTTGTCTGAGAGGTTGGAAAATCCGCTTCATGTCATTCATATGAGTGATTCAAAGCAGACACTTAACATCTCATGTCCCCTGTTCCAGGTGAGTGCCTGAACAACTGACTATTCTAGAAAATGTCACCCTAGTGAAATTGGTTGTAAAAATAAAATAAGCAAGTCAGAAAGGAACAAAAATCACATCCCAAGGGGAATCACACAAGTCCACAGAAAACGCCTTCACTGCTGCAATGAAGATGCCTAAGGCCTAGACACTGTAACATACTCAGTTAGGTTTTAAACTGAAAAACAACACAAAAAGTCATAATTATGAGAAGTCAAATTCTTAAGAATAACTGGATTGTGGTACCCCATGAATGAGAAACAACTTTCTTTCAGCAATGAATTTTTTCAATATGAGACTATTTTAGTAACCTAGCTTGTTTTGTTTTGTTTTTTTAATAACATTAAGGAATTTTTATTTTAGCAAGTAGAACAAGTCTGCTGGTTTTTAAGTGATAGGCAGATAATCAGCCTACATAGACATCTAAGTAAGTCCTTTTTACTTTTTTTTTTTTTTTTTTCTGGTTTTCAGCTACCTCCACCTAAAAGCTAAGACAATGTATGGTAGTTATAAACTTAATTGCTGCTTTTTAGGCTGCATCACTGTTAGCATATTTTACATACTTTTTGGCTATTATACTACATGGGTGAATAGTCAACTAGAAAAAACTTTAAGAATCAGGGAATTTTAGTTGCTTTTTCTTTATATGATAGCAAGAATTGAAATAATTTACATCTTTAAGCAATATTCACATATTCAGGTTTTCAGTAGTGGGTTTTTTGTCTGCATGAGCCACAACATTGAAAACATGTTGACTATTCCTGGATAAACATATTCCACACAAATTTTAACGGGGCATATTATTTTTTTTTAAGTGTTTTCTGTATAGGGTGCCATTGCTCATCCCAAAAATTATATAGAAAGCCTCTAGCATCTGTATCACCAAGTATTTAATTTTCCAGTTGAGACAGAAATAGAAATACAGCTGTATCTCAACACTAACAGCCTTTGGGGAAATGCCAAGAAAGCTTTCCTCCTTAAATTGTCATGAATACTCACTGTGAAGGGACACGTGAATGCATGCTTCCCAAAACAGCTCAGCAGAGAGCATATTAACAATAGTAAGGCAATTGCTGATAAGACAGGAAAATGAAAAAGAAAATTCTCATTTCTTAATTTTCTAATTTTACTTATGTTCATTTTGGGCCTTTCCCAAAACCCAAATTAAGCTTAATCGAAGTAAGAAATTTTCCATTGGCTCACTCCTTCACAATAATTTTAGGGGTTGATTCTCAGTTAGCCTATAAATGCTAGCAGCTTCTATTACCTAATTATCTGAAAATCATTTTTCCTCCTGTGCTTCCTAACTGAAGAATGTTCTTTTGCACATGTTCAAAACTATTTCACTATCTTCTTTCATTACAAAATTGCAGGATCTTGTAAACCCTGCAAAGCTCTTCGTGACTGTTCTATCGCAACATCATGGAAGTGGTGTGTTTGCTAGCAAGATTAGTCCACTTTAAAAAAAAAAAAGGGGGGGGGGGCAAAAAAACCCCCACACAACAAAAAACCCAAATAAGACAAAACTAACTCTTCCCTTAAGCCTGTGTATTTTCACATGACAGAAAAGACTTTAAACAGCAGTAAAAATCTCACAGTTTTCAATTTCCCTTCTTGACAAGTAATAACTGGGGTATACACTGAGAGTTTCTTTCTTGGTGTGAGTATTACCGAATAAGGCACAAAACTGTCCTTGATAAATTATGAATGAGTAACAAAATTACAAAGAAACAAAACCTGAATATATAACAAACACATTAACAAAAATGTCTGTTCAGTAACAGTCTCTTTTTATGTAGCAGTTCTTTACAAATCCCTGAACAGCATGTCATTAGATCTCCCGAAGTCTAAAAACCAGTACAAGATATTAATGTTATAATAGAACGCATCTTTGGTACAGTCAGAACACAACTGAAACAGCTTGAAAATAATCGCTTTGGATTCTTAAATTGAAAGGAAAAAGTAAATTTTTATTAGTGTGATTTCATAAACAAGTGTCACTTCATTTTCATAAGGGGTTCAGACTTAAACAAGTAAGATCCAGGATGGATATAAGGAAGAATTCTTTACTGTGAGAGTGGTGAGACACTGGAACAGGCTGCCCAATTGTCCTGGGTTCAGCAGTAGCTGTCATTTTTCTCCTTAGTAGCTGGTGCAGTGCTGTGTTTTGACTTTCAGCCTGGGAACAGAGCTGATAACGCTGATGTTTTTAGTCTGACCAAGGACTTTGTGAGCCTCATGCTCTGCCAGGGAGGAGGGGGAGCCTGGAGGAAGCAGAGACAAGGACACCTGACCCAAACTGACCAAAGAGGTATTCCATACCACAGCACGTCATGCCCAGGATGTAACTGAGAGTTACGCAGAAGGGCTAGGACTGCGGGGTAGGACTAGGTATCAGTCAGTGCTTGGTCGGGCTGGGGGGGAGAGTTATCGGTCTGCCGGTGGTGAGGTGTTGTACTCTCTTCCCTTGTTATTTCTCTTATCATTATTATTATTGGTGGCAGCAGTAGTGATTTGTGTTATACCTTAGTTACTAAACTGTTCTTATCTCAACTTGGGGAAGTTGCATTCTTTTTGATTCTCCTCTCCGTCCCTCTGGGAGTAGGGGGAGGGAAAAAAGGGGGGGGGGGGGGGGAGGGAGGGAGGGAGTGAACGAGCTGCCTGACTGGTTTTAAACCATGACACCACTGAAGCTGTGAATGCTCCGTCCCTGACAGCGTTCCAAGGCCAGGCTGGGCAGAGCCTTGAGCAACATGGTCAAGAGCAACATGTGAAGGGACACCTGACAGGTTGTTGGAACCAGATGATATTAAGGTTCTTTCCAACCCTAACCATTCTATGATTCTACAATTACTGTTCTAGAACAGAAAGAAAGCCCTAACAATACTCAAAATTTTACCTAGAAGAAAATACACCTATTTCAAAGACATGAAAATAATCCTTTCCGAAGTCCCAGGAAACAGTTTCAGCAATCAAATTCTGAAGAAGTCATGAGAAACTAGTCATAAGCACCAGGAAGGCAATAAGGTACTGGTTCTCCTTTGCAAATCACCATGTTCTTCATGCTAAGCAGCATTCTCAAGTTCAAGAAAGTTGTGACTGTCATGAGAAAAAAATAAAACAAAAGGAGGTGATTAAAAAAGCACTAAGTGTTGAAGGAATGGTGACAGTGCTTTAAGCAGTGATAACCAAAAGCCAATACGCCACCTGTGCAGTAAAGCAGGCTGTGAATAGGAATTCAGTAGAGTCCTTTGGATAGCTTTCCAACCAACTGTATCATCGTATTTCACATTATACCTGGCACTCATCACTGCCTTCTTTTAAAGATTCTTTTCATTGCTAAGATTTTCATCTCCTTAAGACTCCATCCATCATGCATGGTACAGTACACATGGCAATTTGGCTGGAAAAATTTAAGATCATTTCATATATCTCTATATAAAAATACAATCTGCCATTCCCAAAAGCTTCTGTTAAGAAACATGCATTGCTTAAACATTTAGAGTAGTTAAAAATGATTTTACAAGCAAGAAACCTTCTGTCAGAACTAGAAAAATCCTGGTATCTGGCTCAGTATTTATTTTCCCAGTTTTCATAAAACAGTAATGTCAACAATAGCATTTGTACTTAACCTGATGGACTAGCAAACATTCATATTTTGCATACTGTTTACATTGCTTAATGTGCTCCTAATTATTTCATTAAGTGACTTTTTTTATGTGATAGGTAATGGAGAAGATTTCTGGAGAGTGCTTTATCTAGTAAGAGACAAATAAATTGCAGCAGGTTGCAGATGCCTGAAATGTAACACACATGCTTGAGAATTCTCTAGAAGAAACAGATGAACATCTTGTCCCTCTGAACTATAGGTTAAAATAGTTACATAGGTGAAAACTATCTGACACATAATTTGACAGCTGTTGTGGCTAAAAAAAGAAAGTACTAATTCAGGAGAAACATAAAAAAGGGAAATGGCAGTGGCTTTCCAATGGTCTCATAGAAACTTGTGGGATCCAAGTCAGCAGGGTGTGCTTCTCACTTACAGATAATTCATCAAGGCTGCCTCACTCAGTCAGAAGTTCACAGCTACATAGTTCACAGACACAGGTTGGGTGGAGAAGAGTTTCAAAGCAGCCCCATGGAGAAGGACTTGGAGATGTTGGTCTATGAGAAACTTAACATGAGCCGGCTTCAGTGTGTGCTTGCGGCCCAGAAAGCCAACTGTATCCTGAGCTACATCAAAAGAAGAGTGACTAGCAGGTTGAAGGAGGTGATCCCGCCCCTCTGCTCTGCTCTTGTGAGAACCCACTTGGAGTATTGTGTGCAGTTCTGGTGTTCTGAACATAAGAAGGACATGGAGCTCTTAGAGATAGTCCAGAGGAGAGCAAAGGGGATGATAAGGGGGCTTGATCACCTCCCATATGAAGATTGGCTGAGACAGTTGGGGCTGCTCAGCCTGGAGAAGAGAAGACTGTGTGGAGACATCAGTATCTGAAGGGGGCCTACAAGGATGCTGGAAAGGGACTCATCATTAGGAACTGTAGTGACAGGACAAGGACTAATGGGTTCAAACTTAAACAGGGGAAGTTTAGGTTAGATATAAGGAAGAAGTTCTTCCTTACGGTTGCATAAGGAAGTTGTGAATGCTCCATCCCTGGAAGTGTTCAAGGCCAGGTTGGACGGAGTCTTTGTGATATGGTTTAGCGTGAGATGTCCCTGCCCATGGCAGGGGGGTTGGAACTGGTCCTTTCCAACCCTAACTCTTCTATGATTCTATGATTCTGTAAGTGCTGGTGCAAAAAAGGGCAAGAAAGGAAAGCGCTTGACAGTGTGCCAATGAGTTATTTACTCCTGGGGTAACACAGCAGTGGATACACAGGAGTTCATTCCTGGGAACCTTTACATGAGAGAAAGAAATGCATCAGCCTAGGTTTTAAACAATTCAGTATGGTTAGTACAAGTACACGCCTCCCTCTTAATAACTAACAACTCATGATCACAAAGAATCTGAAACTGAAGAAAGGTTTTTGCAACAAAACGTGAACAAACTGAATTGAAAACAACTTATCTAGTAGAATACATAAGAAATGTGTGCTCAGGATGCTAATTAGGCCAACTAGTTAATGGAAAATATGAAACTATAATTTCTTTTTCTGGAAAGAAAACAAAAACTGGTAACAGCCTGACAGACAATATTAAAAAAGTTAGCTGTATAGAAATGTTTAAAGAAAACGGTTAGATTGAAAATGGTTGTATTGTTACTTAGTTTCTAAAGGGAGTTAGACTAGCAATGCATAAGAGGATAAACAAAACACTTCTCCCTTTTCATAGTCTCAAGTATGTCAAGTTAGATGAAGAGACAAAATTCAAATATTATCTTCAGAGAAGCTTTGAAATGCCATTCTTCCAAAATTAATAAAAAAGGTCTTCCTTCCAAATATATGTGCATGGGTAACCAATATTCAACTTACTATGACATGGATTTGGCATGTGAGATATCTAATCGTAATTATCTGCTCTTGTATTGTTTCTTGACCATTCTGTATGTTTGCTTTTTGCACATGGATAGCTTTGTTCTTATATCGAGCTGAAATTCTACCTCTGCCAAAACTGAAAATTTTTTAATACAGCAAATATAATTTTATTGCATAATTCTGTCTGTGTTTTCAATCAACTAAATGAGTTCCTGAAATATTGGCAATAGCATCATAAGAATAACCTTGCTCTACTAAGTATATTAAAACTCCTTTTCTACCTATGGCAAACTTTCAAAGACTAGCTATTTACAGCAAAACCAACAGCAGAAAAGCTGGGATACTTCAGATTCCTATGGGGTTTTTTTTCTCCCATTTTCTACTTAGTGAAGAGTAGCAGTCACATAGCAACATGTCTGAGGGAAAAAAAAAAGCTAGATGCAACTTACAGTAAGTGAAGAATTCTCTAACTTTGAGCCTAAGTTAGGATAAAAGCACTTTTTTAGAAGTTCAGTCTTCCTGAAATTTTCTGAATAGATACTTGACAAAGTAAGTGTGATGTTCCTCAGACACTGGCAGATGATTCTAGGTACTTTGACAAGCAACACACATTAAAAGAATGATTTAATTAAAGAAAAAATTCTAAATAGTATTTCCCATCTGATTCACTAATGAGAGTGAGATTTTCCTGCAAAATGAAAAAGGACAGAAGAATGTGGGGGACGAAGCTCCACTGTGGATATTCTGACAGAATGTTTACATGCAGGATAATAAACCCCCTCAACACCACTAAGATTATCAGTTTACATAACACTATCAGTGGTTTTATGTATATACAGCAGGGTATGTATTTTCCTTTTTCCACAGTTGATGTTTGTAACACCATCTTAAAAGTGCAATGTAACCTCAGGCCTTTGGAGCACGATCTGCCTTTAATTTAATGGTTACTCGACCATGCCATATTAGATGTTTTAGGCAAGTGGTCTGCAATTCCTATTATACTTCATACTATAGGAGCTCACTCTGTACTTTAGAGTTGTGAAAAGGGAGAAATAAGTGTTTTGGTTGTCCTTTCACTTTCACAGGCTGAATGACAAGCCCTTTACACTGGTTCAAACCAGATTTTTAAAACCTGCTGTCAGACCCCAAAAACATTACCATGCCTGACTGTCTCTGCCCAGCTCCCCCTGGGTCCTCCCCCCCATAGGCCCAGGACCCCATTTCAGCTTATCCCAGAGACGTCAGTCACTGCTCAGAGACACTGTAGGAGTGCTGGTCTCCAGCTCCATCTCTGGCCCTGCCTATTAGACAGTACCAACACCCGAAAGGGTCCATCTCAGCATGGACTACCTCATACTGGCTAGAGCCCCAGGAGAGACTCTGGCTCTGTCTCACCACCTGCCATGCCAGAGGCTGTCAGCAGCCCCCATAACTAGCCCCTGTGCTGTGGAATTGCACACCTTGGGTGCCAGTGTCGCCACTGGGGTCAGGCTTCCCACTTCAGAGGGCAGTTAGCTCTCAACGCACCCTGGCACCTCCCTCCTCAACAGAGTCTGAAATCCAGAATAACTTTTCACCAGTGTCTGCCTCAAATGTTTTTCTTCCCAACAGATTTTTTTCTCACATTTTAATGCTGTAAGTAATCTAAGAAGAGTCACTACTTCCCCTTGAAAATGCAGAGATTATAAGATATTTGTGTGTACAGAAATGATAATAAAAGTTTTAGAAGGTCACAATTTTATAGATTTCTGTATCTATGATAAAATTATTTTAACATGTCAGCCCACTATATAACATATAAAAGCATTTGGGTAGCAGCAGTTCAGTATCTGTATGAGATTTCACAGTCAAGCTACTACCTAATAAGGACAAAAGAATCAATATAATGGATTTGCCACAAGAACAACAAGGACCTGAAGAGAAATATACATACAAAGGATAAGTCAGCTTTGCCGTTCAGCTACAGCATCTTGTGTATAATAATTAGAAGAAGAAATATTTCTACAAGGATTATAATTATTAAACTGGTTTGTAAAGGATTCAAGCATTGATTATATATAGTATTTTCCTTTGCAGTTTATTAAAAGTTTCAGGGAGAAACCTTCAAGACTACAATTTGTTATATCTCCATGACAATGTGTTATGCTACACAGGACTACCCAACACAGTGGCTGGAAGGTAGCAAATATTTCAAAGGAGAGGGGGTCACCAATTTTGTTTTATTTTCCTACAATAATGGTAAGTATAGTCAATATCACAGCAGGCCTTTCGCTTTGTTCTACACCCCATCCTGTGAGCCAGATTGCATACAATACTGACAATCACATCACAAATTCGTAAGTTCTGATCTTCTATTATAAAAAAGAGCAGAAGGTTAAAATAATGTAAATAATGTTATGAAGCTTCTCACATTAAAACTGGAAAGCTTTTAACTTTGAATCTGCCCAAGCCCATCATTCAGTTTGGAATTACACTCCTTAATCCTACTTCATTTTTAGTGTTGAAGTCGTTTGACTAGATTTTGAAAAGCATAATTTCTTAGCCAAAATCTGCTCACTACTTCAGTGCTCTAGTACCAACCAGCTACCTAACAATTCCAATGCTAAAGAATCTTTCTTTTTTTGAGTAGAAAATATCAGACCTGTGACTACTGCTTAACTTTGGCTGTGATCTGAAAGTGTATCGAGACCCAAGGTTAAAAAACTGTATTGCTGGCCTAACCACCTACAACTCCTAAGTGCTGCTAAATATTACTGCTTATTAATAGCTGCAATTTATGACATGACATTAAGAGGAAGAAGACATTTCAGAAGAGGCAGAACTTCCTGTTTAATTCCTGTTACCAGGCACAGCTACAGGTTGGGCAGAGAAAAGATTCAGAGCAGCCCCGTGGTGAAGGACTTAGGGGTGTTGGTCGATAAAAAAATGAACATGAGCCGGCTTCAGTGTGCACTCACAGCCCGGAAAGCCAACTGTATCCTGGGCTGCATCAAAAGGAGCGTGACCAGCAGGTCGAAGGAGGTGATCCTGCCCCTCTACTCTGCTCTCATGAGAGCTCACTTGGAGTACTGTGTGCAGTTCTGGTGTCCTCAACATAAAAAGGACACGGAACTGTTGGAACAAGTCCAGAGGAGGTCCACGAGGATGATCAGGGGACTGGAGCACCTCCTGTATGAAGACTGGCTGAGAAAGGTGGGGCTGTTCAGACTGGAGAAGAGAAGGCTGCATGGAGACCTCATAGCAGCCTTCCACTATCTGAAGGGGGCCTATAAGGGTGCTGGGGAGGGACTCTTCAGTAGGGACAAGGGGTAATGGATTAAACTTAAACAGGGGAAGTTCAGATTGGATATAAGGAGGAAATTCTTTATTGTAAGGGTGGTGAGGCACTGGAATGGGTTGATCAGGGAGGTTGTGAATGCTCCATCCCTGGTGGTGTTCAAGGCCAGGCTGGACAGAGCCTTGGGTAACATGGTTTAGTGTGAGGCGTCCCTGCCCATGGCAGGGGGGTTGGAACTAGATGATCTTAAGGTCCTTTCCAACCCTAACTATTCTATGATTCTACCTATGATACATTACCAGTGTGTAGCCATGAAATACATAATATCCAGGCTTGAAGCTTCAACAACAGTCTGATGGATAACAGTGGCTGTTCCAAACCCTTCCAAAATTAATTTCAGATTATAAGCAGTGGAAAATATAAATCAAATAAAGATTTATGCATATGCTGGTCTCAGTCTGAGTGTTATACTCTGCAGTACATTCAGTATGTTTCTGTCATTTTCATAGCTGGAGCTATTATAATGAGATTCTTCAAAACCTTGATTTGAGAATAATGATCAAAAGCAGAGAAAGAGCACTCTCAAAAATAACCTTCCTCTGGAAATTAGGAACAGTGTCCTCCACCATGACAGGTACTGATCTACCCCTTAAAAACTCAGATTTCAAATACTCATAGACCAGGAGGATACTGAGAACCACTCTGGTCTCAGCTGTGGTAGATCAGACTTGGGATTCCAAGCCCTAATTCAAAGCTTTTTGTCTTAAATTGGATGAGATGCATAAGAGAAATAACAGAAGAAGTGACTGGAATCCTGGGACTGCTCCTTTCCCACAGAAGTTTTATAACTATTAAGACAGAATTTGTTCCCTTTTGCTTCTTTTTTCCAGGCCCCTGAATTTAGTATGCATAGCTGCACAGCGGCTTATTTTCCCCAGAAATCATAGAGAATGCTGTTGTCAAAATAATTGGATGAGACATTTGGAAATGTAGGTTCAAATCCTTCAAATCATGAAGACTTACAAAACAATGCTCCTATTTCTTGAGCATGTGCTGTAACTCCTTAACACATAGACACATTGCGTGCTTTCAAAGGAGTAGTTTGTGCCCAGTAAAATATTATGGTGCAAAATAAATGCAGCAAATGTTTATGGGTAGCTCTTTCAAAACTACTCAGTTTATTTCTAGCCTGTTGTACAGGGTAGAATGATTCCCATCATATTCATTAAAGTAGAGCATTCCATAAAAATTTATCAGCTCCCATTGTGTAAGCCCCCCAGGAAGTTTTAAAAGCTCACTAGAAATGCATCTAGTTTCCACAGAATTCAAAACTGAGCATAAATGTATTTAGCTGTGAATCCACCCTGTTGACTATCTACTATCATACCAATCAATTACATATACAAAATCTATATTCAGGATAATACTTCTGAGGCTTTACCACTTTGAAAAATGGATGTACACAATGTTAGATTTTAGATACATTCTAAAAATATATGCATCAACATCCGATGCTTAAATTATTTCCACAGGATTTTGAATTCAAGCACATACTCACTCATGTGCACTAAGAAGCAGCATGATCTCGCACTCTCTAATAGCAGTCATCCCAAGCCTCAGAAAATGATCTGGGAAGGCAGTATTTTTGGGGTTCCTGCAGAAGTAGAAGACGCACAAGAAGTGACAGTCATCTATCTGTTACTATCTCGATTGAGGCTTTTGTGCTCCTATATTAATGGGGGGATCAGAAGTGGGCATATATACAAGATTTTATTTCATAGATAGCGAATTTGATACCATGCACATATATCCTACTAACTCTTCATTGGTTATAGCACCAGGATATTAATCAGAGCTATTACAGTTATTTAAGTAAGTTATTAGTAGAACAGTTTATGGGGTTCCAGTCCCTTCTTTTTTCTTTTTTTTTTTTTTTTTCACTTTTCTTTTTACATTTAGTTAAAGGCAGGCAGTTGTTCTGTGGATGGATTTTGACCTACGGCTTCCAAAAACCAATTATGGCAGAAAGATGCCATTGTTTCATCAAGGTGACCAAAAGGCAACAGTTTGGAAGGACAGATACCAAGTGGACTTCTACACAGCGTGTTGTTAGCTCAGTATTACTCATTAATCGTTTACATGATGGGATTATTTTTTTTTTTTATTGCATTTCCAGACTAAATACAGTGCGATGAATTGCATAACTGTTTGAGGGCAGGGACAGTATTCAAAATTATCTTGAGAGATCACAAAAATAATACAATAAAATTAACAAAACTCTAGACAAGTATAAATTATCACATTAAGATGTAATGAACCAAATACAAAAAGGATGAAGGACAGCTGGTTACGTATTGGTTCTACAGAAAAGAAACTATCAATTACAGTAGATCAGAAGCTGACTACAACTCATATTACATTTACTAAGAAGTTAAATGCCAACCTGAGATGTGCTGAAAGCAGCGTAATTGTGAAATCTTTACCTTTGAAGATCTAAGGAACTTAAGGTTTGCACACATTGCATTAGTACAGCTGACCTTGACACTGGGCAGTGGAACAGTTTTATTCTGTGCTTTTGATTCTTTGAAACTTCCTCTGAAAATAACAGTGGGATGTCTATGAAGTGAACATGCTTTGGAACATACCTGAAAACAAGCAAACAAACAAACAAGGAACAAAAGAGTACTTAAGAGGGAGAGCACGAGTGTCAGATACAGATAACTGTCAGTTCACCAGTACTGGCAGTGGCCAGCCCAGAATGTGTCATTTAGAAAGAAATGATGGTGCTATAAAGGGCTCATTCAACCACTGATGCAGACATTAGGGGTTGAACTACTGGTTTTGCCTGACCTATTCAACAACATTTGAAGACAAAAAGCATTCCTATAGTAGATACTGGCTTGCTGATGTTTGTCCACAATTTGGGATAAGATATTCTGAGGTGGATCTCAAAGCTAAGTGCCTGTTTCCATTAGAAAAGGTGTAAAGAACGGACTCTTAACAGTATAGGGGCAAATATGGCAGAATCAGAGAGTGCACAGATGCTGGCTTGAAGCACTGTTGCAGACACCACAGTTAATCAGGAGTCTTAAAAAAGGTGTTTTGCTCCATCATCCCCTGCCTCTGGTTCCCTCATTGTGTATATGTATTTTGTGCTAGTTAAGTTCCAACCACTTGCAAATATTTTCCTTGCCAGCATTGTGCTTCATCCCTGAAGACATGACAAGTCTCCACCAGATGCAACAGGGATAAATGTGATGGTGTGGTAGGCAATTACAAAGTTTTGCAGAAAGGTCTAAAGAGAGGGTGAAAGGCAGGAAGGTCAGGTTGCAAGATAGCTTCAGAGTAGCTAATTAGCACTGTATGTGACAGAAGGCATGGCAGAAGGCAATGCAAGATGCCACTCACATTTATTAAGTTCTTTGAAGCACACAGACTTAATATATGACGGAAACCTAAAGGAGTTTGACAGCTGTCTACCAAAACATCATTTGAATTGTCACAGTGATGCAGAGGGTTGGCCAATGTACAGGGGGGTTGCACAGGGGTGTTGTACAAGTGGGTTAGAGGAATTTGCTTGCTTAAACAAAGGTATTGTCTGCACCTATCATGCCTACTAAGCAGAACAAAGCCACTAACTATTGATAAGGAAAAGCAGACACCTGGTTCTATTGACAAGGAAAATCAGATGCCTGATTCTACTGATAAGCATCTATTGATAAGGAAAAGCAGACGCCTGAATCTACTGTTAAGGGGGAGAAGCAGATGGTTTATGGTTGGGACCAAACCCTAAGGCTATACATGAGGACTAAAAGGTGAAAAGTACAAGAAGAGGAAGATTCATTTACTTCATTTTGAAGACCCCTACCCACAGGAGGAAGACTCATTTACTTCATTTTAAGACCCCTGCCCATGACCAGAGGGGGCACTGCGCAAAGGACCTTCTAGCTCGTTGTAATACTAAGCGGGGATAGGACATGAATACCTATAGGCTTATGGTGCAACCTTATAAATGGAGAGGGAAACAACACTGAGGTATGCATGACTTTGATGAATTATCCCCATGCGTCTCAGCGCTGAATAAAAAGCATACCTACTTTACAACTTTAGTGGAGTCAATCCGCGCATCAACAGGTAAATTAAAAGATCTATTTGTTAAGTCAGGCCCGATACCAATATTATAATGTGGGTATATCCCTATGCTTACTTCATTATACATTTGTCTTTCAAGCATGGTGTTGAACAGATGCAATGTTTCTGTTGATTTTACCCCTTAATTTTTTCCTCATTTGATTCTACGGTTGAAAAATACCTACTTAGCAGTTCTATTTCATTTGGAACAACTGAGAAAAACTCTTTAGCATTAATTTAAGGGCATGCTTAATAGGACCTCTATTAGACAAACTAAATAATCTTAGTTCTATTCATCTGCAGTATTTCCAATTTGTAAATAGATGACACAAAGCATTTTCCAATAGACGTGGCTTAAAGAAAATTTATAGTTGTATGAATGAGATCAAATCAGAATGCTTCTCAAGTCAGACTTACTTTTTAATTTCTAATAATATATGCAACTTGAACAAGACATTTAACAGCTGCTTATCTCTATAAATATGTATTTAGATGGAGGATAGACTCATGATATGTCTGAAGTTGTTACTGTTACAAGGAGCATTATGTGAATATTCCACATTTTCTTACAATGCCAATAAACAACAAAAACTTTCCCAGAATAATTTAATGGAATAATACCTTTACTGAAATAATTAGTGCTGAAGTATTAAAAATATGTATTAGAATTAAAATGTACAAGATTTTTGTTGTGTTGCGTTTACTTTAGCTGAGATTTTTCATGCATCTCTTCCTCTGAACTCTGCAAACTAAATGGAAGCTTTGCATACATAAAGTATACTGAGTATACACGTTTTGTATACTGCTGGACATTCAGTTAAATATGCCAGTTAAATATTAGCCAAGAGAAAACTCCTAGGAGTTTTCTACCACATGAATATCGTCAGTAAAGGTTAGTTCTGATTTTAAGAGTTAAAAATCACATCCATATGTATTATCTCCGATTTATCATTCACACCAATTCACTAATAATTTTGTCTGCCTCCCCCCCTCCATGAAAAAATTGGTATTACAGCCAAGAAAGTCCTTCCTGTGACTATTGCCAGTTTAAAACATTTTGGTTTACAATGTTTTCAGTAAGGTTAATTACCCTTTCTTTGTGAATGTGCCTGATCGTCAGTGGGAGTTTTATAGATATAAGGGATGATGACTTAAATTGTAGTCTTTGTTCATCCCAGTTAGTTGAAAATTTGGACTGGAGAAAAGCAGACCGCAACTCTCATTTAAATTCATTAATACTGTCATGAAATCATTTAGCTGTTTTATGTATTAGAGCAGCTGCTAGTGTAGCCTAAAATAAAATGGGAAGGGACCATTCTGCTTTCAACAGAACAGTCTTTGCAGGCTTGAATTTGGTAAAGACATCATGCTATCTTTTAATGACTGTTCCCTGGATGACTATCTCCCTAACAACAGATGATGCTTGTGTAATATTGTCTGAAACAAAAGGGCTTCAGTTTGTAATCCTACTCTCATTACAGTTTGATTACCAAAACAGGCAAGACAAGGAGCCAGATTACTTAATAGTATCACCCTCTCACTGCCACCCTCAGATAAAATCTGAGGTTCTTACTCAGAAGATTGTATCTCAACCATATCACTTCTTAAAATACAAGAGAGCAGTTTTAGGATTAACAGATCACCCTTTGTGCTTTCTTTCCCTTACCCCTTTCTGAAGGCAAATCGTTTCCCAGAAGATGAGAAATCCTGTTTTATTCCTGTAATCTCCATGCTTACCAACATCTCTGAAGACTAACATCTGTATAAGCTCCACCAGAAAATATTTACCCACTTCGAATGAAAGCACAGACATAAAACTTTAAGGACTTTATTTTGTTGTCATGATCACCTTTTGTAATTAATATATTCTGAAAAAAAACCAAACAACCAAGCTTTTTTTTTTTTTTTTTTGTCAGCTTCATGCTTATTGAAAGGTTGCAAAATACTAGCGAATCTTATTTTAACATATTCCAAGTAACAGCCCTTATGAGGGACTGAAATGAGTTGGTGAGATTTAATATTGAACCTTCACAGAGGATGTGCACCATGCCTTTGTATTTTTATACTTTAGGCATGTGAATGTTCTCTTCTCTGAGAATCAACTCAGAGACGCCATTCTCATAGAAAAATAAATTTGCCAAACAGCATCATTTTTAAAAAGAAAAAAAAAAAAAGAATCATTTTGGAGTCTAAACTCGAAAAGATCAGAGCAATAAAACCTTTGCAAGCTGTCAGGTGGTTCAGTGTTTGGGCATATGACTTCGATAAGGGCAAACCTGGAATATCCTGAATAATTCTGCTATAATGCCATTCAGAACAATCCCTGACCTTTCAACTAAATCAATTATTTATGGAAGAGTGAATTCTTCATTACAATTGCATCTATATTTTTAGGAAGTGATGGAATAAACATGATTTTGGTGTTTAATACCAGCCTAATAAATTCTGAGTGCTACAGCACAGTGGACAAGAGAGAAAATAAATTCTCCAAAGTTTTAATTAAAAGCTAATGTGTTTCAAGATTGTAAAAGTGTTTTGATGAAGTAATGATTTCAAAACAAAGAATTCAATTACCCATCCTTGCTTAGATTTTAGAAATGTATTAAGTGTGTGGAAGGAAAGGATGTCATCTCTCAGATCTGCTAGGGACCCAAGGAGAGCTACCTGCTGGGCCTTGCAGGGAACCTCCACTACAGTGCATTATTCCCTGCAGGCTGTGCTAAGGCATCTCCAAGAATGCACACTGAACTTACATTTATACCTTTTATACTTAGTCCTGAGTACATGTCCTCTTCTGCAAATGGAAGAGGATTTTTAAATTCATGTTAAATTGCCGAATGCTCATGTGACTTCAGGAAAGAAGTTCTACATTTAGAAAAATAATACTAAAAAGCCAAATTTCTTTTCAAACTTCTTATTCCCTGTTCCTGCTTGTTGAAATGAAAATGAATCAATAGTGAACTCAGTTTCAAGTTTAGGGTCACAGCAGGATTTAGTTTTCATTTCGGGTTAATTTACATGTGCACCCATCAGTTACTAATTTTAAAACTGTGTCCTTCAATGCTTCTCTATGACTTTAAAAAGCTTTTCTGCACTTTAAGATTTATTGAACATCTCTCTAGTTACAAAGTACACATATTTTGTACATTTTTAGATAGGAAATATTTACTATATAGGTGCAAAAAGGAAAGCACAGGAGCTAAGTAGTATTCTCTCTACTTTGTTGATACTCAGTGACAAAAAGTATAGTCCGTAATAAAAACGAGAATGAGTACAGAAAAAATCTATACTCAGAGTTTGCTTGGTGCAACACAGAAGCCATGTCCTTTTAATCTGCTCTTTAAACATTACAAAGAGCAGAATGGTGGGCTGGAAAAGTATGTATTTGTCAACTCAGAGCAAGTGTGCTCATCGGAATTATGAATGACCTCCATGGCACGCCTTATTCCTAGACAGTCCATGCTAAAGTGAAATAATTTTATACTATTTTGACAAGCCAGATCACATTTTGTACTTCTTCGTGTACATAGCAATAAAAAGAATACAAATATTACCTGGGTAAGCTTTCATAAAATCATTAGTGACCCACTTTATAAAAGAATGCTACCACATTGTCCTGAAATGATTTCCGGGCTTAGAACTTTGAGTAAATGTGGTAATTTTTGTAAGGAAGTGTTAGCTTAAATTGCTAAGCCTACTGAATAGCCAGCAATCATTAAAAGGTTTTCTAGTTTAATGGCATTATTTATCTTCATGCTATGAACTGTACTTGGCAGCAATATCAAATGTGATGTAAGGTATGACATAGCACTGGGTCTTGGCACCACACTTCAGACCAGAAAATCACCCTAGTCAAGCTGCAGACCTAAAGAAGATATTAGGGGGTTGCACAAGTGGAAGTGAAGCAGTAGACACCTGAGCTGATAACAGCCATCAGTGGAGACAGAGTTGAAACAATTAACTTTTCTCCAGTGTTTTAACTTATATGTAGTCTAATATTCCTGTTTAGTAGCCACACTTATCTTTAAAAAAAAAAAAGGAAAAATAGAGCAAGAAGAATGGGTTAAGATAAATACTCTTTCTCAAATTATTCTTGCAGACCTACGGTATTTAATTATATTTTAACAGCAACTAGACACAGCTCAATATCACAACCATTAAAAAGATAAAGAGTATTATTTTGGTGAAGCTAGGGGGCTGGCTGTCATTAAACAAAATATGCTAAGACTGCTTAAGCAATTCTGACAGTCACAGAGCTTGGCAAATTACATTTTACAAGCTCTCCAGTCCAGATACAGTAAAAGCTGTCTCAAATGATTTTTAATACATATAAAGGACTTGTATTCAACAAACAATAAATGAATGAAGTAAATGAGACCTGATGCTTGTAAACAATGTTGTTTATCTGTCCTTATACAGTATTTCCTTCCTATGTTACAGTAAAATTTTTACTATTAAATTCCTCTAGCTAGAAGCTAGAAACTTTTAAGTTATGTCATTTTGTTTTGTTTTGTTCTTTTTAAGTGTTACAAACATTTGTGGGTAGAACAGGAAAAGAGAGGCAGGTAATAGTGTTGCAAGAGACATGGAGCAGGAGGGTACATTTAGGGTTATTATCAGTGTCACAGAGTCTAGACGGAGACCTGTAACTAGCAAGGGCCAGTTCTGGGTCCAATAGTTTAATTTACCCATTAGTGTCTTGGACAAAAGGATGCAGTGTCTTCTCAGCAAGTTTGCTGACAATGCAAAACTGTGAGGAGTGGCTGATACCCCCAAGTGCTGTGCTATTATTCAGAAGAATCTAGACAGGCTGTAGGGGTGGGCAGCGAGGAACCTTTTGAAATTCAACAAAGGCAAGCGCAGGGTCCTGCACTTACGGAGAAATAACTCCAGGTCCCAGTACAGGCTGGGGTCTGATGTGCTAGGACATAGATCTGAGGAGATGGACCTTGGGGTCCTGGTGTGCAACAAGTTGTCCATGAGTCAGCAGCAATATGCAGTTGTGGGCAAGAAGGTCAACAGTATCCTGTGCTGCATTAGGAAGAGCAGTGACAGAGACAAAGGGAAGTAAGCCCAGAGAAGGTTGCTGGAGATAGTCGAGAGCTGACTGGACACAGTCCTGAGCACCTGTTCTAGGTGATCGAGGCTGGACTAGATGACCCATGGTAGTCCTTTCCGACTTTAACCATTCTGTGATTCTGTGATTTTTTTCACCATTGCAATATTTGTAAAATGGCAGTTTCACCTTAGGAATGTTGTTCTTCATGTGCATCAGCATGAGATATGGATAACACCTTCTTCAGTGTTACACATGCACACTGTCGTGGTTTAAGCCCAGCTGGTACCTCAGAACCACGAACAAAGAGAAAGAAATGGTAGTTTATCAGAATTAAAGCAGACTAGCAAGGATAGTTACAGTAACTTAAAAATAAAATGATGCTGTGTCAACTGTGTCAAAAGATTTTGCTTCCCTGAATAATACAAATCAAGTGATCTTTGCTGTGAAAACTCTTTTTTTTTTTTTTTTTCTTGTAGGGGTAAATGAAATAGGAGAACAAGATATTATCACCTTAGGACATTTTTGACACATACGGCAGTAATTACATAGCCTGCTATATAGGTATATAGGCTAAACAGCAGAAAACATGCTTCAGCTAGCTGGTTTTAAAAATACACTAGAGAAGGTGTACATCTAATGAGGTAATGTACTAGCTTAACAAATATTTGGGTCACAGTGTTACTGGTATAAGTCTGTGCTATTCTGCTGACTTGCATGGAGTTGCAGAAATTTCTGTTAGAGTGTAAGCTGAAGTACATGCTCATTTTATGATGAAGTAATAAACATTTGATTCAGACAGACATGCAAAGACAACAGACACTCCATAAGGTGACTTTACAGAATATAAATAGCAAAACATTGAATTAAATTAATGTCCATAACATTTTATCTTATGTATTTCTATATCGTTCCTTTGTAATTGACCACATCAGGAATAGTGTTTAGATACCTTAACATAACTCCCATGCATCATAAGATACCCTTGCAAGATAAGGGCTCAGTACTTTCCTCCATCAGCAGTACACCTCTGTCTAATACTGAGATCCCATATGCTCCTTGCTAACTCCTGCCAAAAATCCCACTGTACTGTGGAGAGAAATTCAGCAAGGAGAACTGGAGTTTCCAAAACACAATGCTTATTACAATAATACACTGAGGGGAAATGCTTCATGGATTTGGCTTGTAGAATGGTATTTGTGGGGAAACCACTCATTAACCCATTTTGCTCAAATAACAAAGATAATACCCCCATTACCAGCATCATTCCCTGCCATGCATACACTCACTCATAAGCACAACTGTGTTTCAAAGACTTCTTGACTTTATAATTTTATAAGAATCACTTAACTACCATGAGTAAAAGATGAGGATATGGGTATGTAGTTAAATAATTTGAAGGAGAAAAAAAAATGAAAATCCATTTCTTCTTCAGTTGGAAACTTTGTCTAAAAGTAAGGCTGCATGTGAAGCACATCAAAAAGCCAGTTTATATAATCAGCTAATAGCGACTACTGACATAGTAAAATCAATTTATGCCAGCTATCCTAGCAAAGCCAATCCAGTTTAATGCAATATATTGTCCACCATTCACTTTTAAGGTTTAATCGCTGTTAGTATCATAGGGAAGACATATTATGTGCATATACCCAGTATGCATACATACAGTAGATACCCCAAAGCTGTAACATAACATAACTTAGAATGAAGCCAGCCTATGTGTTGTTTGAGAGACTAAAAAAATTCAGCTTTGGCACTGCTCATTTGCAAATAGTTGTCTTGAGTTTCAAGAGCAGAACTCTTTGGTAAAATCCATGCTGGAACAGACACTACTGTACACTGCAGAATGGTCTGGGGCGAAGTGCCAAATATGACCTCAGTTCTTGCCCCAATAACAAAGATCATTGCTAAAGCTAGTATTGACAATGTTCACATTTTTTCTTCTTTCTCCTACCATCAGCAAGAAATCTATAATTACCATGTCTTTCTTCAGAAAAAATGCTGTAAAATGAGGTAAACAACAACATTCTAAAAGGTTGAAAAGAGTTATAATATTAAAAGCAAGCTAGATTTGCTTTTTTCATAAAAATTGTCAGTTTTATAATTGGCTCTCTACTTCTTAAGCTATATACTTGTCAGCTTTCAAAATATATATTCACAGCAGGGAAGCATTCAGCTGGAAGGTTTTATCAGATGCAACTGAAGCAAGCCTTTAGCTGGGGGGCAGAACACAATTGTCAAGATACATGCAGCCTTAAAGCATGTGAGTAATTGCATTGTATCTGGGAGTTTTAACTTTAACAGGATTGCTTGTGCAAGTAAAGATTACACAAGTGAGTAAGTATTGGCAAATCAGTCCCAGAATGTATATTTGAAGTACATACATTTTTAGAGTAGACCTGGGAACACATCTCCCGTATGCAGGAGTTTTTAGTTTGAAACAGTGAAGATGTGATAAAGCCAGAAGTTTTACATGAAATTACCATGTTATCAGAAACTGTACCACAGAGATACTTTTTCAAACATGTTAAAAATATTCTCTAACACTTTTAGATCTCCAGAATTCCACCTATATCAGTGAGATAGCAGAGGATATAAACTAGCACAAAATATGCTCTTTTTGCATTCAGTTGGCACAATGTAATAGTATCAAGGAGACAGGAATAAAGCTTCTGAAAGCAATTAGGCAAGGGAAACAGACAGATCTGATGTGTATGTCATGAATCTTTGTAAGACTGGTAGCACTGAATGAGCACTGAGTAAATTATTTAATTTTCTGTGTACATTGATTTTACTCAGCCTTAGGATTACCTCTGATAACAAAGCAAAAGATTTCAATGAAAATTAAACTAAAAATATGGTGTCCCTCTAGCACAGAATAAATTAGTGCTTTCTCTGGGAAAATCTGTATAGCATTCAACAGAAAGTAAACTTCTCACCTTGAAACAGCAATACAAGGTGAGTAAACAGAAAGGCGAAAAATAAATATTGATGCAGTCAGACAGAAAAATTAGAACCAAAGGCTGGTATGCATTATGGTATAGCTCTCATTTTTTCCAGTATTTTCCCCAAAGTCTTATTTTCCCTTGTCTGTTGATAAAGCTTGCTTGTGTTTTTTTTTAAGACTTAGGATGTAACAATTTGCATTCTCTCTGCAGAAGTTAAATATTTGTCATGAAACATTTCTACAAAGGCAAGTGAAACAAACACCAGGAACACCTCAAAGAACTCCCGTTCTCCCTGATACACACAAAAGGCAAATAAAAATATTTCCTAAGTGAATTCTTACAATTCCTGGAGAAATTCTGTCTCCAGACATCTAAATTCACATTTTATTTATCATTTCATGTCTGCATGATCCATTATTTTCCCAGGCCTCTCCCACTCTCATATCCCCTTATGAGACATGCCTTGTTACTTCCATGACACCTCCTGTTCCAGCTTGGAGCAGCTGAGAAAAAAAAGGCCCAGTGTCCCTAAGTAGCTGAGTGTGTGTGATGGGGTGGAATGCACTTCCAGCTTAGTATTCCTTCAATCTGTCCAGGCTGAGCTGCGTTGAGCTATGGCTGTGTCAGATATTCAGTAAAGCCTATGTTTTCTGTATCCTAAGGACTGAATACTCTAGAGTTTCTCAGGTCATTCACAGATGGCTTTATCAACATGCATCAAAGATGACTGTTACTAAAAATTCACCAACACAATGTCTGAAATGAATATCGAAGACAAAAAGTAGAAAACGAGGACCTGCTTCTAAGCTTTATTTCATTTTTATCGGACCTTGCTGCTTCAGCATCACCTCTTGCAACTACCTGGCTTCCCTACAGTACCCCTCTTAAGCTCCCACCAGAGCACCCTTGCAAATACTCCCTCCAAATACCTCCATCAGTGAGGCAGACTGGGGGTACTCTACAAAATGTGGCCTTCTCACTTCAGTGACTAGGCTCTCCAAAACCATGTAAATAGTGCTTGTAAAACCAATATTTGTTGCAAAACCACAGATCTCACACAAAAATTGTTTAGAAACATGTAACGTTTTTTTCCCATGATGGATATAGATACTAAATGCAAATGAAGATTGCACAATTGGCTATATTTTATAACAGTGTAAGATTTAATTATTCAGGCTAAGAGGGTAAGATTTAATTATTCAGGCTAAGAGGAAATCTTAAGTGTTGTTTAAAAAGATTTTGACAGCAAAAAAACTATACTCTTTCTCTGTTTTATGCAGAATGAAGCAATGACTTCACTGACATAGAAACATCTTAACCTTGAATAATCAAGTCAGTGAACTTTATATCAAAAAGGCAGTAAAATGTAGAAGTACATAGTAGCCAGCTTCTTCATAGAGATTTACTGGAGTGGCAACATGAGTTTCACCAGTACATATTACAGCTCCTTAATGCAGCTATTTATAACTCCATGCTTCCATGACTTGCAAGTATTGTATTATTTATAGAATATTTTTCTTGTCCCCTAACCTTTTATGACATCCATAGCTCCTGCTTAGTCCACCATCTGTACTTCTTAGTCTTCTGTACTTCTGTCCATACTCCCAGAAGCACTTGCTACTGATCTCATGTGTCTCCATCTACCATACTGTTTCTATTTCCTCCCTTCCTTCTGCCACTACACAACTACAGTTTTTCTCTGTTACCACAAATATCCTTGCCTAGATCTTCAACCAGTGCAGAACCTCCTGGGGGGAATTGCAAGGAATTGCTGTTCAGTTTTTTCAGTCATAAGCCACGGGAGGTCAGCACAAAAATGTTCTATAAACATGAACCATCAGTACATTCTTCAGACACTTAGAATGCTAGAAGTCTGTGTACCTCTGTAGCATATGTAGACTGATAAAATGTAATATGCATTTTCACATAGGACGTGCTAGGAATGAGGAAACCACACATCAAATTTCAGATTCCTCTTCTAAAGAATAGCAATACTAGAATATTTTAAAACTTATGTAGTTTTGACTATTTTTTAACTTACAGTGTTGCACTGACTTAATAATCTTCACTTTCAAGATAGTCTCAATATAAGCAATTTTTAATAAGCAGCAACTGTCCAGGCTCTCAGGTATGACTCTGTAGCATAAACTGGACATAAAAGTCATACCAACTAAGCAGCCGTATTCTGAGTTGACATGCAAGCAAAAACTGTAATTCCTTAATGTTTTCCACTGCCACCTGTTTCTAAACTTAGTCTTTCAATACAATAAACCTACAGAGAGTTTTCTTTCCTTTAATATGAGAATCACCAGTAACAAGAGAGATCAAAGCAATACAAAGCATTATGATTTCACTCAGCTCCTGGAACCAAAACAGAGTTTTATATGGTACCTGCAGAGGCATGAGAGCTCTAAGAATTTTCTTTAGTATATCTTATGTTATTGCTCAAAATATGAAACCTGGAATCTGAAAACACCAACCTGCAGTGGTTGATGGAGACAGAAATAGTTGAAATCACATATAGAGAAAACACATTCTAAATATATGCAAAATCTGTTTTTTGTATAGTAAGTCATCCACATACAGCCTGGTATTGCTTCAAGGATAAGTTTATTGAAAAGCAAACAAATGAATGCAATTATTTTATTTCCTTACAGCTTAAGAGCTGTCACCAGTTTTCATAAACATAGTTTGGCCTCCATTTAGGCTTTATAAATCTTGTCCTTTTGAGGATGACATCTGTTCTCTCCATACTGTTTTCCCTTTTTCAGAGCCTCAGCATTTCAAGACTTAGAGCTGTAACTGAAGCTAATTCAGTGAGTTCCTAAATCATGTTTAGATATCTTTCCCTTTTCCCCCAGTTCCTCTCCAGGTTGTGGAGGTGGGAGCTGCATGGAAGGGAGCAGAAGGAGGAAGCAAAGAATTCATAAGCAATGACTTTTTTCCAGGTCAGTCAGCATTCATGGTCTTTCTGTCATCAGTTCATGATGCACTGATAACTTTCTAGCCAGCTTTACTCCCTGAAGGGAAACATATTTCCTCCTTATTTTTGCCACTACTTCAATGTTTTCTTTACACTAAAATTTTTTATTTTTTTAACTAAGCCTGCAGCTTATTGCAATCTGCCTTGCTCATCACTGACAACAAAAGGGGGTAAGGCCAGCCATAAGGCTTCCTGTAAGGCTTTTTGCAGTCTTTAATAATTTGCATAGGTGTTTGTTCACACCTGGATGGATTTGCAAGCTTAATTCTTACAGACAAAGCTTATTTAAAAAATTTTTGTCTTTTGCATTTCCCTGCTGTACAGTTTTACTCTCTTTTCATTTGAGTGATTTAGAATAACAGAGCTTTATCTTAAACTGTGGCAGGTTAGCACACAGTGCAAAAGGATGGCAAGGATCAGAAGACAGTATTAGGAGTGATGCAGCCTTTGTTCATTAGGAAGAGCTTATATATACGCAAAAGAATAAAGTTCTTGAGAACAGACAGTATATCACCTCAACAGCACTTAAGGCAAGCAAGGAGAAGGCTTGTTATTATTTGTCAGGTTTTCTTCACCCAATATATATTCACAAAGATGTGGGGACTGTATTTCATTCCTTCCTCTACCTCTGAAAGGCCTGAGTCAGTGCACTTCCTAAACTTTTACATTCTTTCCCAGTGACTTCTACCTGTCTGAAAAGCTGTCTTTGTTTCTGAAATCCAGGAAAGAGAGAAGAGCAGGAACACAGCTTTTAAAACATATTATTTAACCTAGTATCCAGAGAACAGGGCACAAACCCCAGTTGTGCATCCCCAATTCCCACTGAACCTTACTTTTTGAAATACCTTCTCACAATTTAAGACACCCACCCCAATAGGAAAATAAGAAATATAAGAAGTTCCATATGCTCCCCAAGACTTTTATCAGGAAAACACAGTCAGTTAACAGTGGGGGGGGCCTGGTAAATGAGCAGTGCTGGCAGCCTCTGGACCTTCTCACTCTTAGAAAGGCAGCTGTACAGTGTCATGGGCATTTTAAGGATTAGGTCCTGAAAGATGTCAGTGGCAAGATTTAATTCAGAGGTGATGTGTCAATCAGCGTTATAAACAGCAATCCACGGTGAATTGAACTGTATCTGGATCAGATGGTACAGCATTTAGTATAACAAGCTGCCTGCTTACAGTTCATTGTACCTGTATTGGAAGTTTCATTCCAGTGGAAAAGATGAGAATAGCAGAACAACCAAAGGCAGGCTGTTGGTTTGCTCCTTTTACTCTACTCCAGTGCCAAAGAGGACAATTTGGCTCCCCGAGAGCTTGTCTGTGCATTCTTCCTTTGGAAAAACCTGGTTGGGAGGTACAACAAGCAGGTCGCTTGTATTAGAGGTGTGGACAGTACTACACTGCTACAGGAGCTAAAGTAAATCCATCTTCATGAACCTGCTGCTGCTTATCTGAACTGGGAGACTTTTCAGGGAAACAGGGTAGCGCTTGCAGTAGGAAGCAGATCTACAGCAAATTTTCATAGGCAATGGAAAGTAGATGTGATTCCTATCAAGTGAGAAGTACAGCATTGCATTTGTTTAAACAAGAAACTCATAGCAAGTTTTCAGGTTGAGACCAAGACTGGAGGAATGTATTTTCCTTGTCATGACAAAGCTGACATGGGACAGGCTGGTTTTAAAACTTGCTATTATACACAACAGAAGGAGAAAGAAATTCTTCAACAGTTTCCCTACTCAACCAAAATTTTAAAGCTACATCAAAAGGTATGTATGCATTGCTGTAGTACTATCCACCTCACTGATCTTTAGGTAATAACAGTGCCAGAAGAAAACCTATTCTGATTCACCATCAAGTTCAGACCTTTCAAAGAATTGAAAAGATACAAAAACACTGTATTTTCCTTCCCAGAGACCAAAAAAATCAATTATTTAATTACAGAAGTGGCAAGATTGCCCATAGTGAGGGGAAAAAAAAAACACAGTATATTTTTTGTTAATGATAGCAAAATGTCCACTGTGTTCCTGAATACAAACAGATAAGATATGCTAAACTATTATTTTCAGCTAATTAAATTACAACTATACCAGCTTACAGTTTTGACAAAAAAGAGCAATCAGAAGTCTGGTGCACTCCTTTATATCATTGCAAATCACAGTTCTTTAACAGCACATCTAATGTAGTGAGTTTAGGAAAAGGCAAAGGAAGACAAATTAATTCATAAGTAATTCTCAATGATCAGGAAGTTAATATACTGTAAAATTTTTCCCAGGAAAGCTTGGCCTCTGTTGAACATGGTAAAAGCAGTGTGGTGCTTACACACTATTTTAGACATTAGTATTTTGTACCATTACATGAATTAGTTGCAGGTTCATTAATCATTTTTGCAACTGGAGTGTTAAACTTAAAATTATGCCAAAACTGAAATAATTACAGAAAAACAGTTATAGCCCTTTTGTGAAGAAAACAACCTAAAAATGGTGGCATACATATATTCAGTGAATTGGGTATTTTATTAATTCATTGATATGTTCCACTGTGAACTGTTTTACATTTCTCTGAATTATATTTTACAGTTACATCTAGTGGGTCCCTACAGTTCACTCAATCTCTACAGTAACCCTATGAGACAGGTGATTGCTATTCTACCTTATAAAGAGAGCTGGTGCAGGCAATTATTTGTTTATTATTTTTTATTTTAACTCTGAGTGGTTTAAACAGCCCAAGTAACCTATACACAGCAACTCCATAGAAGGAGATGAGAATTTATGATTCAGCGTTCCAGAGTCAAGCTCATCAGATTATGTTGTTCTAGGCAGACTTCACAGGTCTGATCTGTTCAATGCTATTTACAACTGGCTACGCAGTGCTGGTCATGCGTTTTAGCAGATCTCAGCTAAGGTATACAGAAGAACTGGAAAAACAATAAAGGGCTGGTAAAAAAAAACCCAGTATTTTGGTTTTAGGTTGTTTGGGGTTTCGTTTTCTTTTTTTCATTTTTCCATGTATGAACTATTTTAATTAAAAGGCTGAGGAAAAAAATCCAACACTTTTATACAATGGTGATTTTAATGTTACTACTTGAAACATTTCAATAAAAAAATATGATGTCATAAAACATGTATCCAAATACATAGTTTATACAAAGAAAAAGATTAGCATAAAAAGTTTTTGTTTTCTACATTTCTTTAATTTCAATGACATTTTCAATTGCTCTTTACATTAACAAATGAGTAATTATGTATAATACAGAGCAATTCTACATTACAGTGTCTAAATTATCTTTTTTAATCAGTTTAATATTCTTTATTTACCAGGAGAAAATTATTATCACATCCTATGAGCACAGTAAGTTATAATAGTACACAAGATCGAAACTGTATGTATTTATAACTTAATTCAAATTTACCAACCTCTTAGTAGTAGGATATTCGCCACGAACTGGTGATTGGATCTTTCTCTGACTATCTGAATATTTTCAGAGTATTTTCAAGGAGGCAAAGGAAGAAAAAACATGTTTGCCAAGAAAGACACAACCAAAACGGAAAACAGCCTTGCCTCGGACAAAATTGCTTGTGACAGAGATTGAGGATCCTTAGTCTGCTTTTTTTAATAGCAGCAAAGGATTTACACACCTAATTAGCACTCTGATGCACTCAGTTACCAAAAATGACTAAAATGTTCTATCCTCAATGATCCCACATTTGAATAGGTAAGTATCTCCAGAGAACACTACGATGTTTATTAATCAACAATGCTATGTAGGAGTGGTCTTCTTTTCTGCTTAGAATGTCTTTCTTGTTTATCTTCATTTTTAATCCTCAGTACTTCTCTTCTTCCCCTAGTTCTCCTCCTGAGTAACCACAGCACCTGAAACTTGCCAGCTCTTTGATACAGAATGTACTATGCCTTATTAAAAGATATTAAATGTTTGAAAACACTTCCTCAGAGATAATGATAATTACTAAATGATATCGGTATATGACACGTGTACAGAAAGTCTTCAAAGAGGGAGAAGAGACTGATTAATGTTCCTTACAGACGTTTTCAAAAGTGTGACGCTGTTATTCCCTATTGCTACAGGAAAATACAGAAAAAATAAAAAAAAACAAGACCCTTACCAACACCTGAATTTTGCAGCTCAAATCAGGCCAAATCCTGAGCTCTTCTGTCTCTTGACTGGAGCTGCTGTTACTACTGAATGCTCAGTACCTCTTGAAAGCTTCAGAAGTACTGAGAAAATTCTGGCTGAGAAGTAAGACATTCTCCAAGTAACATACTGCAAATCCAAACCCATTATTTTTCTGTTTCTGCATGAAATAGCACATTCATATGTTTTATGATTGTATATGAATTTCAAAATATTTTAATGAGAATGATGTATCTGATTTCATGAACACAGAAACACCAGGCTGCTGAGTGCTATAAGCTGAAGCAAGTCAGTTGTAGCAGTAGACATGTTTGGTTCTGTTTGATAACAATTATTGAGATACAGGTAGCTATTAATGGGCTTTTTACTCCTATGTGTCAATTTCTTGTCAAATTTTCTACCAAAAGGAGATTTATGAGCTTCAGACACTTTTTTTCTCTACAGCTCTCTGTATAACTCTTGAGTACATTTCCTTGATGTTTGATTTACATAAAGAAAACCAAACACACAAACTAAGCTAACTGTTGTTTTCATGTAAAGCTAAGTTCTATGCTTAAAAATGCTACAGTGCATCTTTCTGTGGAAATATATGTTGGTCTGAACAGTTCTTTCCCTTTCTCTCCCCATGAAGACTTATTTGTTATATTAATTATTCTTGAACATGCACAATTTATACATCTTTGTTATCACTGTGCTGCCTGGTAATACACCTATCTCTTTCCCTCCCATTTCTCCCTCTGCATATGTTACTTTTTTTAATAACCTGTGAAAAACCTTTCCAGAGATGACTTCACTCATACACACTGCTGTGTAAGAATGGGAACCTATAGTTAAGAGCTCATAACGGTGATGGAAATTTAGTTTGGTTTTCATAACCTACTGAAGATGTGCATAGTTAAGAAGCTTAAATTGTATTTAAATCTGAGAACATACTAATCCTTTGTAAGAATAACACCAAGAGTCTATTCTCTGTGCTATTTGTGATCCCACTGGGGACAACCCTGAAACCCACAACTGAGCACTTCAAATCTGAGTTTCGATGTGAATCCAACCAAGCCTAACCTGTATTTCAGCTGCCAACCATGCTTGTTTAGCTATACTGAAGTACAAAGCTTTTCTTGCTGAACAATGCAGCTTTTCTTGCCTTTCTTCTGGAAGGTAAATGATGACTGTAATATTCATCCTTTTGACATTTCACCAGTCATCTTGTATTTCTCTGCACTTGCAATCCAATAAAGTTTTTATTCAGGCCTATGAATGAAATATGTCTCCATTAAGTTATTCTAGATGTAGAGCAGTTCATCCCTGATACAATACTTCCTTGCCTGGCATACAAGCCTTTTGTGCAGCACTGAATCACAAAAATGCACTGTGCTTTTTAAAGTCCACATACCTCCTGTGCCTTTTGCTCCCTTTTCACAGGCACATGCACACAGCTACACACAAGCTTTATTAAACATGAGTCTCTCTGTTCGGTTTGTACCTCTTCACTTTAATTATATCCTACCTTAAGGAAGGGGGTTCAAATACTGTGGTCACTGAATATTTCTTCCACTGTACTGCAGCTCTTCCTAACCCTGAAAATTGTTTAGTGCCAGTGAAATATCATATATGTTAGTAACTCCAAAAGCTTGCTGCAGCTTTTTTAGCATTCTGAATATGCCTCATCTGGTTTTGCCAGTCATTAGACATTGATCACTTTTTTTTCTTCCATGAATCTGATTAGAATCATAAAATCATAGAATCAACTAGGTTGGAAAAGACCTTTAAGATCATCAAGTCCAACCATTACCCCAGGACTGCCAAGTCCACCATTAAACCACATCACTAAGGGCCTATAATAGGCCTTAAGTCAGGTATCACCTCCTTTAGTATACACCACTCACCACCAACACTTCCAAATAACACAGAAAACAACTTGCCATTTTTATTCCAGTAAGTAGATGTTATGTTTATGTAACATATGAGAAGAATCCCAAAGAATCTAATTTTCAAAACAAACCTTGTATTTTTCATGTGACTCCTTATCAAATGGGAGTCACCATCTTCTTTGTACTCACACTTTCAATACCTTTCCACACAGATGCTCCCCTGCCAAGCAGATCCCAGCCTGTGCTGCACTTGCATTGCGCTTACCCAGCTGCAAGACCTGACATTTGCCCTTGTTGAACGTTATAAGGTTCTCATTAGCACATTCTTCCAGCTTATCGAGGTCGTCCTGCAGGGACGATTATGGCCCTCAGAAACTACAGTTTTCAGAGTGGAAGGACAGTCACACTAGTACTAATCAGTCTGTCATGAAATCACTACAATTCACAGGTCTTTGAATTATCTGTCTATCTGGCTAAATAGTTACATACTTCTGTATCTACATAAAAGGATGTTTTCTTTATAATATCCAGAAACAAAGCTTTTACCTTGACAGGATGCATATTCATGTAAATAATGCCAGTTTAGTCTATTCCAGGTAATCTTTTGGAATCATTTATTGGAGTCTTTCACATTATCTTTAAGTCTACTTCTGATCATCTTTCAGAGTTTGGCAAATGAAGTTCTCTATTTTCAGTGACAAGGGTAGGCATCATTTTGGTTTTGGTTTTGGTTTTGGTTTTGGTTGTTGGTTTGGTTTTTTTTTTCTATCACGTAAAATAAAAGTTTATTTTTATTTTGAAGACACTTCTGCCAGTTCCATCTTGCCCTAAAAGGATCAATTAGAGATGGATATCTTCCATGAGCCATCACCTCTCCAGCCCTCATACAGAGATCAAAATAAATCATTTTTCCCATATGCTAACCAAAGACGTATTAGTACATCACTGCACCTCAAATGTAGAATTCTAAATTATTTTGTGATTCGTATCTTATGATTAAATTTCATTTCTAGACCCCTCCCACCCCCAGAAGTTAGAGGGTTTCTTGTTTCTTGTGCATGAAGTTTCAAAGCAGTTCAAAGTCAGGCAATGCAAACATACATAAATATCCAGTATTAGAAACACTTCAGCCCACTTTTCTGAAGAACTGATGTGAGCAGTCAAGAGACTACAAGAGTAATCTACTACTGAACAAAGCACCAGAAATCATATGACTTGCAGCAAGCACTATGGATCTCATTATCTCACCTTTTTTCTCTACTCATAAACAACACCTTCCCACCTGATACAATCTATCCTGCATGTTACAGCTCTGAAGCTTTCAGCTAGGGACTGAGTATCAGGCAATCACTTCATCTGTTAAACTTCACTTCTCTGAGAGGTTTGCTTCCAAACACTCTTACTTATTCTTGAACTGAGTAACACATTAAAGAGTTTTCTCTAAATGTTTCTACCTAGGGAGCACTTCTGTTTTCTAGAAGTCTATAATGCATGCATCATAAAGATTTTATATACCCAATTCTATATGTGAACTTTGTGATATTCTAAGCATTTATTAAAATCTTGATATGTACAGATGGAGAAGATACACTCAACTGTTTATCTATTCATTTGGAAATGACTTATTTAGTTACTTTATAAATCTTCCTTGCTTTATCAGTACCTAACACTCAGCTGTTAGTTTTAAAATGCAATAAAGATGGACAAAAATATATATAGGGCATTTGTAGTCTTTTGGGGAAAAAAAAAAAAAAAACCACAACAAACTTTTGTGCTATTTACAATACTGTCTAATCACTGAATACTCCTACAAATGATTTACTCATATAGGAACAAAGTCAAATTCAAAAAGTCTAGTATTATAACTAAGATAGCATCACACTTCCTAAATTGAAATACAGTCATATAAAATGTTTAGACACCAATTTTCAATGCATTCGAAATCTGATTGAGTTTACTTAACCCCACATTTTTTTAATATATGACAAAAATATTTATTCTCTCTCAGACTTTCATAAGTATGACTTAAACAGCATCAGGCACCATGAACATTATTTGAGTTTGGTCTTAAAGGAGATTTCAATACATTGCCTTCAAACTTTGCCCTATCTGTTTGTCAGGAAGAAGAGCTGATTTATTATTAAATCCTCCTGTTTATCACAATAAAAAACCTCAATTTTTCTGTAGATTTTTCAAAGGTTTAAAATTGTGAAACACTTAGAATTCAATTCCAGTGGAAAGAAGTAGTGTGTGAAGTATTTCACACTTCTTAAAACTACCCTCAAGGAAATGGCAGATGCTGATTACTGTTAAGCTCCCTTTTCTTGCATTCATTGTGCACTCATTTTACACCCCATAGTTTGCAATCCACCTGCAGAGCGCTACAAGTGATAAGGTTGAATTTAATAGTTTAACTTCTTGTATTATTTCTGAAGCCCAAAAGTTATTGCCTAGTTTAATCTGATCTGAACAGACACTCAAATGTGCATATATTTGAACTTTGACAAAAAAGAGAAAAGATTATGACATGAAGACGTGTGTGTCAAACATCTGACATGTTATTCCACCAGCTGGCTTAGTCTGTCTCTAAGGTATATTGCTTCACAATGGTCAGATACCAAAGCAAGGAACCTTTTCATTTTGAATGAACAGAGTTCAGTATCATTACTAAGATCACTGAGGAGGTGATCAGCAGCGCAGCAAAGTCACTAAGAAGTTCTCTCAAACAGCTGGCACACAACAGAGGGTGCACACAGTTTGGGAAGATTTGAATTGTTGTGTTTTTTGAACCAAAGAAAAAAAAAAACAACCAACTAAACATAATCTACTCTTACCTTGAGGACAGAGAGACAGAATCCTTTCCTTTTTAAGAAAGGTAGGAGAAAATAATAACTGGCATAACACTGATGTTATTACAAAATATATGAGACTGAACCTGAGAATCTGAATCCACATTACTGCTACCACTGTACTATCTACATTTCTGTTCATTCTTCAAGTCACCCAGAAATAACAAATCCACCTGATAGCTATATAAGATTTCCCTTTGTGCAGTCATTTACTCTAGGAACTAAATATTATTTGAAATGTAAGAATCTCACTTTCAGAATATTCAACACATCTACATGAAAGAATGAATTATGCTGGCTCTTATAAATTGAGATATTGTGCCAGAAGGGCCAACCATTCCAGATGTAATACTTGATAGGAAAGAGTGTTTAGTATCCCTTTTAATTAATCCTTGTAATCTTTGAATATCCTTATCCAGTTAATTTGAAAGGTAAATGCAGAAATCAGTGCACAGTGGTTTCACTTCAGAAAACACAAAACTCAGCTTTTAATTTAGGTCACTTTATCTCTGCTTCTTTCCCATGTACTCACTTTCAGAAGACTGGAACATAATGTGACTCAGCTTGACTCTTCTGGCACTATATCCTCAACAGAGGTTCAATGTTCAGACATTTTCAGGTCAGGGCTCATGTATACCGGTGGAGCATTGCAAGCATTAGCGTGCCTGTCTGCTTGCAGTCAGAGCTATTAGTGTTTTGCTTTCTATCAGGAAAAGTTAGTTTATTTTCCTATTTGTGTATTATGCCAATAACTAACTTCATAGTGATATTTTTATTTGCTTAATGGCCCTTTTTTGACCCAACTGCAAATATTCCCATAATCATTAACCCTTAGCCTATGTTCCAGATTAGCATGCAAAAGATTTTTGTAGCTTACTGCTTTAACACTTCAGCAGTCAAATGTATTATTGTTCCTGCTTTTAACTGGCTTTTTATCCCAGGAGTGGGTCAGCTGCATCTACCAACCAAAACCAGATATATGCAAACGTGCATGCACAAATGCAGGTACATTTGTATGCCTGATTTATTTGTGGAGCAAAGGGGTTTGTATAGTTAAATGTGATTCAAGTCACTTTGAAAGCATGTTTTTCAGTGGAAGGGGTATAAGCAAATATCCAGCATGTGACTTTTCCCAGCCTTCTCTTTTTTACTTTTTCTGATGGGTGTGCTTAGCGGAGTGATCAAGATACACATCTCTTTGAGGAGAAAAGAAGTAAAATGACTTAAGTGAGAAGCAGGAAAAGAGACATCAGATAGCACAGCAAATAGGAGCTAAACACCCACACAGACTCAAGCAGCATGAAGCAGCATCAGTACATGGTCACCCTACACTTTAAAAAAGAAAGCTTCAAAAGAGCAGTGACAGCATGAGGTAAAAAAAACAGAGTCTGTACATTAATGACTGTATTATTTGCTTTCTTCACTCAGGGACAGGAGAGAGCACTCAGCTTTTCCATACTGCGCACTATGTACCATGAATAAATTGCCATGGTTTTTCCTAACAAATTCAATTCACTTTTTCATTCAGAAAGATAATCTCAACAAGACTTGTATTTATCTTTTTTTTTTTATTTTTCAATTCTCTTTCTATCACATAAATCATAGAATCATAGAATAGTTAGGGTTGGAAAGGACCTTAAAATCATCTAGTCCCACCACCCCTGCCATGGGCAGGGACACCTCACACTAAACCATGTCAACCCAAGGCTCTGTCCAACCTGGCCTTGAACACCACCAGGGATGGAGCATTCACAACCTCCCTGGCCAACCCATTCCAGTGCTTCACCACCCTTACAGTAAAGAACTTCTTCCTTATATCAAATCTAAACTTCCCCTGTTTAACTCTAAACCCGTTACCCCCGATCTCTATAGTCACTAATGAAGAGACCCTCCCCAGCATCCCTATAGGCCCCCTTCAGATACTGGAAGGCTGCTATGAGGTCTCCATGCAGCCTTCTCTTCTCCAGGCTGAACAGCACCAACTTTCTCAGCCTATCTTCATATGGGAGGTGCTCCAGTCCCCTGACCATCCTCGTGGCCCTCCTCTGGACTTGTTCCAACAGTTCCTTGTCCTTTTTATGTCAAGGATACCAGAACTGTGCACAATACTCCAAGTGAGGTATCACAACAGCAGAGCAGAGGGTCTATCACCTCCTTTGACCTCCTGGTCATGCTCCTTTTGATGCAGCCCAGGATACAGTTGGCTTTCCAGGCTGCAAGCGCACACTGAAGCCGGCTCATGTTAAGGTTCTCATCAACCAACATCCCCAAGTCCTTCTCCACAGGGCTGCTCTGAATCTCTCCTCTGCCCAACCCCTAGCTGTGCCTGGGCTTGTTCTGACCTAGGTGTAGGACCTTGCACTTGGCATGGTTAAACTTCATGAGGTTGGCATCTGCTCACCTCACAAGTGTGTCAAGGTCCCTCTGGATGGCATTCCTTCCCTCCAGCATAACAATTGAACCACACAGCTTGGTGTCATCAACAAACTTGCTGAGGGCACACTCAATCCCACTGTCCATGTCAGTGACGAAGATGTTGAACAAGACTGGTCCCAACACCGATTCCTGAGGGACACCACTCGTTACAGGTCTCCAGCTGGACATTGAGCCATTGACCACAACTCTTTGCTTGTGGCCATCAAGCCAGTTCTTTATCCACCAAGTGGTCCATTCATCAAATTGATGTCTCTCCAATTTAGAGACAAGGATGTTGTGTGGGACAGTGTTGAATGTTTTGCACAAGTCCAGGTAGATGACGTCAGCTGCTCTTCCCCTGTCCATCAGTTCTGTAGCCCCATCATAGAAGGCCACCAAATTGGTCAGGCAGGATTTCCCCTTAGTGAAACCATGCTGGCTGTCACCAACCACCTTGTCATTTTTCATGTGCCTTAGCTTGCCTTCCAGAAGAATCTGCTCCAAGATTTTGCATTTATTTTGACTGTAAAGTTTAATATCACCTTCTTCCCTAAAAACAGTAAAACTTCACCAATAAAGCATGTTCATTCTAGTAGACATACAAAAATCTAATTCAAAGTTTTCCAAGTAAAGCTTTTAACATTAACAAAGGCCTTTGGTTACATATTACATGACTTACGTAATGTCCCTTTACAGTGGGGCAGCAGGACCACAACACAAAGAATAATACAGGGCCTAAAATACCCATGTACCACTGCTGAAACAATCCATCTCATTTCTGTATGGTACCTCAGGACTTCTAACTACTTAGAATCAACACAGTGAACCTACACACTGAAACCTGTTGTGTTGGGCTTTTATAGAGCTGCCTAGCTTGACTGACAATTTGCTTTTCTAGATCTCACTAGGTTCACACTATTACTCATCATTCTCACTAGTATGTCACTATTACTCTTCAAGATATCCTTCCTACATTTCTAAAGCAAATTCTATCTCCTACATATCTTACTCTTGATTTAGTTATTGAGCTTACAAATTTTACAGCATTAATACCTCTGTAGTATGTTTTGCAAGCTATTTTCATAAAAACTCTGGTTTTGAAAACAAAATGTATTAGTCTGTAATTGTGTCTTTCTCGTGGATATCTGTATCGCTTAGTATCATAGCTCATTGTAAGTACATAAGAGTTTTTGTTTGATTGCTTGGTTGGTTGTTTTTCCTGGTCTGTTAATATGTGTAGCAAACTACAACAGTTTCAAATTAATTTTTATCCAGTTTAGCCAGTCTTAAATAATTGAATAAAAATCTCATTAGAAAATTGATTAAGAAAAACCTGCTTTTCTATGTGACTAAATTAAAGTCTACACGGGCATTGACTCAGACATCCAAGCACTGAATGATAGAAACTGAGGTCTGGCTATATTGCAGTCTGCAACTTCATAATCCTAGACATGCAGTCAAGCAGTCATGTGCCTTATGGAATGGTACAGATGACATATTGAAAAGCCAAACATAGATTAAAAGCTGGTCTGTGTGTCTCCTGAGGTTTCCGTCCTCTCCTCTCCTTTGAGCAAAACCTAAAAGTCCACTACCCAACTTCACAATGTTATATTCTGTTGCCTGTATCTCAGCTCATAAGCCTGCTATTGAATTTTTCAATTCTTAGGGCTGGCCCTTTGTCATTCAGCTCAAATGCATTTTATACTGCATAGAAAGACCCCCTTATTGCTATTACGCTTGGGCAGCATCAGTTCTTTTTTTCCTTATATTTATTAAGTTCAATTGGTCATTAAACAATTTAAAGAGATTCAATTTTGCTAATGTTCACCTCACACATGAACTCCGTCATTACTAAATTTACCCACCCAAACACAGTGTATTACTTTGCACACAATTGTTGTACTCAGCCACGTTCACAATCTAGTATTGAGTGTTTGTCACACTGACAATGAATCTGTCTCATCCAGCACAGTACCTACCTCTCTCAATTGCATCACTGACTAGATCAGAAATATAACACTAACGTAACCCACCCAAAGCAATACAGGAATTCCCACTTACTTCTGTACCAGTTAGCTTTTTGAAGTTTTTCTCATACCATTAAAATTCTATGTCAGTTATAGTACTTCGTGGCAGTAAATACTAGTGTTCCTGTCAGCCCATGAGGGAGATGATATAGTTGTGATCTCACCAGCCCTATGTAGCTGTATAGCCACATCACTATTTCATATTTTAGGAAAAAGAGAACAAATTCTTTGAGAGGACAATATCCATGCTATAAAATGGAGAAAACCGCCTCTATTTCTCTTGTTTACTGATGGCCTTTTATGAGTACCTTCATAGTTCTGGTCACACTAAGATGACATGTATTCCTGTGCAACAGCTGTAGTCAGTGATCTGCACACACTGCCTTAGTGAGATGACACTACCAGGCAAATGCCCCACTAGTTCTGTGGCTGGCAAGCGTTCTGCTTCTGTGTTGGCTCCTCAGAGTTGTCATCTTCTTTCTCTATTTTCCTTCCTCCTCCTCCCGAAGTGCTCTGACTGCAGTGAGCCCAGCCCTTCTCCCAGAATGCTAACTGAAGATCTGACATTCAAACAGAAGCCAAAACCATGGTCAGCTTCCATAGGAAGCAGAACAGACATAACAATGCATTTCCCCAAAACCCGAATTCTTGTTTGCAAACTCACCCACGTCAATGAATGATGAATAATAGCCTTAAGCAGTTGCAAATTAATGCTATTATTTACTGATGATCCGTAGAGGCAACAAATGGATGTGGGCACCCCTGGCAGTGTCATTCTAGAAATGAATGCTCTAGAAACCAGAGCCTTGCAACTTTAAAACCTTGACAAATTTACCTGCCTGAATATACCTCTCCCCATACTCTCTTGGTGTCCTATTGGTTTTAGCCCTTCCACTGACTGCCAATATGTGACATCTGACCTCTTCACCTTACACAATATATATTGTCTCAAAAGTCTACCAAGAGAGAGAAGATTTGTGTGTCTGGTTTTGATAGCAAATTTTTAAAAGACTTCTGTCAACACTCTTTCCAGCACACTGTTGTTTTTGTCTATATACTCCATGCTGTTATCTCTTCTAAATCCTGGGCAATTGCCATTAACCCTGACTCAGCCACATGCTCTGCTATTCATTTTTCTTCCTGGTGGCTGTCATCCTGCCACCCTCCACGGAGAGCTCTGAAACTGAGCTCAGCAACTTATTCCCCACCTGGCATTTTGACTTTCTGTTTGCTGTCTGTACTACTAGTTGGGGCTTACCTTCTCACCCTGAGGAGGAATGGTTTGGCTGCTTGACACACAGCTGTCCTAGTAAAGATCTGGAGGCATGGGGGAGGCACATTCAGCTGGTTATACACTGTGCAATTTTATTGCACTAAATTCTACAGATATTGTTAATAGGAATTGAAATGACCACATCTAAAATGCCATTTGAAGAACACCTTCTAGTATCCTGGTCAGCTGAATCTCAGTTGTGCTGACCAAGTCAGAAAGATTTGCAAATCTTGCTCCCAAGGTCTTATAGTGTCAAATGTGACTGGTAATACTGATGGTCTTTGATTCCTAGAGGCACTTTGTGTCAGCTACTTTGACAGGGCTGACCCTGGCATTAACCCCAGTGAAATACTGTCACATACCAGCAGTTTCCTTATCTGAGTACAAGTATCACTACTGAGGGTTTTGTCTGCAAAGTCCCCTGAAGAAATAAGGAGTAGCATTAATAGCCATGCAGCAAACATATGGAGCCTTAGAGCAGCTGGGAAAATACGGTGCTCCAGCTTTCTTGATGGAAAGCACTTTTCCTCTGCCAAGTGCATTTTGTAAAACAGTTCAAGCCTTTTACAATCTTTCAGGGAGCTGCTTGCCACAGGGAAATGCTTGTGAAAGGAGTGGGCAGGCAGGCACCCAAACAGCAGAAGTCACAAGATATCTAGCTACATCTCCCCATCTTCCAGCTTCTTCAGAGAGTGCTGGGAATAACTGCTGAGAGTGAAAATTACTTAAGGTATCTGGATACAAGTAAGCCCCCTATAACCACAAGGTGGCCAGTTCACATCATCAGGTATACTAAGAACCAGCCTTATAAACATACATCCGCTAAGAATGGTATTGTTAAGTCAGTCTCTTCCTGCTGTCCACTTCTTTTGACTATGCCTCACTGAAATCCTACCGCTTCTTGGCCCACCTTTCTTCCCTGTGTTTAAACACTTTCTGTTCCAGTATCTTGCCTAGTCTGTATTCGAAGTGTTAACTTCATGTCTAATGTTCAAGTAAATGGAAACCCATGACAGGTCCAAAAGAGCAGCTGATTAGCACCTGAGCCCCCCTTCACCTTCTCCTCCATAGGCAGCCACCCTACCTTCATTTCTCTACTAGGTTCTATCAAATACCACAGCTGAACTTCAGGTAATGGCACTGTCTATCCAATTTCTCTGCCTAGTTACCATAGTTCTCCTTCAGACTTAGAACCACAGAATTGTAGAACAGGCCAGGTTAGAAAGAACCTCAAAAGATCATCTGGTCCAACCTTTTGTAGGAAAGGAATCCTTAAAGGAAGGAAAACTTCAAGAAAGAAAGAAGAATGTTATGAATATCATGTCTACTAGTAGAGGGAAAAAAGGTCCACTCAGTATAAAAATCTCTCTCACGGTGGAGCCAAATACCGTTTTACTTGCCCAGCTCAGAACAACAGCATCATTCGACAGCTGCTCCCTCAAAGAGTAGAATAAAGGGAAGAAATACAGGATTACCTGCAGGAATCGTATGTTCTTTATGTGTCCTTAGCTAATAGCTTTCCATTAAGGAAGAGGAACCATACTACATATTCTGAATCCTTGCTCAACGTAAAAACTGTAAATCACAGTTTTCCCTCAAAATAAATTAATATATCTCATTATAATAAAGCACCACTCTAAAACAATGTATTAAAATACATCTTCTTCTCTCTCAAAATGTTAAGGAGAAAAGGACAAGGTACTGCTGAGTCCTACGTATAAACAGATACAGGTTCCAAATGATTCAGGGAGCAAATCCTTAGAAAGCAAGCCTTTCCTTCTTACCCTTAAATAATAATGATTAAAAGATCATAGCTTGCACCAACTTATCCTTTCTTAAGCAGGGGAACTTATTTCAGCTGTAACCACACCACATGTATAGCCCTGAAATCAGGCCCAAAATTGTATTGGGTCCTATAGGTCAAGATCAGCTTCTTAACCTCTATCCAAAATCTAATTATCAGTCACTGAGAGCTACACAGCATTATATGAAGTAGACCTTAGAAACTGGCTTTCTGTATCCTCTATTAGTTCTATTTCCCAGACAGTGGTAAGAGATATATATATCCACTTTGTACAAAGAAAAGAAAAAGGCACTAAAAGTATATTCAATTCTGAATTCTTACAGTATGAAAGTAGCTATTTCCCTTAGTACCACACAGATTAAATAGTGCATACTATTTTTAAAAAAGTCTGGTTCTTGCACTTACAAATTGTGGAGAGGAAATCAACAGGCATCCTTTGTTGCTACAACAACAACTACTAGGAATAAAAATGGACTAACCACGCCTTACATTTATTCAGTTCAATGTAGGTCTTCTCATATGAAGGGGAAAAATTAGATCTTAGCATGGAAACTTACTTAATATGACACTAATTGTTTAAGAGAAAGAATAAATCTCACTTCAAACCATACTGTCACTGGAACAAGAAAGTGTATTTGTTCTTGAAATGAAATGATAGGGCTGAAAATCAAAGGAACAGGAAGCCACCTTTACAATACACATTTTAGAGAAAAACTGCTCGTCAACAGACGAATTATGTCAATGCCTACAAGAGAAAAAGAGAAGGGACTGTATAATGAAGCGCATTCTCCCTTTAGCACTATTAGTATAGAAGTCATAATTCAGGTAAAGTACAAAATGAATGCAGTAAGGAAATGGTATGGCAAATCTGCAAAAGCTTCTGTCATGGATGAGCATGCCCAACCATCACATTTAGTCTGACGCTGGCAACCACCAGGAGAGCTAGACTGAGAGGTACACGAGAGCCATGCTGGGAATATGATTATGTTGATGAGTTTCTGTTTTCCTCTTAGAGGACTCCATTGGGTCACATCTTATCCCAGTATGCATCACTGCAGGAAAACTGCATGTTTCTTTTGTTCTTTTACCACTGGTAAAAATATGAAAAGAGAGAACACAACAAAACAGATGATATTTCAAAGCTGTGTGCAAATGTGCATTCACTTCCAAGAATACATGTATCAGTTAGTGCTAACGGTACTAAAGATTTATGTGTCTGATCTGGTCAGTCAAAATACCTTGTCTTTATATTCATACTATCTTTTACACCTTGATTAGTTAAATAAGAATACAAATTATCTCCAAAGTGTTTGGGCCTGAATTTCTGCTAGTTACCAGAAGTGGTTCTCAACTCTTAAAATGTCTTAAAACTCTGATTACTTTTGAGGCAGGCACCTCTTCTTTGCTAAGAAATGGTGAATCAAGGTTGTAAATCTCCTATCCAGACAAAAATACCATGCTTCTCTAATCCATTCATTGTTCTGTGATCTTAAAAACAGCCAGTATAGTCTCAGAACTACAGTGTCGTAAGGACCTGCATTTTCTCAACTTCACTGCAATAACTGCATTGAAAGATAATGCCATTGTGTCAAAGAGAACAAAAATTCTCCACATTTTGGAAAAAGAATGATACCCAACTGAAAGTACTGAGGAAATGAAAGTCAATAGAATGTGATTTTCTGACATAGTAATTGGTTAGGGCAAGCACTATTTTTCTAAAGCATCCCATGCAATCTACATTAACCACCTGAGAGCATCTCTTTATTTTAAAGTCCTTCTAAAAGACAACAGCTTTCAGAAGCAACTTAAGAGAGTTTGGAGCTGATAATATTTGAAGGAAAGACTGCCACCTACTGAATCTTTCTGTCCCTATTCCCCTAAGTCCTGAGATCACCTTTAAGCACTGAAAAGTTCAGCCTTTTCTTTGCTAAATTTGTTCATCGGGCAGGATAACATCAGCACCCAAAGAAAAAAGAAATAATGGACTTATTTTATACTATTGAAACTCCTATAAAGAGTTCAAAATTAAATATTGGACATGTGACCTTTGGTTTTAATCAGTTTCTTTTAAAATAATAAAAAAACCCTACTTCAGGATGTAAATACATTATGTGCTAAAATACATACCTACTCATAATTACATGAAGCTAAAAAAGTCTTCTAAAACCATAGCACTTCTACAGTAACTTCAAATATACCCTTCAAAATAACCCATTTAGTACCTACTTTTGTTTTCCTTTATTTAGCTTTCAAAATTAGCCTAAGGCCATTTTTCAAATAGTGTCTTGGCGTATTCGTCACCTTACATTTAAAAAAAAAAAAAAAAACAAACTAAAAAAAACCAGAAACAACAAACCACGGTTCCAAAAGAAATTGCTGCATCATGGCTCCTTAGCAGTAAAGACAACAGCAAGAACATATTAGATTGGCTTTTGCCATTACATAAAAAGTGCTTATCAAAGGAGATTAAAACTCAAAGTACAAAATACATGATATGCTTGTAAATTGTTAGGTAATACTCCCAATCTCAAGATTACTTCTTGGTTTTAGGTTTATAGATTTAGGTACAGACAGTATCCAGGGCTATTACTGGATTGAATGACTACATCTTGACCTACCAAACTGGGGAAGCTGCTTCTTTCAGTCTGTTAGCGCTCAGGTAGATACACTGGAATATTCAGATCTCCATGACTCCAACCATTTATTCATTATCTAACATATAACTAAACACCTATAAAAGTGCTTGAAACGGTTACACATTAAATTCCATGAGAACATTTTCAGGGAAAAGACGGGATTTTTCCCCAGAAAATAGTAATGCATGATCTTCGTTTCCACACCGTATTTTATTTCTCTGATATATCCATATTTAAGAGAAGAAGTAAATGTCTCTTTTACTGTCTAATCTGAACTGAAACGTTATGAAGCTTGTCTAAGCATTCTACTAGTTCCTAGACAACTTGGATAAAATTAAATAATTTAAAGCAGTGTCTTCAGTCAAAACAAATGAAATAATAGCTCTTCTGTTAGTCACCTTTTTCCTAGCCTGCACTACAGACATTAATGAGAAGACCACAGAGTAGGTTTCATAGCTGAGGAATAACTAACATGCACCACTTTTTTCTTTTTCAACTTTCACTTTGCTTGTTGTCAACACATAGCTCCTTTACATAAAATACAAGCTACGTGAGACAATGTTTATGCAGCATAAAAGCCATCATCTTTTTCTATGTAGACTGCATCTCACAAATACATCCCGTAAAAAATTTACACATTTGTGATTACAACAACTTTCTTTTAAAAAATACTAAATGATGGCACTTCTGATAACAGATGTCTCCAAAATTTGTCATACTAATACTATAAATGACTTGTAGATAAAAGAATGAGGGCCCATTAATTGCTAGAACCTATATACTTGTATATAAGTACACCAACATATCCTCAACAGCTCTGACAACTCTGACAAAAGGCCCTAAAGTTTATGGAAAATTGAAAAAAAACCCTATAGTAAATTCTGTACACATATACATGATCAGCCCATGAATATTGTTCCAGTCTTATCAAACTCTACATCTACAGGAGACTAAGCAACGTAGAGGCTTTATATTATACTTAGCAAATGCTTTGTTCACGAGGTCAGAGCTGGTATCTGAAGACTGACTGATAAGACTTGGAAGGTGTTAAGAGCTGGAAAGGATTTTAGTACTGTATATTTGGAGAGAAGGTAAACATCTTTAGACAGCAACATGTTGGAAGGCAGAACCAAATCAGACAGAAAGCCAAATCAACAAAAATACTCAGTCACTGCAAACCAGTTCTTGCAGTGTTTCCCATCTGGCAACCTCCTGCCTAGCAGAGTTTGCATGTCTGACTTAAATGAACAGGCTCCTTAGTGTATGTAAGAAGAAACTTTCTGCATCTTCAGTCTTCCATGAAGAAAAATGTAAGAAGAATGTAGTATTCTTAGTGTGCTCTTGGACTGAGGTACCACAAATAAGGTAAGACATTAAATTTGAAATATGGAAGCTGCAGTTAAAACCTGGGAAGAACCAGGCTTTAGGTCCCATCTCTGCTTAAACTGGAAAACAGACTCTAATCTCCTGCAAGATTAGTTGTTTAATCACCAAACTGTTAGTGTATTCTGACCATTTCCATCTACAATACTCTCACATTGTTTAAAGTATTCTGTATCTGACCCACTATGCCTGAAAATTAGCATTTTCTAACTATGGCACATACCTGGAAGCCCTGAATTTCACTTCTAGCTACAAGTAGTACTTAAGTGGTTTATCCAATGGAGATTAAATTTAACAGGTAACACCAAGGAATCATTACCCAGAATATCCTGCTATGCAGGCAACCATTTAGGATATGAGTGATCAATCTCAAACATTTGTTTCAACATACTTCCTCTTTTACCTATGCAGAAGAGATATAAAATGTTCATTCTGCATGAGTGCCTGAAGCAGAACATGAAGAAATTCACCTACATCTTCTGAATAGTTGTGTCTGGGTGAGTCATGCTCCCCTAAGGGGCATGCAACAGGAACAAACTGAGATACAGAAGGCTCCCTCTGAACATCGGGAAACACTTTTTTCACTGCGAGGGTGAGTAAACCCTGGCACAGGTTGTCAAGGGAGGTTGTGGAGGCTCCACCTTTGGAGACGTTCAAAACCTATCTGGACATGGCTGCAGCTAATGACCTCCAGAGGTCCCTTCCAAATTCAACATTCTGTGATGTTGTGATTCATTACTATTGAATTTGTCTTCTCTACAGTTCTGGTGAAGTTTATTAGAAAAGTCTATTTTGGGAATTTCAACACTGCAATTCAATGGCAGGAACATAAGCTTCAAGGTCTTTTGCTACTTCCAAACTACTGTATTACTTTCAAACTACCACCACTAGGTTAATGTTTCGAAAAATCTTAGAAATATGTAATCTTGCATTAAGAGGTTTAATGCAACTGTTATCTATAGACTTTGTACTGAATTTATTCCAAAATCAATGACAAATCAGAAATATTTATTAGACTTCAGTCTATACAACCAAAGTACATATGAAGAAATATAAAACAGCTGGGTCAAGATAAGAGAAATGGAAATTTTAGCTTCAAGGACTCTTTATGAGATATAACATAAAACATAATGATTATTAAACATATTGCAAGGATCAGAGTAACAATGCTGACATTATAGTTCTCTGTACTCTGCTCTGATCTGCTTGATCCAGAAGAGATTTGTATTTGATGACAGCAGGCAGTGCTAGTGACATCATACTGGAGTCATTTCCCTATTAGAAATTACCTTGAATTACAATGAATTTTGAAGACAGACTGTTGTAAGGGAGACACTATTGCTTTGGTCATTCCACAGGCAATGAAAGGGCATGGCACTCGTAGAGCTGTGAGAGGCTGCTACAGACCTGCAACCGCTCCTCCATTCAGCTTTTCACTGTCTCAGAAACCCCATCCCATAAAAGTTAACTGCAAAAGCTGACATTACCAAGGACTGAATGTAACTGCTGTTATTTTGTTCCTCCTCTGCATTACCAGACACAAATTATACCTGAAAATTGAGGACACATGATATGAGTGTGAGAGAGTGACAATGTCAATGATGCTCAACGTTTCAATAGTTACTTGACTTGCTGAAGCTTCTTTCCTTTTCTTGCTTGTTTCCTTGCTTTCCTTTCTTTGTCTTCTTTTATGTTTTTCTTTCTTCCTTTCTCTCTGTATACCTTGATTACTTAAAGGATATGCAAAATCACTGCACTTAGCACTAAATGATGTATGAAAAAGAAAAAGAATATACTTGATTTCTGTGTGGAGCTACACAATCACTGCTCTGCTGCTAGACACTGCAAGACAAAAACACCCTTCACTTTTGTAGGAAGAGAGTAAATACATAAATCTAAGAGATGCTTCTCCCAGGTAAAGAAGGCAGAGCTAATTTCTATTTCCTGGTTAAGCATTCTTAGAAGCATTTTTCATGCCAATACTTTGAATTTGGTTCCATTTCTAAAAAGTACAAGAAACATCACGCTTGCTTGGAAGCTAAACAGTGACACAGACAAATCATATGGCTAGTCTGCAAATAGGGAGCTTTTACACATTCCTCTGTTTGTTACAATGATCCATGGCTGCTGACTTGTTTAATGAGCATAAACTAAAAAAAAAAACAAAACCAAAACAAAAACACACAAAAAAAACCCCAAAACAACACCACAACTAGGATTTTTTTCCCTTTTTTTTTTTGTGTTTTTTTTTTTTTTTATGTTATTAGCATACCATCATCTACTGGTCTTTATTCTGACTGCTGTCAGTCCTATATAATTATACACTATTACAGCTCTAATGACTTCCAGAAATTCTCTAAAATATATGGAAATCTAGCTTTCTCCTTGTCTTCTTTAGTTTATTGTGATAGAATTTCTTGTACTAAAACTGAATTTAATAGAGGATAGTAAGAATCATGAGTGAATACTTAAAAGTTTTATATGTGATACAGGAAAAAATGCCCAATTGAATGGAAAAATGATTCAATCAATATCTTTTCAGTCCACATGTTTGTTTACTTTTTAGCATTCAACAGGACATGATATACTTTTTAGAACATGATTACTCTATGCTTCTTGCTTTAGCATCAACCTGACGTACAAAATACGAGTTGTACATTTCTCATTTGTTAACTAGACCAACAGAAGCAGAATGCATTAGTAACCCAGTGGTATTTCCACACCAACTGGAAGGTCTGAAAGGCTTTTGATAAACTTTGGCAATGAGCTTTCCAAAGACGTGAATGAATAAACACAACCTTTAGAAGTACACCCGTGTCTCAAATATGCAACATCCACTACACACACTTGATAAATTATCAGAGGATTTGTAACAAGCATTTAGAGAAGGAGAATAATATATGTGTCAGGAAAAGCAACACTCTTAGTTTGTAAACACAGAAAGCACAGAAATAACCTATCTGGGGTGATATTAGGAAAGCTGTTGTGATTTGTGTCCATACAGTGAGACATGAAAGACAACAAGTGCTTTTGTCATCTTTCAGGAAGAAAAAACAATTATCAGGTAATATATTTTTATCATGAGAAAGGAAGGGGAGGAAGAGGGTGTTGGTTGGTTGGTTTTGTTGGTTGTTGCTGGTTGTTGATTTTCCCCAGAATTACATTTTCACACAAATGCTGTGTCCTGGTTTAAGCCTAGCTGGTAACCCAGAATCAGGTAGCCACTTGCTCACCAACTCCCCCCCCACTTCCTCCCCCCACTCCCAGAGGGATGGGGAGGAACATCAAAAGAATGTAACTCCCATGGGTTGAGATAAGAACAGTCCAGTAACTAAGGTATAACACAAAAACACTATTGCTACCACCAATAATAACAATGATAAGGGAAACAACAAGGGAAGAGAATACAACTGCTCATCACCCACCGACCGATACCCAGCCAGACCCGAGCAGCGATCTAGCCCTTCCGGGTAACTGCCCCCAGTTTATATACTGGCCATGACATGCTGTGGTATGGAATACCTCTTTGGCTAGTTTGGGTCCTGTGTCCTGTCTCTGCTTCATCATGGCTTCCCGTCCTCCCTGGCAGAGCATGAGACTCACAAAGTCCTTGGTAAGACTAAATATTACAGAACAACAACTAAAAACATCGGTGTTATCAGCACTGTTCCCAGGGTGAAAGTCAAAAACATAGCACTGCACCAGCTACTAAGAAAGGGAAAAATAACCACTACTGCTGAACTCAGGACATGCTGAAAGCTTAGTACTTTCATAAATAATGTTTCTGTGTAGCATAGCCTGTATTTCTCAAGGTCTTGCCAGGAATTTCTTTAAGCATGTAATACAGCATTCATTTCTGGAATTATAGGTACACTGGAAAATCCTTCTGGGAGAAAAAGAAAACAGTGGTCCACAAAGATCCTCTTACTTCGTGAAAATTAAAGCATCTGGAAGTATAATTGGGTATCTTGTTGAGTCAGTACAGTTGATCATCTTTGTTCTTACAAGCAATCAGTGGACATTACTGCAGAAAGTACCTGGAGATGCAATGATAATTTCTCCATTCAGAATTTGTATTTTATTCAAAAGGTAAATGTTGCAAGAAAATGCTGGAACCCTAGCTAGCATGTGTGCATAAAAGAAAAGCATGTTTAAATATATGTCTAGTGTGAAAAGTCATTAACATGGTGTAATATAATTTTCTTACTAATTACTTCCAGGTCAACTTCTCATATTTAAACTAGAAGCATGGCTTTTTGGATTGCCAGCCCTGCACACACATTCCTGAACCTGAGAGTCAGACTGTTCCTTTCCTCCACAACTCCTAAACCTACTTTTTTCCTTTCCTTTCCTCATTTACCATCTTCTCCAGATTTTGTAACAGTATCTTATCCAGAAGTTAATTTCAGTGGCCTAGAATAGAACTTCATGGGTTTTCCTGAACTATATTGAATTTATAGTGCCATTAGAAGTGAAAAGTAGTCAAAATTCTCTCAGCAAAGTCAGCGAAGGTGACATACATAAAGACAAAGGACAAGCCGATTGTAGAAGACTCACTATTTATACAGTATCTATCTAAGGAAGATTAAAATACTTCTCTAGAAAAATATACTATTTCTCTAGAAAAAAATTACTGTTGTTACTGTCTTAATCCATATCAACATGGTATTCATAGCACCAGATGACTGACAGATCTAGGAAGTAAATACGTGTAGATAGGAGATTTTAAGCTTGCAGAACAAACACGCATTGGTCCAACACTAAGAGTAAGACCAAACTGATCTGGCTTAAAGAATTCTGGAAAAGCTACACATTACTGAAATTCCTCTACTATTTGCACAGCCCTTCCTTACAGAAAGAGATCCAAGCTAGAGCATTCAATAAATAACAAAGATCAGTTTGATACACTACTGAGCATGATCCTGGCTTACTAATAAGAAAAACCCAAACCAACCCAACACTAATTTATTTTTTTATCCTCTAGCTTATCTGTACAAGGACAGGAAATGTTGCCACTTGGAGCAAAAGATAAAAAGGAGGAATGGATTTAAACTAAAACAGGTAGACTTAGATTGGATGTAAGGATGGAATTTTTTATAAGTGTGGTGTGGCAGTGGACCAGGCTGTTGAGAGAAGCTGTGGATGCCCCATCCCTAGCAGTATTCAAGGACAGGTTGGACAGGACAACCTGATCTAGTGGAAGGTGTCCCTGACCATGGCAGGGGGGTTGGAAGTAGATTATCTTTAAGGCACCTTCCGGCTTAAACCATCCTATGTTTCTGTGATAGAGTGAGGTTTATCAGGATCTCATCTTTTCCACAAATGTTGTCACTGCAAACACTATGTGTATACATAGATTCTTGTATACTTTTAATTTTACCATCTACCTAATACCCCCATTTTCCTTCATATATATGCTAATGCTTTTTCAGAATGCAAAGAAAGTTAAGTACACATTTTGCTAGATATTAACTGTAATTCTTTTAGATGACTACGTGAAAATAAGCCTTTCTGTTAGAGAAACTTTTTGATCAGTAGAGGTAAAAAATGTTACCCTTGACAGTAAAGTGGAGTTCTTATCCACAGTTGCAACAAAATATATCATGTTTACAGGTTCAAGCCTTAATAGCCATGAAGATGACAACTGTGGTAGCACAAAGAATCCTCTAAGATGTTTACCAAGCTATGGGGATGCCATCCTTGGAGAGCTGCCTTCCTGTGCAGAAGGGTGTGGCCTAATGCATTTACAAATCCTTATTCCTTAATGGAAGCTATAAAAACTGCACTGACAGCCTCATTCCCCACATTAGCAATGATATTTATTCTGCGTAAAACAGTATAAGTGGGGCATTTTAATATGCTTCATCCAAAATTAGCCATAGTATGGCAGACAGGAAAACGTTAACAAATGTTCAAATTGAACTTTTATTTAATGGAAGATAGTCCAGTGTTTGCAATTGATGGGTTCTGGTATGGAAAGGTACGTAGTTTTCATAAGGGAAATAATTAGAAAGCTCAAAATAAAAAGTAAAATGATTTAAATGTGGCAAGAGAGAGAGAAAAAAAAACCAGAAGAAAAAAAAAAAACCAAACAAGCAATAAATGCACAATGTGTATGTAAATAATAAAAGCTGGATTTTGTCCTTGTAAATCAGTCTATAAATGTTTGCATTTGGGGTAGGTTCCCACCTTATCTGAGCATCTCTTGAAAATCCTGTTATAACTGTCGGGGCTTAACATGCGGAAAATAAAAGGATTTTAGTTTTTCTGTTTTCATTTTGATGTGATCTGTGTAACCCAGAGCAGCCTGGAGAACGTACCTTCCTTTCTAAAACTCCTGAATGCTGAAGTATTATTTTACTAGTGTGAGGAACAAGTCCCTCCTATTATTTTCATGAAATTTTCACGAAATTAATACCTGTCAGTTACTAGGAGTTCTAGCTATACATTTTTTCCATTTTCTAGGAAGACATGAGACATATCCTTTGCCCCCAGAGATCTATTTGAAATATACACAGTGGTCAAAGAACAGAAGATAAGTCCTGGTAAACTGTATGTCATAGATAGCTGATAGAGGGCAGATTTAGATTAGATTTTAGGAAGTTCTTTACTGTAAGGGTGGGTGAGGCACTGGCACAGGTTGCCCAAAGAAGTTGTGGATGCCCCAAAGCCTGGCAGTGTCCAAGGACAGGTTGGATGGGGCTTGGAGCAACCTGGTCTAGTGGGAGGTGTCCCTGCCCATGGCAGGAGCTTGGAACTAGATGAGCTTTGAAGGTCCCTTCCAACCTGAACTGTTCCGTGATTCTATGACGCTATGATACGTTCCAGTGAAAGTACCACCCTAGAGCACAGGCCATTAACAAAAGAAATGTCTCCCTCTTTCCAGATGTTTGCATCACCAGTTTCATGATGCTCTGTGTGCATGACTGCTTTGATTTATATGCCTACAGCAAAAGAAGTGAAAGACTGTATCCTGTAATGTGTCACATTGACTGCTCTGAAAACATTAGCATAAATATCCAAGTATGGGAACAGTGGAGTGATTTCTCTTAAAACCAATTAATATTTAGGAAAAGATTATGAGATAGTATACTTTAATACTCTTGCTAAAGTACCTTTCACAAATTATGCAATCGCATGCCTTTTAAGAAAGGTTAAGGCTGAACCCCATGCTGTCCATGAAACATCATAGATGTTTTAAATCAGTTGCTAAATATTTAACATATTTTATATGAACTTTTATTTATGATAGGATAAATATGCATATTCCTGGACAGGAAACACTGCTAAGTAGCAGTATAATAAAGTTGGAACCAATGAAGCATCATGATTCATTATTATTTTAGTGCATGTTGCTATAATTTCTCTGTGATAGCATAGACATCTTGACCTGTTCTGCTTTTTTTGCTATATATTTTCATTGATAACTCAGCTGTAAACATATGATGCAGAATAAAAATTCTATGGAGATCATTGTAAAGACCCCTGCATTTTCCTTTTTTGAAATTTTAAGTGAGCTTGTTTGAATGCTTGAGAATCTCAATTAAAGGTGCTTAATTTTTGAATTCACTTTTTCTATTTTTAAAAAATACCAATAACAGTATAAAAAACATACATAAACCTACCCTCTTTCGTCAAATATTACCATTTGCATTGTTAGTACATCAGGTTGTTCTTCACCATTAGAGGCTCCATACAAATAGTTTGTTCTCATCCTCAGATACCTTTCACTCTTAACATTACCGATTTAAACCTAAATAAAAGAAACCTAACTTCCGATGAATTTCAATTAGGCTGTTTTGGCAATCCAGCCTACAATTCAAAAAAGAAAAAAAAAATAGCCTGTAGAACTCTCTGCCATACTGTTGCACTAATCTTGCAGACCATTTAAATTATTGGGAAGAATGAAAAGCTATCTTTTTGTTTCTTCTTTTTTTTCTTTTACCATTGACACAAGCCAAACAGAAACTCACTGAATACAAAACCTCAATATTGTACTCTTGCTAATTTGTACTGCATGAATAAAAGGCAACTTCTCACTTACTGTCATCAACTATCAAATATCTTCAGCTACATAGGTGACTGTTAAAGAACCTAAACTGGAGGCACTGCATCTATGAGTCATGGCATTAAATCTGTTTTGGAAGGCTTTAGTGTTAGTGAAGATACCAGGCCTTGGCTCTATAACCACTCATCCACATCAATAACCTCAGTTACATAAGAGAACCTGATGAACTTGGCAACATCATTAAAAACGCATAAAACTGGCTCTGAGCCAAAACTTTAAAGCCAAGCTGATATTCCTATGTTAACAAATAATGATCCTCACTGTTTTTAAAGACATCAAGTGAAAAGCTGAACATATTTACACAATCTATATACAGATGATACATAACACACTGTATTTTGTTTTAATTAAAACACCTCTGTCTTTTTCAAAAATCATCTGCCATACTAAGAGTGAGCTCCAAGGAGTTTCTGGGGATGTTCCTGCTGTGGTGGGAGGAGGAGCGAGCCTGGTCTCCTTCAGGTCAGACTATGACACTGTTTGCCTTTAGCTCATCCTCTGTCACGCTGTGAAGTGGAGGGAAAGAGGCACACACAGCATGGTCTTCAGTTCTTCTCCTACCACTTTGCCTTCCTTTACCATTACCTTGCTTCATTGCCTTGCTTATCTCTCTGGAAGGAGATATGTCTACATAGAAAATGCAACAGCAAATATAGATACATCTGTAAGACTTGCATGTATAACAAATTGTGTTGCAGTGTAGAGATGCAAAAACCGTCATGAAGAACTAATTGCAAGTCTCCTTAAAGATTTTAACAGGATATGCAAGTGAAAGAAAAGTTTCTACAATAGTAAGTAAGTAAAAAGTTTCAGTGCTACATAAATAAAAGTATCTTGCTCATGTCTTAAAGGTCACAGACCAAAGTAGACTTTCTTAAGAGGCCAGAGGAAAAATAATTTGCTCTGTCTGTAAAGGTAACATGGGTTATACACAATTGTGGAACTTTCAAATGAACTAAAATTGACTCGTTTTGCTAGTTTCTAATCACCATTATCCTTCAATACTATGTAAAAGAGTCTGATACTCTCAGACACCATAAATGAGCACAAGAAGCAAGTCCAGGCCCTCTTTTCAGTCTAAAACACTCCAGCTGCAGTTTGTGTAAAGAGAGATTGCCATAAAAGGTATAATCTCATATTACCATTGATTAATTGCAATTGAGTAATCATGACACTGTGTACTGCACTTCAGTATTAGATATTTCATTACTACCTGAACCATCTCAGTGTCTGTTGTGGTTTAAGCCCAGCTGGCAACCCAAAAAAACCACGCAACCTGCTCTCTCACCCCCCACTCCCCCCTTCCACCCCGGCTCCCGGAGGCTGGGATAAGAACAGTCCAGTAACTAAGGTGTAACACAAACCACTGCTGCTACCACCAATAATAACAATGATAAGGGAAATAACAAGGGAAGAGAATACAGCCACTCAACACCCACCGACTGACACCCAGCCCAACAGAGCAGTGATCTAGCCCTCCGGGTAACTGCCCCCAGTTCTACATCCTGGACATGATGTGCACTGGTACGGAATAGCTCTTTGGTTAGATTGGGTCACGTATCCTGTCTCTGCTTCATCCCGGCTTCCTGTCCTCCCTAGCAGAGCATGAGACTCACAAAGTCTTTGATCAGACTAAACATTACTTATCAACAACTAAAAACACTGGCGTTATCAGCACTGTTCCCAGGCTGAAAGTCAAAACCATAGCACTGCACCACCTACTAAGAAGGAGAAAAATGACTGCTGCTGCCAAACCCAGGAAAGTGTCCAATGAAGTTTAAAAAAAAAACTAAGGTTAAAAAAAAAAATAAAAAAATCAGCCTCAAAAAATTATTCTGATCAAATGCAGATCAAAAAAAAGTATCAGGATATGATTATGCAGGTATGTGAACCTGTGGTCTGTGAACCCATGGTCTGTGAACCCATAAGCCACAACCATTCATTTACTCTGTTATCCAACAGTAAATATTGAAATTCATACTTTTCCCATTGCAAAAAACGATTCTTCTTTTTTCTTTTGTTTAGGTCTACTATTCACAACTTACTCTCAATCTTTATTGATTGTAAATTGAATTACATCTTCTTTCTCAATGATGTTACTTTATAGCAGATATTTCAATGCACCGAAAAAAAGTCACAGCAGATTAAATCAGCAAAACTGTCACCTTCTGAGTTCTGGAAACTGAATTTAAAATAAACTCTGTAGTTCTGTAGAACATAAGTCTCCATTACTTTTCACGTTTCATCAAGGGTGATGGATTTATCATTGTTTATTATCTATAAACAATAAAACTGGTAAAATAATGCATATTGAAGCAAGAGCCTATTTTTTGAGAGCATAAACAGATCATCTTCAACATAAAATGTCTTCAATATAAAATGTAAGAACTACTTTAGAAAGACTTTGAAAAGATATTTCCAATCTGAATAAAGCAAAAGAAAAAAGTTTTCTCAATGATCAGATAGTGCAAGTCACTTGTTTTGCTTTGTAATAACAGGGAACGAGCAAGCATATCCCCATCCTTGACCAATTAAAGTCAAAAAAGCTCAAGTGTTTCTGTCAAATGGTTCATTCTAAGGCAGTAAATAAAATAAGTTTATTCCAGCATATTAACTATACAAATAAATGTTAGGGTTATGATTTTTGAGAACTCTATTCATATCTCTGTCCAGCAAAATTCATCTTTATTTGCTTAGCTCTACTCACAAAGAATGCCTGAAGGCTTCAGTTAATGATTTTAGCATGTGCTTTGTTGCATAAAAGCTGGCAACTTGGCAACCTGTAGAATCACTCTTTCACATGTAGGAAGAACAACAATAAAATCCCCTGTTCTGCTCAACCATTACACTCAACCTCAATTACAGCTGAAAATAAATGAATTATTAAGTAAGACATACTGCCTAATTTCAGATTGCTACAGTATTATTTTTTGTTTCATCACCTCTTTCTAGATAAGTCATTTCCAAGCATAATGTTCATCAACCTTTTTCAAGAATATTGACCAAATATGGCATAGCTTTCTTTGAATGGCTATTAACTAGGTAAGCATGGATTCTATATTTTTAATTTGTGAACTAGACCAAGAAGACTATTAATAAGAACTATTTAAATATTTAAATATTTAATATTTAATAAGAGCTATTTTTAATATTTTGTGTAATACTCAAATATGTTTCTACTTTTATACTACATGAATTTCATATAGTTCAATTTTTTCCTTACTTTTGTCTAAAATAGACTTTCAAAAAGTAACTTCCTTTTTTGTCACCATGAATTAGCATTTTTTAACTCATTAGAATGGTTGTCACAGGTCAGCTTCCTAGTTGGAAATGTATTATATTGGAGATCCACAACCCTGACAGTACTAAACAATACACCATGGCAATATAAAAAGGCTCAAAAGCTGATGAACCAGGTAAAGTTACTTACTTTTGGCCAATGTAAATACAGTTTAGAGCTAATGCAAAATCTTCTTCAGAAACCAAACAAAAATGCACACACAGCAGATTTTTTTAGCTCCTGGTGCTATCCCACACATGTGCAAATTTGATTTCCAGAAAGAGGCAGGAGGGCATGCAGTGCTAAACCCACGCCTGCTCAAACAAGCTCCTGCCTGTTCCCACAGTGTGACTGGTACACCCCTTTCCTGCTGGGCTGCACAGGAATTTAGACTGCTCGGTACTGGGCAGCAGGGGGACCCACCTTCTGGATGTTTTTCTTTTTTGGAAGAGTTTTATAGTAGTTGCTTAGGAATCTATTAGTGAGACTAGGATGGCTGGAAAGCAACAAAAAATGGGCCAGAGAAATCAAGTGTAACTGAACAGACCACTTAACAGGAGAATCGGATGTTCCATGCGCACAGGGTATGGGGTGCCAAGAAACTACGATGTACTCGGGCTCAATAGCTTTTATTAAGGCAATAATAAAGTAAGCCTTGTTTGTCTATGCAGCTGGTGAAGTCTCCTCAAGTCACCGTCTTCTAGTTTCTACTCTAACATCTCTTCCCCCAGCTTCCCTTCAGTAAAAGAATGACCCTAAACTAACCTTATTAAGACAAATGGCATTTTAGAGTTAGGCAGCAAACAGTATTTATGTCAATAAATTTTATGCATAAAATAGCATTAAATTAATGCAATTGCATCTGGACACTGCTTATGATACCCAGTAAGGCAATTACTGCAATTAAAATAACAGAGACCACAGCCATTTGAAAAAAATCATGCATGTAATACGTGTTTACTGGAGAAAAGTTAAAATTTAATGCATGATGTCATTTTCTATTAAGGCAGCACTGACCACTGATAAAGTCTTTAATTCATATCGACCTAATCTACAGACCAGTTTAGGACACCAAGGTTAAATCTGGATATGAAACATATGTAATGAAAATAAATCCAAACATATTATGTAACTGCATACACATCTACAAAATTTCTTACATCTTAGTAGATTCTAACAAGTGATGCTACTTGAAAAGCAGTCAGAAATTAAAAAAAGCAAATGCAATTTTGCAACTAACATATTAATTGCAAATATCAAAGTTCGCTGTACACAGTTTACAGCTGCCAAAATCTGTTGCCTTTGTAGTGCTGTTGTTCTAATGTTCCAGGTCAAAACAACAAACAGCTGTTCATTATCTGAGGATTTGACTAAATAATGCAGTGCTACACACACACCGGGATATGTACTGAACCAGCCCCAGAAGAAAGCAGAAAATGGGAAAACGATTATTTTTAATCTCATTATGGATTAAAAGGCCATATTATATAATGAACTTTTCGTAAAACCTGACAAACAGTGCTACACATGTGTAAATCTCCCACTGCTTTTCAGTTTTTTTTTCTTTCTTTTCTTTTTGTGCCAAAGTGTGATTTCAGCTGTTTTAAAACTATTTGCAAAACTAGGTCAAATTCAGTAAGCAGTTCCTATTTAAAAAAAAATTTGGTTGTCAGATTTACAAACCAGCTGAAGAAGCGGAAACATTCTTTAACCTAGGAAGGCAGGAAGGGGGAGGAAGGCTGGAACACTCATGCACACAGTCGATACTCCTGTTTTAACAGGAGCAATGGCATCTCTAGAAATCAACTTCAGGCGGAGCACTTTAAAAAGTCTAGCCCACATGGTAATACTTTGTTAAAGTTTTATTTAATTTGTAACAGATGGGCTTAATGGATTATGTGAATGGTAAAAGCACTTCTTAATTATTACTCACTTTCATTTTTTACTAGAAAGCTAATTTCTTCTATAAAGGTAAAGATGGTTCTTCATTTGACTCACATCATTTTTTACCACACGTGGTACCATCCATGCATTTACCACTATCCCCATAAATTGCCTTCTTTTCACTTATTCTAGTTTCCTATCACTGGTCTTTTCTGTTTTCATGACAAAAAAAAAAAAAAGAAAAAAAAAAAAAAAGAAAACACTCCCCTATTTATCTGCTAATTCATGGCGATAAGAGTGAAACAGCAATTAAATCACGTGGCATGGAAACCCCAGTTTCTACACTGCAGTAGACTGCACTTCAGAATAAACATAATCTGGTCCTTGAAAGCAGCTCAAGGCTGTTTGGAGATTCAGTCAAGAGTTTAAATCCACATGTACCCCATGGCGATCAGAATTCTTGGTGCAGAGGTGGAGGGAGACAGTCTCCAAAAGCTGTCCCTAGGAACTGGGAACAGCCAAAGAATTTGTTTCAATACTGTGTTTACTGCTTCAAACCAGAGTGCTAAGGACATTGCCCAGTGCAACTCATGTAATTGAAAACATTTTTGTGACATTCAGCTTAATCACAATTCAGCTCATAGCAACATTCACTCTGACCCATCTGTATTCTGTTTGCATGGAAAGGTTTTGGAGGTGACGGACTACAGGGGTGGAAAGAATGTGAGAAGATGACAGAACCATAGAATCATAGAATAGTTAGGGTTGGAAAGGACCTTGGGATCATGAAGTTCCAATCCCCCTGCCACGGGCAGGGACACCTCGCTCAAAACATATCACCCAAGGCCTTGTCCAACCTGGCCTTGAACACTACCAGGGATGGAGCATTCACAACTTCCCTGGGCAACCTATTCCAGTGCCTCACCATCCTAACAGGAAAGAATTTCCTCCTTATATCCAATCTAAACTTCCCCTGTTTAAGTTTTAACCCATTACCCCTTGTCCTATCACTACAGTCCCTAATGAAAAGTCCATCCCCAGCATCCCTATAGGTCCCCTTCAGATACTGGAAGGCTGCTACGAGGTCTCCATGCAGCCTTCTCTTCTCCAGGCTGAAGAGTCTCAACTTTCTCAGCCTGTCTTCATACAGGAGGTGCTCCAGTCCCCTGATCATTCTCGTTGCCCTCCTCTGGACTTGTTCCAACAGTTCCATGTCTTGATGCAGCCCAGGATACGGTTGGTTTTCCAGGCTGCAAGCACACACTGAAGCCAGCTCATGTTAAATTTCTCATCGACAATCACCCCCAAGTCCTTCTCCGCAGGGCTGCTCTGAATCTCTTCTGGGATTGCTCTGACCCAGGTGTAGGACCTTGCACTTGGCTTGGTTAAACTTCATGAGGTTGGCAGCAGCCCACCTCACAAGTGTGTCAAGGTCCCTCTGGATGGCATTCCTTCCCTCCAGCATATCAACCGAACCGCACAGCTTGGTGTCATCGACAAACTTGCTGAGGGCGTACTCAATCCCACTGTCCATGTCAGCAATGAAGATGTTAAACAAGACTGTTCCCAACACCGATTCCTGAGGGACACCACTCGTTACAGGTCTCCAGCTGGACGTTGAGCCATTGACCACAACTCTTTGTGTGCATCCATCCAGCCAGTTCTTTATCCACCAAGTGGTCCACCTATCAAATTGATGTCTCGCCCATTTAGAGACAAGGATGTTGTGTTGGACAGTGTCGAACGCTTCACACAAATCCAGGTAGATGACATCAACTGCTCTACTGCTGTCCATCAGTTCTGTAGCCCCATCACAGAAGGCCACGAAATTGGTCAGGCAGGATTTCCCCTTAGTGAAGCCATGCTGGCTGTTACCAACCACCTTGATGTTTTTCATGCCTTCCAGGAGAATCTGCTCCAAAATTTTGCCAGGCACAGAGGTGAGACTGACTGGTCTGTAATTCCCCAGGTCATCCATTTTCCCCTTCTTGAAAATGGGGGTTATATTACCTTTTTTCCAGTTGTCGGGAACTTCACCTGACTGCCATGATTTTTCAAATATGATGGGCAGTGGCTTAGGAACTTCATTCGCCAGCTCCTTCAGCACCCGCGGATGGATTTCATCAGGTCCCATGGACTTGTGCACGCTCAGATTTTTAAGATGGTCTTGAACCAGATCCTCTCCTACAGTGGGCCCAAGGTCTTCATTCTCACAGTCCCTGCGTCTGCCTTCCAAGACTTGGGTGGTGCAGTCAGAGCCTTTGCTAGAGAGAAGACCGAGGCAAAGAAGTCATTCAGAACCTCAGCCATCTCCAAATCCTGTGTAGCTAGTTCACCCGAGAGCTTCCTGAGGGGGCCTACGTTCTCCCTAATCTGTTTTTTATTTGCTATGTACCTATAGAATCCCTTCCTGTTATCTTTAACATCCCTAGCCAAGTTTAATTCTAACTGGGCCTTAGCTTTCCTAACCTGGTCCCTAGCTTCCCGGACAACATCCCTGTACTCTTCCCAGGCCGCCTGTCCTTGCTTCCACTTTCTATTAAGACTCTTTTTTCATTTGAATTTTCCTCAGTATCTCCTTATCCATCCAAGGAGGTCTCCTGGCCCTCCTGCTGCACTTTCTTCCAGTTGGGATGCAACACTCCTGAGCTTGGAGCAGGTGATCCTTGAAGACCAACCAAGAGTCTTGGCCCCCCCTGCCCTCTAGGCCTATATTCCCCCATGTCCAATAGATCCAGTTCCAAGACAGATCCAATACTGTCCAAAACTGAATGCATCAGCAACAGTAATAGCACCTCTGGGATAACATAGTTAAGAAGCAGGGGGAAAAACTGCACAACAGCAATTGCAGACACATAGAGGAGTGAGCATATGTGAGAACAGCAACTCTGCAGACACTAAGATCAGTGCAGAAGGAAAGGGAGGAGGTACTCCAGGTACCAGAGCAGAGAACCCCCTGCAGCCTGTGGAAGACTGCACGCTGTGCCCGAAGGAGGTTGTGCTTTCCCAAAGGCAAATGTCCATAGGAAGCCCATGCTGGAGGAGGCTCCTGGCAGGACCTGTGGCCCCATGAAAAGAGGAGCCCATATTGGAGCAAGTTTGCTGCAGGCCTTGTGACCCCATGGGGGACCCACACTGGAGCAGTTCACGAAGAACTGCAGCCTGTAGGAAGGACTCGTGTTGGAGAAGTTTGTGGAGGACTGTCTCCTGCAGGAGGGACCCCATGATGAAGAAGCGGAAGTGTGAGGAGTCTTCCGCTAAGGAGAAAGGAGTGGCAGAGACAACGTGTGATGAACTGACCACAGCCAGTTCCCCATCCCCTGCACTGCTGGAGGGGAGGAGGTAGAGAAGCAGGGAATGAAACTGATCCCAGGAAGAGAGGAGAGGTTCAGGGAATGTGTTTTAAGATTTGGTTTGATTTCTCATTACCCTTCTCTGGTTTGGTGATTATAAATGAAATTAATTTCCCCCAAGTTGAGTCTGGTTTGCCCATGACAGTAATTGGTGAGTGATCTCTCCTTGTCCTTATATTGACCCACGAACCTTTGTTACATTATTTCTCTCCTGTCCGGCTGAGGAAGGGGAGTAATAGAGCAATCAGCCAGGGTCAGCCCACTGCACCCAGAACAATAATTTTTTTCATAGTTGTTCTTCAGAATGGCCTGTTCATTGTTTTTATGAATTTTGAAGAAATTATTTCTGAGAGAAAAGTGCATTAATTCCATTTAGAATCTCATGTACAGAAAACATTGCAGTTCATCTACAATACAAGAATTTACTTCTTGTCTACAGGAGTGGTTTAAACTTTATTTCATTGAGCAATATAAATCCTCTCTCATCTTTGTAAACTGGAAAAGAAATATTGTGAAATTACTGCTTGGGGAAACATACTCATTTCCTGCATTCTCCGTGTAGTTTGTTTTTCTCTAGTGATATGAAAATGTGGAAGTTTTTTACCTTGAAAATATTCAAAATGATGTGTAAATGCCATGAACGTGATAACCTTGCACTTATTAACTTGACTAAATGCACGATATTAATTCCTGCAATAGAAAGTAAAATCAAAAATAAAACTGAACAAACATCTATTTCTTTCTGTTGATTTTCTTTCAGGTGGTGCCTAGAGAGATTCATTTGGCTTGGCTGCACTACTACCAGCACGTGGCAAAACTGCTTTAACTAAGGGAAGGAAGAGAAGACATAAGCATGAAAAATTACTGGTCTTCCCCTCCTGGAAATACTATTTCAGCCCTAGCTAGCTCCTCCACACTTCTGCAGTAGCAGCCTCAAAGCAATCCTTTCTCCCGTTGTTGCTTCCTTGGGCAACTATTATGTCTTGTGACAGGACAAATACATCTTTGCCTAGCTGATTAAATGTACCTGAGATTAGTAAGAATAGCAATTTTTGCTGTGTGCCCAGCAGTGAGACAGAAGGGCCTGTGAAGGTGCTTCCCATCTAGATGTCTCATTTGGCTCTCATCACCCTGATGTAGGTAAGAACATACTGTTTCTGGAGTGCTTTTTCCTATCTGTCCTTTCCCATCTTACACATTAATGAAGAAAAATGGTATCGTTTTTATGCAACATGGGACTTGTTTCTATATCTTTAGTAATTTCTTCTTTAAAACTTAATCTACTTTAATAAAGAATGTTATATCAGTATTCTCACTGCTGCACCACATATATCCTAGGACATCCCTAATGTCCTTAATTTCTCCTGCTCTTTCTCTGTGGCACATTGTAATTTCTGGGACTTTTTTTATTCTAATTAATTATAGGATGTTGCGAGTTATTAGCTTGGAGCTTCTGACATATAAGTGGTGTGGGGTTGGTGCTCTGTAGCCCTTTTTAAACTAACTATTTTATTTTTGCAGTCAGCTAGACTCACAATTGCACTACTGCTAAATGAAATAAAGCCAGGAAGAAAGTGCAAGCATTGGATCTGCAGCTGTCCCCACTACTTCCCTGCTAGTGCACTCCCTTCTTGGTTTTGGGTTAGGAGAACTGTATCTCCCTGCCCTGATGTGCCACTCATCAGGTGCACATCACCCTCATTACACAACACAATGCCTTCACATCACATCCAGTATTTTCAACTGAAAAGAACCCCAACAGACTCACAAAACTGAATAACGATGTTTTAGGCAACAGCAACTGAAGCCTTCCTCACAGGATTATCCCTCTGGGCCATAAATGACAGAGCGTAAGTACAGCCTGGCCCAGCCACTTGGCTTCAGGGGCCAGGAATGGTCCATGGCTCCACTGTATTCAGCAATACAGGCACAGCCACTTCTCCAAATGGTTTCCAGCATCTTAATCCTGCGATTTAAAATTAGATGACCCCCCCCACAGAGTCTTACTCCTATGCTTAAGGCCATTCTGAAACACTAAGTGCCTAACACAGCTGGATTTTTTAACACAAGTTATGCAAATTTGAGATGATATAATAAGGCCCAGGGGTTCCTAACATAGTTTTATTCTTACATCTGACAGATGTCACTGCCATTGATGACCCTAACTCACATTGGCTATTCCTTAATTTTACATCCTCAGTGAAGCTTAATTGTATGTAAGATGGAGGGGTTTTTAACAAAATTTTGGTACCTGATGAGGCCATAAGACTAAAGAACTGTTAATAAAATATTTAGGATACTAAACACAACACTTGCCACAATACTCTAGAAAAGCTAATTTATATTACTCCTAGCTAAACTCAGACAAAACTCAGGGTTTTATACTTAAATCATGCTGATATTACACTTTACTACCACATGACTTTCCTTTCTTTTGGAAGCTAATACTCTTTTCATGCCAGCTGCATTATTCTTCTATTCCTTCACTTTTTAATAATGAGGTATCTGAGTACTACCTGTCCTAGCTAAACATATACCATGTGAAATTTCTGTAAGTCTTAAATTAAAAAAAATAAAAAGTAAAATTTCTCTTAGCTTCATTTGTGATTTTTATTGGAATGCCAGATTTGCTGGCATGGTTTTACCTCTGAGAGGAGGGGATTTTTGAATAGTATTTGATAACTATAGGAACCAATCAGAAATACAGTGTCTTGATACGGTAAGATAAGACATACTCTATGAGGTCTCTGCCTCACTTACATCCCTGTTTCCAGTGATCCAGTGAATGTACTAATATTCTGTGGGTAAAACTGACCTGCTCAATCTTACCTATACGCTAGTAGTTACATGGTATCACGTATAATGTATCTATGAAATAGCACTGAAATAGGCAATCCTAGTACTAGGATTAATTTTTAAGCAGGCTTAAACTATGAACAATTAATGTCATTTTCCACATTGCAAGAAGACCACTTAAGAATGCTTACAAGACCACTTAAGAACGCTTACAAGAACAGAGAGAGAGCAACACTTTTGGCTACCGTTCAGATTGGCTACTAGGTAGGTTCTCAGCATTAAATACACACTTAGAGTGGTGAAGCAGTAGAGATTAGCTGAGACAGCCAAAGACCCCCAGTAAAGCAAACGCTGCTACACGTCGGATGTCAGAAGAACCATATGGAATAAGTACATCAGAATGGCATTTCACTGAATAGCTGCAAATTTAGCATCTGTATTTTAAGACAGGTATGTGGGAGAGCTACTGCATATGGTACTAGCAAGACATATTCCGGCATAATGAAGAGGCTTCTCGCCAATATTCTCCAAAATATGAACTCAGTTTACAAAGTGCAAAGACAGCTGCTAAAGGACATAACAGGAATAAAAGTCTAACCAGAACAGAAAATTTTAGTTTGTTTATTGTGATAAATATCAGGGAAGTTATGACTGCTTTCTGTATACCATCAGGGAATAGACATGAGTCGGAATAAAAGCCATTTAGTGCCATAAAGGCACTAAATCTCAGCTGTCCAGCAATTATTCTGGCTTTGAAAGCAGAAACTGGAGTAGAAGGACAAATCCAAAAGAAAACTGTTTTAAGAGGGAGTAGGGACTGCATAACAATAAGGCCCTGTCCTCTGTTCCTAAGGATGGGTATTTATATTCAGAACTGGAGTATATCCTGAGTAGCATATGATAACGTTTACAAAACAATTCACAATTAAAGTTTATGAGTCATTGTAAAATTGATCTTGAAAAATAAATACAAAGACAACTCATTCCAGGAATTATTCATCTGCTGAACAACTTTACTGCATTTGAGTAAAAATTAATATGGCAGCAGGAACATGCATCTGTATATTAATGTGGTGGTTAGTGCATGCTTCACCAGTGTCATGTCTCAAATGGAAATAACTAGACAGGTAAAGGTAATTAAATATATCTCATGTGAGTAATGCTAAGTCATACTAGAGTTGTTTTTATTTTTTTTAAGATCTAACAAAAAAAAAACTTTTACAAGGGGCTTTGAATAGCCTCTTTATTCATCTTTGCTGTACTAACACCCATCATTCATAAAATACCTTTCTCCAAATTTCTTTTAGTAACTCCTGTCTAGTCTGTGGCTACTGGAAGACAATTTATAGGTCAATGCATTTTTCAGAACCAGATGTCATGATGTATGAGCAATTCTCACAATTCATTCTGAGTGATAGAAGTAATATACTCAATTTCAATTGTCAAGGTGTTTCATTTGGTACCATGTGACCTTCTGATTATTAAGAAAGTAAAACACAAAGTCTACATTAAAAATTAAATATCCTTCAAATTCAAACAGATTAAGATTAAAACTTGCTTATTAAATAGGAGGTCAAAAGTCCAAATTCAAACTAAGAACCCAAGTATTCTATTTAAATGCTCTGAGTACTGTGTAATATGAAATTAAGCTTACCTCCCCTCAGTGATACTTCAGCTTTCTGTTATCTAAAGTGCTGAGATCTCACTGATGGTGGAAAGATTTATGCCACAGAGTTATGAAAAGCTCATGGGAATTTGTGCTGTTGATTGTTATTTCTTAGGTGCCATCTGCAGGTGGGCTGGCACGGTAAAAGCTTTCTGCTCTTCCTGCAGACAGACCTTGCCCTTCATAAAAATTGGCTGCTATGAAATTAAGCCAGAGGTGGCTTTTTATAGCCTTCCTCAATCATTCAAGCAGACTAAAAAGACAGTGAACTCCAACCTCCGTTCCTTCAAATCCCGTGTCTACTGTGATGCCTATGAAAAATTGAGAAGTGGTAACTGACAGCTACTGTCAGTAGTGTGGCCAATATGGTTTTGCTATTACCTTTTACTCCCCAGCTGCCCTCATCCAAATTCTCTCTCTTGTAAGTTGTATGCAATAAGTTCTGATTGTGCACAACATGGAGGGAAATGGAAACCGAGTGATTATGAGTGATCTTGTAACAGAAAGAAAGAATAATAATTTCTCCACCAACAGTACAATCCCTATACCCATCCAAACCCTAAACACAATGCTGGCCTCCTCCCACAGCAGACACTGTTGCTGACTCAGGCAGGGCCAGGTCAAAGAATTTTTTCCACAACTTAATCATAAAAGCTTTCTAAGGATATAGGCAGATGCACATTTTGCCTGTATAAAGCAATTCTATGAAGTAATATATGGAGAGGAAAAGAAAAAGTCTGCTGTGGGAAAAGTCCGGCTTGGCCTTTAAAAGCAGTAACACCCTTAACTGAAATCTGTTGAAAAAACATGATCTGCTGAAGTGCCATGCACATTTCAGTTCTCCTACAAGTGCGAAATATAGCTGTGTCAAACTGCCTTTTAACAGAACTGTTTTACCAAACCTTTGTTTCATCAGCCCTTTTCTAGCAGGACAATTCGTGGAAATGAGTGCATCACAGCAAGCAGCTTTGCAGCTTACTTCTGAAGAGCAGCTGTGTTACAGAGGGATGCCTCAAAGGGAACCTGCACTGGAGACCCATTTGCCTTCGCAGTCCTGATTTGACAAGCAAGAGGGGCATACTTCCCCATCCTGCCGGGGTGAAACAGACAAGAGGAAAGGTGCATAGCTCTGCGCTGACATGTCTCGACAGCATATTAAGGATGGGGGTAAGGTTTCTGAGGCTTTTCAAAGGGAAATAAAAAAAAAAGAGGTATAGGCATCTTATAAACACAAATAAAGCCAAACATACTTCCAAAGCATAAGATTAAGAGTGAACTAATCTACTCTTAAGAAAAAAATATGTTTATAAATACGCTTTTAATATTTAGTTATGAAATAACTCTCTTCATTTCACTCTTCCCTTTCATACGTGTATGAGTTTTACAATGTAATAATTAAAACGTACCATCTACATAACAAAATCCATACAAACAACTGCAGAACCTGTGGTTATTAGCTTGCAATTCAGAGGAAGAATACAGCATGCATTAATGCTTTACTAAGGGAAACCCATCCATCTTCTCAGACAGAAGTCTTTTTTCTGTGGTCTCCTCACACTGCAAAACCCCGTATCTTACCATATCTTAACATCTCACAGTTTCTAATGTATCTATTCCCTTAGTGAGCCAGTGAGGTGAGAAGTGCTATCACCTCATCCTGCTCATGGGAACTGAAGTCAGGCAATATGCCTGCACTGCCAAGTAATGCAGTCCCTGAGTAAACTCCCTCACGCAGACCACCTACACTGCTTACCATGAGCTCATTGCTGGCTTCTGTTTGAAGTCAACAGAGAAGGAAGACAGTTCACTCCAAGGACTGCCTCTAATACCAAGGTGACAGGCTTGGTTTGGTCTGTATTGAACCATCCTCTGATACTATCCCATCCCTAAGCTTATCATGGAGGGGGAGGGCCTGCAGTTCAAACAATCAAAACTACAAATGCCCCCAAAACCTAAGAGAACTACAACAGTAATAATAACAACTCAGTGTTGGGACCACCTCAGGTGGCTGAGAAGGGACCCAAGGACAAACGATAAATATTGTGGTCTTGGCCAACATGCTGGAAAGCGGATGGGCACCAAGCTCTGAACTGCTCTCCACCACTTGCCTCTCACAGCCTGGAACACACTGACCACTTTCTCAGCTCCTGGCCAGAGAGCTGCTGCAGAGAGACAGCTTGCCCAGCCAAGTCCCCTTCTTCACTTGTGAGCTGATGTTAAGGAAAGGCTTGACATTGGCCTAGGAGGCAGGGATCTCTCCTTAGGGATAACATATGCCATTGAAAAGATAATGTGACCAACCCAAAGTCATGCCAGAGGCCACTGACCAACACCTAGGATTTCTTAAATTCTTAACTATTAATAGCCATTAATATCCATCCAAAAGCAGCCTTCCACATGCCTACATAACCAGGGGAATGAAACGATGAGGTGGCAATACCAGTCCACAACTTACCTTCAGGAAGAGGCAGAACTTTGCCAAAACCAGGCCCACAATCTAATTGCAGAGCTCTCGTTATTTTAACTGGAAGGTATACAACTAATTGTCCATCTGGGTTATGAAATCTCACAAATAACGTACTACATAAATGCATATGGCACTACTGCCATAGAACATAAGCGATGCATGCAAAAGGGAGTCACGATCACTGCTAGGGACTGGTGACAATTAAGAATGTCTCAACTGATAGAGTTAGATTCCACATTGCTGAAGATAATTCATGTATTTGTATATCACAGCACACAAAATACAAGATCATTTAAGGGTATTTTCTCCCCTATGTCTTTGTTTTCAACTTAAATTTAGTGTTCATTAACAAAAGAGGCATGAAAAGCCAAAGAAAACGAAGTCCCCATTTGCTCATAGAAAAAAGCTATGCACCATACATACCATGAATCAGTAAAAGTGGGTTAGATTTCCAGACATCAACAAAACAACCTCCTGCTGAAATCAGTGATTCCATATATCAAACACCAACAGCTCTGTTACAACATTTTTTACTTCCATAAACTAAATTTTCTGGAACCCCTAGAAGTACATATTATTTTGATACTGAAATCAGTGGTAGTGGTCTCTTCTGTCTTTTAACTATTTCTGAACATCTACAGGAAAGTAAGTATTGCTGGACAGCACATTTTGTTTAATTTTTATTAAACTAAATGAATTATTTTATTATTTGATAAGGACTGAACAAAAACTGAGCATCTTCACAATGAAGTTATTTTAAAAGTAAGCTTTAAATAGTAAAAGGACTATCTGCCCTCTAAGATAAGCAAAAAGACAATTTGCACTTAAAAACAAGTTATGGACTTAAAGAAATGTGTATCTAAATTTAATTATAAAAACTTCTCTTTTTTTCTGATCTGCTCCTTTCCCTTGTCTTCAGGGGGGTGAAGATGGGGGGTGGGGGTGTGTGAAAAGTCTTAATAGATAATCCTTAAAACAAAATCAAAAGTTTGTGGGTGTAAAAAAAATGTATTATTTGAACATCGTCTTATTCTTCTGTTTTTCCTCTATCCTGCAATAACCTTTAGACTACAAATTTCCAGTAAAAGATAAAAATGAAGAAGTAAAATTTCCTTTTTAAACTGAGATTATGATGCCAATTTTGGTACAAAAAAGAAGACAAGATAATGCTATAAGAAACTGTCTCTAATTGAAAACTTATTCATCCTCATTCATCACAATAAAGCTCAAGCTTAAAAACCTATATGGGAGCCCTGTGCAGGGTTAAAATCACAGCACCAAAAGTATTAATAAAAGCAGGGATGGTAGAACCACAGTCCCTGCCAAATAAAAAATAAATTTACTTATTTCTGTTTTTGGTGGACCACATTATATTCCCATGACTGTTTTCATGTTCAGGTTTCATTATTAGATAAACATCAGTCTGACTATATATATATTGCTTTCAAGCAATGTTTTTCATTGTCTGTATCAGTGTGCTGTTAAGCACACCAAACTATGTGTTAAAATCTTGACTCTTACTGTAATGTAAACCTATCTACACAGCACACAGCTCCTGCGAACCTATGAGAGGTACTGCCTGCACCTTCGCTTCCTTCACAAAACACAGATTCCCTCTGAGTTATGAATTCAGGACTCACACAGAGCCAACAGCCTATCTTGCACATGTCAAGATACTGTCGTTCAGCTGCCTGGTGGTCTCTTGACTCCTTGACTTCAAGAAACTTTGAACCAGCTCCTGTGGTAATGCATGAAGTTCAGAAGGAAAAACACATGCAGCCCTAAATTAGACATGAAGGCGAGACTTTGCGCCATGGGTCTTCGTCAGGTAATGCAGTGTCCAAACCAGCACTCTTGAATTGCATCGGAACAACTTAAAAGGGCATTTTCTGTCTAACAGTGAGTTGGATCAGGCAGGAAAGCAAAAGAAAAGTGAAACTCTTGTGGTTAAACACCCCTTAACTGTGTAAATACAAAGATATAGGTAAGGTAAATATAACATCTGAAAATTTACATTATAGTTGTAATTTCAGTATTGACTCCTATGATTCTGCAAAAACAGATGTGCATATAGATACACCTCTGCTTACATACATGTATACCTCTGCTTATATTTATATTTATGCATATATATATACAACAGCATTACTTGAAAGACACCAAAATAAACACAAATTAAAGCTAAAAGATTCATTTTGATATGAGGCATTTGAGATGGCTGGCAAGCCTTATTTATACATTTCCTGTGGTTTTATATATTTAAAGAAACATCAAAGGTTTTTAACAAGAAAATTATATTCTCACAGCCATAAAGTATACTCTTATGATTGCATTAGAGTGGCTGTACAGTAATTCTTTGCTGGCTGACAATGGGTTTTGCTACGTTAATTGAATAAGTCATGTGTCTGTGATCTTTATTCATTAAAATTAACACAATAATATCTACATTGAAGGCTCATATTGGACTCAATCTGGCAAGCTGAATGAAACAGCTTCACTGGAATTCCTCTAAGCATATTCTTGATGTAACACAGACCCCTGACAGGAGTTTCTGTGTGAAATCGGTTTATTTTTGCTTCACTTAGTATTATTTCCAATTAGCAAACACCGGAGCATCAGCTCTGATTATCACCAATCAGCAAAACTCAGAGAAGAGAAAAATGTCTTGTATTAAACAAAGCTATGGAGACCATGAGCCTCTAGCCTACAGGTTGTGGCGGGCGCAGAGCCCGCTGGCTGGGTGTATTCCTGCGGCTGGCTGTGACAGGGGAAATGCTGCCGGCGTACCCGCTGAGCTCTGTGGTCGGGCCATGGTCGAAAGCCGTCAGCTGGAATTAGCCCAAAGAACAGCACTTGAGCACGGCTTGTCATTTCTAGTAACAAGACTTGAAACAAGTGGCAGAGGTTTTGTGTATGAAAGCAGAGATCTCCTTGCTTCTAGGATTATCTTCCAGCAAAACAGCAACTTCCTTGCTTCAGCTTTTCCTTTGGAAAAGCTGCTCTTCGCAAATACAGTAATACCTATGAGCACACAACAGGTGATGCCCCTGCACCAACAGGCAAATTCACCACTTGAAATAAGAGAATCTTGCTGCTAAAATTATAAATCACTACACACTGAGACCAACAGCAGTCTTTCCCACAATTCCCTGGGCACTGTATTAAGATTTGATGAATAGGAGCAACCACAGGGTCAAAGTTTGGCATCAAAGCCAGAAAGACCTGTTATAATTAATATTTTTGTCCTGGTAACTAGGGGGGTTACATCTGAACCCTGGCAAAAAACAAAACCACAAACTACCTTTGATTCATACCCATCCATATTCTGTACACAATTAATACAGACAACATGAAAAAAGAAGATGAATAGTGAGGTAACCTTAAATTAAAAAGACTGACTACTAAAAATTGCAGCTGACCCAGCCACCCCCAGTAGTGTGACTTACAGTACTATTTTCCTATCTGTAGTTAGCATTTAAAGACCTTAGCTGAGAGTCCTGTTCCGCTAAGAACTTGCATTAACTAACCTGAAATTATCTTGCCTGATAACAGAAAATGTTTTCATTTCCTTAAAATTTTGGTGCAAAATGTCATTTTTATTCAATCCTCCCAAAATCAAAGTTCTAAATAAATAATAATAATAAAAATTAATTAAAAAAAATATGATGAAAAAAAACCACCCTCTAACCAACAGGGAAATTACCTTTTTTCCGGAGGAAAGCAAATACTTTCCACAATTTTCAACAGCTGGCACTGAATTTTCATTAAGGTAAGGAGAAGAAATTAACATTAAATCTTCCTCAGACCCTCCTCTATATATAATAGAAATCTTAAACTAAGAGTTTCTATTATAAAAGATAAAACACTTCAAAAGACAAGCAGAAGGTGGTTTTGTCTTCCAGAGTTTAGAAACAGGAAACATAAGCATTGATAAATCTAGTCAAGTTTTACAGAGAAGAAGTATTTGGAACTAGAGAAACAGACTGATTTTAGAGCTTGGAGGTCCAATAACTTCAAAACAATTTTATTAAATAACAGCAGTGCTGGGAAAGTAGTATGGCAAAGCAGCAACTGGAATTAAATGCCATTCAACTGGAATTTTACTTTTGGTCTTACAGTGAAGTATTCAAAATCCTTTATTAAGGACTTGCTTCTTTGTTTCTACCAGGAACATTCAGAAAGGGGAAACATTATAGTGATACCTCAGGCTCTCAGCTGCCCCTGGAATCACCTCTCCCTACAGTAATGATAGAAAGGGTCTGAGGTTTTGTGAGACTTTGTGGAAACCCACCTTCATTTGCTATCTACCCTAATTATTTCTATTTTTGTTTCAGACCTACAAAACTAATTTTAGGATGCTGAAGAAATAAAAGACATACATTACATAAGCTAATACAGTAGAATTAAGCATTAAGTGCTACTACAAAGGGACACAATGCAGAGAAAACACTAATTAAGGAAGGTCTCTTGTAAGTGAGCAGTCACAAATAGAAGCACAGTGTCTGTCCACTGAGCCATATGATTGTCCTTTAATAGAATATACATCATAAAGCACTGAAGAGGCACTAGGATGGGGGATACATTAAACAAACTAAACATTAAAATATATCTGTAATTTTATTAACCTGCCCAATTTTTAGAAATAACTAGCTGAGAACGTACACCAATACTGCATATATATTTTTAGTAATTATTTTTAAAGGGATTAATGAGTTTTCTATCATTGCAATTAAAAGTTCCAGAGACAGACTAACAAGCATTTAAAAATCTAGACATTCCTTTCTATGAAGAAACAAAATACTAGGGTTGCATATCTTCTAATGATGGAAATTGATGAGACTACGCTGTAAATAACAGAGTGAAGCTTTACTGAGTTCTACAAAAGTTTACAGGATTTGATTTTTTTAATAAATATTAACCTAATTAAGATAAGAAGCAGCATGTGCTTTTTTTTTCATAGAAACTAACAAAATGAGTAAATCAGATGATAAAGCTAGAGGCTGAACCAAAACCTACCAAGAGCATCTTTCCACTTTCTTCAGTAACTTTTGGATCAGGACTTCAGTAATGAGGACTTAAAAGGCCAAATTCAGTTGCTCAGTCAGCGCTAATAAAGTATTAAGCAGTACCGCAGTTGCCAGATTTGGAAACAGAATAGGTAGTAAAGAACTATGGTCACAGGAACACACTTGCAGTCCATACAGTCAGACAGCAGAATTCCAAAAGAAGCCAGTAGCAAATCCTTTGGCAGAAGCAACTTTTAACACTAGAAATCACAGACACACACATCCACTGATTACCCTGTAACTGGAAGTTAGTGGGTGGTCCTTGAGGCACACAAGGTGATAGCCTCCCAGTCTATCTATTACACATGCTGATAATTTTCTTATCTAGTCATTACAATGCAAAATTCTAAAATTATGGTTTCTTCATGGGCTTACTTAAGCTATTGTATTCTACTAAACCTTTTTCTTCACTGCAGCCTTGCCAGTAGGAGACAAAGCATTTGCGTGAACTATATTAGAGTGCTCTCCTTTACTCATTTTAGATTAGTGTCGTGGTTTAATCCCAGGCTGTAAATCAGAACCACGCAGCCCTCACGCTCACTCCCACCCCTTTTCTTTGCCACCCCCACCCCCCCTGCTCCTGGAGGGATGGGGAGGAGAATCGAAATAATGTAACTCCCATGGGTTGAGATAAGAACAGTCCAGTAACTAAGGTATAACACAAACCACTGCTGCTACCACCAATAATAATAATGATAAGGGAAATAACAAGGGAAGAGAATACGATACCACCTGCCAATACTGAGCCCGACCAAGCAGTGAGCAAACCCTTCCAGGTAACTCCCAGTTTACATCCTGGGCATGACATGCTGTGGTATGGAATACCTCTTTGGTCAGTTTGGGTCAGGTGTTCTGCCTTTGTTTCTTTCCGGCTTCCCCTCCTCCATGGCAGAGCATGAGGCTCAGAAAGTCCTTGGTCAGACTAAACATTTGAGCAGTAACTAAAAACATCGGTGTTACCAGTGCTGTTCCCAGGCCAAAGGTCAAAACCACAGTGCTGCACCAGCTACTAAGAAGGAGAAAAAATGACTGCTACTGCTGAACCCAGGACAATTAGTCACAATTAAATCTTACTAGTCATCAGGAAAGCAATATATAAGAGAACCCAAAGTATCTTTTAACCGCCTTCAGTATTCCCCTGTTCTTCATATCATCCTCTCTTTTCTGAGTAACAAACCTTCGTATCTTTCTTCAGATGGTACTTTTCTTATGTGAAGGTTTTTCTTTTTGCTCTCGTTCTCTGCTCCTTTCTTCCTTCCTTAACAGTTTTCTGGATAGGAAGTGACCAAAGACAGACACATTATTCATACTGAATATGACAGTCACCAGTTGGTAAGGCAAGAGTTACACAGAAATACTAAAAGTTTTGCATTCTTTTTTAATATACATAGCTTCCTTCTATTATGAACTGAGTAAACACTCTTGAGCTTTTCTATAATAGTGGACTAGGGATTTTCAAGAGTACCTGTTGTTCTGTTGGAGAGGTATATAAGAAACATTCAGATTGCACCCTCCAAAGTGTTACCATGTGTATTTCTAAAATTATGGATTATACCATATAGCCCTGACTGGTATCTTTAATAGTTCTTTCATAGTATTGGCATTCCAAAATAAATCTGTATTGTCTTCAAATAAACTGTGTTTACAGATAATTTAAAAAGATATATTAATAGCAAATCAACCGTCAAACCCATCTACCATCTCACGGTATGTTTGAATGATGTTATGTTTCCTACATTTAGTATAAGAAATAACTAGAGTACTTTCTTTTAATGGCTTGGTCTCAGTTTTCCTGTGTATGTATGTGAGAAAATGCATATGTATGGCAATAAATACTTAGGTATGCATATACGTAAGTGGGCATATGCATTTCTGCATGTACGTAACTAAATATATATATATAAAAATATATATGTACAGAAACAGTGCCAACCAGTGAACCAGATTTAACATTGGCAGAAGCACACCACCTTCAGCTAGGGGACACCCCAAACACATATCTAGTAGAAACTTCACAGGTCTTTTCTGTTTCCTAAGAGGAGAGGTTGAATAATATAAACTCTACATTTAACACATATGCAGATCTTATTGATATATTGACATACGACAAAAACATATCTCTGTCATGCACATAAGTTGCTGAAAAGGAAATACTATACATTTCCAGTTACATTATTCTAAAATGATAAAAAAGGAAAAAAAAAGTTTTAATTTGGGAGGAGACAGCCACAAAGCATTGAAGAAAAGTTAAGGATGCAGGAATGCCAAGGTGCTATATGGTAACAGCTGTGCCCTGCTGCTATCCTGAAATTCTGTACACTGAACAGCAACCTGACAGACACAGGTCTAAAACTGTTGCCAGGGATCACTGCCACACAAAAGCTTCCTGGCCAAACACATCCCTCTGCAGACATAGTGGCTCCATCCCAAGTCTTCCATCATACGAACATATCTTCTTGGTGTAGGAATTATCCTTGAGGCATATGATCCACTGAGTTCAGAGTCAAATCCGATAAAGATGTACTGCCAAATGGATGTAGGCAGGGATGAATATACATGTAGGTCCCTTACACCATTCAGACATAGCAATTCTCATTCTGAGACAACTGGTGTGGGAAGCCGGACAGGTCACTGATGGTTAAACACACTCCTAACCTCACCGGCACATGCCTTTCCTCATACATTATAATGATGCACGTTACTGTGATTTCATAGTACACTTGTAAGAGTGTTGTGAGATTCCACTCAGTTAGTGCTTTGCCAGATGAGAATTTGATTTATATTATATATCTGTCTCTTCTGAAATAGTCAACAGGTAACACTATTTTTCTTATGTTCCTGCTACTGTTTTATTATTTCATATAGAAGTACCTCAAGTTTCCTCAGCGGAAAGATCACAGTTTCAACTGTGCGACTGGAAACATGCATGAAAATGGAAAGGCAAAGGCCCTCACACTGAAGAGTTTCAGAGTTCTCAAAAACACTCGAGCAGGGGGAGCTGGGAACCACAGAAACATTAAGCATTCAGGTCTCACTAGTGGAGAGCGGGCAAAATGAATATAGAAATATAGCCCATCTCTGAAGAAACAGAACCTACATCTCCAATGTCTGTATATTTATACGCTTTTCTGCCCCCTTTTTAACCCATTCTGCTAGTCTCCATCTTCTTCCTCTTTTACAATGCATTATTCATTGAGGACAGCTGTGAAGGACCAGAGAACAGAAAAGTGACACCACTAGCCAACCAATCGCCAAGTAGTACAACCCTTTGCCTGCCTGCTGCTTGTATAGATCTGTATAAATTGTATTGGTCTTTTCGATGCATGAATTAGGTTTCTGTGATCCTTTCCAAAAGCTACAGTGAGCATTACCTAAATTATTCTCAGAACTAAAAATAAAATGGAAATAATATCTACTGCATTGGCAAAAATCTAGATGTTTTCATTTCCTCCCTTTCTCCTTCTTCATCCACAAACAAAAAATCTTTGTGGGTAACTGCTGCAGTTGATGCTATGACCACTGAAGGACTATTGTTTGTCTGTGTGCTGTTCTTACAAACATGAAATTTCTAAGCACAGAAAGCTGTTAAGACTGATGTCCTTGGTTCATTTGTTCAGACCTAGTTATCGAGGCATAAATAGTGTGCTGTATAACACCATGAAATAACCTAGGAGTATCTATAATGCACAGGTACAGTGAGACCTAGAAAAACAGGGTATCCAATGCTAAAAAAGAGAACCAGCATTACCCGATTTCCTTGCCCTGGTCTTACATAGCTTTAGCAAATAACACAAGGTTTTTCCCTTTTGCAATAGATGGAGTTCCATATATGACTACTTTAGAGGAACATGCAAAGCCTGAATACTAATATTAATATTAAAAGACCCCAGAACCTTTCATCTTCATTCTTCCCCCTTCTCTCCCCCCCCCTCCAGAAAAGCTTTCTTCCAAATGTGCATTAATTTGAAGCTATCACAAGTAAAATTCATTGCTGCATTTGAAATGGGTTTTCTTGTTTGTCTAATATGAAAACAATACAAAAGTGCATGAAAAACAGTAAATTAAATGATCCTCCTAGTCACTGTGGTGATCATGTTTAATTACATGATCTCATGTTTAATTACATTTTAAAATAAAACAAGCATACACTTAAACTGATACAGCATGATGGCTGCTTTGGTGCTGCTGTAGACGTGCATGCAAAGACTTGGATTACTGACCTGACAGGCCATGATGGTAATCCAAAATAGCCATTATGGTGTCTACTGTAAATACTTATTTCACGGACCCCTGACACAACGGATGGCAACAAGATAGAGGTTTATAATAGAAATGCTGGCACAACCTTATCTATAGCTGTGCAAATGGTGCCGCTATAATTAAACTTTACAACTTGAGCATCACTAGATAAGTTGCTAGTTTTTAACCATATTAATCAGATCCTGGATGTTTCAGTTGCCATATATTATGCAGCATGCACTATAAAAATAAGATGATTCCCAGCCGCTGAAGATCATAGCTGTTATGAAACACAGAAGTATATCCAAACACTTCACTGCAAGTGCGAACATACCAAATGAAAACCTCAGTCAGTTATCCTTTTTGTGCTTTGTTTCCCAATACATGGGCTCGATATAATAGCCACAGAAAGTACTCTGAATACATTACAAAAATGTCACTGAATACTAGAAAAGCTTCATTAAGATCTGCCCCATATGTTTCAAATTTTCCTATCAGCAGCAAAACAAGTCTACTGTCTTCAGTGATAATGACAGTTAGAAGCCTGCTCTTTCAGAGGGAGGCACTGAGATTATTCTTCATGCACTGCTGTCTTCTTTAAAAGCTGGCTTTTCAGTGCTAGGGAGGAGTGGGTGGCAAAACTCTCACTGCTTTCAGTGGTCTGAGATTTGGAGCCTGGGAATATTTTATGTAAATATTTCTCTTCACATTTTCTCTTCATTTGTCCAACTGATTTACAGTTTTACTTCAGCAAAGAAAGTTTCCTCTCAAAGATGCTATATTTGGTGCAAACTGAACAGATACTGCATTGGAGCTGAAACCCTTTATTTTTACTGAGTGGGTATTGCTAACTATAATGAAATTAATCTATTAATAAAGATTTGCTGTTCGCTATTACCCTGAATTTGCAAACCCTTGCATGAAGCCTGGCAGCTTATATGTACCATGTGATATATTCCCACACTGTCAATGCCTATTCTTTTACAGTACCGGTTTTATAACATTTTCTGTAGCAATTCCTCTAAGATGGGTGGCACAGGTATGTTGCCTATGCGTCACGAGAAGTCCCGTAAGAAAAGAGCATGCCTGTAATTATGTATGGTGGAACAGAGAATGCTACGGACGTTTCTGAAAACTGTAAGAGCTGTGGCAATGCACAGGAGTTGCCATAGTGTTATTCTGACCCCTGAAGGATGAAAACAGAGTTAACTTCATATCCTTTTTTTTTTTCCAATTTACTCAGTATACTCTATGAATGTCAAACTCTATACTACATTAGGAGGATTTATTAGTGCTTGCCCAGACTTATCCTCCAGAAATATGAAAATAGTCATGAACTAATGGTGAACCAACTTCAAAATACTGATGTTTTCAGGGAAGCAGAGGTAAAAATGATTTTTCAGGCTTGTTCCATGGTAAAAATACTGTGAGTTTGATAGTTCATTAAATCTAGTAGGTATGTGAAGATCACGTTTATCAAGAGATGTAAAACCCACTGTGCCCTAACCTCTTCTTAACTGAAAAGCATTTTAGCGACATTTTTCTGGAAGGAATTCAGAGTGAAGTGAGGAAGGACGTAGGCCAGTGATGATAAGATCACTCATTTCACCTGACTTAAGATTTCATCAGGCTTATATTTTTTCAGAAAATACATCTGTTAGAGGCCTCAGCAGTGCCTTTACATGCTTAACTGTATTCCAGAGGTACTCTTCCCCGACCTCCAGAAGAGACAGGAATAGGGATTTATGATTCTAAAATGGCTATTAAGATAAAGTATATCTTGATACTACTATCTTTGTGGATAATTTTGTGAAAAGTGCATCCAAGTTAAATCACTGTGAGTCCTGTCACACCTTTGCTCTTCCTCTGCTCACTTCTAAGATGCTTGAAATGTGTTAATGGACCACCTTTTAGGTTCCCCATAAAGTAACAGGTGGATTAGGCTGTTAGAGCTGACAATACTTTTTTCTAAAGTCAGTCATGCTGTACTGTAAAATACTAAAGCACCATCCTGCTAAAGCTGTGACGCAGTCACTGCACACACCAAGAGAGAACACTACCTGTGTTAAATAACCTCGGGGTGAAGCAGCACCAGCTCTGCCTTAACACTAGAAGAGGGGTCAGCAGAACACCACGTTTGGAGGGAGGCGACAGCGAGGAAGGGGGGGAGGATAGATTTTAATTTTGGGTTTGTTCCTCCTCCGCTCAGCTGTTGCCATGCACTGAAGCCCCAGGTTGCCGAGTGACCTTGCCAAGGAGCCCGCAGCCGGACTTGCTGAATGGTACCATTGTGCAGACTCCTCGCTGGGGCTGCTTCGCTGGAGCCCTCTCCGCGGGTGTGGCTGCACTAGCAACTGGGCAGCCTCATCCTGCCTGGGCATCCTGTCCCGGGGAAACTCCGCCAGGAACACGCTGAGGCAGAAAAAGGCTTCCTGCGAGAGGCAAGCCCCTTGTCAAGAGCAGAGTAAGGATGTGTCTTCTTCTGCCCAGGTCTCCATCCCCCGCTGCCAGCAGCACTACAAAGTTAACCCAAGTGATCAATACGCTATATAAGCATATTATTCCACTATCGGCGACTAATGCCACTGATGTAATCAAGTTACATAATCGCCGTCTTTGCACAAATACATCCATCTTCCTACAGACAGATCTGCATATCTTTTTCCATTCATTATGCATGAACCCAGCAGCAGTACATAAGGGTATGTATTTTCGCACACACTACAGAACTTTAGTGTTGCAGTGTGTTGCACTGCACAACATCATCACAATTGATTGCCTCAACCTTCTCCCATTCCCTCTATCAGAACTGATCGTGCAGAGAAAGATTACCAGTGTGCATTGCTTGGATCCCTTCAAATCTTTAGAGGCTGAAGTGCTTCCCTTGCTCGCTTCTGTTCTTAAGAAGACAATCTTTTCTCTCCTTTTTCTCCCTGTCTTGCTTCACACAACTAGCAGGAACTAATTCACACACAGTCTCTCAGCCAGATGCATGTATGTATGAAATACCAAAGATAGCATCCCTGTTCGCAAATCTTCAACTCCCATACACGTGGTCTGAGGTTTCAGTAGGTAAGTTAGGGGGGGGACTATAAGAGCAGCTGGATAAGACATTTTCAGGCTAGTGACATTAACGGTATTTCTCTATGATCAAGATGAGATTTTTTCTTACTGTCCCTCAGCTCATAACTGCTTTGCAGGATTTACAGGAACAGTTGTAACCCAAATTACCAGTGGCATTTAACACCCTTAGCACCAGAGCTCTGTACCACGATCAATAAGGATCGCCACCTTAAAGTTTGACAACTTGAAAAGCAGGATTTCTCTCTCTCCATTGCAGCTATGAAATGCAGCAGAATGCTGCACAGGGTTGGAAACGCTTGTTTTAACCAGCGGATGGTATCCGATCATCATATTAAATAGATTCCATCACGGAGAGCTTCTTCACTATCACCTTTTCAGTCAAAAATAATACAACCGAGGCAAAAGGGGAAAAAAAAAAAAAAAGGAGGGGGAAATAAAATACTCTTTCCCAAACCAAGAGGGTGCAAGAACAGAGAGGGAGAGGGAGATTTTTATCTCAAAAAGCACTCACCAGAAGATCTACTGCAGTTATTCCACTCAACTGCCAATACCGGCTGGAGCCCTTCGCATCAGGATAATGCAGCAATCCCGAAAGTACCCATCATTTCAATCCCACACCACCAAGTTTAGCAATGCCAGGCTTTTTCCTGGATAAAATGACCTTACCCTCAGGAGTCTCCCGCAATATCCCTCCTGTGCGATCAGTCAGCGAGGCGAGAGCCGGTCACCACACTGCGCACTCGGCCGGAGAAGCCCCGTGTTTACTCCTGGGGCTGAGCTGGCCGCTAGTGCCGCGGCGCCCATCCATCCACCGCTGCCAGCCCCGCCGCGGGTGCAGGTAATTCCATACAGACTTCGGCGGCGCCCCCCACCCCCCACGAGTCGCCCCTTCCTTCCTAGTTCAGAAAGTGCCCGCGGCGCCGGCGGGAGGTACCATCCAGGTGCGGCGGAGGGGGGGGGAGGTGTTGGAGGGGGCGGCCTGCCTGGGAGCCCCCACGCCGCCCGCGGGCACCTCCGCACCCTGCTCCCCGCCGCCGCCGCCGAGGGCCGGATCCGGGCTCTGCCACGCACGAGTATCCAGTGAGCAGCGGTCCGGCGGGGTTCCCTGGTGCTGGGCGGCAATGGGGAAAGCGCTGTGGATGGGAAGAAGGGGGCGGCGGGGCGGGGGGAGGGTGCTTGCCGGGTCCTAGCACCCGCACCGCCGTACCAAGGAAAAAAAAGGAAGATGGGGTGGTGGGGGAAAAATATCTCCAAAGGGAAAAGAAAGAGGAAAAAAAATCGCTTGTCCGCTTGCCCCAAACGATACTAATCCCCTGTGAGAATGATAAGTGATCAGCAAAAAAAGAGGAGGTCTTGACTGATAACCACAATCCACCCAAAATATCCTAAGGAGCAGAGGCAGAGCGGGAGGGAGAGAGGCAGAGGAACTGCAGCGTACGCACAGCTCCCCTGCTTCCACGAGCCGCGCTCGATCGGCGGAGCGCGTCCTCCGCCGGGCCGCCTGCCGGCGGCAGCTGCCGGTACCGCCACCCGATGGACGCCGCCGGGTTGCGCGCCCGCACCGCACCGCCAGCGCCCGCCGATGAGGAGGAGGCGGAGAAGGGTGGGTGTTTGGGAGAGGGAGGGAGGGAGCGAGGGGGGGAGGACCCTTCGAAGAGATCCTGGAGAAACTCCCCGGTACGGGGCCTCCCTGCCGCACGCCTCCCCGCGCCGCCTCGGTCCGCCGCGCTGGGGCCGCGCCCGCCCGGGGCAGGAGCTGTAGCTGGGGCAGAGGCAGGGGAGGGAGGGGGAGGCTGAACGCCCGGTGCGCAACATGCGCGGGGGTCAGCCTGTTTCTCTTTCCCGAATGAGGTTTAATTTATTTTTGTGTCTCCCCCCAAGTTCCCCTCCCGTTTCCGAAGCGAAGTGTTGTTTTAGGAGAGATGATACATTATCTATTCTTGGATTTTTATAAGGCAAACTGTGGGCCTCGCTGTTGCCATGGGATCTTCTTTGTGCGAACTCTCTGAACTGTGTGGGAACAGTTTTATTTCCTTCCCTTCAGATTTTTTTTCCCCCTCTTCTCCTCAGTAGCTCTTCTGAAGACATGTAGCCAAATGTAACTGCATTATTGCCAATTAAGATTAACAGCAGCTGCAAGGTGCATCTAATTAAGAATGTTAATTACTTCATGAAATAAATAGTAATTTGCAGATGTTTATAATACTAAGCAAATGTTCCATAAAGCCTAACTCTAAAATTCTGACACCCCGCAATAAATTTGACCACATTCCTGCACAAAGGTGCAGGTGGAATAGGCATCCCTTCTTCCATAGAACTAGCCCTGCAGACACACACTTTGGGAATATATACATGGAGTTGCCTGTCCATAGGTAGACAGTTGTGTCAAGAGGCATTCCATACTCTTACAACCTATTGCATGGGGTGGGAGGGTGGAGGAGAAGGAAGTATCTGAGCATTGTGAAGTAACACACACAGTTGTGTATCTGTTTACGTCTGTGTAAATGGTACTCCCCAAAAGAGGGACAAAGAGACTAGGCAACATTCCATTACCAATAAATCCATCCTGTCTTCCTTGCAGGGCTGTAGAGAAGAATCCGAACTGCTACAGTTGTTAAACCCCGATCTTAGAAGACAAGAGAGGAAAGAAAAGCAGCATGTGGGAAAGTGTGATTTTATTACAGAACATGATAAAGGATTATCGATAGATAACGTGCCGTGAAGAGTCAGTGGGTTGCAGGAGAGGTGGGAGCTGTTGCAGAATTTGTGGAGCTCGCTCACACGCCATACCACCTCTCCTTATGATAAAAAGAATGCCATTCTTTATGCTGGATAAAAGAGAAGAATAAACCAGAAATGAATGCAACAACTAGTAAAATCAAAATTAAATTTAAAACACAGAAATTAATGTGACTGGTTAAAGGCATTCAGATACTACTATGATGAGTGATCCATATGAGGGGGTAGCTAAAAGACATACAAAAAACTTTCTGGGATTCTCTTTGTAGATCAGTACAGGGCATTTTAAGTTAGCAAAATGACTCATCCTATCTACTTCAGAGAGCTGGTTTGGGTGCTTGATTTAGAAGCCCAGGCATCCTAGCTGGTTGGGAGAGGGGGAGAGAGGGAAAGTGAGAGAGGCTTCTAACTTTGATTCTCACTGTTATCCTTTGAGAGAGCTGCTCTCTTACCACTGAGAAGCAATATCAGACTCCCAGCACAGGCACCTCCATTACGTGATATCCAAAGTCTTTGCTCCTGGACAGCATGATGAGTGCTCGAGGCTGTTCATGCTCTGCAATAGGAATAGGAAGGTGGTGCGTGGGGTTAACATGTCAGCCAGACACCCAGTGCACACCTTCAGTTCCTGATGTTTTACAGGTTTCTCTTCCACTGATACGCAAGTCATGTAATCACTCTGTACTTTTGTTCTTTTTCTCTGTAATGCAAATTAACACTGTGCTTATTCACAAGGGTGCAGTGAAGATAAAAAGTTAATGTTTGTGAGATGTTTGTATACAGTGGTCATGGGAGCTATGTAGGTTCCCAGAGAGGCTGCTTAAGGGTCTGTCAGGAGAAAGGGAAAATGAAAAAAGGTGGAAGACTGAAGATGTGAACAAAATACAATGTAATTGCTAAAATAGCAGAAACCAGACTAATAACACAGTAAAGATGTAGACCATTCACATGTGCAGAATACAAACCACCTGTGTTCTTGGTTAAATTCACCCCTGGGTTGAGGAAACTGGTTTGGGTTCATTTCTCAGTCACTGAATTGATGTGAATAGCAATGCAGTTGTACAGACACAGGTAAAGAGATTTTAGCTTTCTTTTTTCCTCAGCCATATACTGAATCTCTATTTGGCTTTGTCCTCCCATCAACCAGTATGGCATGTATAACATAGAAGGGGGTCTCCTTTCTCCTGATCGTGACTTGAGTGTTTTCAAGATATTTTATCGAAGAGATAAACATAATCTTATTTTTTTTCTAAACATTGTTTTAATTCTGTGGCATGCAATGCATGGGGTAATGTCAATGAGTATTATGCTTGTACTTGCACCAGTCCTAACCATTCCCTCATTCTATGATTCTGTGTATATAATCTTGAGGTATCATGTCCCTTGAAGTAAGGAAAAGGCACAAACCACATCCTCATCTATATTTCAGTAAGTGACTTTAAAAGGATTATCCCATTTAATGTGTCTTAAGGAGAGCAAAACAATGTAGTTGAAGTAAACTCCCTTTTCTAAAAGTAATATTTAAAATGAAAGGGCTGGCAGAGTATATGGCTCCAAAGAATGTTAACATCATGCAGAATACTTTTGGTTAGTAAGTTCAATTTGGTCGAATGGGTAGCATCCAAGATCTAACACTATGCCTTAGCTGCATGGTGCCCTTAAAACCTCCTGGCCTTGTGTTTACCTTGCTGGCAAGTTTGTTTAGAGGTTCTTGATTTCTCACTACCTACCTGTGGACTTCAGGTATTGAACAGTGTTTCCATTTGTATATTTGTTTCCCAATTTTTAACATAATGGGAGAAAAAGCCTAAGCAATGCAAAACACCAGCACTTACACATTCTCTTGTTTAGTGTGTATATACAATAGAACTACAGCATGATACACATCTAGCTGGATGGTAAGCATAGTTTTTTTTATATGATGAAAGAAACCCTGAATTTCCAAAATACACCTTCATTCCCCCACTGAAAACACCAAACAGAAGCCCTACTCATGTAAAAATCTACATCTGAATGCTGTAAACTGCAGTATCAATCTAATTGCTAAACAGTTTCAGTAAAGCAAAATGGTCAGCATTTTATCTTTTTTTTTTTTTTCTTTTCCCTTTTCCAAGTACAATTGCATTTATCTGATTAAAAAGCAGCTTTGGTTATCATGACTAAGTAGTCTGGACTACTTCAAAGAGAACAAGGTAAAACCTGCAAACTGCTATATGGGTAACTTCTCTGACTCTCCTTGAGTCTTGTGTATTTTTTTATATTTTTAATTTATATATAATGACATGTTATTTATATTATGTGCTTTATATATTGTAGATTACATATTACAGATTTCTGATAAGTCAAGGCAAGAGTGTTCAAGAAAGCAAATACTTCAAAAAGAATAATCCATATTTCCGTATTTTATGAAAATTTCAAAAGCAATTTCCTTTACAGACGAGCCTGACTCTGAGGAGCAGTATCTAGTCAGGGAATAATACTCATCTCATAATGAAGAGATTTAATCACAACAATTCTTGTTTATAGTCTTAACTGCAATTATATTTGTCTCTTCCTGAGCTACATACCCATTTCCGTAAGTATGAGGGTGCTGTACTCACTGCTGAGCTATGTTGTCCCAAATGCTACAGTTTTACTATGCTTTTCTTGTTGATACTACTTTTGTGTGACTAATCCAGCAGCTTTGTGCCGAGCATGCCAGACAGCTCAGGCTATTTGATACACAGCTCTGCAAGGCTTTGCTGTCTATGCAGTTGAGAGAAGCCTTCCTGTGTCGGGAAGGCATCAGTTGTAGGTGGCCTGAACAAAGCACTACGACACCTATAGATGAAAAGTGACATTACATAAAAGCTAAATACCTTGTTACTACTTGAGTAGGAGGATTCGTTCATTCAGAAAGCCATTCCTCCAAAACATGCATTTCATTGATTCTTAATGTTTAAATGTCCCGCAACTCACTACTTTAACCTAATTTAGCAAAAGATAATGTCAAAGTAGTTAAATGCTCATCTCTTGCACATTTTTAATTTTGTAGGAAAATGGTTACTTACTGTTCCTCTAGTCTCTCATTAGGGTGTATCAAATGAAGGTAATATCCATCCATAAGCTACTTAGACCATATACCTCATCTATTTAGTTAAACAGTACACTATCACAAAATGAGAAAACAAAAAAGACGGAGTGCATTCATGCATTAAAAAAGATTCATGTTTTGTTTCGGAGTTACTGCTTTTATTTTTTTCCAAAGACCTAATAGTAGGCAGTAATAAGGGATTGTTTTCCTTTGAGGATCTCTTTACTTTCAGAATAAAGTCAATAGAAAGGCTCCTACTACTTCAACAGCCATTATAGCTGGTCTTGCACTACTGTTATCCAATCAGATATCATAAATTAGAGATTTTAAATATAAGCATTATTTGGACAAAAATTCCATAAGAACAATTGACCCGAGTTAGGAGTAATACACATTGGCCAGCAATGTATGCCCACCAGCGACAAGAACTGAATAACAGGGGGTTAGGAACGCAGTGCTGATGAAATGCAAAAGCAATACTTGCATAATACATCTCCTGACTTCTGACAACTGTCAGTGCAGGGAATTTCACTTTTTGTCATGAGAAAATGCCAATCACAGATGTGAAAATTAAGAGACAAATGTGATCTCAGTTGCAAAAAAACCCAAAAATATAGTGGAGAAATCAAGAAAGCACATAAATCCTTCCTGAGTCATCCAGCTGCTTTGTGAAAAACTTTTTCAGTCTTTCTATTAAGTTTTTCTGTTTTCATTCTAAAAATTGCCAGAAGGTGGAATAGGACAAGGGATAATGTGTTCAAACTTAAACAGGGGTGGCTTAGGTTGGATATAAGAAAAAAATTCTTTAGTGTGAGAGTGGCAAGGCACTGGAACAGGTTGCCCAAAGAAGCTGTGAATGCTCCATCCCTTGCAGTGTTCAAGGCCAGGCTGGATGGGGCTTTGAGCAACCTGATCTAGTGTGTTGTGTCCCTGCTCATGGCAGGGGGGTTGGAACTAGATGATTTTAAGGTACTTTCCAACCCAAACCATTCTGTGATTCTATGTGCTAAGAGAGCAGGTCCCATGGGCCACAGCGCCCTTCCCGCTATACTGTTCCCCAGCCCCACACCTCCTCCACCACCTGCTTCTGCCTATTGAGCCCCTCTGTCACTGAAATATTTTCTTAGGAGGAAAGGGATTTTTTTATATCCCCCTGCCCACATACAGGCAGGCCAAGGTGAGCATCAGTGGGGCAAACCAGGGCAGGCAGTAGCAGAGCAGCGTTGCTGGGACCTCCTTCAGCAGCACCATCCCTCCAAACCTGGAGGTAGTAAGGAGAGCCTGGACATGGAAGATGACTGAGATCTACAAGCTGTCTGGCAAACAAAAGGAAAAGGCAAGGGCTGGAGTTAGGCCAAGGTGAAGCTGGGAGCCATGAGGCTGATAAGGGACAGTCAGGTCCTCATAGATGCCTGGGTATGCACAGAGGATATTATAAACAGTTTAATAAATATTTGTTATGCAGTCCTAGACATCTATCAAAGCATGCCTGTTGTCACTCTGGGATGCACTATTGGTACTCTACATGAATGAGGTTCAGGTGGTCATCATGTAGCTAATGGGTGAATAGCACAAATTTTCTTCCTTTGACTGCAGGGTCTCCTGTTGAAGCACTCACCCACTCACTACAAAAATGACTGCTTCAGCTTTGGTGCAAGTAAACCAATCAAAACATGAAGTCGTGTAGGTCAGTGTAACAGTATGGATGCTACAAGCAGGGTAATATGGTGTTCGCAGCAAATTCCCAAAGAAGTAGAGTTACTTCCATCCTGAAGTACATTAAGTACTAAACTTTCATATATCATTGTGACTGAAAAAATCAAATCCAGAAACTGTCTGTGTAGATGTAAACACTTTGACAAAACAGACTAAAATTTAACTGGTTTAATATTTCTTCATAAAAATATCCTTTTGGAAAGTCATGAAGCAGAATAAGAGGTTGCTAAAATCAAAGCTGTGTGAACTACCTACCTCACAGAGCTCATGAATCAATTACAATAAAGCTATACCTGTCAAAATTAATTAACCTTAAAAACAGTTATTATTCAGTGTTGCTGATTTTCTGTCTCCTACACACGCACATATGTGTGCACACAGTGGTACTTGACTTTGAGCTTACAAGTGCACCCAATTTAGCAGCTGCAAAGGTTTATCCCAGTTATTAATATAAGATACTGGGATTTATCTGCAGTGAGAATGTTTTTCCGCTCAATTTTGCTATTGGGTTGCCAGGGGATATTCAGACTTCTAGATACAGGTATAGCTTGTGCATGTGGGAATAATTCACTTGAGGGCAAGACAAGAACAATGCACACAATGGAAAAAAGGAGGAGAAAATCAAATCTTCATTAGATGTATGACAGACCTTGATTGAAATATCTGGATGGGAAGACCATACTACAGCTATAGTCTGGACCACCTATCTAAGATTGTGACAATGACTGTAAAGGAGATTAGAAAGATTATAGAATTATAGAATCATTTAGGTTGGAAAAGACCTTTAAGATCATCAAATCCAGCCAGTAACCTAACACTGCCAACTCCACCACTAAACCATGTCCCTCAGTGCCACAGCTACACATCTTTTAAATATCTCCAGGCAAGGTGACTTAACCACTTTCTTGGGCAGCCTGTTCCAAAGCTTGACAACCATTCCAGTAAAGAAATTTTTCCTCATAGCCAGTGTAAGCCTCCCTGGCTCAACTTGAGGCCATTTCCTCTTGTCCTATCGCTTGTTACTTGGGAGAAGAGATTAACACCCACCTTGCTACAACCTCCTTTCATGTTTTCCTAGACTTCTTCTAGTCATTTTTAGAGACAAGACAGTGGGCTAGCTGGGTCTTTGTGATGACTCTCCATGGATATGTATTTTGCATTTACACTATATGGACTGTGAAAGTTTTGCGTTATTGAAAGATTTAATGCACCTTAGGCAGAGTTAATGCAACCAAGAATCTGGAAACAAATGGAACATCACTTTCCTGGGTTTAGTGTACAAGTATTTCAGTTTCCACTGCTGTGTACTTCTATCTAAAAAGGGACTAAAAACTGCTAACAGGTAAGAATTCTTGCATTGATTCAATGCTCTTTCTTACGGGTGTAAGTAAGCAGATATTATGAATGCAGTAGGAAGAAAGGCAAGAGATCCTGAAAAAGCAGGAAGTCCAGGCTGAATTTCAGTTCTGTCAGGCACTATTAATAAAGATACTGAGTTGTATTAAGTATACAGGTCAGTTCAAAATGGTACAGGTTACACTTCTACATGGAGCTTACATGGGGGTTCGGGTTGGGTTTGTTTGTTTTTTTCTTTTGTTTGGTTGGTTGTTTGGGTTCTTTTATTATTAGCTTATTCCTGTTGTACAACCTGTAACCTTACTAGCAGAGCTGCTAGTATTTCAGGAAGGTTGAAAATGTTCATAGGACAGAAACCTTCCTAACATGCCCTCAGGTTTGGAGTGACTAAAAAAATGCATTTGTGGGTGATGGCAGCATGGCAGGGCCTCTGTATTATCAACAGTAAAGGGTTAAAGAAAACTAGTTTTTAACACAGCTGTGGGGTTTCTATCACTGTTTGAATCTTTCTTCATCTTTATAGAGAAACATGACAGCCTTAGTGGGAGAGTATTGTGCACTACTGAAATGCTATGTGGCTACAGGACAACTTTACAGGGTCAACAAATTTGAAGCTTCACACAGCTTTATAAGGGTGCCAGCTTTTCCTGATGTGAATCTATAAATGATTTTGTCAGACTTTTGTTATCTACAGTCTGAAATGCAGATTTCCCACTTCCAACATTTTCTTTATATCTTATGTTAAATATTCTCTTGAAATAAGCAGCAGCATAAAGAAATGCTACAATTTTAGCATGATTGTTACAGGACATCTATGACAGAACAGAAAGCAAGCTGCAGGCAGTGAAAAATGGAAGACCAGCAATTACCAAGATTTACAAGAACACTCCTTTATACCTGTGTTCTGTGGACCTGGAAGAAACGTAACTTCCATTTCAATGTGTAGTTTTGACTTGCTTTATCTTAAAAATGCTAGTTTGTTTGAAAGGTCAGCGTTCTTTATTCTTATGAGGGCACAAAGCTACTCCTTATGAGAGCAACAGTGGTGGTGTAGCATTTCCTGAAAGAAAAGAGACAAATATAAATGCAAAGGAGAAAGTTTTGATTTCGGCAGTGGAGATGAATCAGAACAAGAAAAAATAAAGGCAGAGGAGAGTGGCAGAGTCTGAAATGAAGGCAGTGTGATCTGAATATTGATGAAGAGGCATTGACAAGATGAAAGATCTCTCTCTGTCGCTCTCTCACCCTCTTATTTCCAGTGTGTAAAATCTGTCCTGTTGACACACTTTTGCGCTCTTTTTATGTTGCAGAACTAGAACGAATAGGATTCACCATCAGTGCTGGTGGTGTCGCAGGCCCTGTGACAGATACTTGCTAGGGGAAGGCCTCAACAGCTGCATCCCATTCTCCCCCATTTTCTGAGACCCTTCAGTCCATGCAACTGGACTTTATCAAGGTTTGAGAATTCTTCTCTGAGTAATTCAGGCTGATTACAAGAAAAGGAGATCTATGGGGTACTGACAATTCACATCCACACTCCAGGGAAACACAGTATACTTAAATACATAAGGTATTTTACATGTATATAATTTAAGTATATTCATAACGTAACATATTTCTCTGATGGATGTCAGTACTTAGAGGAAATCCTGTTTTGAAAACAAAAGAACAAAAAAAAAAAAAAAAATCCCAAACAGACATGCCATATTTGAAAATAAAAGGTTACCAAACTTAAAAAAAGGGTGACCAGGTTAGGAAAGCGAAGGCCCAGTTACAATTAAACTTGGATAGGATATTAAGGATAACAGGAAAGGATTCTACAGGTACATAGCAAATAAAAAACAGACTAGGGAGAACGTAGGCCCCCTCAGGAAGCTCTCGGGTGAAATGGCTACACAGGATTTGGAGAAGGCTGAGGTTCTGAATGACTTCTTTGCCTCGGTCTTCTCTCTAGCAAAGGCTCTGACTGCACCACCCAAGTCTTGGAAGGCAGACGCAGGGACTATGAGAATGAAGACCTTGGGCCCACCGTAGGAGAGGAATTAGTTCAAGACCATCTTCAAAATCTGAGCGTGCACAAGTCCATTGGTCCTGATGAAATCCATCCGCGGGTGCTGAAGGAGCTGGCGAATGAAGTTGCTAAGCCACTGCCCGTCATATTTGAAAAATCATGGCAGTCAGGTGAAGTTCCCAACCACTGGAAAAAGGGAAATATAACCCCCATTTTCAAGAACGGGAAAACGGATGACCTGGGGAATTACAGACCAGTCAGTCTCACCTCTATGCCTGGAAAAATCTTGGAGCAGATTCTCCTGGAAGGCATGCAAAGGCACATGAAAAACAACAAGGTGCTTGGTGACAGCCAGCATGGCTTCACTAAGGGGAAATCCTGCCTGACCAATTTGGTGGCCTTCTATGATGGGGCTACAGAACTGATGGACAGCAATAGAGTAGTTGATGTCATCTACCTGGACTTGTGTAAAGCATTCGACACTGTCCCACACAACATCCTTGTCTCTAAATTGGCGAGACATCAATTTGATGACTGGACCACTTGGTGGCTAAAGAACTGGCTGGATGGATGCACACAAAGTGTTGTGGTCAATGGCTCAATATCCTGCTGGAGATCTGTAACGACTGGTGTCCCTCAGGGATCGGTGTGGGGACCAGTCTTGTTTAACATCTTTCTCTCTGACATGGACAGTGGGATTGAGTACGCCCTCAGCAAGTTTGCCGATGACACCAAGCTGTGCGGTTTGGTTGATACGCTGGAGGGAAGGAATGCCATCCAGAGGGACCATGACACGCTTGTGAGGTGGGCTGATGCCAACCTCATGAAGTTTAACCAAGCCAAGTGCAAGGTCCTACACCTGGGTCGGGGCAATCCCAGGCACAGCTACAAGCTGGGCAGAGAAGAGATTCAGAGCAGCTCTGCGGAGAAGGACTTGGGGGTGCTGGTCGATGAGAAAATGAACATGAGCCGGCTTCAGTGTGCGCTTGCAGCCCAGAAAGCCAATCGTATCCTGGGCTGCATCAAAAGGAGCATGACCAGGAGGTCAAAGGAGGTGATCCTGCCCCTTTATTCTGCTCTCGTGAGACCTCACTTGGAGTATTGTGTTCAGTTCTGGTGTCCTCAACATAAAAAGGACAAGGAACTGTTGGAACAAGTCCAGAGGAGGGCCACAAGGATGATCAGGGGACTGGAGCACCTCCTATATGAAGACAGATTGAGAAAGTTGAGACTGTTCAGCCTGGAGAAGAGAAGGCGAGAGAATGTGGGAAGATGGCAGAATCATAGAATCATAGAATAGTTAGGGTTGGAAAGGACCTTAAGATCATCAAGTTCCAACCCCACTGCCATGGGCAGGGACACCTTGCTCTAAACCGTATCACCCAAGGCCTCATCCAACCTGGCCTTGAACACTGCCAGGGATGGAGCATTCACAACTTCCTTGGGCAACCTATTCCAGTGCCTCACCACCCTAACAGGAAAGAATTTCCTCTTTATATCCAATCTAAACTTCCCCTGTTTAAGTTTTAAGCCATTACCTCTTGTCCTATCACTACAGTCCCTAATGAAGAGTCCATCCCCAGCATCCCTATAGGCCCCCTTCAGATACTGAAAGGCTGCTAGGAGGTCTCCATGCAGCCTTCTCCAGGTTGAACAGCACCAACTTTCTCAGCCTATCTTCATAAGGGAGGTGCTCCAGTCCCCTGATCATTCTCGTGGCCCTCCTCTGGACTTGTTCCAACAGATCCTTGTCCTTTTTATGTTGAGGACACCAGAACTGCACACAGTACTCCAAGTGAGGTCTCACGAGAGCAGAATAAAGGGGCAGGATCACCTCCTTTGAGCTGCTGGTCACACTCCTTTTGATGCAGCCCAGGATACGGTTGGGTTTCTGGGCTGCAAGCACACACTGAAGCCGGCTCATGTTCATTTTCTCATCGACCAGCACCCCCAAGTCCTTCTCCGCAGAGCTGCTCTGAATCTCTTCTCTGCCCAACCTGTAGCTGTGCCTGGGATTGCCCCGACCCAGGTGTAGGACCTTGCACTTGGCCTGCTTAAACTTCATAAGGTTGGCATCAGCCCACCTCACAAGCGTGTCATGGTCCCTCTGGATAGCATTCTTGCCTCCAGCGTATCAACCTAACCACACAGCTTGGTGTCATCGGCAAACTTGCTGAGGGCGTACTCAATCCCACTGTCCATGTCAGTGACAAAGATATTAAACAAGACTGGTCCCCACACCGATCCCTGAGGGACACCAGTCGTTACTGGTCTCCAGCTCGACATTGAGCCATTGACCACAACCCTTTGTGTGCATCCATCCAGCCAGTTCTTTATCCACCGAATGGTCCATTCATCAAATTGATGTTTCTCCAATTTAGAGACAAGGATGTCGTGTGGGACAGTGTCGAGCACTTTACACAAGTCCAGGTAGATGACATCAACTGCTCTACCCCTGTCCATCAGTTCTGTAGCCCCATCATAGAAGGCCACCAAATTGGTCAGGCAGGATTTCCCCTTAGTGAAGCCATGCTGGCTGTCACCAAGCACCTTGTTGTTTTTCATGTGCCTTAGCATGCCTTCCAGGAGAATCTGCTCCAAGATTTTTCCAGGCATAGAGGTGAGACTGACTGGTCTGTAATTCCCCAGGCTGAGAAAGTTGGGGCTGTTCAGCCTGGAGAAGAGCAGGAAGCATGGAGACCTCCTAGCAGCCTTCCAGTGTCTGAAGGGGGCATATAGGGATGCTGGGGATGGCCTCTTCTTTATGGACTGTAGTGATAGGACAAGGGGTAATGGGTTATAACTTAAACAGGGGAAGTTTAGATTGGTTATAAGGAGGAAATTCTTTCCTGTTAGGGTGGTGAGGCACTGGAATAGGTTGCCTAGGGAAGTTAGGAATGCTCCATCCCTGGCAGTGTTCAAGGCCAGGTTGGATGAGGCCTTGGGTGATACGGTTTAGAGCGAGGTGTCCCTGCCCATGGCAGGGAGGTTGGAACTTGATGATCTTAAGGTCCTTTCCAACCCTAACTCTTCTATGATTCTATGATTCTATAAACCATAAAATTTATAGCAATTAGGTTCACCAAGAACTGCTGAAGTTTTGCTTCAACACATGCTACTCCACTGGGAAAAATGTCACCTTCAAGCCATCAACCCATTGGCTTTGATGGCAGCTCTTTTCAAAGAATCAGGGTCCTCAGATGAGCATGGCTGTTGCTCAGAACAGTTTGTATTCTCCCAGTAAGTACGTTTTCACAGTGTAGGTCTAAACATAGTGACATATATCCGTATGTGTGTAACATGGGACTTTAATGGGTCGTTAGATTGTGAAGTATGCAATATACAGGCCAGAAAATTTTACAGTGAGATAAAAACGTAATCTTTTAAAGTTTATATGCTATCTGAGTTAGTACTGTCTTGATTGTCCTGCTCTGTAATGGCTTTTGTAGTACATCTGAAGCTTTTTTGTTTTTTCTGCCTCTGTAGTACAGCTACAAGGAAACTGTGATTTCACTGGAACCAATCAAGACAATCAAGAAAACCAAGGTGCTACTTCAAATCCTGACCTGTTCAATGAAAAGCATGTTTACATTTGTGGCTAATTTGCCTGACCAAGAAGTTAAAAGTTAAATGACACATTTTTTTCCTGGTATATAGAAGTCATGAGTTTTAGTTAGTTAATACCTGTGTAGCTTTTCTTAAAGGTACAATACATTTGATAACTGTAGCAGGTTTAACAGTAAGGAGCAGGCAAAACATCTCAGTTAGAATTTTTCAAAGGCATTTATGGCAGGTTTCCCCAAAATTCAGTAGGTCTTGGATGCAGTAAAGTCTAATTTACTGAGATGCTTTAACCAAAGCAGATTTGTTATCTTGATATATATCTCTGTGTGTATACTTTTATTTCAGCATTTAAAAAAGTTTTTCAATTTGCCTAAGTGCAGTTTCAAAAAAATAAATATGAATGCAGGGGATGCAAAATTGCTAGGACATCCCAAAAAAAATTATTGGCTGGTAGCTAGTTGTCTGGAGCATCAGACTCCTGGGTACTGTAAAATGTTTGCTACCTGTGCTTCATCCTTTGCCATGTTAAAGCCTCAGAGAGCCAGGTTTGCTGGATGTGTGGAAATGCTTTGAGTTTGGGCCCCTCATCTCTTGGGGAATAAAGTTCAAAAGTAAGAATTCCACTAAGCATAAATTTGATCTGGGAGAAACTATAAGTGCCTAAACTCACCTCTGTCTCCTTTCTGGCTTAAGATAAATGTGGTACAGTACAGTATTAGTGCAGCTTTGTATCCAAGTCATACCTTAATCTGATCACACCTGTGTTGACCAAAATACATGAATTACAAAAGAAGCTGTTAATTTTTATGCAACCCTAATCTATTAGGATAATTAGGAAAGTCTAATCTTTGTTATTAACTATGTTTCAAAGACAAGAAGAATAGTGGAAAAAAGCCCCCAACCAAAACAAAACCATAAACCAACCCCACTTTCTTGGGATTAATTGCTATTCACATTTTCAGTTTTGAACGGAGTACCTGCAGGTGAAGGACAACTTCAAATATTAGTGTTGAAAGGCAAAATTGTCTGCTGTTATGTCTCCTACATAAAGTTATAATAAGGATAATTTAAATTCCTGCTAGGGTGACAACACTTGATTGCAATATCCTATTCACAAAAAAAAAAAAAAAAAAAAAACCACAAACAAAAAAACCCCCCAAAAACTAAACAACCAAATGAAAAAAAAAAAAAACACACAAAAAAACAAATAACAATTGCATAAATCACTAAGGGGAAAATAGACATGTTTTTTATAACTGCACCTAGCTTATACCTAGGTTTGGTAGAGAAAGCAGAGCAGCAATGTATTTTCTCAGGACTTATGGGTTTGGAATTCACGTGTTAATGAACACTTTGTATATTTGCTATACTTTTACTACCTCTAGTCCACACATTCACAGTGTGTCACACACATTTTCATTTTATGTAGTAGGGATCTCTTCTTGCTGATACACCAAGATACAATAGAGAAGGATTTAGCATTAATGATAAATTGAAGGATTACAGGTTAAGAGAGATTTTTTCAGGTCATTTGTTTAATTTCTCCTGTTTCCTTTCCCTGCAATACTTCGCCAAAATCCTTTATCTCTCACATA